>NC_092136.1:18459919-19173044 GCF_043159975.1 Macaca nemestrina
TTAGCCGTGGCAGCGGGCACCTGTAATCCCAGCTACTTGGGAAGCTGAGGCAGGAGAATCGCTTGAACCTGGGAGGCGGAGGTTACAGTGAGCCGAGATCGCACCACTGCATTCCAGCCTGGGCGACAGAGCGAGACTCTGTCTCAAAAACATAAATAAATAAAATAAAAGGGGACATCTGATCTACTTACCCCCATGCACATTTCCCACTGCCTATAGGACAGAGTCCAAATTCCCTAGCTCACTTTGCAAATCTTCACCATCCAATCCCAACCTATCTTTCCAGCTTCATCTTCCATCTGCTTCTGTTACCAGAAGTCCTGATCCAGACCCCAGCAGAGGGTTCTTGGGTCTGGTGAAAGAAAGAATTTGAGGGGAATCCATAGAATAAAGTGAGAGCAAGTTTATTAAGAAAGTGAAGGAATAAGGCCGGGTGCAGTGGTTCACGCCTGTAATCCCAGCACTTTGGGAGGCTGAGGCGGGTGGATCACGAGGTCAGGAGATCGAGACCACGGTGAAACCCCTTCTCTACTAAAAATACAAAAAACTTAGCCAGGTGCGGTGGCGGACACCTGTAGACCCCACTACTTGGGAGGCTGAGGCAGGAGAATGGCGTGAACCTGGGAGGCGGAGCTTGCAATGAGCACCTTGGGAGGCTCAGGCAGGCGGATCACCTGAGGTCAGGAGTTTGAGACCAGCCTGGCTAACATGGCGATAACCCGTCTCTACAAAAATACAAAAATTAGCCAGGCATTGTGGTGCACATGTATAAACTCAACTACTTTGGTGACTGAGGCAGGAGGATTGCTTGAACCCAGAAGGCAGAGGTTGCAGCGAGCCGAGATCGCACCACTGCACTCCAGCCTGGGTGACAGAGTAAGGCTCTGTCTCAAAAAACAAAACAAAAAAAAGGCTACTCTTTAGGCAGAGCAGCAGCAAGTGCTGCTCACCTAAGAATACTTATAGTTATTTCTTGATTATATGCTAAACAAGGGGATTATTCCTGAGTTTTTTGGTCAAGGGGTGGGCAATTCCCGGAACTGTGGGTTTCTCCCCTTTTTAGACTATATAGAGTAACTTCATTTTCTTTTTAAATGTAGGGTAGCTTCCTGACATTACCATGGCATCTGTAAACTGTCATGGCACTGGTGGGAGTGTCTTTTAGCATGCTAGTGTATCAGATTTAGCGTATAATGAACAGCGAGGACGACCAGAGGTCACATTGCCATCTTAGTTTTGGTGGGTTTTGGCCGGCTTCTTTATCGCATCCTTTTATCTGCTGGATTCAGCATGCCTAACCTTTTTGGAATGCAGCCCAGTAGGTCTGAGCCTTATTTTACCCAGCCCCTATTCAAGCTAGAGTCTCTCTGGTTCAGATGCTTCTGATACTTCCACCCCATCATGACCTCATTATTCTAGAGATTCGAGACCTGCACAGTCCAATACAGTAGCCACTACTCACATGTAGTTGTTAATTTTTTTTTTTTTTTTGAGACAGGGTCCCACTCTGTTGCCCAGGCTGGAGTGCAGTGGCCCAATCACGGCTCACTGCAGTCTTGACCTCTCAGGCTCAGGCGACCTCAGCCTCCTCAGTAGCTGGCACTACAGGTATGTGCCACCACACTCAGCTTTTTTTTTTTTTTTTTTTTTTGAGATAGAGTCTCACTCTGTCATCCAGGCTGGACTGCAGTGGCATAATCTCAGCTCACTGCAACCTCCGCCTCCTGAGTTCAAGCGATTCTCCTGCCTCATCCCTGCCCTGAGTAGCTGGGACTACAGGTGCACACCACCACGCCAGGCTAATTTTTGTATTTTTAGTAGAGACGTGGTTTCACCATCTTGGCCAGGCTGGTCTTGAACTCCTGGCCTAAAGTGGTCCTCCTGCCTCGGCCTCCCAAAGTGCCGGGATTACAGGCGTGAGCCACCACTCCTGGCCTAATTTCAAAATTTTTAAATTGAAAGTTTATATTCTCAATAGCCACATTTCAAGTGCTCGTCTCATGCTACTAGTGGCTATCAGATTGGCCAGCACAGCTATAGAACATTCCCATCACTGCAGAAAATAATTGGACAGCACTATTTTATATACGAATACCCACTCACCCACCCCCCCAGTTTTTAATTTTAGTTACATAATTTACACATGGGTACATTCTCTTTTTTTTTTTTTGAGACGGAGTCTTGCTCTGTCACCCAGGCTGGAGTGCAGTGGCCGGATCTCAGCTCACTGCAAGCTCCTCCTCTCGGGTTCACGCCATTCTCCTGCCTCAGCCTCCCGAGTAGCTGGGACTACAGGCACCCGCCACTTCGCCCGGCTAGTTTTTTTTGTATTTTTTAGTAGAGATGGGGTTTCACCGTGTTAGCCAGGATGGTCTCGATCTCCTGACCTTGTGATCCACCCGTCTCGGCCTCCCAAAGTGCTGGGATTACAGGCTTGAGCCACCGCGCCCGGCCACACATGGGTACATTCTCATTATAAATGTTCTAACATTACAAAAATGTCCCTTACCAATTCTAGACCTCTGCCTAAAGATAAACGCCAAAATCAGTATGATGTATATTCTCTGTGAAGATTTAGTGTGTTTTGCATTTTGCTTTTTTCCCTTGACATTCTCTTGGAGATCTTCCTATAAGAATACATCTCGCTGGGCGCAGTGGCTCAAGCCTGTAATCCCAGCACTTTGGGAGGCCGAGACGGGCGGATCACGAGGTCAGGAGATCAAGACCATCCTGGCTAACACAGTGAAACCCCGTCTCTACTAAAAAAATACAAAAAACTAGCCGGGCGAGGTGGCGGGCGCCTGTAGTCCCAGCTACTTGGGAGGCTGAGGCAGGAGAATGGCGTAAACCCGGGAGGCGGAGCTTGCAGTGAGCTGAGATCCGGCCACTGCACTCCAGCCTGGGCAACAGAGCGAGACTCCGTCTCAACAACAACAACAAAAAGAATACATCTCTCGGCCAGGCGCAGTGGCTCATGCCTGTAATCTCAGCACTTTGGGAGGCCAAGGCAGGCAGATCATGAGGTCAGGAGTTTGAGCCCAGTCTGACTAACATGCTGAAACCCCGTCTCTCCTAAAAATACAAAAATTAGCTGGGCGTGGTGGCACATGCCTGTAATCCCAGCTACTCAGGAGGCTGAGGCAGGAGAATCACTTGAACCTGGGAGGTGGAGGTTGCAGTGAGCTGAGATCACGCCATTACACTCCAGCCTGGGTGACAGAGCAAGACTCCGTCTCCAAAAAAAAAAAAAAAAAAGTATACCTCTCTCTTTACCTTGTTCTTTCTTTTTTCTTTTTTCTTTTTTTTTTTGGTTTGTTTTTGTTTGAGATGGAGTTTCGCTCTTGTTGCCCAGACTGGAGTGCAATGGCGCAATCTCAGCTCACTGTAACCTCTGCCTCCTGGGTTCAAGCGATTCTCCTGTCTCAGCTTCCCAAGTAGCTGAGACTAAAGGCACACGTCACCACGCCTGGCTAATTTTTGTATTTTTAGTAGAGAAGGGGTTTCACTTTGTTGGCCAGGCTGGTCTCCAACTCCTGCCTCTAGCTTGTTCTTGAGTTTTTGCAGAGTAATCCACAGCATGAATGAACTTTAGGTTATTCAACTATTGCCTTCATGATGAACATTTGTTTTTAGTTCACCCCTGTTGCAAACAGTACTATATGCAAACATCCTTGTGCCTCTTTCTGCATTTGTACATGTTCTTCCAGGGTAAATACCGAAAAGTAGAATTGCTAGGTCACAAAGTCATATGGTAACGCCCCTGGGGCTTGGCACACCCTGAAGCTCCTGCCTAGAATGCCTGTCCACATGACTAATTCCTACTCATCAAGACCTATCAGTGTCATGTCCTGTGAAAGGCCATCCCTTCTGCCTGTTTTGCCTCAATACTTCTATCTGCATTGCATCATTGCTGTACACTTGGACTCTGCCTTATTTAACTTTGTACCCCCAACATTTCTAGCATAGAGCTTAGCATGGAGTAAAAATTCAAGTGTTTTCTTGGCTGGATGAATGAATGCATAAACAAACAAATGAAGGCACAGTGGTTAGGACATTCCAGAAACTCAAGGTGAGTCTGTGAGTGGAGCGATATTTGGCAATGGACCAATCTGCCCATTGGTACCCTGAGCCAAGTGCCTTGCTAGATTTGTCTTTTTTTTTTTTTTTTTTTTGAGAGAAAGTCTCCTTCGCCCAGGCTGGAGTGCAGTGGCGCAATCTCAGCTCTCTGCAACCTCAGCCTTTCCTGGGTTCAAGCAATTCTCCTGTCTCAGCCTCCCAAGTAGCTAGGACTACAGGCGTCTGCCACCACGCCAGCTAGTTTTTTTGTGTTTTTAGTAGAAATGGGGTTTCACCATATTGGCCAGGCTGGTCTTGAACTCCTGACCTCAGGTGATCCACCTGCCTCGGCCTCACAAAGTGCTGCCATTACAGGCGTGAGCCACCGCACCCAGCTTTAGATTTCTGTCATTTTTTTCTTTTTTTTCTTTGAGATGGAGTTTTGTTCTTGTAGCCCAGTTCTGGAGTGCAATGGCACGATCTCGGCTCACTGCAACCTCCACCTCCCAGGTTCAAGCGATTCTCCTGCCTCAGCCTCCCTAGTAGCTGGGATTACAGGCACCCGCCACCATGGCCAGGTAATTTTTGTGTTTTTAGTAGAGACAGAGTTTCAGCATGTTGGTCAGGCTGGTCTCGAACTCCTGACCTCAAGTGATCCACCCGCCTCAGCCTCCCAAAGTGCTGGGATTACAGGCATGGGCCACCACTGCTCCCGGCCAGATTTCTGTCTTTATGCAGCCCTCTATCTACTGACATCTCATCTTGAATTCTGGCTTGAGGACAGCACTGATGGAGCAGTGTGGATGTTAAGGGCTCTGGCCATAGAACACAGAATCGGAGCCCTGGGGGTAGCATTAGCTGGGAGCTGGCTTTCCAAGGGCATGTCTGTCTGCTTTCGCCTTAGAAGCAGCCCCCTATATCTGGGTTTTATTTTGTTGTTTTCTTCCCCCCTACAGTACCTTAGGGGCAATTAAGATCATCCACAACATTTCTGCTTTCTGCTCCCAGACTTGAGCCCAAGGGAAGCCAGATGTTTTCCAGTCCACATCCCCTTCTCCTTGTGGTCTAATGAACAGCCCTGTTTTCTGAGTCTCTCTATGGCCTGACTTTCCCAGATCCCACAGCGTGGCTGCCAACTTTATTTTTAATGAGGTTTTAATAGGTGACTCCTGTAATTAATTTCATTCTTGTGTTTTCACACTTCGGTCTAGGTGCCTAAAGGCCTTCAGGCGCTAGGTGGGATGTTAACTGATTTTAAAGAATACAAAACCCTGTGGCTGTCATTTGCCATTTTCCCAGCTCCTCTGATCTGCAGTTATTTTTACAATCATTAATTAGCTGGGGCTCATGGCTCAGTGGAAGGTCATCCGGGTCACCTGTCATGTTTTACAGAGGTAGAAATAGAGATAAGGAGAGAAGACTTGTCCAAGCCCTAAGAGAGAGTGGGTGTTGAAACTGGTTTCAGAAACCACATCCCAGGTTTCAGATTCACTACTCAGGTATGATTTTACCAAGCACGGCCAGAATCCTCAGGCCAAAGGTGGCGCGCCTTGGGTGCCCCACAGGTGTCTTGGGGAGGCAGCTTTACCCTTCCATCAGCACTGCCCAGCAAGTGAGCCCTCCGCGGGCAAAATTACCCCCATTCGTTTTCTCCAGGCCCCTTTTCCATTTTGTGAGCGGATTCATCTGCGTAAAGAACGCGTCAGCGATTCCTCCTGGATTTAGAAACAACATAATTTTGCTATTTTTAAAGTTGCCTTTTAAAACTCCGCGCGCACGCACTCACACTCTTCAGGGAGCTGGCGGTGGGAGGAATAGTGGGAGCTTCAGAGAGCTCAGCGAGGCGCCTCAGCTTGCGAGAGCTCAGCGCCGCGTCCCTGGGGGAGCACGCCTCCCAGAGTGCCGGGGCTCTCCGACCCTCTGCGCCCCGGGCGTTCGACCCCTTTGGCCCGCGCTCCCCCTAGTCTCCAACGCTCAGGGCACCGCCGCTGGGTCACCGGGCCCAGGAGAGAGCGGGAGGGGCGGAGAGGCCGAGCAGGTGACGATTAGGTCAGCTTCGAACATTCTTGGACCGCTCCAATGGATATAAATAACAGACGGGGCCGCTCTGCAAAATCTCCCCCCAGGGGGAAGAGGGGAGGGAGAAGGGATTTATTTAGCGTGGAGTGGGATCGTGGCGATACGGAAAAATGTACCAGACTGATAAAGGGGGGCGAAGGGATTTAAGAATGAATCGTGGTACAAAAATCTGGAAATAAGAAAACGGAGGGGGAGGAGCTTACGCCTTTTTGTCCCACCCCCACCGCGTGTTCGTCTCAGGCCTTAGAAGGCGCCCCAGATTAGCAGGGCAGCTGTACAGGGTAGGGCACGGTTCTGGAGTCCCAGCCCTGCCCGACTAAAGGGAAATCTTGGGCAAACCTCTGAAAAGCCTCCCAGCCTCAGTTTTTGCATCTGTATGGTGGGAATCCTAATGCTTACAAGGGGTGGTTGTGAGGCTCGCCTGAGCCAATTTCTAAACAGGCTGTGCTCAGCAAAAAATGTGAGGCAGTGCAGCCCCCGGCCCCGCTCCAAGGCTGCCCGTGCCGGCCCGGTCCCTCCTTGCTCCCTCGGGTCTCCCAGCCTCTGCAACGGTCGGGGAGGGGTAAAGCCGAAATCGGGCTCCCTGCAGCACCGGGGTGCAACCCTGGGGAGCCCGCCCAGGCACTCCGCACACGGGCGGAGCAGAGAAACCTCCGCCCGCACCCCAAGAGCCGCGGGTCGCCGCGATGCCTGCAGCCCCGCAGCCCCTGCAGCCCCGCAGCCCCGCAGCCCCGCTGCCCCTGCAGCGCCGCAGTCCCGCCGCCCAGCCGCGTGGGGTTGGGGCAGCGGCGGCCAGGAGAGGGCGGGGCCGGGGGCGGGGGCTGGGCTTCCCGGGGGAGGGCCCGGCGCGCTCCGGGAGGCTGCGGCGCGGGCCCGGGAGCGGCAGGACTCGGGCCGGAGCGTGGCCGGACCCCCACCCGCCGAGGAGCCCAGGGAGGACGCGGTGAGTGCCCTGGAGGGGACGCGCCGGGACGCGGCGGCGGGTGCAGTGGCTCGAGCCCGCCCTGTCCTGCTCCGGCTTCTGAAGTTTGCAATGGAGCCGACTCCCGCCCAGGGAGCCCCCGGCCACCCCGCTCTGCGTGCCGACGGGAAGGGCCGTAGCCGCGCCGAGGGGCCGTCCCATCTGCGGCGCCGCGGGCTCCGCAATTCCGCAGGCCGCCTGGGGGAGGGGGCGCAGTCGCTGGAGGGCTGAGCCGTCTCCAGGGTCCCCTCGAGGGCCCCCATCCGCTCGCCTCCCGCACGCCCCGGGGCCCCAGAGGGTCCTCGCTCCCTGGCGACCCCTCGCCCTCTGCTGCGAGCCCCGATTCCTGGGTCCGCTGCCCGGGGCCACCATCTGGAGCCCACGGCGAGGCCGGCCCGGGCAGGGGGTGTCCCCTCCCCTTGGCAGTGATCGGTGGCCCCACCCCCGCCGAGACCAAGTTCAACAAGTTTGGCCAAGAAGTCCTAGAGCTTCGGTGGCTAGGCCTGGCCCTGCCGCTCCGCGTGGCTCCACGGGCTCCGAGTTATGCAGCTCCGGGCGGCAAGGGGTCCTGTCGAGGGGCGCGGTCTATAAGGGTTGAGGCCAGAGGCGCGTAGCCCCTGGGCGCCGAGCTCTGGAGTGAAGGCTGGGGTTCAGAGTGCGTCATCTGGGAGAAGGCACCCCGGCCGGCAGGTCGGGTTTCCAAAAGTGCCCCTTTGTTATGCCCCTCCCTGGCCCTGCCTCCTCCCCCTTTGGCTGCGCCACCCCCTCCCGCAGCCTCCTGACCTCCTGGCTAGCTCTGGCTTCTGGTTCCAGCCCCTCTAACCTCGCTGCCCCTCTCCGGACCAGCCGACTGACCCCGCCCCCCGGCTCTGTCCTGAAATCCCAGGGCTGCGGGCGCACCGGGAGGGGCCGCCAGGGGAAGAAGCCCTAGGGCGCAGCCTGTGACTCAGGTCCCAGGGATGGGCCGGGCAGAATGGCTGAGCTCCCTACCAGGGGCAAGCCCCCAGCTTCTGGAAGGGGTTAGGGCTGGTCTGGGGCCGGGTACCTTCAGGCCTCAGGTAGGGAGAGGGGGTCTTCCCTGAACCAGGGACTCCCTACCTTGGCCGGTGCGGCTGCAAGGAGAACCTGCCAAGCCCACGAAGACCTCTTGGAGCCGAGCGTGCTGGCTCCCGGGGCTGGGAAGATTGCATTACCTGCTTTCTGAGCTCTTGCCTGTGGTGGGGACTGATTTGGGTCTCTGCTGAGCTCAGGAGGCACAGGGTGCCAACCTCCTCAACAGGGGCCAAGGTGCAAGCCTCCCCCCCACCACAGAGAGGTCAGGCTGCGGCTGTGGGGCCTGGCTGCACCCGGGGCTTGGGCCTGTGTTTGCTCTGGGAGGCCGGAGGGAGCTGTGCCAGCCCAGTACACACAGCTTGCTCTGTTCTGGGGCCAGAGAGAGGGAAGGGGTGGGGGGCAGCTCTCTGGGGAGCAGGGAACTCGGAGGCTGGAACAGGCAAGGGGCCCCAGGCTCCTGAGGCTGGACTGGGGCAGGCTCCAGAGCCCTGTGATTCATGGCGGCAGCTCTCTTTCTCTCCATCGCCCTGTCAGGCCCTCTCTGGACAGGCAGGACAGATTCCAGAGGGAACCAAGTGACGAGCTCGTGAGGCCCCTGGTGGGCATCTCCATTGCCTGGGTCTCCGCGGAGCCCCAGCTCTGCCTCCTGTTAGCAGAGGGGAAGCCCACCTGCACCAAGTGTTCCCACAGCTGTTGGAGCCGGTGTGTTTCCTGCGCTCCAGGTGGACATCACCTGTTTTCTCACTTAACTAATTATTGCTGATTCCAGCTTGTGGGGACACACAAATGAGAATCCCGGAAGCCTCTGTCGGTGACTGAAGACAGACACTGTCCTGTCAGCCACAACTCCATGGATTATACGCCCTGGCTGAAGGGTCACCCGGGGCTATGGGAGCAAGGACAGAGGAACAGGGGAAGTGATTGAGGAGAAGATGCCTTAATTGGAGGTTTGAAGGAGGAGCAGAGGTGCATGAGTTTGGAGGAAGCTCTGTGACAGCACCCTGCTTTGGGGACAAAGGGCACACACTGTCCTCCTGGGTCTGGCTATGTCCCTTGGGCTTGCTCAGAGAGGAAGTGATTTCCTTCTAGGGTCTGTGAGTCAGTCAGTGTTGGGGACAGCTGAGACCCTGCCCAGAGGCAGGCGGGGAGCAGCCACATGCCACTGTGTCCTTGAGTCCCTGGGGCTGTGGCTCTGGGGTTGGAATTGGCCTTCCCGCCCCTGCAATTCTAGGGAACTTTTTTTTTTTTAAGACAGTCTCACTCTGTTGCCCAGGCAATGGTGCAATCTCAGCACACTGCAACCTCCACCTCCTAGGTTCAAGTGATTCTCATGCCTCAGCTTCCTCAGTAGCTGGGACTACAGGTGCCTGCCACCATGCCTGGCTAATTTTTCTATTTTTAGTAGAGACGAGGTTTCTCCATGTTGGCCAAGCTGGTCTCAAACTCCTGACCTCAGGTCATCCACCCACCTCAGTCTCCCAAAGTGCTGAGATTACAGGCATCAGCCACCACACCCAGTCTGGGGAACATTCTTATAGCTGGCCATCGCTTCTCACTTCTCCACGCTGCCCTGGACGCCAGGCCTTTGGAGGGTGGGCCTGGGTTGTGTGTTCCCCATGGAGTCCTGTAGGCCCTCAATGGATGTGTGGACTGAGATGCGTATCTTCGTGTGACTGCAGGGCCCCTCGTATTTCTGGTGCGTTGCTTGGTTTGGGTTTCACACCAGCCCTGGCATGGCAGCTGAGCATACAGAGGAGTTCCATCTTAGAGGGAGCTGGGGCCTCCTTAGGAGGAGACAGTTACACATACTTGTTCAGGCTTCCTGGCCAAGACAGAAGCCAGGCCTCTTGGCTCCCTTCGTGCCCTCCTCAGTACAGGGAGCTACTGGGATGTGGCCAGGCACCCTCTGACTTGGCCTCTTGGGTAATGGGGTCATCTTGTCACTCAAGGGAAGGCAACAGAGGCCCTGGCCTGGGCAGGAGTCTTCTCTCATCCGCAGTTGGGGGAGTGGGGCCCTCTGCCCACCGCCCACCCCCGCCTGCCATTTAATCCCTGGCTGGATCGTGTGACCCGTCTGGCATTCTCCTCCCTGGAATCTGGCGCTTCTGACAGCAGTTGCTATATCGGGGGTGATGGGCACCGCCCTGGACGCTCTAGGTCCCCACCCTCACCCTCACTCTGCTCTCCTTCAAGGCAGAGTCACGGTGGCAGCATTGAAAGTCGGACACCCAGGTCCCTGAAGTGATCTCTAGGCCCCAGGTATGTGGGGGGCAGGAGGGGAAGGGCAGAGCAGCGAGAGGAAGAGCTTTGAGACTCCATCCTCACCCATCCTGGCCCTTCTTAGGGTCTTCAGCGCCCTGCCTGCTAAGTCCTAGCTCTGACGGCTCCTTGGGTGGTGGGGAAGGCGGTGGGGTGAGGCCCAGGTATACAGAGGGTCTTTTCCTATCCCCAAAAACGTATGTCCAGCTTTCCCACTTACCCCTCTGCCCTCCACAGCCCCAAATCCGCCACCATTCCGTGCTGCGGGGACACCATGGCTCCAGAAGAGGACGCTGGAGGGGAGGCCTTAGGGGGCAGTTTCTGGGAGGTGAGCAGCTGGGTCCTGGGCTCAGCTCCTTGTCTAGGGGAGGAGCCCAACTGACAGCCCCAGCCCAAAAGGAGGCTTTTCCCTGGTGACAGTGCCCTTCTCCTGTATGCCCAGGCTGGCAACTACAGGCGCACGGTGCAGCGGGTGGAGGACGGGCACCGGCTGTGCGGGGACCTGGTCAGCTGCTTCCAGGAGCGTGCCCGCATCGAAAAGGCCTATGCCCAGCAGTTGGCCGACTGGGCCCGAAAGTGGAGGGGGACCGTGGAGAAGGGTGAGCCAGGCCCTCGCAGGGGGCAGAGGGCAGCTGAGTGCAGGACTGTCGGGCCAGCTTCTTTTTTGCACGTGTTGTGGGAAGTTTGAGGCCTCCATGTCTACCCTCCCTTAGAAAGGGAAGATCCTCCTGGTCATCCTCACGGCTCTGGTATTAAAGAGTTTACAAAGGCTGCTCATGAGTTACTTTGATAGTTCCAACAACCCTGCAGAGATGGTTCTGTTTTACCCATTTTCTTTCCTTTCTTTTTTGAGACGTTTTGCTATTGTTGCCCAGGCTGGAGTGCAGTGACACGATGCTGGCTCACTGCAACCTCCGCCTCTCAAGTGGTTCTCCTGCTTTAGCCTCCCAAGTAGCTGGGATTATAGGCACCCGCCACCATGCCTGGCTATTTTTGTATTTTTAGTAAAGACGGGGTTTTACCATGTTGGCCAGGCTGGTCTCAAACTCCTGACCTCAGGTGATCCACCCACCTCAGCCTCCCAGAGTACTGGGATTACAGGTGTGAGCCACTGCGTCTGACTTTCTTTCCTTTCTTAATTATTTATTTCTTTTTGAGACAGGGTCTCACTCTGTCACCCAGGCTGGAGTGCAGTGGTACAATCATGGATCACTGCAAACTCCATCTCCCAGGCACAAGCGATCCTCCCACCTCAGCCTCCTGAATAGCTGGGACCACAGGCATGGACCACACTTGGCTCATTTTTGTATTTTTTGTAGAGATGGGGTTTTGCTATGTTGCTCAGACTGGTTTTGAACCCCTGGGCTCCAGTGATCCTCTCTCCTTGGCCTCCCAAAGTGCTGGAATTACAGGTGTGAGCCACTGCACCCGGCCTGTTTTATGCATTTTCTAGAGGAGGAACTGGAAGTTCAGAGAGGCTAAGGGACTTGCCTAAAGGCACACAGCTAGGAAGTGCTGAAGGTTGAGCCCAGGCCCTCTGACTGGGAGCATGGATCCTTCCACCGTGCAACAAGCTGTCTTCCTCGAGGGCACACACAGGCTCTTCCTTTGAGGCAATGGAGTGTAGTGTTTATGCAACAGATGGGTTTGAATCTCAGCTCCTCTGTTTTGTTTTTTTTTTTTTTTTTTTTTTTTTTTTTTTTTTTGAGATGGAGTCTTGCTCTGTCGCCCAGGCTGGCGTGATCTCAGCTCACTGCAACCTCCCCCTTTCGGGTTCAAGTAATTTTCCTGCCTCAGCCTCCCAAGTAGCTGGGACTACAGGCGCGTGCCACCACGCCCGGCTAATTTTTTGTAGTTTTAGTAGAGATGGGGCTTCACCGTGTTAGCTAGGATGGTGTCAATCTCCTGACTTCGTGATCCGCCTGCCTCGGCCTCCCAAAGTGCTGGAATTACAGGTGTGAGCCACTGCACCCGGCCTGTTTTATGCATTTTCTAGAGGAGGAACTGGAAGTTCAGAGAGGCTAAGGGACTTGCCTAAAGGCACACAGCTAGGAAGTGCTGAAGGTTGAGCCCAGGCCCTCTGACTGGGAGCATGGATCCTTCCCCCCTGCAACAAGCTGTCTTCCTCGAGGGCACGCACAGGCTCTTCCTTTGAGGCAATGGAGTGTAGTGTTTATGCAACAGATGGGTTTGCATCTCAGCTCCTCTGTTTTTTTTTGAGATGGAGTCTTGCTCTGTCGCCCAGGCTGGCGTGATCTCAGCTCACTGCAACCTCCCCCTTTCGGGTTCAAGTAATTTTCCTGCCTCAGCCTCCCAAGTAGCTGGGACTACAGGCGCGTGCCACCACGCCCGGCTAATTTTTTGTAGTTTTAGTAGAGATGGGGCTTCACCGTGTTAGCTAGGATGGTGTCAATCTCCTGACTTCGTGATCCGCCTGCCTCGGCCTCCCAAAGTGCTGGGATTACAGGCGTGAGCCACTGCACCCAGCCCTCAGCTCCTCTTGTAGCCATAATGCTTTGAGCGAGTTCACTTCTCTGGGCCTCAGTGTTTTGCCTGTTCAATGTTGGCAATGTCACTGTCCTCACGGTGGTGGCTCAGACAAGGATTCAGTGAGATAAGGCACACGGTCTGCATTCAATAAGCCCAGCTGACAGGGTTGTCATTCACCTTTGCACCCTATGCCTCCATGCCTCGTACCCAGTGAGAGGGGCTGGGCTTATTTTGGGTGGTACCCAGGACTGGCCCAAGCCCTGTCCTTCCCTGCAGGCCCCCAGTATGGCACACTGGAGAAGGCCTGGCATGCCTTTTTCACGGCGGCCGAGCGGCTGAGCGCCCTGCACCTGGAGGTTCGGGAGAAGCTGCAAGGGCAGGACAGTGAGCGGGTGCGCGCCTGGCAGCGGGGGGCTTTCCACCGGCCTGTGCTGGGTGGCTTCCGCGAGAGCCGGGCGGCTGAGGACGGCTTCCGCAAGGCCCAGAAGCCCTGGCTGAAGAGGCTGAAGGAGGTGAGGCTGGGTGGGAGAGGTATCCGAGGCAGGTTCCTTCCTGATCTGCCAGGGATCGAGGGGGCCAGGGTGTGGCATCCAGGGTCCAGCGTGGTCCCCATACATGCCAGGTTGAGGCTTCCAAGAAAAGCTACCATGCAGCCCGGAAGGACGAGAAGACAGCCCAGACAAGGGAGAGCCATGCGAAGGCAGACAGCGCCGTCTCCCAGGAGCAGCTGCGCAAACTGCAGGAACGGGTGGAACGCTGTGCCAAGGAGGCCGAGAAGGTACGGGCCTCAGGTACCAGCCCTGGCTCCCGCCCAGGGCATGGCTTCCTGAATGAGTCTTGCTCCTTGAACACCTTGTCCAGTCCCCAGCACTCTTATTACCCTAATCCTCACCTGCCACCCTCTCTCTAGATGATCATTTAAAGGAGGAACCCGACAAAAGGTGATACTTTACCTAGGGAAAGAAATGGAGTTTCAGGCACTGGGATGACTTCAGCAGTTGAGAACTTCCAGCTCTTTCCTTGCACAGTATCCCTCTGCCTGGTGTCCTTTCCTGCAGCTCTGCATATGCAAATCCTTACCATCCTGAGATGCTGCAGTTTCCACCTCCTCCAGGAAGCCTTTTCTGATATCCCCCATCCTTTCCTGTAGGTTGACCTCATTTCAGTCTTCACCACACTCTTTTATCCGCTGCACCTGATGTCACCTCCCTTGTTAGGCTGCTGGGGTTCTTGAGGGCAGGAGTTGGGTCTTAGGACTGATAGCCCCTAGTGGCTAACCCCGGGTCTAGCAGCCCATGGCAGTGTCTGGTAAACACTGGTGGAGTCCTGGGTGGAAGAAGGTCTGGTCCTCACCAGAACCTCCTCTCCCACCCAGACAAAAGCTCAGTATGAGCAGACGCTGGCAGAGCTGCATCGCTACACTCCACGCTACATGGAAGACATGGAGCAGGCCTTTGAGACCTGCCAGGCCGCCGAGCGCCAGCGGCTTCTTTTCTTCAAGGACATGCTGCTCACCTTACACCAGCACCTGGACCTTTCCAGCAGTGAGAAGTATGGGCTGCCTAGTGGGCGTGGAGATCTGGGGTAGTACTGGGTCTCCTCCATCTCCCCTAGGCCCTGGCTGGGACTGAGGGATGCAGGTTCTAGACTTCCTAGACTGAGGGTGTGCCTTGGGCCATAGGTTCCATGAACTCCACCGCGACTTGCACCAGGGCATCGAGGCAGCCAGTGACGAAGAGGATCTGCGCTGGTGGCGCAGCACCCACGGGCCAGGCATGGCCATGAACTGGCCACAGTTTGAGGCATGTGTTCCAGGCGGGGTGGGGCTGGGAGGTGGGATGGGCTCCCACTCAGCTCGGCCAGGGCTAGGGGTGAAGTAAGCGAAGGTGGTCCGGATGGCCCCACCTGACTGTAAGCACTGTCCCCACAGGAGTGGTCCT
This sequence comes from Macaca nemestrina, assembly GCF_043159975.1. NCBI lineage: Eukaryota > Metazoa > Chordata > Mammalia > Primates > Cercopithecidae > Macaca > Macaca nemestrina. The sequence goes on from NC_092136.1 coordinate 18,474,758, forward strand.
TGGACACACAGAGGACAATCAGTCGGAAAGAGAAGGGTGGCCGGAGCCCTGATGAGGTTACCTTGACCAGCATCGTGCCCACAAGAGATGGCACCGCACCCCCACCCCAGTCCCCGGGGTCCCCAGGGTGAGAGCCAGGAGCGTGGCTGTGGCAAAGAAACAGCTCTGCCTCCCACCCTCCACTCCTTTCTCCTTGGTTTCATTCCCTTCACACCTGAAATGGGTTGAAAACTGGTGCCGGGGACCTGAGGGCCTACTTAGTTGTAATGATACCGGTTCTCACAGTGGTTTAGATTTGCCAGGCATTTCCCACATTCCCTCTCGTTTATGCCTTAAATCAGCTGCGTGTGGCAGGAATTGCCTCTGCTCACAGTCCCGCATGGCGAGATAGAGCTAGAACCTTTCAGCACCTCACCTGCCTCTCCCAGGTGCCTCTGGGGGTAGGGAGGCCTTTGCCCTGATCCTGGGTGAGATCTCCAGCCCCGTGTTCCTTGCACACTGAGCTGCTCCCTTTGCCTGCCCTCTCCAGCACAGGGCAGGATGAGGAGTGGTCAGATGAAGAGAGTCCCCGGAAGGCTGCCACCGGGGTTCGGGTGCGGGCACTCTATGACTATGCTGGCCAGGAAGCTGATGAGCTGAGCTTCCGAGCAGGTACCCTGGGACCCCTTTCCTAGCTTCAGTCGGTCTCTGCTTTACCCGCCTGAGCAGGGATGTCACAAAGGGAAGCCAAATACTCACTTCTTAAGGGCCAGTCCTCTGGCCCTTCAGCTGTTCCAGGTCCAGACAGCTGGTGCCTGGTGGCTGCATTCGGGGTCTGGGGTGGGGCAGCTTGCTGACCTTGACCTGCCTCTGTCTGAGCCATGTCTTTGCTAGCTGGGCTCTGGGACCACACCATCCCCCTCAGTCCTTGACCCAGTTGCAGGAATGGGCTGGGCCAGGGCCACTAGCAGTGACCAATCCCCTTTCCCTCAGGGGAGGAGCTGCTGAAGATGAGTGAGGAGGACGAGCAGGGCTGGTGCCAAGGCCAGTTGCAGAGTGGCCGCATTGGCCTGTACCCTGCCAACTACGTGGAGTGCGTGGGCGCCTGAGTGTCCTGACAGCCCTTCTGCGATGCTTACCCACCCTGGGTGAGAGCCCAGCTTCTCCTGGAGAGCCAGACCCTCCGGGCCCTGAACCGTCGCTCCCCTGCTGCTCCTCTGTCCCTTGAGGGAGGAAGTCCTGGGACCCAGGGAGGGGAGGGGCCTTTGTCTAGGAAGGAACTGGTAGGGAGGGATGAGTCTAGGCTGAGGGCAAGATGGGAGGTCAGAAGTGACAGGGTTCAGCGGTGCCTGGGCCTCCCCAGGAGCTGTGAACTCAGTTCCTGACCTCTGCTTTGGGGTTCCTGAGGTGGGCTTGGGGTGAGTGTAGTTCCGGCCTAGCAGCACCCTCTTTTGTGGCTTGTTCTAGCGTGTATTAAAACTTGACACACACACACACACAAAACAAAAACAAAAAAACCACTGTCGGGCTCATGTGCATTTTTTTGATAGGACACCCTTGCCAGGCCTCCAGAAGGCATCTAGAGAGAGGCCTAGCGTCTGTTATGGAGCCGGGGTTGGAAAAGGGTTTGCCTGCTTGGTACCTGCTCTGGAGTTTTGAGATCCTAATCTGGGGTGGAGGGGACTCGCTGTCAGGCTTGCTGTGAGCCGAGAACGGCTGGAGGCTGGGCGAGAGGCCGGCCAGTACGTCTGCCCGTTCAGGCCGGAGGGAAGAGGAGCACTTGGGCAGCCTAATCCTTACTCATCGATCTGTAATTGGCTGGAGTGGGGGTCCCCGCCCCCAAGCTCCCGCAGCCTGCGCGGCGTAGGGGCGACTCCACCTGGGGACTGAGGCGTCGGGGGCTGTGCGCGCGAGGAGGTTTGGGCCGGTTCGCCCGCCGTCGCTCCGTCCCGGCTGCGGATTGGCCTGGCGCGGCGTTGATTCTTGCGGCCGCGGCTGACGTCACCGTCCCCGTCCTGCCGGCTGCCCATTGGTTCAGATCGGGCCCCAATCACCCCACTCCTCGGCTGGCCCGGGCACAGCTAAGGCCGACCTGGTGAGCCCGCCCTCCCCGCCGTGGATTGGCCCGCGGCGGGACCCGTCTGTCGCGGTTGTGTCTGGGAAGGAGAGAAAATGGCGGCGGAGCCGAACAAGACCGAAATCCAGACTCTTTTTAAGAGGCTTCGCGCAGTTCCAACCAACAAGGTGCGTGAGCAGGGGTAGCGCGGAGTCTGTCGTCCCGCTGGGGCCTGAGGGAGGGAGAAGGGCGGAGGTGGGTTGTTTTTCTGGGGTGTCTGCGCCTGGCCTTTACTCGGGGTCCCTGATCATTCGCTCATCGCTTCCTCCACCCAGGCCTGTTTCGACTGCGGCGCCAAGAATCCGAGTTGGGCCAGCATCACGTATGGTGTTTTCTTGTGCATTGACTGTTCCGGGGTGCACCGCTCCCTGGGCGTCCATCTGAGCTTCATCAGGTTGGGTTTCCGCGCGGTTGCCGTGTTTCCACCGGGCCGGCCAGGGCTGTGTGGGCAACAAGGGAGAGTGGCTGCCTCGACTTGGACCGCTTTGAATTCAGCGGGAAGCCTCTGGGCCGAGAGGGTCCGGTAGCCTCCTGCCGGAGGGAACCACCTGTGTGGGCTCCTTGGCACATAGGCGGTCCGTCTCCGCTTCTGGGCCAAAACTCGCTGTTTTTTGACGGTCAGACTTGAGACTCTGAGCGTTGGTTGGGAGGAAAGGGAGGCATTGACCTTGTTGCTGATATGTTGTTGGCCCAATATGTCTCTAGTGAAACTGTGACCATCCATTAGGGGAAAGCCAAATCCAGGGGTGCGTGCCTGAGAACGTGACCTCCTTTCGGATCTGGGTACATAATTAGTACTCTTTGGAGTAGATGAATGAAGAGCAAAGTTTTCATGGACAGGGTAGTGTGGAGGAAATGGGGTGATGGCTGATTAATGTTTCCTGAGTGCCTACAGCAGCCTGAGACCAAGTGACAGGTATCGGGCCGCTAGGGAAACCCTTCTGCTGGTATCTGCTGGTGGGTGAGACGCAGCCCTTGTACACAGGTCCACAGAGTTGGATTCCAACTGGAACTGGTTCCAGCTGAGGTGTATGCAGGTCGGCGGGAATGCCAATGCGGTAAAGCTCCTTCTACCTCCCCCACCTTCCATTCTTCTGCCTGGGTACTAACTTTGCACGACTCCCTAAGAGGCCCTCTCGGTTTCCCTGTTCAGAGGGTTCTCTGTTCTATAACACCACCATAAGTCATTTTCTAAAAACTTCGAAACTGGTCACAGCTTCTCTTAAATGGGTTTCAAATTCCAATTAAACTGGGCAGGTGTTCTTGGGGAAAAGCCTCAGGAGTTGGAGCCTTCACAGTCATTGAGTCTTGTGGGCCTGCCCTGGATGAAGGATGGGGAGGCTGGGAATGGCATGTTGTCCTCAGGCAGGGTTCAGTGAGGCCTGGGCTTCAGTCATATCAGAGGATGGCAGGCTGCAAGGTGTTTTTTTGCAGGAATTTCGAGGAACTGTATCTCTGAAAAACCAGTGTCAGTAGCATGTATCATCCTGTATAGATAATAACTCGACTGTCATAAGGGGATGTCTCCTACAGCCAACACATTTCCTTCTTGAGAATCACCTGTAGCACGCGCTGCTCTCTTCTTTGCTCTCCAGACGGCTTTTTTCCGCCAACATGGATGCACAGCCAATGATGCCAACACCAAATACAATAGCCGAGCTGCCCAGATGTACCGGGAGAAGATCCGGCAGCTGGGGAGTGCGGCCCTGGCTAGGCACGGCACTGATGTAAGTGCCTGTTCTTGGGGCTGGGGTTGGAGGGTTAGGAGTATTCAGAGCCCTGTGTTTCAGGGGTGCCTTCTCCTTTCTAGCTTTGGATAGACAACATAAGTAGTGCTGTTCCTAATCACTCCCCGGAGAAGAAGGACTCTGATTTCTTCACAGAACACACTCAAGTGAGTGCCCACAAGGAACGTTTTTCCCAATTGTTCTTGACAAGCAGTTTACCAAGGCCAAGGCCTTCTGTGATCATGGCTATAGATTCCATTTGCTTTGATGTGATGTCTCGGACACATGTGTGAAGTCCACTGAGTTGGAATGTATGGAGTCCGCTGTTCCTGCTGGGTAGGCCTGGGTGTTTCCTCCTCCATAAATGGGGGTGCAGTGTAGACCTCCTTAGAAATAGACTCCTATAAACTGGGCTGGTGGGGAACGGGAGCAGCTTCTTGAAGGTTCAAGAGGTGTCTAGGGCCCCAAACAAGTTTTCCTGGATTCTTCCCTTACAAGAAAGGCACTGTGCTTGGGGACAGTGAAAGGATTCCCTCCTCCCCACCCCACCCCTTTGAGGAGGGTTTCCTCTTTACTGACCCTGGGTGCTGAAGTTAGACTCTTGGCTTCAATTCCTGTTCTCTACTCAGCATTTCTGTGATGGTGGCCAAGTCACTCGATCTGTCAAAACCTCAGTTTCTAAAATGGAGATATAGCTCCTTCATAGGGGTTGTAGTGATAATTAAATGTATTTGTATTTGAGGAATCTTTAGATCTGTGCCTGCCTAGGTGGTGTTAGGTAACTGTCTTTAACTTAGGAGAATGGGCTCTTGCTTTAAGTAAATAGTGAAGGGGTTTGGGTGGGGGCTGCTTGTTTTCCTGCTTTCTTCCACTGTGAGTAGCAACTGTGATCGTGTTTGCTCCCCTCCACTCCCTTTCCTCATGGGCTTGAAGTACGATCTCTTGCCCACAAGGTGCTTGTAGGTCTTGGTGCTCCTTGGCTACAGGAGCGGCTCACCGAGGCTTCTGTTATCTGGCCTCCTTTTCAGCCTCCTGCCTGGGATGCGCCAGCCACTGAGCCTTCAGGGACTCAACAGCCAGCCCCGTCTGCAGAGAGCAGTGGCCTGGCACGTGAGTTCAGCCCAGATTCCAACCAGGTGCCCTGGTCCTAGGAGAGGACTCAGGGTTTGGAAGGGGACATCTGGCTATGACAATAGGAGCAGGGATCCTCCTGTATCTTTGCGTGGGCTGGGATTCATTTTAATCCTTAGAGGAAGTGGTAGATATTCCTTTTATCTTTCGGTGGCAAGCTGAGGAAAGCCACTGACTCACGTCCCATCACTTCTTTCAAGGGGAGGTTGCAGGAAGCTAGGAGCCTCATCTCTAACTCTTGCCATTGCATCCACAGAGCCGGAGCATGGTCCCAACACAGACCTGCTTGGCACCTCACCCAAAGCCTCACTGGGTCAGTATGCTAGTGGACGGGCGTGGGGTGGCTGGGAGAGGGTGGACCTCAAATGTTCTTTTCAGAGTTCCTGCTGCCTGGCCGTGTGGACAGAGGCCACAGGAGACTGAGCATGTGTCTGACCTCTCTGGAGTGGGGACTGTGATTGAAATGGTGGCTGCAACACTGATTTTAGAGCCAAGCCCTTTGAATTGATGAATCTGGGTGGGCTGGTGTATAAGGCCTGGGGTCTGCCTCTGAGTGTGGGGCTGGGTCTAGCCAAAGTGTTGGGGAGGCCAGCATGAGACTGGACACCTATTCCTGGGCTCTGAGGCAGGGCTGGCTTGTCTGGTGCATTTCCTAGGGTGGAGGGACAGCTCTGAGCTGCCGATAGCTGGAGATGACATTGTTCTTTCTCAGCCAGTCCACCAGCCTGTCCTTTAACTCTTTTCTACATTTTCCTTAGTGTCCTTCAGACTTGGTTCAGGGTGAACAGTCAATTTGCTGACCTCGGTTTGTTCTGTTGACTCTTGGGGGTTGGGACTGGAACCCAGTAGAGTGACTGTCAGACTGATCCATGAGAAGGCTGGCATAGCTTGGTCTGAAGCAGGGCTTCATAGAGACCGCTGGGCTTGAGAGCTCTGTGGAGGCTCTGGGGTGGGCCTCTTGTTAGCCACAAGTCTGTTTCTCCTCCAGAGTCCATGTATCTGTCAGCTAAAGGGGCCCTTCCTGCCAGAGGTAACTGACAGCTGCTTGGGGAGCCCAGGCCCTGCCCGCAGCTTCCTGCTTTAGGAGCTGAGCCTGGTGCTCACCGTCTGCTCCCTGCCTCGCAGTCTTTGTTTTGGTTCAGGGACTTTGAGTGTCTCTGGTGCTTCAGGTCTAGGTTCCTGTCTCACTCTGCTGGGCGCCAGTAAATACCCCAGCCACGTCTATCTTTGGCTTGGACACCGCTGTTTGGAGCTGGTGCTGGCAGCTTTGCCTTCCCCTGCCTGAAGCTGTTCTTAGGAGCTATTGCCATGAAGCTGCATGGTGTGGACGGAGCTACTGCCTCTGAGCTGCCTTTGTCTTAGCTCATGCCTACCCCCTTTCTCATGCAGAACTGAAAAGCTCCATCATTGGCAAGAAGAAGCCAGCAGCAGCTAAGAAAGGGGTAGGTGGGGAGAGGTGGTATGTTAGAAAGGTTAGGAGCTGGGTGCCGGCTACCTGGGTTCACCTCTTGACCTTACCACTCACCAGCTGTATGACTTTGGCAAAGGTACTGTGCTTCTCTGAACCTCGCCTGTGAAAGGGATTTAAAGATTTAAAGGGATTTAAAGCCTATCTTCAAGGGCTCCTGGGAGGGGTCGGTGAGAGGGAGCGCATCTAGTGCTTGGCGGAGTGCTTGGCACATACTCGGCCCTGTCAGCATTAACTGGCATCCTCAGGTCTGGGCTCTGCCGGGGCTGTGTGAACTGCCCATGCCCTGTTCCAGCGGAGCACTGTTCTCTTGGCCATGCTGGTTGGGCTCCTATTTTTTACCCTAAATTTTAAGAAGGGCCTTTTCCTTGTGGGTGTGACTACAGTGCCCGAGCCTGGGAGGGGTCTGAGGAGAGTGTGATTGGGAAGGCCCCTGACATGATTCTCTTCCCAGCTGGGTGCCAAGAAAGGCCTCGGGGCCCAGAAGGTGAGCAGCCAGAGCTTCAGTGAGATTGAGCGGCAGGCCCAGGTAGCAGAGAAGCTCCGTGAGCAGCAGGCAGCCGATGCCAAGAAGCAGGCGGAGGAGTCCATGTGAGTGTTTGCTGCTGGGGCCTCAGGCTCGTGCAGGGCTTGGTGGGTGGGTAGGTCGGACAGGTCAGGATGGGTGGCCACTGACACCTTTGTTCCCTCTAAGGGTCGCCTCCATGCGTCTGGCCTACCAGGAGCTCCAGATTGATCGTAAGAAAGAGGAGAAGAAGCTACAGAATCTGGAAGGGAAGAAGCGAGAGCAGGCAGAGAGGTTGGGCATGGGCTTGGTATCCCGAAGGTGAGGCTCAGCTCCCGGTGTGGCAGGGAGATGCCGTTGTTTCCTGGGAACCATTGCGGGGCCTTCCCAGCAGTTTGGGATTCTAGGCTTGTTGTTTCTCCAAGTCTGAATAGATCGCTTGGCTTGTCCCTAATACAGTGCTTGGCATAGTGGGTATGTGCTCAGTAAGTTGAATGAGTGAATAGGTGTATGAATGAAACACAGGATCAGGTGTTGTTTCAGTATCTTCAAGAGACCAGGGTGGTTTTTCTTGATGGCACTTTGAGTCATGGGACAGTTTATTTTTCCAGACCTCCCTGAGAATTGAGGTGCATTTAGTATCATCCTTAATTCCTTAATCCCTGTCTAGAGATGCCATTTGTGTTCCCTGTAATACCCTAAAGTATCCACCCACATTTCAAATGCCCTCAGTTTGAGCAGAAAATCCTGTTTCAGAACCACTGGGTTTGCTGTGGTTTTCTTTCTTTCTTTTTCTTTTGAGACAAATTCTTGCTCTGTTGGCCAGGCTGGAGTGTAATGGTGTGATCTCGGCTTACTGCAACTTCTGCCTCCTGGGCTCAGGCGATCCTTCCACTTCAGCCTCCTGAATAGCTGGGTCCACAGCCGGGAGCCACCATGCCCAGCTAATTTTTGTATTTTTTGTAGGTTTTGCCATGTTGCCTAGGCTGGTCTCAAATTCCTGGATTTAGGTGATCTGCCTGCCTTGGCTTCCCAAAGTGCTGGGATTACAGGTGTGAGCCACCATGTTTGGCTGCTATGGTTTTTTATTTTTATTTTTTGAGACAAAGTCTTAATCTTTTGCCCAGGCTGGAGTGCAGTGGCACGATCTTGGCTCACTGCAATCTCTACCTCCTGGGTTCAAGTGATTCTCCTGTCTCAGCCTCCCAAGCAGCTGGGATTACAGGCGTGCACCACCGTTCCTGGCTTTTTTTTTTTTTTTTTTAAAGATGGAATCTCGCCCTGTCACCCAGACTGGAGTTCAGTGGTGTGATCTCAGCCCACTGCAGCCTCCACCTCCCAGGTTCAAGCGATTCTCCTGCCTCAGCCTCCTGAGAAGCTGTGATTACAGGCATGTGCCACCACACCCAGCTTATTTTTGTATTTTAGTAGAGACGGGGTTTCACCATGTTGGCCAGGCTGGTCTAAAACTACTAGCTTCAAATGATCTGCCTGCCTTGGCCTCCCACAGTATTGGGATTATAGGCGTGAGCCACGGCACCCAGTGCTTGGATTACAGATGTGAGCCACATCCGGCCAGAGGATAAAATTTTAACTTGAAAGGACATTGAAACTCCTTCCTTTCCCTGCTTCAGTCACATAGGAATGACTGGAATAACAGATGACTGGGTTAAGGGATGACTGAGGGGTTAAAGGATGACTGACTGAGTTAAGGGATGACTAAGGGGTTAAGGGATGACTGACTGGGTTAAGGGATGACTGGGTTAAAGGATGACCAAGGGGTTAAAGGATGACTGACTGAGTTAAGGGATGACCGAGGGGTTAAGGGATATGAACAATTTTTCAGCAGTGCAACAATTGTTTACTTAAACCCAACTCACCCTATTTATTTATTTGAGACAGAGTTTCAATCTTGTTGCCCAGGCTGGAGTGTAATGGTGTGATCTCAGCTCACCACAGCCTCCATCTCCTGGGTTCTAGCGATTCTCTTACCTCAGCCTCCCAAGTAGCTGGGATTACAGGGATGTGCCACCACACCCAGCTAATTTTGTATTTTTAGTAGATTTAGTAGGTTTCTCCATGTTGGTCAGGCTTGTCTCGAACTCCCGACCTCAGGTGATCTGGCTGCCTTGGCCTCCCAAAGTGCTGGGATTACAGGTGTGAGCCACCACGCCTGGCCCAACTCAGCCCTATTGCAAAATAATCACTCCTTGGGGTTCTTCTAGCTAAAAGCTATGGATATTTTTAAATGAATTGGTTTAAATCAAATTAATCCTTAAAGTGTCCCTGTGGAGCCTGACAGAGGAATGAGAGGCGTCAAGAATTGTACTGTATTGCCTGCCAACCCTACACCCCTTTTTTTTTTGAGAACCAGACAGCAATTCTAGGTCTTAGTGCATAAGGCCAGTCTTTGTGCTTTGAGGTGCTTTTTTTTTTTTTGAGACGTAGTCTTGCTCTGTTGCCCAGGCTGGAGTGCAGTGGTGCCATCTGGGCTCATTGCAAGCTCCGCCTCCCAGGTTCACACCATTCTCCCAAGTAGGTGGGACTACAGGTGCCCACCACCATGCCCGGCTAATTTTTTTGTATTTTTAGTAGAGACAGGTTTCACTTTGTTAGCAAGGATGGTCTCAATCTCCTGACCTTGTGATCTGCCCTCCTCAGCCTCCCAAAGTGCTGGGATTACAGACGTGAGCCACCCGCTCGGCTTTTTTTTTTTTTTTTTTTTTTTAATAGTAGGATGATGAAGAGCTCATCCTTTGATGCAGTCATGCTCCTTTCCCTGGTTCTGGGGCGTTCTTTCATCCGTTCCTTTGCTGTGTGAATCCCATCAGCGAAGGATGGGTTCATAGTGCACAAGGCAGGGAGTTATCCAGGACAGAGACCACTGGCATCTGGTGCACATTATTAAAATTACAACAGGAGGCCGGGCGCCGTGGCTCACGCCTGTAATCCCAACACTTTGGGAGGCTGAGGTGGGCGGATCACAAGGTCAGGAGATCGAGACCATCCTGGCTAACACGGTGAAACCCCGTCTCCACTAAAAATACAAAACATTAGCTGGGCACGGTGGCGGGCGCCTGTAGTCCCAGCTACCCGGGAGCCTGAGGCGGGAGAATGGCGTGAACCCGGGAGGCGGAGCTTGCAGTGAGCCGAGATCGCGCCACTGCACTTCAGCCTGGGCAACAAAGTGAGACTCGTCTCAAAATAAATAAGTAAATAAATAAAAGATTATAACAGGAGCCGGGCGCGGTGGCTCACGCCTCTAATCCTAGCACTTTGGGAGGCCAAGGTGGGTGGATTGTCTGAACTCAGGAGTTTGAGACCAGCCTGGGCAATGTGGCGAAACCCTGTCTCTACTGAAAAAACAAAAAATTAGCTGGGCGTGGTGACGTGCACCATAGTCCCAGGTACTCGGGAGGCTGAGGCACGAGAATCGCTTGAACCCAGGAGGCGGTGGTTGCAGTGAGCCGAGACTGCACCACTGGACTCCAGCCTGGGTGACAGAGTGAGAATCTGTCTCAAATAAATAAATGAATAAAATAAAATTATAACAGGCAGACGGTCACTGGCCAGGGAACGCCTACGTTGAATAAACAAAGCTGATGTGTAAAGAGTTCTGAGGTTTGCTTCACAGGTCACCACACACAGCTAGCCTTCTTTTGGGGTCTGGCCTGGCCCTGTGCTCGGGTAAGGACAGAAGGTTCTGGGTGATGCTCCATGAAGGAGAACCCAGCCGCTGGTTATTGTCTTTTGTGCAGTGATGCTAATGTCTATTCACTGGTCTCATGGCCTGGCTCTGCTTTGCTGCGCAGCTCTGTCTCCCACTCCGTGCTGTCTGAGATGCAGGTGATCGAGCAGGAAACCCCAGTGAGTGCAAAATCTTCTCGCTCTCAGCTGGACTTGTTTGACGATGTTGGTACTTTCGCCTCTGGACCCCCAAAGTAAGGCTGTTTTCTAGCTGTAAACTTGACTGCTGTGTTCCTCATCAGGCTTCTCTGAGCCACTCTACTGTCTCCTTAGGTACAAGGACAACCCCTTTTCCTTAGGGGAAAGCTTTGGTTCCCGCTGGGATACAGATGCTGCCTGGGGTATGGACAGGGTAGAGGAGAGGGAGCCAGAAGTGGCCATCTCAAGCATCCGGCCTGTTTCAGAAAGGTAGAGTGGGCTGTTCTTTCTTTTTTTTTTAAACAAGCTGAAGGTAGAGAAGTCTAAGGCAGCACTGTCTAGAAGAACTTTCTGTGATGATGGAAATGTCCTCTATGTTGTTTAATATGGTAGCCACTACTGTGTGGCTGTGAGCCCTTAAAATGTGGTTGGTGCAACTGAGCAACTGAATTTCTTAGGTAGTTTAATTTTTGATAAATGTAAATAGCCACCAGTGGCTGGCGCTGCCTCATTAGACAGTGCAGCAGTCAGGCTTCGGTTTGAGTTGTGCTTTGTCATCACAGAGGGCCTGGCAGCTGCTTTTGCTTGGGGTCCATTTCTCTGGCAGGAGGGGCCTGATTTTATGCTTCAGTCCTGACCTCCTTTCAAGGGTTTTATGTCTCCAGCCCCCTTATTTTAAAAACCCTACTCCATCTTAATCTGGGATCTGTTTAGTTGACATAATATCTGTGAGTTATCCCCTGATTAAACGGGAACGTAACTACTTCACAGGGTCTGCGGAAATACCTGGCCCAGTGTCCACATACTCATGGCAAGATGAGAGCAGCCATCTCCCTTTCCACACCAGGATGCTTTTGAGAGTAAAGGGGGCAGTTTGCTATTCATGGTTACGACAAGAGTAGGTATAAAGCCAGGCAGACTGACACATATGCTCATTGTAGTACTAGGCATGTTGTCACTAGGATTAGGGTAGCAGCAGTTGTGTGGCCTCCTGAATGCTGACAAAGCTGTGTGCTTTTGGGCAGGAGCCTAGGCCACTGCAGACCGTATTTCCACCCTGCCTAGTGCAGGTTACTAAGCTCTCTGGGCCTTGGCCTCGGTGTGGAGAAGGGTGACTCCTTAACCAGGGGAGAGGGGCCCAGAGTCACAGAGCCACAGACAGAATGGGACCTGGTAACCCATCACCAAAAGGCCATTGGTGCTCTGTTTGGTCTCTGTACTCTGCCTCCCCTCATGATAATAGGAGGAGTCTGAGCTGTTCCACATCTTCCCCTCAGGGCCACAAACCGGAGGGAAGTGGAGAGCCGGAGCTCAGGCCTCGAGTCTAGTGAGGCACGTCAGAAATTCGCAGGAGCCAAAGCCATCTCATCTGACATGTTCTTTGGGCGGGAGATGGATGCGGAGGTAAGCGGGGCTGTCTGTCTTGGGGTCTGAGGCAGCAGGCAGAAGCATGAGCTTTCTCCCTGCCGCTGCTTTGGGCTTTAGCACCAGGAGGGCCTGGCCTGTGTGAGTCCTTGGGTCCTCGGCCCCAGGATCCCCAGGCCTGGCCTTTTCCTCACCACAGTATGAGGCCAGGTCTCGGCTGCAGCAGCTCTCAGGCAGCAATGCCATCAGCTCTTCAGACCTCTTTGGGGACATGGATGGAGCTCACGGAGCAGGTAGGGCCCTGGTGGGGTGGCAGGCACCAAGCGAGGCCTGGGAGCAGGGCGGGAGGGCCTTGCTGTGACTGGGAAGGGCTTCCTGCTGGGCTGTGGGTCACCCTGCCCTTGCTTTTACAGGAAGTGTATCTCTGGGGAACGTGCTGCCTACAGCGGACATTGCCCAGTTTAAGCAGGGTGTCAAGTCTGTGGCCGGGAAAATGGCTGTGCTGGCCAATGGTGTGATGAATTCCTTGCAGGTGAGGCTGAAGTGGGGCCTAGTGAGGAGTGCTGGGAGGTTTGCCCTTCGCCACCACATAGAGACACTGCTACTGCCTAGCTCCTCTGAGCCTTAAGAGCATTTTTGGCCGGGTGCGGTTGCTCACGCCTGTAATCCCAGCACTGGGAGGCTGAGATGGGATCACTTGAGGTCAGGAGTTTGAGACCAGCCTGACCAACATGGCAAAACCCTGTCTCTACTAAAAATACAAAATTAGCTGGGCATGGTGGCGTACACCTGTAATCCCAGCTACTCAGGAGGCTGAGGCAGGAGAATCGCTTCAACCTGGAGGTTGTAGTGAGCCGAGATCACGCCACTGCACTCCAGCCTGGGTGACAAGAGTGAAACTGTGTCTCAAAAAAAAAAAAACCCCCACACACACACACAAGCAAGAGTCTAGAGAGAGGTATTTTCTTTTCTTGGAGGGCAGCTTCCTTCCTTTCAGCTCCATACCAGGGCTGGGCCTCTCCGAGATGCCACTGTGTCTGCCATGATCTTCCCTGTCCTTGTCACCTGTACTGGTCTTTCTCTTCTTTTCCCAGCTTCTGCGAGGCCAGGCAGGGCTTCCCCATTGTTGGGTGCCCGAGTGGCCCCTGCCCCAGCTCTCACCGTGGACTCCTGCCTCCCCAGGCTGTCCAGCCCCTGCCTCCCAAGTCTTGCTATGGGGTGCTGGGGCAGGCAGTGTGTTTGCTGGGAAGTTGCTGCAGCTTAGAGAGCCTCTGACTTTGTTTTTTTTCTCCTCCCTCGCCCCCAGGATCGCTACGGTTCCTACTGATCCAAGCTCTGTGACTCAGGCTTACGGTGGTGACTGCAACAAGAACTCCACAGTTCCCAGGCTGGGGATGCTTTGCCTTGTGGAAGCTGGGGAGGATTTGTTACTTTGTATGTGTGGTGTGTGTGTGGAGTGGTCTTCGAGGCGCTCACTCATGTGAGGGGAATGGTCAGTACCAGCCTTTGTCCTCTGCCTGTGGACTGAGCCCTTTATTCCCTCTCACACCACCCTCCGTGTGTTAGACTCTTGTCCTTCTGTCCTGCCCCCACAGCTGCTGCTCACTTGTCCTGCCACACTGGGAGAGGGGGTTCCCCCAGGATGGCTTATTCTGGGTCCAGCCTTTCCTCAAGTAGGGAAAGTGGAAGGTAGAAGGCTTTTTTTTGCTGGCTCTAGGGTTCTTCTAGTTCGAGGGCTTGGGTCTCCATCCTCTGGAACCATGGGGAGGCCTGGAAGGAGTTCACTGTAGACCCGTCCCCTGGGGAAAGAGGCTGCGGACTTGCTGCTGCTGCTGCCAGTGGCCTCTTCTGGGTGCCAGGAGAGGGCGAAGGAGGGAAAGGCCCTTTTGGGCATTACCAAGGACAGGAAACTACCTGGCACCTAAAGGTTTCATTTAGGATCAGACTGGAGACCCACGGGCTCCCCCGTCTCGCCACCCCTTTGTACAGTAAGCACTTGGAAGATTGTCTCAGGGTCCCTCTGTGCCGTCTCTGTGGACCGCAGGACCTTCTGCAACATTCTCTGTCCCTTCATCCCCTGGTTGGTGGCCATGGAGGGTCTTGTCTGCTGTGATTTGACTCTGGAGGCTGTGAGCTTGATGCTGGCCAGGGAAGCAGAGGATGTGAGGGGCAGAGGCAGGCTCTTGGGGCTGAGCTCCTTCCTCTGCATCATTCTGGGCTTGGGGGCCTGGACAGCACCCGCCAGTGAGAGCTGCGGGCCTCACCCTCTGGCATCTGAGCCAAGCACTGTGTCATTCTTGGTGCCATCTTCCCCGCCGCACTGGCAGTCTCAGCCCAGCCCCTACCTTTGGGTTGTAGGTTGGGCTCCGAAGCAACACAGACCACTCTTCCCCTTGCCCCTCCCCCAGAGGGACATGACTTTCTTTCTGGACTGTTTGTATTGAAACAAAGTGGTGTCAAAATAAAGCCCCCGCAGGGCCTTGCTCCCTGTTGGTCTGAGTGAAGCAGTGTCCTCTGGATCCTGCCTCCCTGCCCAGTGCCGGACCCTGGCCTCACTCTCGGGGCTCCCACCGGTAATGGTAGGGCGTCGGTACCGAAGCTGAGGACACTCTCTCCAGGGCCTCCTGCTTCTCTCTTCTCTGAAAGCCAAAGGCCCCTGGCTCCTTGGCTCTGTGCTGCCGTGAGGTCCGGTGCAGCTTCGACCTCACCACCCTGTGGCACGCAGAGGAAAGAGCTGGCATTAGTTGACCCTTTAACTCGCTGGCTGAGGGTGAGCGAGCAACCTCAGCAGTCCTGCCCCTTGTCACAGCAGTAGGCTTGACAGGGGATGGGTTTCAGTGGAGCTTAAGAAATATTTAAGGCCAGGCATGGTGGCTCATGCCTGTCATCCCAGCACTTTGGGAGGCTGAGGCGGGTGGATCATTTGAGGCCAGGAGTTTGAAACCAGCCTGGCCAAAATGGTGAGACCCCATTTCTACTAAAAATACAAAAATTAGCCGGGGGTGGTGGTGCATGCCTGTAATCCTGGCTACTCAGGAGGCTGAAGCATGAGAGTCGCTTGAACCCAGGAGGCAGAGGTTGCAGTGAGACTAGGTCGCGCCACTGCACTCCAGCCTGGGAGACAGAGTGAGACTCTTGTCTCAAAAAAAAAAAAAAAAAAAAAAAAAAAAAATTATATATACGCATATATATACATACACACACATACTCTTTAGGTGTTAATGGGACCCTTTAAATTCCGAAAGAAAAGATGTGTTTGTATGTAAACCCTTGGCTTGGCCATCCCTTTCTCTTGGGGGCTTCTGAAACATCTCTGTGCCACCTTAGGAGCCCTCACGGTAGTTACAGACCACTGGTCTGTGAAGTGGATGATTAGAAAGGATGGGCAGAGGGAGCCAGGGGGCTCTAAGCCATGGATTTGCAGAGTGTAGGTTCGGGACTCATTCAGCTTTAGGATCATCTGAAATTTCTGGACTCCATCCCAGGCTGGTAGAGTTAGACTCTCTGGAGCTTGGTAATTTGCATTGTCAGTAGGCTTCCCTGTGATTCTGAGGACACCAGGATTTGAGAACCATGTCTCTCATGGGCTGTGGATCATTGTGGGCCTAGAGAGCTCATCACTTGGTCTGAGCATTTTTTTTTTTAAAGACTGTCTCATTCTGTCACTGGAGTGCAGTGGCACGATCATGGCTCACTGCAACCTCAACCTCCTGAGCTCAAATGATCCACCTCGGTCTCCCAAGTAGCTGGGACTGCAGGTGCAAGCTACCATGCCTGGCTAAGTTTATTTTGTAGAGATAGGGTCCCACCATGTTTCCCAGGGTGGTCTTGAACTCCTGGGCTCAAGCAGTCAGCCAACTTTGGCCTCCCAAAGTGCTGGGATTACAGGCAATGAGCTGCCACATTCTGGAGCTGCTTCTGGGTTGGAATGCCCAGTCTTGGCAGGGGTTTGGGAGGCAGTTCCTGTAATTATCCATTCTGGGTAGCGATGAGCCCAAGGAAATGTGTGTGCCTAGTAGTGGTGACATCCGCCTTCAGAGGAGGCAGCCCTGTTATGCTTGGGCCTCTGGGTGGGTTCTGCCCTCTGGGGGACCCTGCCTCCGCAGCCCTCAATCCAAAGAGGTTGAAGACCACTTGTCCTTACCTGCCTCCAGTCTTGGATGGGGTGTGTCTGCCCCAGGCTGTGTCTTTCACAGCTGCATCCCACTGCCCTAACCCCAAGCAGGTGCTTGGCAAATGTTGACTGAAACCCTGGCTCGAAGGCTGTGCAGTATTAACCCTTTGTGGCCATGGTCTTTAAAGTTATGGGAACCTGGCCTTGAACCCTCTGAACCTATTTCCTGAAGGCCGTTCCAGCTGTGAGCACCTTTTCCTCTGGAAGGCTGCTTTTGTGCAAAGCTAGGCCCCTCTGCTCATTGTCTGAGGCAGGTCCCCAGGCCTGAGTGGGCCACTGGCCCCTACCTCCTAGTCCTGCCAGAAAAGCACCACAAACCCAAACTCACCCTCTCCCTTCTCCCCTCAGCCTAGGAGCTTTAGACTCACCACTTACCAGACACGAGGGACTTTATTTGTTTCACATATTTAGCTATTAGACACAAAGGGGTCAAGACTTGAAGCAGTTTTTGCAAGTGAAATCATCTTCTGGCCCACCCTTCTCCATCCTACCAAGGCTACTGGCTGTTCTCCAACAGAAGGCCACAGCGGTTATGTCCTCCTGGTACTTGCGTCGCAGGTGTCACCCTTGATGGTGCAAGGCCCTGCGTGGCTATTCGGGTTCTCCCCCTTAATGGAATTGCTGTGAGGAGATGAACCTTATCAGGTGACCAGCAGAGGCTGGTTCAGAAGAGACCGCTCTTCTTAAGAGGTTAGGAGGACTAACAGGCTACGGCCAAGTCCCCTTCCTAGTGATACGGTGGCTTCAGCACAGGCTGTCAGCTTGGGGCCTGAGTGAAGTTCGCAGGCTGACAGGACCAGGGAGAGCAGGCCATTCCCTTCGGGGCCACTGGCTGGGCTGATCATCAGCGCCCCTCTGGCCGCTCTTGGGGCTGTTATTCGCCTTGTCAGCAGCAGAGGGCAGCACAACAAGGTGCTGGAGAGGAGGCTGGGTGGGCACGCCAAGGGCTGGGTGGGAGCAGGTATAGGGCGCTGTGGGCTGGACCCTTCGGACTCCTCAAGTCTCCGATTCGTCTGTCTCTTCAGTGGAGCCATCGCTCTCTCCATCCACTTTTCGGGAATGATGGAGAGGTCTCCAGGGGGAGCCAACCCGGGGAGGGGTCCGGGAGGGCAGGCAACTGGCCTCTGGACTGGCTGTGATCGAGTTGACCAGGCCCGGGACCTGGGCCAGCCTGAAGAAGGGAAGAAGCCTGGAGGGCAGCGAGAGGCCTGCTGTCCAGAGAGCGGGGCCTCCATGCCCACTCTTATACTAGGGTAAACCCCTGGGCTGCAGCCCCCAAAGGACTCAGAGGGAGGGACATCTCAGGCCTCTGCTGGCCCCCAGACCCTTCCCTGGCAGATGCAGGATGTTACAGACAAGTGGTGTTGGCCCCAGATGGGGCGCAGCCGTGTTCAACCCGTCTGGCCCCCACAAGGGGGCAGCATCCTCCCACTTGACACTTACAGCCGTTCCAGCTCCTCGTCCATTGCTGGGTCGTGCATCAGATCCCCCTTGTCAGGCAAAGCTCCTAGGAGATCATTGGGGGCACAGTAGTTAAAACGAGGGCCTTTCAGCCCGGTGACAGATTCCTCCATGCCCCTTACCTTCACAGCTCCCTGTTCTGCTGACCCTGGGAGGGCTGATCTGAAGATCTGAGGACTGCTAGAGGGGCCAAGAACAGTCAGAGCAGGAAGGTCCTGGCTGCTGCTTGATACATTATTGAATCCCACTGCTTACTTTCCCTGTCTGGGGCAGACACCACAGCCAAGGAGACGTTCCCAGACAAGTGTGGTGATCCCCTTCCAACACTAGGTGGTTGTGACCTGGTGCTGGAAGTTGAGTTCTTCCTTGAGGCCTCAGGTAACTGGACTGAAAAGGATATGGTCCAGGCTATGCCCAAAGGTCAGACATTACCTAATTTTGCGTCCCCAAATCAGGGTGACCCCAGTTTGGAGACAGATGGTAAAAAAAAAAAAAAAAAAAAAAAAAAAATGCTGCCTCTGCTTCTCCAAAGAGGATCCTGGGGCAAGAGGAGAAGGCTGGGTCAGGGCCAGAGTTAACCTGGCATAGGCAGATTGCCAATTTGTCCAAATCTTTTTCAGATGATGCCTCCTGGCCCCTCTTGCCCTAAGTTAGTGTTTTTCAAACTACATCTCACAGAACCCTCTCATTTGGGGGGTGCCCTGGGGACTAAGGGAACAGGGCTGACCTCCGTGACGCGGCAAGCAGTATATCTCCAGATTTCTATTTTATACACTGGAGATGCAGGTGAGGCCCGAGACCACTTGCTTGTTTCTGTCTCCCATTCCACCCAACCACCCAACATTAGCGTGCAGTAAAAGTGGTTGAATGATAGTGACTTTTTTTTTTTTTGAGACAGTCTTCCTTTGTCACCCAGGTTGGAGTGCAGTGATCATGGCTCACTGCAGCCTCGACCTCCCATGCTGAAGCGATCTTCCCACCTCAGCCTCCTGAGTAGCTGAGACCAATGGTACATGCCACCAGACCCAGCTAATTTTTTTTTTTTTAAAGAGGGTTCTCCTTATATTGCTGAGACTGGTCGTTAACTCCTGGGCTCAAGGATTCTCTTGCCTTAGCCTCCCAAAATGCTGGGATTACAGGTGGAGCCACCATGTCTGGCTATTAGTGTTATTTATTTACTTATTTATTTATTTGATGGAGTTTCGCTCTTGTTCCCCAGGCTGGAATGCAATGGCGTGATCTTGGCTCACCACAACCTCTCCCTCCTGGGTTCAAATGATTCTTCTGCCTCAGCCTCCCCAGTAGTAGGAATTATAGGCATGTGCCACCACAACCGGCTAATTTTGTATTTTCAGTGGAGACGGGGTTTCTCCATGTTGGCCAGGCTGGTCTTGAACTCCCAACCTCAGGTGATCCACCCACCTCAGCCTCCCAAAGTGCTGAGATTACAGGCATGAGCCACCGCACCCGGCCAGTGTCCTTTTTAAAGGCCCTTAGAAAAGGGGGATGAGGTTAGTCCAGGCTGTGACCCAGTTGCTAATTGGCTTTTCTTTCTCCTTCCTAGTTCCTGCTGTTGGTGGGAAGGAAGGGTGGTCATAACTAGGAGTATGAAAAAATAGCAGGGCAGATCCCACCCGCCTCCCCCTTACTCTTGATTCCTGATTTTTCCCTGTTTTTTTTTTTTTCTTTTTTGAGACTGTCTTGCTCTGTCGCCCAGGGTGGCATGCGATGGCGTCATCTCGGCTCACTGCAACCTCTGCCTTCTGGGCTCAACCGATTCTCATGCCTCAGCCTCCCAAGTAGGTGGGATTACAGGCGTGTGCCACCATGCCCAGCTAATTTTTGTATTTTTAGTAGAGACGGGGGTTTCACCATGTTGGTCAGGCTGGTCTCGAACTCCTGACCTCAGGTGATCCACCTGCCTCAGCCTCCCAAAGTGCTGGGATTACAGGCGTGAGGCACCACACCCGACCTGTCAATTGCCTCCTTTCTAGTCCTAGTTCAGCGGGTAACCTCAGCTACCAACTTCAGTTAGTTGAGGGCTCCCCAGACTGTGCAAGCCCCAAGCACTGACTCAGAATAACCAGGCTGCAGGTGGCATGCAGTTCAGCCTGCTAGGGTTTGTGCTTGTGCATCCCAGAGCATCCCCGGCTAACTGTATATTGTGTAAGATAAGAAATATAAAGCATGCAGCACAGTACTTAGCCTGCTGTGGTTGGCATTTAGTGAATGTTAACTTTCCTTCCCTTAATCTCATTCCCTCAACTAGCAAAAGGAAGTGGGGGGAATGCTGTGTGTCTTTTCCTTGAGACTCAGGCACTTGGGATCCCAAGCACAGCAGGAGGATCTCTTGAGACACAAAAAAGAATCCCTTGCTGGGCGTGGTGGCTCACAACTGTAATCCCAGCACTTTGGGAGAGCAAGGTGAGGGGATCTCTTGAGCCCAGGAGTTTGAAACCAGCTTGGGCAACATGGCAAAACCCAGTCTGTACAAAAAACACAAACATTTTCCAAGATGGTGGCTCATGCCTGTAGTCCCAGCTACTAGGAAGGCTGAGGTGAGAGCATCACTTGAGCCCGGGAGGTCGAGGCTGCAGTGAGCTGAGATTGTAACACAGCACTCCAGCCTGGGCAACAGAGTGAGACTCTGTCTCAAAAACAAAAACAAAACCCCTTAAACTCTAGTAGAATGGAGGCTTACTGGCTCTTCCCTTAGGAGAGCAGTGGCTGTGGGAGGGGGAACAGTGGGGTGGGTAGAGAAGGCTCAGTGAAAAACCAGCAAGCAGGGAGAACTGGACCACTGCAGGCTCCCCCACTTTTGTTTTTCTCCCTTTCAGATTAATCAGATTTTTTTTTCAGCTTGGAATAAAGGTCTCCCCAGACACACCTTTGCCCTGTTTATAAATGGGATTCAGGTCTCTTTGATATATAATCTCTAGCACCACTGAGTAAATAGTCCTGTGTCTGCCCAACCTGCAGGCCGCTCCCCAAAGCAGAGTTGGGGATTCTCTGAGGAGGGGCTGGGCGCGCCTCTGCTGTGGGGAGACGGCTTCATGTTGGGGCAGGGCCGCAGGCAGGGAAGGCTGTCCTCTACCATGGGAATGTGTAAGAGCCATGTTTTGTCGCGCATGTTCCTGCTCCCTGGGACTGAGTCTGGCCGTGGGACGTCAAGGCAGAGATGGTGATGCCCCTTCCCCATGAAGCCGTGTTGCCAACAGAGGCCAGCTGCTCCCTGTGTTGTGCGGCAGGAGAGGCTGATGGCTGCTAGCTCTGACTTACCGAGGGCTTGGTTGATTCCATGGTGCTTTGAGAGAGCCATGAGGAACCCATAGAAGGTCAGTCTCTGAACGTTGCTGAGGGCCTCTTTGACAAGTGCTGGGGGCGGGCAGCTAAGGAGAGACGCCACATTCAGAGCCTAGCCAGCCTCAGAGACATCTCTGCATCCATACTTTCCAGTTCACGAGGATACCCACAGCCAAGCCAGGGACCTGCCTTGGGAGCCCCAAGGCCCTGGGGGATCCAGCCCTTCACTGTGGTCAGGAGGGGCTGGCACGTTCACTAACTGGTGCTTTCACCGGAGTGGGGAGCGGCGGTGGGAAATGGCTAGGGAAACCAGATCCGTTGCTCGGTCCCTAAGGATACTTGTGCCACACAGGACAGCTTACCCCTCTCTTTGTGTAGAAAAGTTTTATACAAGGCGTACTCTTTCCTTCTCTCTAAAATGTTAAAGCCAGTCTGTCAGCCAGTAAATTGGTCATCTACAGTGGTCTTGCCCAAGGGAAAGCGGTCCTTTTGAAGTGAGCCATCTGGGAGCCTTTCAGTCAACAACTGGTTTGGGGGCAAATGGCACTGTTACATTATGACCAGCAAGGGTCCTAGAATCCCTGGGCCTGGCAGAACATCCTGCAGAGCTCTGCTCCACAGCCAGCAGTCTGAGCTCCCTGGGGCTGGGGGGCTGGGGGCTGCATGCCCATTCCTCACCTGTACTTGTGCCGATCACACAGGTTTTCCAGACACTGGTAGAACAGCGACGCCTCCACGCCCTCCAGCATGCCGGCCTCGCCCAAGGCAGGTCGTTGGCGGTGCTGCCCACTGGATGACGTCGGCACGATCACTGTGTTGGGGTTCTTGCCCGACAGCAGATCCTCATAGATGGCAGCCACACTGTCCAGGAATTCTGGAACCGTGGGGCGGGGGTGGGGGTGGACAGCTCAGGCAGGGAGGACATGTTTTGTCTCTTCACTATGTTCTCCCTTCTCTGTCAGCCCAGTTCCACACCAGCCTCAGTGCTCAGGGCATGGTATCCTGAGAGCACAAGTTGTCAACCTTGTTTGCCAGCACAGTGATGAGAGATGACACTAATCTGTTTTCGCTCAAATGTCCCATCCCTCAGTTGTTCCTGGACTAGGTGAGACCTGCCATTGCACACTTTCATAGCACCCTAGGCTTTTTTTCTGGCACTTAGCCAGTGAGGAGCTTTCTGTGTCATTAATTGTCTGTCTCCTTGCTGGAATGCACAAAGGCAGGGGTCATGCCTGGTTGGCCTGTCCTGCCTAGCACTGTGCTTGGCACACATTAAGGCCATAAATATTTTTTGGAGGAGTGAACATGAGTATGCTCCCACTGGTAAGCCCCATCTTGTGTGGCCACCTGCCTCTCTACCTCAAGAAAGCGTGTTGGAATACCAGCGAGGAACAGAGAAAGCCCGCAAGCTGCTGCTGAGTCAGTCATTTGAAATGGTTTTCAAAGTTGTAGTTGAGCCACTGTTAGAACTGCTGACTTATTGGCCCATCTCATCTCTAACACACACTGCTGGGCAGTGTCAGTAATGCTCCTGGCCCAATGTGGTAGCTGTCCCATCCCTCTGGGGGTGCTGTGAGAAGAGGGCTGGGGAGGCATTGAGGGGAAAATGTTCTCCCAGACATGGCTACTCCTTCTCTAGGGCCCAAGAGCTTCGGAGAAATGGGAAATGACTCCCATTTCTTGCCACCTGCTCTTAGCAGGTGGCAAGACCCCAGGCTCCAGCCCCTGCCTGCACAGCCCTTGGGCTGCCATGAAGTAAACAGAATGTGGCGCCCAAGTGAGGCTAGGGCTAGCTGGGGACACCAGTTGGCAGGAAGGCCACCTCTAGGATCTAAGGACAGCCTTCTATTTACTGGAAGAGCCTGTTTTAAGCAAGTTTGTTTATGAACACAGTCAGCAATTTGTAAACCCAGCACTCCATTTGATGTCTGTGTGTGTGAGCTGGTGTATGGTTATATTTATTTGTCTATATTTATTCCATCTGATTCCAGAGAGACTTAAGGGTGCAGCTGGCTGAACTGGGGAGCAGAGTGGGAGTGTGACAAAAGACTGGTGTGTACTTTTTTAAAGCTGTGGGGTGGAGGAGAATGTGCACGCCAACACACGATTGGTTGCCAAAGGAGAGACCCTTGAAGGCAGTAAAATAGCAGCGAGGTTGGGAACACTGGCTCTGGAGTCAGCCTCCAGGTCTGGTTTCCACCGCTTATGAGCTGCATGACTGGCTACTTACTTCTGTGAGCTTGTCTCTGAAAGGACCCTCTCTTAAGGCTGTTGTCAAGATTAAAGTCAGTGCTGTGCCTGCGACAGTAAGTTTTCAGTAAGCAGTGAATGCTGTGGATGTTGTTATTGTCATTATCACTTAAACGGATGTGTTGCGTTGCTGACTGAGAGCACTGTGGTTTTCAGTGTCTTCAGGAGGCTAAGGAGGTCAGCTCTGCAGACTGAATCTTGTGACCACCACTGAACGCCAGACATCCTGTTAGTGACCCGCAATGAAGCACACCCCAAAGGAGGTGGGGAAGAGAAACGTGTGCCAGACACACAGATGGGCAGGGCAGCAGGGCGGGACAAGGAGGCAGGGTCCTGTGTGGAGCCAGATGGAGCCCGGGAACACTCACCTGAGTAGTAAAACTGGATCTGGAAGGCAAAGAGGAAATCTGAAAAAGACATCAAGCAGTCCATGGCGTCGTCCATGAGCACAATCCTGAAGGGGAAAGAGAGAATCTGAGAGAGAGAACTGGGGGAGGTTTAAGGAGGGGCGGGGCAGGTTTAAGGAGGGGAGGGAGAGAGCGGGAGGGAGGAAGGGAAAAGTGCGGGGGGAAAGGGAGAGAGAGAGAGCTGTTCCTGGGCTGCCAGTCTCCCCTGGGGCAGCAGGACATTTAGGAGAGGGCTCCCAAAAGCAAGCTCCTCCCAGTCACCTCACCGCTCCATCAACTGGACTCTGCCATCAAACTGAACTGACCACACTGTACCCAGAGTGGGCTCCCGGTTCAGTCTCAGTGGCACCAGCTAGCGGATGGAGCATGGGCAGGGGGTGGCGAGGAGAGGGTGCAACTGTAATGCAGCCAAGGTTTCTTTTCATATACTTAAGCAGTAAATCCTTTCATTCTGCTGTGAGGACCATTTAGTTCAGAATAAATACAGCTGATCAGAAAAGGCAAAAAGAACAGCCAAGGGGTTTAAAGGGTCTTGGCAAGTGGTACTGAGATTTAATAAGCTACCAAAGGGCCAGAACAGCGACAGACACCTCCACCCTGAGACACAGATGGCAGACAAGGGGAGAGGGCAAAGAGCTATTCGGGAATCTGCACTTGTGAGGGTCAAAACCCACACTCATCTTGTGCTGCCGCCCTGCTCCTCCTTGCTGTCCACATTCACAGGTTGCCCACCCCACAGTTTTCCTGTCTCTAGTCCCTCCCACTGAGGACCCACCTCACAGGAAGAAAACCATCTGACTCGTAAAGGGATTAGACCAAGGCTATGTTCGTCCTCTGCTCAGCGCCTCATCTGAGCCGGGACAAGAAGAGAAGGAAATGAGCGCTTGCTGGGCTCTATCACATGCCAGGCAGGCGCCAAGCCATCCACTGGGGTGGGGCGGGCCCCCAGTCTGTTTCTGATCAGGCCCTTCTGGCTTTATCTTTCTTTCTTTTTTTTTAATTGTTTTTGGCCGGGTGCGGTGGCTCATGCCTGTAATCCTAGCACTTTGGGAGGTCGAGGTGGGTGAATCATCTGAAGTCAGGAGTGTAAGACCAGCCTGGCCAACATGGTGAAACCCCACTTCTACTAAAAATACAAAAATTAGCTGGGCGTGGCGGCACGTGCCTGTAGCCCCAGCTACTCGGGAGGCTGAGGCAGGAGAAGTGCTTGAATCTGGGAGGCAGAGGTTGCAGTGAGCCAAGATTGCACCACTGCAGTCCAGCTCGGGAGACAGAGACCCTGTCAAGAAAAAAAAAAAAATTGTTTTCTTTTGCTCTCTCTTATATATATATATATATATATATTTTTTTTTTTTTTGAGACGGAGTCTCGCTGTGTCGCCCAGGCTGGAGTGCAGTGGCCGGATCTCAGCCCACTGCAAGCTCTGCCCCCCGGGTTTTTACGCCATTCTCCGGCCTCAGCCTCCCGAGTAGCCGGGACTACAGGCGCCCGCCACCTCGCCCGGCTAGTTTTTTGTATTTTTTAGTAGAGACGGGGTTTCACCGTGTTAGCCAGGATGGTCTCGAACTCCTGACCTCGTGATCCGCCCGTCTCGGCCTCCCAAAGTGCTGGGATTACAGGCTTGAGCCACTGCGCCCGGCCTCTCTTATATTTTTCTAAATCTCTCTCCACTTCCCTGAGTCAGAGGTTCCCCAGACTGGCAACTGGATCAGCCCCAGAGAAAGCCAGGATTGCTCACTGCTGGGGAAGGGGCTCCACAGAGACTGTGATATTGTGGTGCCACTCCCCTTGCTGCCATCTCCCTGAAGAGAGACAGCAGTTCCTGCCTAGTCTTTATTGTAATACGGATAACAATAGAAGCAGGTACCATTTCCTGAGTTTTTAATTGTTTTTAAACCCTACGTACCGCATGGCAGGCTATTGAAGTATGTAACTGCATTCGTTAAATTTTAGCCCACAACAATCCTACAGGTGGGTCTTATATTTCCATTCTACATGTGAAGAGTCTGAGGCTCAGAGGTCAGCCTGCCAAAGTCACACACACAGCTGGGGAGCTTGCTGGACTCCACAGGGCACGCATCTTCCATGAGGCCATACTACCTCTTTGAAAATAAAGCTACAGAGCAAAAACACTAACATTTTACCTCCTAGTTTCTGTGGCTGATTTATTTTCTTTCTTGTTACTGATATGTTAGGCATCTCCTGGGGAGAACGACAGCTGCCTCCACCACCAGAGTTTAACACTAGAATTCCAGCTGGAAAAAATTCAAGACTGGAGGGTGGGAAGAAGCAGTGCTGCTGAGGGCCACAAGAGAGTGCCCTGGTCCCTCCATCAGTAGTTCACGGGACTAAGTGCACTGCCAAAGGCCAAGTGGTTACCCCATCTTTCATAACCCAAGGGAAACCCAGGCAGCAAAACCGCTCCTTCCCCACCCAGATGGCAGAATCTGTTTTGACAACTGGATTGCGGGAGCGGGGAGACGGCAAAGGGCGGGCAGTTAGAGAGGACTGGCGTTAGCAAAGACCCCCAAACTGCAGAGGAAGAGTGAGCTCTCCCAGGAGCGCTCAGGGAGCGAGAGCCACCGGCACCTCAAAGCTTTTCCTTGGCAGGCTCAGCAGGGCAGACAAAGGCTCTGGACATGAGAAGTCACTGACTTTCCCTTCCTTCCCTGCTCTCAGGACAGCTGGAGCCCCAACAATCTAAAGTGAATTACAACAGAACAGCACTGGGCTGTGAATATCCCCAAGCAG
Organism: Macaca nemestrina; assembly: GCF_043159975.1. Taxonomy (NCBI): domain Eukaryota; kingdom Metazoa; phylum Chordata; class Mammalia; order Primates; family Cercopithecidae; genus Macaca; species Macaca nemestrina. Next base: position 18,501,280 of record NC_092136.1, read on the forward strand.
GAAACCACCAAGGAGCCCAAGCCTGTCCCCATGTTCCATGGCTTCCGTTGATCATCAATTGGAACACAGTGCTCCCATAGCAGCAACTTCCACTTACTATTTATTTACATTGCGATATAATGAAGCACCATAAAAGTCACCCTTTAACAGTGTACAATTCAGTTTTTTAGTATATTCACACAGTAGCATCGCTGTCACCACTGTCTAATTGCAGAAGTTACCTCCATTTGCAATTCTCACCAATAGGCCCATTCTGGAGCCTGCCTCGGAGCAGAAGCTTGAGCTCATACTTCCCAAAGGGCTTCACAGCCTCATGGAAGCCTTAATGCTGAGTGCCACGAGCATCTTCCTCTTTCAGCCACACATGGGACTAGAAGCTGTAAACAGGGTACCCCCTTCCAGCCTCAGAAGTGGTCTGCAGCTTTCTGCTAGGGGCCATCTTGACCTCGAACATCAGCAGTCCCTTTGGAGATGGGCTGTTCCAGAAGAGGGGGTGCACACCATGGGAGGGCAGGGGTGTCTGTTGGAGCAGGGCAGCCCTGCAGGTGCCCTGTAATACGGGTAACAATAGAGGCAGATACCTTTTTGTTTTTAATCTTGCTCTGTTGCCCAGGCTGGAGTGCAGTGGCGCAGATTGGCTCACTGCAACCTCCGCCTCCTAGGTTCAGGTGATTCTTCTGCCTCAGCCTCCCTAGCAGCTGGGATTACAGGTGCCTGTCACCATGCGTGGTTAATTTTTGTATTTTTAGTAGAGACGGGGTTTCATCATGTTGGCCAGGCTGGTCTCGAACTCCTGACCTCAAGTGATCTGCCTGTAGAGGCAGGTACCTTTCCTGAGTACCCCACCTCATGGCAGGCTATTAAGGCATTTGACTACATTAATTAAATTTTATCCTACAGCAGTCTTATGGGTGGGTCTTATTGTTATTTCCATTCTACAGGTGAAGAGTCTGAGGCTCAGAGACTGGGGAGCTGAAACATGCCGAGCAGGAGGAAGTAGGGGGTGAGTGAAGGGGGGGCAGACAGAGGTGAGGGCTTTCTTTCTGAGGGACATGTGGCTGGATCATAGCAGCACATGTATAAAGGACTGAGGGTTTTTTTTTATTGCAAGCAGTAAGACTGGCTACCTTTAAAAAAGCCAACTGGATCTGAGCTTGTGTTAACAGCAACACCGGCTGTGACTCTCCTCAACCAGAAACGTGGGGCATCCTAGACATCTTGGAAACTCCCCCCACCCCACCCCAAGCCAATCAACCATTCACCAACTCCTATCAATGCTATTGCTGAAATTTCTCTTGAATCCGTCTACTTTCCACATCCACAGCCACCATCCTATCCCCAGCCTCCCCCTCTCTTTTCTTGATGATGGCATGACCTCCTACCCAGTTTCCCTGCAACTACTCTTGCTTGCTTTTTTTTTTTGAGACGGAGTCTCACTCTGTCACCAGGCTGAAGTGCAGTGGCTCGATCTAGGCTCACTGCAACCTCCGCCTCCTGGGTTCAAGCGATCCTCCTGCCTCAGCCTCCCAAGTAGCTGGGACTACAGGCACACACCACCATGTCCAGCTAAGTTTTGTATTTTAGTAGAGATGGGGTTTCACCATGTTGGCCAGGATGGTCTTGATCTCTTGACCTCATGATCTGCCCGCCTGGGCCTCCCAAAGTGTTGGGATTACAGGTGTGAGCCTTCTTCTAATTGAGTATCCATATTGTGGTCAGAAAGATTTTCCTAAAATGTGAATGTGACCATTTTACCATTGTGTTGGAAACCCTTCACAGAGGCTGGGCACAGTGGCTCATGCCTGTAATCCCAGCTACTCGAGAGGCTGAGGCTGGAGAATCACTTGAACTTGGGAGGTGGCCATGTCAGTGAGCCAAGATTGCGCCACTGAACTCCAGCCTGGATGACAGAGCGAGACTCCGTGTTAACAACAACAACAACAAAAACAAACAAACAAAAAAAACCTTCACAGTCTTCCCATTGCCCTTAGGACATGGTCCCCCATTTGGATCTGGCCTGTGAGCCTGCTCCATCTGCCCCCTGCCTCCCTCGACTCCCACTGCATTCTGGCCACACTAGTCTTTCTGTCCTCCCTGAAGCTGTCCTAACTCATGCCCTCCAGACAAGTCTGTCCCTCTAGCCATAATGCTCCCTGCCCTCCACGCCTCCTCCTCACCTACCAGATATCTCCATATTCTTCAGGCTGAAGCCTCCACAGCACCTCTTGGGGAAGATGAAAGAGGAAAGCACTTTTTCTAACCCAGCCTAGAATAGGCCCCCCTGCTACTGGTTTCTGCAGTTCTCAGCAGCCTCCTCACACTGTTGTCTTTGTCCTGGGAACATAAGATCTACCAAGTGACGCCTCTGTCTCCCTACCTGTGGCTTGACTCTGGTTTGGTGCCTGGCACATAGCAGGCACTCAGTCAATGTCTGTTGAATGAAGAAATGCATGAACAAATGAGTGAGAGAAGCCACGGTCCCCTTTTCCTCTGGCCAGGTGACACCTGGAGTAGTTTCTTAATCCCTCTCATAAAGATACTTAGTGAGAATCTTTATGGAGAATGCAGATATTCAGAGGGATTAAGAAACTTGGCGAAGGTTACAAGCTAGGAACGAAAGAGCTATCATTCAAATACTAATACTTTCAATGTCTGGACAGTCTGTTTAAGGGGAGTAAACTAGAGTCCTGGAGAAGAGGGTCAGCCTGGTGGACAGTCTAAAAACCATGATACTGGACAAATGACTGCATTTAGATCTTTTTGCTTAGAAGCGAAGACTAGGGAGGAAGTGAGGGCTGAGAACCAACTCTCAAAGGACTGCCTCTTGGGGAGATACCACGGGGATCTAGAGTTTGGCTCTAGAGATGTTTTCAAGCTGCGTAGTTCTAGGATTGTGGCTGATTTGTAAAGGAATGAGATGTGTATTGCCAGAAATGTTCAAGCAGAAGCTTGAAGGCTCATACTTCCCAAAGGGCTTCTTCCAGCTCCGACAGTGTTGTCCCAAGGGTGGACAGAACTAACAGCTCCTCCTGTTAGTGCTAAATCTAGTGGGGCGAGAGTTTGAAGTTCAGAGGTCTATGGCTGCAGAAGACTTACTGAAAGGTACATTTAATCACACCATATGCTGTGCTGTCCATCTCCAAATGAATGCTGAGACCCATGAAAGTTCTAGGCATCTGTGTCTTTTTTTTTTTTTTTTTTTTGAGACGGAGTCTCGCTCTGTCGCCCAGGCTGGAATGCAGTGGCCGGATCTCAGCTCACTGCAAGCTCTGCCTCCCAGGTTCACGCCATTCTCCTGCCTCAGCCTCCTGAGTAGCTGGGACTACAGGCGCCCGCCACCTCGCCCGGCTAGTTTTTTGCATTTTTTAGTAGAGACGGGGTTTCACCGTATTAGCCAGGATGGTCTCAATCTTCTGACCTCGTGATCCGCCCGTCTCGGCCTCCCAAAGTGCTGGGATTACAAGGCTTGAGCCACCGCGCCCGGCCGCATCTGTGTCTTTAACCCGCCTATGGGATCTTTCTAGCTGTGGGCATCTGCATCTAGCTTTGGAATCTCAGCAGAACTGTGGGAGAAGGCAGGCAGGAAGCTCCTGGTCTGTCTTTACCTCTTTGCCTTTGCCTGCAACCCTTTTATCCCCACAGACAGCTCCTTCATTCTGAACTCAAGCTCGATGCCACTCCCAGAGGGCTCTGGAAAGAATCTTCCTGGAGACAAGGTCATCCCCATGTGCTGTTTTCCAGTTGCTGGCAGTTGGCTCAACACCCCTTCTTGCCAGAGGCCTTCTGCTAACGTGCCAGCTGCTTCTGACACCTGGAGGTGCCTGGCCGCCCCTGCTTTGAAGTGGAGCCAACAGGGAGCTGCTGCCAGTGACAGTCTGCACAGATCTATTGGATCATGGAGGGACCCTTGTGGGCCATGCCTCAGGGCTAGAGAGAGGGACTCTGGGGGAGAAGTAGAGACACTTTGGTTCAGGCTGTCCGGAGCAGAACCATGTGTGGGGTAGGACAGGCAACTGGAGTGGAGAAAGAGCACATGGCCGGTCTGAGACTGGCCACTTTCTCCCTCCCCTGCTGACTTCCAGCAGCTGGGATAGGCAGTCTGGCTGGGAGTTGTAAGGGTGCCAAGTAAGCAACAGCTTCCAGCCTGAACCTACTGACTTGCCAACTTCCTATTCACCCCTAATTAGGGTCAGTTTCCCTGGTCTAGTGGCATGGGCTGCACCCATTTTCCTGAAGTTCTGGATTAGTTGACCCCAGGATTAAGTCCCAGTTCCACCATTCACTGGCCAAGTGACTGTTTCCCTCTGAGCCTCAGTTTCCTCATCTGTGAAGAGGATACAATCATAGTTCCTGTTTCCCAGGATTCTTGTTGAGAGTCAGCGTGATGATGTTATATATGCTAGTGTCTAACAGGCGCTCAGAATGAGCTCCAGATGTAATCAGTAAGTATATTCTATCTGGTTTAAACTGTGGGAGAGCCCCAAAGAGCAAATAAAAATAGAGCCCAGAGAAAGTGTGTGCTGCCATCATCCACCAGGCAGAGGTCTCAGGCGGAAGCCAGCGATCAGTTTCCGGTTTACTTTTGGGGGAAACCAGCCCTCAGCCAGGGCCAGAAAGAAAAGCCACTTTCCGGCCGGGCGCGGTGGCTCACGTCTGTAATCCCAGCACTTTGGGAGGCCGAGGCGGGCGGATCACAAGGTCAGGAGATCGAGACCATCCTGGCTAACACGGTGAAACCCTGTCTCTACTAAAAATACAAAAAAAAAATTAGCCAGGCGCGGTGGAGGGCGCCTGTAGTCCCAGCTACTCAGGAGGCTGAGGCAGGAGAATGGCATGATCCCGGGAGGCGGAGCTTGCAGTGAGCTGAGATCGCGCCATTGCACTCCAGCCAGGGGGACAGAGCGAGACTCTGTCTCAAAAAAAAAAAAAAAAAAAAAAAAAAGCCACTTTCCATGAATGGACTTCTTTGAGGAGGTCACATGACTAGTGTCAGTCATAGGGTGGCTGAAGGGTGTCCCCATGTCTGTTTGGGCTCACAGTGCACCTCTAGGGTTTTTGTTTGAATGTCAGGGCCATGAGAGAAGCAGCGATGACACGATGTCTGGTTACCTTCTCCAGGTGGGAGGAAAAAGGCTGCTACAAAGGTGTCCTGCGTCATTTCCTGAGGGTCGCTCCTCTTCTGGACTGTGTTGGAGGCACACTTGTGCTGCACAAGCTGCCTCTAGCCTAGGCCCTTGAAGTGGCATGGGATGTCCAGGTCATTGCTCTGCCCTGGCTCCAGTCTGCACCTCCAGGGTACCCCAAACCCTACCTGCCCTGAAATGCCTAAGATGCTTGATCCAGAGGGTGTGGGAAACAACATGATGATGATGATAATAATAATAGTGAATATTCACTAAAGGCTGTTAGCACTACACACCCATAGTTCATTTTCTGCTCGTATTAATCCTGTGAGGTCAGTTCAGTGAGTACCTTTATGGAGAACGCAGACATTCAGAGGAATTAAGAAACCTGACGCAGGTTACAAACAGGAGCGAAAGAGCTATACTTCAAATACAGGCCTCTCTGACGCTAGTCACAGTTCCGAGACCACCTGCAGCTACTTCTGGTAAGGAAGAGTGGGCTCCGTGCTGTCTCGTGGTAATGAAGCCTTCCTGCTGCCCCTTTCACTTCTCCCAGTCTCAGTGTTTGTTAGAGCAGCTGCCCCCAGAAGGACTGGAAGCTTTGGCCCGGGTGCTGCTGCTTCCCTGCAGACAGTCTGAAGGCCTCATTACTCTGGAACCTCCCAAGAAGCCTGACAGCTGGGGTGAACTGGTCCACAGACCTTAGAATAAAGACCCAAACCCAATGTATGGCCTGTAAAGCCCCACTTTCCCTCCCTCTGCCCTCAAATGCCTCAAACTCCAGGCCATCACTGGTGAGAGCCTAGCTTCTTTTCCATGCCGCTTACTTTCCCCGAAATGCTTTTTGCTCTCACTGCTCTCTACCTAATCCCCCCATCATTTTTTATATAAAGGAAATGTTTAGAACCTCAGAAAACTACAGAGAATAACGTAAGAAACACCTGTGTCCCCACTAGCCAATTTTATCATACCATAACGTCTTACTATCCTTGCTTCAGTCTTCAAAAGCTTTGTAAAATGCAGCATTACAGATAACCATTTCAGCCACCTGTGCACCCCTCCCTCATCCTATCATCTACCTTTCTTCCTGGGGGGATCACCATGATTTACTAAAACTTGGGGGTCTAGCATTCCTCTGCATGTCTTTATACTATAATTAACTCATGCAAATGTCTGTGTTCCTAAAACATTATATAGCTTTGTTTTGCTTTTTCTCAAACTCTGTCATTCTGTAACTTTGATATTTTGAGATTCATCAGGATTGATGCATATATAGCTATTCATTTTAGCTGCTGGAAAGAATTCCACAACTATGGTATGAATATGCCACACTTTATTCTTTCCTTCGGCAGAGGGACATGCAGATTGTTCCAATGGCAGCTATTACAAACAATACTGCATGTTTCCTTATTCCCAGGGGTAGCTCTTGGACTTTTAAAATTTGGCTAAATTGTCCGAACGTAATTGTAACAATTTACATTCCCACCCGCAGTTTATGAGCGTTCCCACTGTTTCACATCCTCACCAATATCTGTATTATGAAACTTTAAAATTTTTGCCAACTTGATAGGTATGAAGAGGTATCTCAATATAATTGGCAGTTTTCGGATTACTAGTGAGTGTGGGCATGAAAATATGCCCAAAGGTTTATTACTAATGTTCTTCTGTGCATTGCCTGTTTATATCTTTGGACTATTTTTCTACTGAGAGCCTTAATCTTTTTCTTATTGATTTGTAGGAATTTTTTTTTTTTTTGAGACGGAGTTTCATTCTTGTTGCCCAGGCTAGAGTGCAATGGCACGGTTTTGGTTCACTGAAATCTCCACCTCCCAGGTTCAAGCGATTCTCCTGCCTCAGCCTCCCAAGTAGCTGGAATTACAGGTGCCCGCCACCGTGTCCAGCTAATTTTTTGTATTTTTAGTAGAGAGGAGTTTTCACTATGTTGACCAGGCTGGTCTCAAGCTCCTGTCTTCAGGTGATCCACCTGCCTCAGCCTCCCAAAGTGCTGGGATTACAAGCGTGAGCCACTGTGCCTAGCCAATTTGTAGGAATTCTTTATAAAAAAGTTCTTAGCTGGGTGTGGTGGTGTGCACCTGTAGTCCCAGCTACTTGGGAGGCTGAGGCAGGAAAATTGCCTGAGCCCGGGAGTTTGAGTCCAGCCCAAGCAACACAGCAAAACCCCATCTTAAAATAAAATAAAATAAGATAAAATAAAAAAATTTATGGAAAGCTGAGGCAAGAGGAATGCTTGAGGACAGGAGTTCAAGGCCAGCCTAAGTAACACAGCAAGATCACCGCCCCCATCTCTACAAAATAAAAAATTAGCTAGGCTTTGTAGAATGTGCCTATGGTCCTAGCTACTCAGGAGGCTGAGGTGGGAAGATCACTTGAGCCCAGGAGTTTGAGGCTGTAGCGAGCTATGAATGCACCACTGCATGCCAGCCTGGGTGACAGAGCAAGACTCCATTTCAAAAAATAATAACGTTTTAAAATAATGTTTTTGTGGGGGACAAAGTCTTGCTATGTCACCCAGGCTGGAGTGCAATGGCACGATCTCAGTTCACTGCAACCTCTGCCTCAAGGGTTCAAGCAGTTCTCCTGCCTCAGCCTCCTGAGTAGCTGGGATTACAGGCGCACGCCACCCCACCCAGCTAATTTTTGTATTTAGTAGAAATGGGATTTCGCCAGGTTTGCCAGGCTGGTCTCGAACTCTTGACTTCGCGATCCACCCACCTTGGCCTCCCAAAGTGCTGGAATTATAGGCATGAGCCACTGTGCCCAGTCAATACTTTTTTTAATTTTTAATTTTAATTTTATTTTTTGAGACAGTTTTGCCTTGTTGCCCAGGCTGGAGTGCAGTGGCGTGATCTCAGCTCACTGCAACCTTTGCCTCCCAGGTTCAAGTGATTCTCCTGCTTCAGCCTCCCGAGTTGCTGGGACTACAGGCATGTGCTGCCATGCTTGGCTAATTTTTGTATTTTAGTAGAGACGGGGTTTTACCATGTTGGCCAGACTGGTCTCGAACTCCTGACCTCAAGTGATCCGCCTGCCTCAGCCTCCCAAAGTGCTGGGATTACAGGCGTGTGCCACCATGCCTGGCCAGAATAAGAATGGCAGGCAATACAGCTGGGTGAGGAGGCTCACACCTGTAATCCCAGCATTTTGGCAGGTCAAGGCAGGTGGATCATGAGGTCAAGAGACTGGGACCATCCTGGCCAACAGTGTGAAACCCAGTCTCTACTAAAAATACAAAAATTAGCTGGGCATGGTGGCATGTGCCTGTAGTCCCAGCTACAGGAGGCTGAGGTGGGAGAATTGCTTGAACCTGGGAGGCGGAGGTTGCAGTGAGCTCAGATCGCGACACTGCACTCCAGCCTGGTGACAGAGCAAGACTCTGTCTCAAAAAAAAAAAAAAAAAAAAAAAAAAAAAAAAAAAAAAAAAAGAAAATGAAAAAAAAAAAAAAAGAATGGCAGGCAATACTTTAAATCAGTGATTCTCAACGTGTGTTTCCCAGACCATCAGCATCACCTGGAAATTTTTTAGAAATATAAATTCTTGAGCCCTGCCCTAAACCTACTGAACTCTGGGGATGTGGTCCGGCCATGTGTGGTTTAACAAGCCCTGCAGGTGACTCTGATGCGTACTCAAGTTTAAGAACCAGTGCTTTAAATCTTCACCCTTGGAACACAGCTTCCCAACCCTTTGTCACCTGGGTCTCAAATGACTTACAGGTGTGATGGTCCCCTTGGCCCAGCTGGGAGGAGGCCAGAGCCTGCAGGCCAATCACAAGTAGTCTTATCTTTACTGGAGATTTTTGTTATATATTATTTTCTGATTGCTGTGAAGTGCAAAAAGGCCAGGAAGCATTGGCTTTGGAAACCCAGCAACATCTCATTTATTTATTTTTTTAAATCTGGTACTATTAATAATGCCAACATAATTGTAACAGCAAGAAATTATTACTGGTCAGGCGTGGTGGCTCATGCCCATAATCCCAGTATTTTGGGAGGCTGAGGTAGGCGGATCGCTTGAGGTTAGGAGTTTGAGACCAGCCTGGCCAACATGGTGAAACCCCGTCTCTACTACAAATACAAAAAGTTAGCCAGGCGTGGTGGCGGGCATCTATAATTCTAGCTACTTGGGAGGCTGAGGCACAAGAATCACTTGAATCTGGGAGGTGGAGTTTGCAGTGAGCTAAGATTACACCACTGCACTCCAGCCTGGGCAACAGAGCAAGACTTCATCTAAAAATTAAAAAATTATTACTTATTTAATGTCTACAATGTGGTAAGCAATTTTCATGGTTTTGTTGGTGTTACTGAAATCTTACAAACACCCTATGAGTTAGTTACTATTATTATTGTCATCCCCATTTTACAGATATAAAAACAGGGCCCAGAGAACTTAGAGATATCCGCAAGGTCATCCAGTTAATGGGGCACAGGTGGGATGTACACTAGATCTTTCTAATGCCATGGGGTCTGTGTTCTTCTAGGTCAAGGTTAATATTACCACTTCTAACGATCATGACAAGTTTACTCTGTGCCAGCCACCATTTTAAGCACATCATATACTTCTCCTTCAATCATTACAACTATTATTATTCCCATTTTACGAATGAGGAAACAGGCTCAAAGAAATTAAATACCTTTCTCAAGGGCCCAGCTAGTATGTTGTGAAACCAGGATTTGAACTCAAGAAGTCTGGTTCCAATTGCATGCTCTTAACCATCCAGAAAGCTTCCAGTCCATGGAGGATGGGGAGCGGGAGATGCTCTGTTGATCATTTGGGGATGAAAGAACTACTCCACTAGCTGCAGGAATATGTGAGATGGAGGGGATCTCTGGCTTGGCTGCTGTCGTGGAGTCTGTTTGCTTTTTCTTTTCCTGTTTTTCCAGCTCACACCTGCTGCCCCAGGGCCTGGCCATGATGCTTGCAGCACATAAGGCAGGCGCATGTGGAGACACCATGCCCCTGAACAGGCTCCGGCTTCCAGCTGCCTGTGGATTACATTCTTTTATGCACAAATCATCAGAGACTGGAGCCTCCTTCAGCAGCCCATCCCCAGACTTCAGCGTCCTGAATAAAGTGAGCCTGGCAGTGAGATGGGAGAGGGCAGTTCCTCTTCTAGCAATAGTAACTGCCTTGAAGTCTCTACCACCCCCATTTGCAGTTCTGATCAGATGCATAGGTATGTGTGTGGGGAAGCTGGGACCCTGACCTTCAGGACAAAATGAGAATAGCTTACAAAATCAGGGGATGCTTTCTGGGATACATACAGTTTTTCTACATATGCACCAGCTGCAGTACAGTGGGGGAAAGCATGGCATTGAGGAGATGAGGTTGACACAGAAGCTTGATGCTCATACTCGGGGAGAAAACAAACTTACCCTAATTCTGAATTCATCTCTAACTGCAGCCAGTGCCATGTGGGTAACCTTGGCCCTTCTGTTGTTACTGCCATTCCCATAATTCCCTCACACTGCTATTGACATGGACTGGCTACGATGCTTCCTCCTGCTCAAACAGAAAGGTCTGAGGTTTCTGTCAAACAGCAGGCCTCTAGGTGAGGAGTGGGTAAGTTTCCAGCCACAAATAGAGGAATACCATTCCAGAAGCCCCTCAGTATCAATAACTGTATAATTCTACCTTGGTACGGAGAATTTTTGGTTCTTACAGGATTCTGCCACCTGCACTCACATCTTGTGGTGCTTTCATGTTATCCAGTTGTTTGGAGGGTCTGAGGAGAGAGCTGGGGCAAATGCAAAGCTGTGGCTGTGGGGGGCTAAGATGCATATCGAAGGTTCACTCTCATAAGCTCCCTCACATCACAGGAAAGGGAAAAGAGGTCAGTATTTTGGAGTGATTGATCAAAACCAAGGTCATATATCACAGAGTGGTGGCAGCCAGTAACCAGTACCTAAGCAGTCGCCTTCTAAATCAAGTTCTTTGAGGGGCAGGAACTATATCTTATTCATGACTGTATCCTCATTTGCAGAATAGCTCCCGGCACAAAATCAGCACTCAAGAAACATTTGGTGAAATGAAGTACTGACACATACAGCAAGATGGATGAACCATGAAAACACTGTGCTATTAGGTTGGTGCAAAAGTACCTGCAGTCTTTGCCATTGAAAATAATGGCAAAACCTCAATTACTTTTACGCCAACCTAAAACATGAAACTAGTCACAAAATTTTTTTATTTTTTTCTTCCCCGAGACAGAGTCTCACTCTGTCACCAGCCTGGAGTGCAGTGGTGCGATCTTGGCTCACTGCAACCTCCGCCTCCTGGGTTCAAGCGATTCTCCTGCCTCAGGCTCCCAAGTAGCTGGAACTACTGGCGCATGCCACCACGCCCAGCTAGTTTTTGTATTTTTAGTAGAGATGGGGTTTCACCATGTTGGCCAGGATGGTCTCCATCTCTTGACCTTGTGATCCACCCGCCTTGGCCTCCCAACATGCTGGGATTATAGGCATAAGCCACTGTGCCTGGCCATTTTTTTTTTTTCTTTTTCTTTTGGAGACACAGTCTCGCTCTGTTACCCAGGCTGGAGTGCAGCAGCATGATCTCGGCTCATTGCAACCTCCGCCTCCTGGGTTCAAGCAATTCTCCTGCCTGAGCCTCCCGAGTAACTGGGATTATAGACGTGCACCACCATGCCCAGCTAATTTTTTAATTTTTAATAGAGACAGGGTTTCACCATGTTGGCCAGGCTGTTTGAACTCCTAACCTCAAATGATCCACCTGCTTCAGTCTCCCAAAGTGCTGGGATTACAGGCACGAGCCACTACGTCTGGCCAAGACCACATATACAATTCTACTTGTTTGATTTTTTTTTTTTTTTTTAAAGACAGAGTCTCACTCTGTTGCCCAGGCTGGAGTGCAGTGGTGCGATCTCAGCTTACTACAACCTCTGCCCCGCAGGGTCAAGCAATTCTCCCACCTCAGCCTCCCAAGTAATTGGGACCACAGACACATGCTACCACGCATGGCTAAGTTTTTTGTATTTTTGGTAGAGATGGGGTTTCGCCATGTCGCCTAGGCTGGTCTGGAACTCCTGAGCTCAAGCAATTCTCCCCACTTGGCTTCCCCAAGTGCTGGGATTACAGGTGTGAGCCACTGTGCCTGGTCTCAATTCTACTTATTTGAAATGCCCAGTGGATAAAGCTATAGAGACAGAAAGTAGATTAGGGGTTGCCCAGGGTTGGGGAAGATGGCAGAGTGGGGACCGAAGAGTAATGGCTAAGGGGTGTAGGATTTCTTTTTAGGGTAATGAAAACATTCTAAAACAGACCATGGTAATGGATGCACAACTCTGGAAATACATTAAAAGCCATTGAATTTTACACTTTAAATGGGTGAAGTGTATGGTATGTGAATTGTATCCCAAAAAGCTGTTAAAAAGAAATATTTGATGAATAAACAAATGAACAAATAAATATAGGATATAGTTGTTGACTCTTGTTCTTAGAGTAACTTAGAATCATGGACTATTAGAATCATGTAAAATGCCAGACAAGGAACATTCACTCACACATTCACTCATATACTGATTCATTCAGCAGGCATTTATGGAGTGTCTGGCATATATCTAGGTACTATGCTAAGTGATAGTGATTAAGCAGCAAACAAGATTACTATGGATCCTACTTGCCTCTTGGGACATACACACTCACACTTATGGTTCCTTTTCTTTATTTAGAAATTCTCTAATTATTGTCATACCTTCATTCTTAACTTCAGTATTTTTTATTTTTATTTTTTTTAAGACAGAGTCTCACTGTGTCACCCAGGTTGGAGTGCTCTGTGGCCCAGGCTGGAGTGCAGTGGAGCAATCTCAGCTCACTGCAAGCTCCGCCTCCCAGGTTCACGCTATTCTCCTGCCTCAGCCTCCCGAGTAGCTGGGACTACAGGCACCCACCACCACGCCCGGCTAATTTTTCTTTCTTTTTTTTTTTTTTTTTTTTTTTTTTAGTAGAGACGAGGTTTCACCATGTTAGCCAGGATGATCTCAATCTGACCTCATGTTCCATCTGTCTCAGCCTCCCAAAGTGCTGGGATTACAGGTGTGAGCCACCATGCCCGGCCTTAAGTTCAGTCTTGAAGGATGCTGAGTTTATCCCCCCAGATTTTGGGGCTGAATCTTCCTTAAAACGATCTGAGCCCAGGCTGACTGCGGTGGCTCATGCCTGTAATCCCAGCACTTTAGGAGGCCTAGGTGGGCAGATCATTTGAGGTCAGGAGTTTGAGACCAGCCTGGGCAACGTGGTGAAACCCCATCTCAACTAAAAATACAACAACAACAACAACAAAATTAGCCGGGCATGGTGTGCACACCTATAATTCCAGCTACTCAGGAGGCTGAGGCAGGAGAATCACTTGAACCCGGGGAGAGGCGGGGTGGAGGTTGCAGTCAGTCGAGATTGCACCACTGCACTCCAGCCTGGGCGACAGAGTGAGATTCTGTCTCAAAGAAAACAAACAAACAAACACAATTTTTAAAATAAAATGATTTCTGCCCAAAAGGGAACGATCATGGAAATTTAAAGCTAACTCCACTTGGCTGCTTTTAAATTACAAGAGATAATCTCCCATACTTTTTTTTTTTTCAGTGAAGAAAAAAATATCCAAATCTCCTTTGGATAGCAGATAAATTAAAATTATAAAACCTGAACTGCAGCTTTTACCAGTGGCCAGTTGCCATCAGGAAAGAAAAGTATCCACTGAATAATGAGGGAGAAAAAACCTACACAATTTTGAGTGTGTGATCACTAAACAGGTTTCGCACGTGACCAGCAAAACTAGGTCATGAGCTGTGAGCTGCAAAACAGCCTGCCCCACCTTGAGGCTGGCGTCTGTCACTGGGAGCAATGGAGCTCCCTTCTTCCAAGTCAGCAGAGGAGTTGGCTGGCACGTTTCAAAAGGAGTGAGGTGATTCTTGGTGCAGTGCAGCCAGTGCAGCTTTGTTTTCAGTGGGTCAAACCACAAAGCAGAAATGATGCCATGACACAGGGAGGTGGGAGCATGAGGAGACTCTGAATCTCCTTGTGCTCCTGATCCCCCATCTCTGGATTCAGGCTGACTGCAGTTCTAGTCCCGCCACTGCTACTTACAAACTATCAGTATATTCGCACAACGTTGTCACCCTGTCTGAGCCTCAGTTCCCACTTCAGTGAAGTGAGCAGTAACAGTACCCTTCCCTCAACTGGGCTTCATCACTTTCACGCCTTTTTTTTTTTTTTTTTTTGAGACCCAGTCTCACTCTTCCCCCATGCTGGAGTGCAGTGGCACAATCTCGGCTCACTGCAACCTCTCACTTGAACTCTGCCTCCCAAGTTCAAGTGATTCTCCTGCCTCAGCCTCCCAAGCAGCTGGGATTACAGGTGCCCACCACCACGCCAGGCTCATTTTTGTATTTTTAACAGAGATGGGGTTTCACCATGTTGGTCAGGTTGGTCTCGAACTCCTGACCTCAGGTGATCCATCCACCTTGGCCTCCCAAAGTAGTGGGATTACAGGCATGAGCTACTGTGCCCGGCTGCTTTCACGCCCTTCTGGTTTCCAACTGCAACCCTCTTCATCACAAGTCACTGCCAACCCTTGCCCCCTCTTTTCTCAGAATATCCTCTAGGGCTATGTGTGGGAGTGTGGGTGTGTATTTGTGTGTGTGTTTTGTTGTTGTTGTTTACCTAATCCTCTTACCACCCTCCAACTCTGTCTTCAGAGCCGGAGGCTCCCCACAGAAACCACAAAGGATCATTTTAAAGGGAAGTAAAAGTTTTTACAAGGATTAGGTGAGATAGTTAAGGTAAACAAATTTAAATAGAACAGTGAAGGTAAATGCATTCAATATAATTTAGGGAAGGTAAGGCATTCTTCAATAAACATGATTTTTGCTACATGTCCATTTGCAACCCTAGCTCAGGGTTTTTTTTTTTTTTTTGGAGATGGAATCTTGCTCTGTCGCACAGGCTGGAGTGCAATGGTGCGATCTCTGCTCACTGCAACCTCCGCCTCCCAGGTTCAAGTGATTCTCTTGCCTCTACCTCCCGAATAGCTGGCACTACAGGCAAGTGCAACCATTTCTGGCTATTTTTTTGTATTTTTAGTAGAGATGGAGTTTCAACATGTAGGTCAGGCTGGTCTTGAATACCTGGCTTCAGGTGATCTGCCTGCCTTGGCCTCCCAAAGTGCTGGGATTACAGGTGTGAGCCACCGTGCCTGGCCTAGCTCAGGTTTTGAGTTAAGTAAGTAAAAGTTAACTGAGGCATAGTCCAATATACCTCGTGTGGTTAAAAATTGTCAATGATGGTGAAACCCAACACAGAAATTAGGGGCTTCTAACTATTTCTGCCAAGTCTTGGTTCTGGACTGATCTTGAAAAGCTTCTTCTGGCATAAATAATATAATGTGCCCTTCCTTCAACTGGGGCTTTATCACCTTTATGCGCTTCCGGTCCCCAACCTCAACCCTCTTCATCACAAGTCACTGCCAACCCTTGCCCCCTGATATGGTTAGGCTTTGTGTTCCCACCTGAATCTCAACTCGAATTGTAATCCCCAGGTGTTGAGAGGGAGACCTGGTGGGAGGTGATTGGATCACACGGGCAGTTTCCCCATGCTGTTCTTGTGATAGTGAGTGAGTTCTCAAGACACTTGATGGTTTTATAAGTGTCTGGCATTTCCCCTGCCTGTGCTTCTCTCTCTGGCCACCTTGTGGAAAAGGTCCTTGCTTCCCCTTTGCCTTCTGCCATGATTGTAAGTTTCCTGAGGCCACGCGGAACTGTGAGTCAATTAAATCTCTTTTCTTTATAAATTACACAGTCTTGGGTAGTATCTTTACAGTAGCATGAAAACACAAAAATGCAGCCCCTCTTTTCTCAGAATATCCTCTAGGGTGTGCGTGTGTGTGAGGGGGGATTGGAGGAGTTTGGGCTTTTTCTTCTTCTTCATCTCGCTACCCTCCAACTCTATCTTCAGACCCTGAGGCTCCCCACAGAAACTACAAAGGATCATTTCGCTTCCCTTTGGAAATGCAGAATCTATTATGTTTTGGGGCACATCCCAAATAGACCCCTCTCCCACTGCCAGTTTCTTCCCTAAATGCTCCTTTTTTTCATCTGTATACACTTCAGGTTTCTCTAGGAAGCAGTGGCCCACAGAGAGCTGAGTTGGTTTCAAGAATCCAGGAGACGTACCTGGCTGCTTTCTGAGTGAGCTCCAGCGGGAAATCAGGACACAGTAATTGCAGCAAACAGTGATATTCTTTCATGGTCAGCAAATCTGAAGTGGAAATGGAGAGGAACACATTAGGTCTCTGCATTTCAAGTCACTGCCCTCTTTTTGTTCATTTCATGAGTTTCAGACCTGGTCTTGGTAGAGCTGCTCTTTTAAAAGCAAGTCAGTGTTAAGGGTATGCTAGTCTCTAACCTCCAGGTGTGAGATTTTTAAGATCAATATTTCTACAAAGCTTTTCCTGGGTGGGAAGCATCCAGTTACAACATTTTGGCCAAAGGAGCTTCACTGGCATGAAAGTTGGTCGAGTGAAGAGAGCAAACAAGAGAGGCACCTTCATCAGCCTTCTTTGGGTTTCCCTGTATATAAAAATCTGGAAGAACAAGTCATTTCAAAGTCAGTTAAATCTGCTGAAATTCTCTGGCATGGTAACATTTCCCACCACATGCCCAAAGACCATCCACAGAATATCTGGAAGCAGTACTAAGGCAAACAGTCTTGCTGTGTATGGAGGAGAAGAGTATAGCATAGAAACCCACAGACCTCATTACTCTGTCATCCAGTACTGCAGCAGGCTGGCTTCTTTTGAATGCCTGAACACAAATCTGGTCATCCTATTATAGGAAGCCAAGACAAAGGTCCAAGATATACAGTCAAGGTAACCAAATGATTCCTGATATACAGAAGCAGTGCTTTGGGAGAGGTGAGCCAGGATGAGGCTCTGTGGTCCAGCAGAGAACCTAGAGAGGCGAATCTCAGAGAGATTTATAGGATTCCAAGGGAGAAGAAATACACTGATGCTTAAGTTATTTTGTTGCTGCATGTACTGAAGGCAAAAGATTTTAGATCAGCCAAGGAGTAAGAATGTGCAAGTATTATCATATACCAAAGCATTTCTAATATGGAAGGGCCCGGTGATGCTAAAGTGAGAGCAATCCACCCCGAAGCCTGCCTAACTGGGAGGAGGATGAGTGAGAGGAGGGAATCCAGAGGGCATGGCTACATTTGGGGAATGAAGATGATGATCATAGGCACTTGGTTTCTTTGGATCTAAGTTAGCCCAAGCCACAGGAATCCAGATCTTCTGCCCCTGTTAGTTCGGTTGATGCTTTTCCAAGACAAAAACCCCAAATCTCCAGGGAAAGGCCTGGGTTCCTAGTACTTTTTCATCAAAGCTCAATTCAAGGTGGGGACAGAGAGTTTGACTAACCACACTGCCAAAGTCAGAAACACCAAAGGAACAGACTCAGCGTCAATATAGGTCAAAGGATCAAGATGGTTTTGTGGCACTCTCCTCTTCCCACTCGCCTGACCTCGGGCACAGCCTGGCAGGAGGTCTTGTTCTTCAAGGGAGGGAGTCATCGCCACTCGTGGTCTCAGGCTTGGGGTGAGGAAAAAGGTGAAGGGAAGGGAGAAAAGCCACTGAATCTAATGTGTTCCCACTTTATTCTCACTCCAGAACTCCCCATCTAGAGAGAAGAGAAGAGTGATTTCTGGCAGGGCAGGGAGTAAATAAAGGAAAGTTCTATCTTTGAATCATCAGTGCTTTTCTAGGCTAAACTTTGGCGGATATATCTGATAGCATTCTTAGGGAGAGTCAGAGTGTTTCATAGGAACTTACATTTATCCCCCAAATTACCTACAAAATATCCTTGGGAAGATAACAGAATGAAGGAAAGTGAAAAAATGAGAGAGAGAGAGAGAGAGAGAGAGAGAGAGAGAGAGAGTTACTTGATTAAGAAAGACAATGCTAGGAATCAACATTAGCTTCCTGGTTTCTAGACCCTAGGCCCTCTTCAGGTTTTTGATATTATTCTAACTCATGTACTTGCTTCTGAAGACAGAAGAATGATTTACAAAAATCACTGTGTGCTTCTCTAATACAACAAAAGCTCTTAAAAATATGAAAAACAGAATACATCCTGCTCACCACTTCTGGAACTTGACTCTTCTAAATGTTAAGTGAGGACAGTAGTCAGATAAAGAGATTAATGAAAATGTAAGCAAATAAACAACTTTTAATTTTGGAGAGAGTAGTTATATTATTGTTATTATTATTCTTCCACGCAGACTCTGTGTTGGGGATGTGGAGAGAGGAGTTCTAATTCTACTGAAGTAGTGACCAAATAATATCAAGGGCAGATGATTTCTGCTACTTCGAGACACTCCTCAGCTGTTGTACAGTGGGTATTGAGAGAACTATGAGTGGTAAGACTTGTTTCAAAATCAGAATACTGATAAGCATATGAGAGCTTGTTCCCTTTCTGCTCCATAGGCTAGGATTCAAATTTTGGCTCTGCGATTCACCAGGTATGTAATCTTGGGCAAATTGCTTAACATCTCTAAGTCTCAGTTTCTCATCTGTAAAATGCAAGTGATACCGACACTTTTCAGGGTTAAAGTCAATTGTAAGACAGATGATGTCTATAAAGTGCTTAGCAGAATGTCTAGAACTTAGTAACATCAAACAGTGGGAGTTTGTTTTGGTTCTGTTTTTTAAATTCTGGAGGCAAGGAGAAGAGAGGAGGAAGGTATTTGTTGCCGAGGTTTTTTTTCATTTTAAATTTTAATTAATTAATTAATTAATTTTGAGATAGGGGGCCTCACTCTGTTACCCAGGCTGGAGTACAGTGGCATAGCTCACTGCAGTCTTGAACTCCTGAGCTCAAGCGATCCTCCCGCCTCAGCCTCCCAAGTAGCTGGGACTACAAGCATATGCCACCAAGCCCTACTCATTTAAAAAATTTTATAGAGACGGGGTCTCGTGCTGTCACCCAGGCTAGTCACAAACTTCCTACCTCAGCCTCCCAAAGTGCTGGGATTACAGGCATGAGCCTGGGTGTTGCTGAGTTTGGACATTTAAACACCTAAAAGTGTTCTGCCTTGAAAGTTCTCTGTTGGGTTGCCTGAGCCAAATCTGTTTTGAACACTCTCCTGCAGTGGCCACTCACTTCCTATTCCCATGTGCCTGCTCTGTTCCAGGCTCCCCATTATGATGAACAAGCTAGCAGTCCCCCTAGCTTCTGTGGCCTGCATTTGGGCACCATTTCACCCTAATGCTCCTGTCTATTTTGGGTCCTTTAGATCTTAGAACTGTCCAGGATCTCAAAGGCCCTCTTGCAGCCCTTTGTGCTCCAGCAATAACTGTAAAGAGAGTGAGTAGTCATGGAGATCTGTGCTCAGCTCTTGAATTAACTCACTTAGGCCAGGTGCAGTGGCTCATGCCTATAATCCCAGCACTTTGGGAGGCCGAGGCAGGTGGATCACCTGAGGTCAGGAGTTTGAGACCAGCCTGGCCAACGTGGCGAAACCCCATCTCTACTAAAAATACAAAAATTATCCCAGTATGGTGGCAGGTGCCTGTAATCCAGCTACTCGGGAGGCAGGAGAATCACTCGAACCTAGGAGGCAGAGGTTGCAGTGAGCTGAGGTCACATCACTGCACTCCAACCTGGGCAACAGAGCAAGACTCCATCCCCCCCCAAAAAATAAATAAAAAATTTAAAAAAATTAACTCACTTAGCCTTCACAGCATACTACCTTATGAAGTAGACTCCATTATTCTCAGTACCATTTCACAGATGAGGATGAGAAAGCTTAGAGGGATGAAATAAGCTGGTGAGCCAGGAGAGGAGGGTCCAGGATAGGGGAGAGGAAGGGGACCTGTCTTCCCTGAGCAAGATCTCAGGCTCGAAGGGAGAGAAGGGAAGCTGATGGCTGGAGGGGCTTAACAATAATACAGTTAACATTTATTGAGCACTTCCTCTTGGGGAGGCACTGATCTAAGGGGTTTACATATGTTACCTCACTAATCTTCACTACTATTACCCTCATTTCACAGAAACAAAAACTCAGATTGTACACACTTAAGAGGTAGAACTGGAATTCAAACCCAGGCAGTCTGGCTCCAAAGCCCACTCAGCTAACATTGTCAGCACCTTGATCTTATCAGCTATAATGTGTGAGGCTTAAGAGCTTGTTTTCTCCTCCAAACTAACTGCAGGAACTAAATAGCTCCAGATGAACTGGATCAAGGAGACAATTCAAGTGAATTGACATTTTCCACGTAAGAAACCAAGTCTTAAAGGTTCTAATTACTGTTAACAGCGAAGACTGAGGCCCCAGCACAGCAGCCTCAGTTAGGCCAGAGGACATGGGCTGGGGGACACCTGTGCTGGTGGCCACACCGTGGTCTCTCATCCCCATCCTCATCTCATGCCCGCCACTCTTCTACCTGGCAGGTGCAGGGAAGTTAAGTATTGTGTATCAATAGACACTTTCTCTAGAAATCTCCCCACAATTAGAAGAGTGTCAGCCAGTAGGTCCTGCAAGTTCAAAGGCAAAGACATAATAAGGTTTTGGTGTAAGATCAAAATCAGAACACTCTCCACAAATTTGTGTGTCTCCTTTCATGGGTGGTCAGACTGCCAAATTTTCTTCTTCTAAGCCTTGCACTAGTCTCACCAATTGTGTGGCTGGCTCCAGACCAGAGGTGTTTTACGCCGTTGATCCTATCTTCTCCAGAGGCAGCACAGCATAGCATTATGGTTAATAGCATGGACTTGGGAGTTAGATTGTTCGGGTCCAAATCCTAGCTTTGCCACTGACTTCAAGTTACTTGACCTTTAAGCTCTCCATGCCTCAGTTTCCCCATTTATGAAATGACAGTATGAACACTGCAGAGTTGTTGTGAGTTAATGTAAAGTGCTTAGAACAGTGTCTGACCCATCATAAGGGCCATCTGTTAGTACTTGCTATTATTATTTTAGAAATAAAGAAACTAGGGCTCAGTGAGGTGTAATCATTTTCTCAAGGAAATAGCTAGGAAGAGGGCTGAGATTCAGACCTAGGCCTAGCACAGGCTCTGAAGGTCCTGCAAGTTCCACCCTAGCAGGTGGGATCCAGCTGGTTTGTGAAGGACTTCTGATGATAGGATTATTCACACTAGATGACTAACAGACTTTATGTCTAAGTTAAACATACAGATACCCTCCAGACAGGCCACTTTAAACAGCGCAGGGTAGTTGGGCAGGGCAGCTATATTAGTGCCAAACTCTGACTTTGCAATCAGATGACCTGGCTGCAAAACCTGGCTCTACTACTTGCCACCAGCATGACTTAGACAAGCTGTACAACTTCCCTGAACCTTGGTTTCCTTGTCTTAAAAGTGTAATAATTACAGTACCTACCTAATGGAATTGTAAAAGATCAAAAGAGGTAATATATATACTTTTCTGAAAATAGTTAGCAAAGTACTCAATAAGTGGTAGCATTATTTTATAATTATTAACTGATTAAAACTTGAAGTCCTGAAATTAAGGAATCTTTGAACTTGGCTAAAGCAATTAGCACAATGCCTGGTGCATTGCAGTATACATCTGTTGAAGGAATGAATACATAAAAACATGCCTCACATAGTGACCCAAATAAAAATTCATAGGGATAAAGTTCTGGTCACTGTGTGAACACAGAGATAGGAGGTCTCCAGGCACAGGAGGCATTTCTGCAAACTTACAGGTGTATGAGGAGAAGCCAGTAGTTGTGAAGTGTGAAAAAAGGAAAACCCCCTACATGCCAGGCACTATAATTCTCAGTAAACATGATAAACCATGGCCGGTGTACTACACTTCATGGGCTTATTGGCCTTCGCACCAAGTGCTCACTTCAATCAGCTTGAATATTTCTTTGCATAAGAATGTATCACCGATTTTCCTTTTTTTTTCAGCAGAGTCTCACTCTGTTGCCCAGGCTGGAGTGTAGTGGCACAATCTCGGCTCATGGCAACCTCCGTCTCCCGGGTTCAAGCGATTCTCCTGCCTCAAACTCCCAAGTAGCTGGGACTACAGACACGCACCACCACGTCAGGCTAATCTTTATATTTTTAGTAGAGGAGAGGTTTCAGCATGTTGGCCAGGCTGGTCTCGAACTCCTGAACTTAGGTGGTCCACCCGCCTCAGCCTCCCAAAGTGCTGGGATTACAGGCATGAGTCACTGCACCAGGCCGTGTCACTGATTTTTCTGTGAAAACCAAAGGAAGCCTAGGGTTCACTTTGCAGAAATTCACTTTATTGCTGTTACAATTCTAGCATGAATACTACTGCTTTCAAGATAAGCAGCGCTCTGACTCAAAATATTCTTCTGTTGGTCATATCCACTCTAATCCTAGAGAGTGTTAGATGAATTTACTTTAGCCAAGAAAATGAATCTAGTCAGAAATTATTGATTCCCAATATATTCAAGGGCTAACTCATTCTCACTTGTAGGAAAAGGATGTCTTTTTGACATCTGGACTGAATTCTTGCTGTGGCAAGTCCTGCTTCTGAAGCTCTGTGGGAGCAGCTTAGTCATTTCTACATCCTCCTTGCAGACCACCATGCGTACCCACATTTACTCAGAACTGTGGTGGAAGGTAGTTGTAGATCGGATACCTCTCCTCTTCCTGGGAAATGGTACCTTTGCCAGGGTCACTAAAGAAGACCCATGGAGGAGTGCCAGATGGAAGGAACTGGGGCCATATACTCATTCCTTCAGAGAAAGCCTTCCCTAAAGCCTGAAGTCAAAGACTTTTAGCTCTAAATGCATGGGGGATGAAATGGGACTCAGTCTAAATTCATTTGTGTGAGTGCCTGCATGTTGGTTGAGTGAGCTAGTGCTGGACAAGAGCTGAAGATAATGAAATGCTATAAGCCATGGGAATCCCAGAGGACTGAACAGCCTCTAGTTGGTTGGCTGCATGATCTCAATAGGACTACCACAGAGGCCAGAGAATACCACAGCCCATGTGTGGACTCTCCAATTTTCAGCTGCAATTGTTTTTATGTTCTTTTATGCAGGGGTTGTGAAGGCTCACTCTAAATGACACTCATCCTCAGCCAGGTTGCTCTGCCAAGAGATGCTCGGAAGGACATGGATAGTTCGGGGCATGACCACACCACCCCTTCCAATCCCTAGGGCACCAAGGCTTTGTTACCAGGCCACAGCTGAGTAAATACTTCTCAGTGCTACTCTGTGAGGAGGGAGAAGGGAGTGAGGGACGGTGTGGGGGAAGGGAAGAAGGAGGCAAGACATCTGATGGCTTCACTCCTCATGTAGCAGTTGGTATCACAAGTCACAGAAAGATTGCTACCCTACTAGGGCCATGTTCCTGTCAAGCAAAGACCCAGAAGACGAGAAGGCTGTGATATTCAATTTTATCTCCTCTGGCAGCACTGTTGTTTTATATTACAAATGGAGGGAAATGATAATTATTTGACTGAATGGGAAATGACCTTACAAAAGGAATGAGAAGCAATGGCCTCGAATGATACCTGTGGGGTAAAGTATTTGGGCCATTATGAACACTACCCTTTGCCAGCTCATTACTCCCCAGAGCATCTTCAGTGTGTTCCAATGGCGGCAGAAAGCCCCTTTAGGTTTTTTTTTTGAGACGGAGTCTTGCTCTGTCGCCAGGCTGGAGTGCAGTGGCACTATCGCGGCTCACTGCAAACTCCGCCTCCCGGGTTCAAGCAAGTCTCCTGCCTCAGGCTCTCAAGTACCTGAGACTACAGGCGCCTGCCACCATGCCCAGCTAATTTTTTGTACTTTTAGTGGAGACGGAGGTTCACCATGTTGGCCAGGATGGTCTCAATCTCTTGACCTCGTGATCCGCCCGCCTTGGCCTCCCAAAGTGCTGGGATCACAGGTGTGAGCCACCGCACCCGGCTGCCCCTTTAGTTTTATATTTTATTATGACTAAGCCAAACACCAAGCTAGAAATGTATTTAGTCTATTTCTATTTGGCTGTATCTTTGTTCTAGGCAAAGTGTTAAATCAGACACGGTAACAATTTTATGGCAATGTTTAAAATGAACAAAAACAACTCTCCAGGAACTGTTTATATACAGCAGGTAAAGATTTAAAGAAATTCGGGCATTTCTAACCAGGATCTCAACATTCTTCCCAGGGTCATGTAGGACATACCATGGCAATCTGCTCAGGTTTTAGGAGACCCATGGCCATCCTGAGCCACCACTGGTGGCTTAAACCACAGGCCTGATCTGATAAGAATCCCCTGTACTGTGTCGAACCCTTGGGGGTGTGTTCATCATGATGGGGCCATTAGCGATTGGAGGACCAAGGCAAGGCTTTGTTCTGGGGGAGGTCCTGTCTTAGAAAGTTTGAGGACGTGGCCGGGAGCGGTGGCTCAAGCCTGTAATCCCAGCATTTTGGGAGGCCAAGACGGGCGGATCGTCAGGAGATCGAGACCATCCTGGCTAACACGGTGAAACCCCGTCTCTACTAAAAAATACAAAAAACTAGCCGGGCGAGGTGGCGGGCGTCTGTAGTCCCAGCTACTCGGGAGGCTGAGACAGGAGAATGGCGTAAACCCGGGAGGCGGAGCTTGCAGTGAGCTGAGATCCGGCCACTGCGCCCCAGCCTGGGCTACAGAGCCAGACTCCGTCTCAAAAAAAACAAAAAAACAAAAAAACAAAAAACAAAGTTTGAGGACGTGAAACACAGGCTGCACATGGCCAGGGTGGGCAGCCGTATGTCACTGTGGAAGGAAGCACCAGTGCCAGGAGTAAAAAAAAGCCTCTCTAATAGCAACGGGGCTAGCTACTCTGGCATGGACACAGTTTCCTACCCATTATTGAGGAAATGGAAGGCAGTTTTGGACGCCAAAATGTAGAGCAGGATCTTGGCACCATAAGCGCCCAAAGGCTCCGGCAGCCCATCAAAGAAGTGACTCCAGCCTAGAATTTGCACCACCACTCACGTGCTCATGCAGCTCTACCAGGTGTTACCACCTCCCATTTTTGTTTGGAAACAGGAGGACAGGGCGGGCCCTTTGAAACGGACACCTTAGGGCCAAGGTATAATTCTCCAAGAAGCAGGTCTTGTTACAAACTCCTGAAACCCATTCCTGTTCTTAATTGAACAGAAATGGTTAAACAGGCACAAGAGCTAAACTGGAGGTTAAACCTTAATCCCTCCTAATGGTGAGTAAAGGCAAGAGAAAACATCTCGCCCTCCCAGTGGTGATATACCTCACGCAACCTTTGAAAAAGAGGCAGAGTTTTACATTTCTTTCTGCGGGGGGTGGAGGGGGGCGGGTTTAAGGCCAGAATGAAGGTTTTTATGTTGTTTTAGGGGGGAAAAGCCTACTATAGAGACACATCATGATAGAGAAAAGAACTTGGTCTGACTTCGGCAAAGGATTATACCTATCTGGGCACAACTTTTCTAGGCCTCAGTTTTCTCACCTGTAAAATAAGGATGTTGTGAGCCACTGCACCCGGACTGAAAAAAATGTTTTAATATATATACATTTTAAAAAATAGAAATCTAGGTCTGGTGCAGTGGCTCATGCTTGTAATCCCAGCACTTTGGGAGGCCAAGACGGGAGAATTGCTTGAGCCCAGGAGTTCAAGACCAGCCTGGGCAACATAGTGAGACCTCATTTCCATAAAAAATAAAAATGAAAAAATTAGCTGTGCATGGTGGCACACGCCTGTAGTCCCAGCTACTTGAGAGACTGAGGTGGGAGGATGGCTTGAACCCAGGAGGTTAAGGCTGCAGTGAGCAGCCTGCACCACTGCACCCCAGCCTGGGTGACTGAGTGAGACCCTGTCTCAAAGAAATAACAAATGAAAATCTTGTCAGGAATCTTAATATTTAATATCTATAAAAACAAAGCCTTTTTTAGCCAACTTTCTCTTCAACAGCTCTCACCCAGACGAGAAGTTGAGGAAAGAAGGCCTGAGGTGCTACCTTAAAACTCTAGAGCTCTACAAAGGGCAGTTAGGCAGTTAGGCCCTAACACCTAAGTAGGTCTTGCATAGTGCAGTGGTTAAGAGTACAGGCTCAGGATGGGCACAGTGGCTCACGCCTGTAATCCCAGCACTTTGGGAGCCAGAGGCGGGCAGATCACTTGGTCAGGAGTTTGAGACCAGCCTGGCCAACACGGTGAAACCTCATCTATACTAAAAATACAAAAATTAGCTGGGCCTGGTGGTGCGTGCCTGTAATCCCAGCTACTTAGGAGGCTGAAGCAGGAGAACTACTTGAACCTGGAAGGTGGAGGTTGCAGTACACCAAGATCACACCACTGCACTCCAGTCTGGGCAACATGACACAGCAAGACTCCATCTCAAAAAAAAAAAAAAAAAAAAAAAAAAAAAAATCAAGGCTCCTGAATCAGCCAATCTGGGTCCAAATCTTGGTTCTTCTGCTAACTAGCCATGTGACATTGGGCAAGCCAATTAGAAATGAGAGTGAATATAGTAATAATGGTATGAATAATGATAATGCTAATCAGGAATTCTTGAGAAGATTAAAAAATCATTTTTTTTAAAAGGAAGATATGGTAAATTAAGCTGCTGGTACATGGCACAGATAAGCATCCAATCAACAGTACCTGCTCTTATTACTTTCCTTCATTTAAGGCACACAGACACAGGTGGGATGGCACCTGTGTAACAAAAGGCACAATTTATCAGAGTTCTCCTTCAGCTCCAGCCAGTGGGTGGCTGAAACGATCTTATTTCTTATCTCTTGATTATTTTATCATGCCTTTGTTCTTTATTGATGAACGGATAACAGAGTTCCTGCCTGAAGGCAGGTGCGCCACTTTCCCGGACTGTCAGTGCACTGCCAATCCTCTGTCGCCTCACTTTTAATAGTGCTGATGGCTCATCATATTTGCAGACATGGTAGAATTATGCAAACCATTTTTATATGCATTATCACTTTTGATCCCCATAAGAATTCTGTGGGGCAGGGAAAAGAAAATGGTATTAAATCCCCTTTTTTTTTTTTTTGAGATGCAGTCTCGCTCTGTCGCCCAGGCTGGAGTGCAGTGGCCGGATCTCAGCTCACTGCAAGCTCCGCCTCCCAGGTTTATGCCATTCTCCTGCCTCAGCCTCCCGAGTAGCTGGGACTACAGGCGCCCACCACCTCGCCTGGCTAATTTTTTGTATTTTTTTTTTTTAGTAGAGACGGGGTTTCACCGTGTTAGCCAGGATGGTCTCGATCTCCTGACCTTGTGATCCACCCGTCTCGGCCTCCCAAAGTGCTGGGATTACAGGCTTGAGCCACCGCGCCAGGCCTAATTCCCATTTTTATAGACATGGAAAATGAGGCTCAGCAAAGGACAAAATTGCCGCATAAGTGGTAGTTCCTGGATCAGATCAAGCCTTCTCATTCAAAGGCTGGCCTTTCTCATTCAAAGGCTACACAGGCTGGCTCCCTATGATGTCCTTTTCTTTTTGCTGTAAGTCTCTGGGAACTCAGCCTGCTTTTCCTTCGTCTATGGATAAAAAACACCTGGCACAGTGAATTCCCACAGTGAGAACCCAGTAAATGTTAGCTGCAACTGATATTATTATTTTGTGTATTCTTTAATTTTATTCTTTTTTTTTTCTTTTTTTGAGATAGGGTCTTGCTCTGTTGCCCAGGCTGGAGTGCAGTGGCGTCACGTGGGCTTGCTGCAACCTCCACTTCCTGGGCTCAAGCAATCCTCCCACCTCAGCTCCCCAAATAGTTGTGACCACAGTCACATGCCACCATGCCTGGCTAATTTTTGTATATTTTGTAGAGACAAAGTTTTGCCATGTTGCTCAGGCTGGTCTCAAACTCCTGAGCTCAAGCAGTCCACCTGCCTCAGCCTCCCAAAGTGCTGGGATTACAGGCGTAAGCCACCATGCTGGCCATTATTTTAATTTTTTTAGAGATAGGGTCTCACTCTGTCACCCAGGCTGGAGTGCAGTGGCATGATCATAGCTCACTACAGCCTGGAACTCCTTGGGTTCAAACGCTCTTCCTACCTTAGCCTAGGTGGGATGTAGTTAGACTACAGGCATGCACCATCATGCCTGGCTAATTTTTTCATTTTTATTTTTTCTAGAGACAGAGTCTCGATATGTTGCCCAGGCTGCTCTGGAACTCCTGCCCTCAAATGATCCTTCTGCCTTGGCCTCCCAAAGCACTGGGATTATAGGTGTGAGCTATCGCACCTGTCCAGTGATTATTATTGTGAACATTTAAATCTCCCACTAGCTATTCCATCTCTTTCTATCACCTTTTGTCATAGGGTGACTCCAGGGTCAGATGTAGTCTATCTGGCTCGTAACTTCCTTGCTTCCCCCCAAACTGACAGGTCCTTTCTATTTTAAGTGACTTGCTACTGATACCTATAAGAAAATAGAGAAGAGACAACAAAATTAATAAATAGTTAAAGCCATTATAAGCCTGTATCTTCAATTTTAACAGGACTAGACACAGAGGAGGAAAAGTATATTTAATTTACATATATAAAAAATACTTCCCACTTTTTTTTTTTTTTTTTTTTTGAGACAGAATCTTGCTCTGTCACCCAGGATGGCTGCAGCAGTTTAATCTCAGCTCACTACAACCTCTGCTTCGTGGGTTCAAGCAATTCTCGTGCCTCAGCCTCCCATGTAGCTGGGATTACAGGAATGTGCCACCATGCCTGGCTAATTTTTATATTTTTAGTAGAGATGGGTTTTCACCATGTTGGCCAGGCTGGTCTTGAACTCCTGACCTCAAGTGATTTGCCAGCCTTGGCCTCCCAAAGTGCTGGGGTTACAGGCATGAGCCACTGCTCCTGGCCCTACTACCTTTTTCTTTGCAATTTAAAATCAGGCTTATCGTTAGGATGAAATTTTATGTTATTAGCAAAACTGTCTGATGAGAACTTGAGAGAAAGCCACAGAAAACAAGAAATAATAAAAGTTATTATACTTCCTCTGAGCTTTCCACTGTCCAAAGCAGCCACAGAATAAATAAGAAGTGGAACAGATTATGCATTTGATTTTCTTAAAATGCGTTTTCCTTCTTTTCTAAATAAATATAAACAGAAGCAGTGGCTAACGGGGTTACTTACTCACTGAGGGTGAGTGGAACCAAGACAGACTAAAAATAAAAAAGCAACAATCTAAGTTCTCTGGTTCTTGATGGGTGTGCGAGCAGGGGAGGGCAGTGGCCAGCATGTAGGCGTGCTTATGAAGACCACAGCCTGTTTTCTCGTCAGAATCCGCTAGCTCCTACCAATGATGATGGATTTACGGCTACCTATCAACTGAAAAAACAGACGTAAGGAACAGAAACAGCAAGAACCAGAAAGAAGACTGGATATAGATAAACACACACATCTCTTCAGATGAATCCACCTTTGTCTTTCCTGCTGTTTTGTCTTTTGTGGGCATATGTAATGTACCCTATCTATAATTATATGGATACGTATCGGGAAGAGAATGAGGCAGCTAGAGAAAGAAGAGTGTCTGACTCTTTTGGGACTTGATGGGAAAGGAAATTGATGTTAGCAGTTACTGTTTCTTAAAGCCATCAGCTTTGTTTTTCAAAGTATGGTTTCCTGGTAAAGGATACTTTGCCTGTAATGTGAGTGAATCACTCATCTTATTTTAATAAAAATATGAACCAAATGATAGTGCTCTCCATCCTGGGAAACGACACAATAGTTAGGCTTTCTGAACCCTGATCCTTATCTTTCACTGGGACTGGCAGGCATACAAAAAATAAAGAAAAAAATGAAAAATATCCAGTGGCATCAGGGTGAATCCACCCAACTTCTTTTTTGTTTTTGTTTGTTTTTTTTTTTTTTGAGATGGAGTCTCACTCAGTCGCCCAGGCTGGAGTACAGTGGCGCAATCTCGGCTCACTGCAAGCTCCACCTCCTGGGTTCACACCATTCTCCTCCCTCAGCCTCCCGAGTAGCTGGGACTACAGGTGCCTGCCACCTCGCCTGGATAATTTTTTGTATTTTTTTTTTAGTGGAGATGGGGTTTCACCGTCTCCATCTCCTAACCTTGTGATCCGCCCACCTCAGCCTCCCAAAGTGCTGGGATTACAGGTGTGAACCACCGTACCCAGCCCCAACTTCTTTTATGCACAAGAATTCTGAAAGACAAAATCTGGTTTTACTCACTGGGGTTTGGTCTCCCCATCAATGGGTGGCCTTCCATTGGGTACTAACTCTGTGCCTCAATTTATTCCTGTCATGCCTCACATGTAAATAAATGATCAAGGCTGATTAGATTAAGTAAAATATATTTTAAAGTATATAAGATTGTATATCCTTTTGAATTTTGTCATTTTCATGTATAACCTATTTTTAAAATTAAGAAAATAAACAAAAGTATGAGCAATGAGAAGACATCAAAGGATTTTTATAAAGTAAGACCATTAAAGCCGGGTGCGGTGGCTTATGCCCCAGCACTTTGGGAGGCTGAGGCAGGCAGATCATGAGGTCAGGAGTTCTAGACCAGCTTGACCAACATGGTGAAACCCCATCTCTACTAAAAATACAAAAATTAGCTGGGCGTGGTGGCACGTGCCTGTAATCCCAGCTACTCAGGAGGCTGAGGCAGAAGAATTGCTTGAACCTAGGAGGCGGAGGTTGCAGTGAGCCGAGATTACACCACTACACACCAGCCTGGGTGACAGAATGAGGCTCCGTCTCAAGAAAAAAAAAGACCATTAAGAACTATTTGAAAATGTACAAACCTTTTAATCTCAATAATTGTGACGGTTGCTTCTGGGTCTAACATTCTAGGATTCTTTCATTGTCATTCCCTGTGGTTGAGGAAGTAGCCCAAAGACTAGGTAGTGCATAATTTGTTTTTGTTTGTTGGTTTTTTGAGATGGAGTCTCACTCTTGTCACTCAGGCTGAAGTGCAATGGCATGATCTCGGCTCACTGCAACGTCCACCTCCTGGGTTCAAGCCACCGTGCCAGCTTATTTTTGTATTTTTAGTAGAGGTGGGATTTCACCACGTTGGCCAGGCTAGTCTCGAACTCCTGACCTCAGGTGATCCACCTGCCTCAGCCTCTCAAAGTGTTGGGATTATGGGCATGAGCCTCCGCGCCCAGCCATAATCTGACCATCTAGCACATAACTTCCTAGCAGAGTGGGAATGCTGTGAACTCTCCCTCTGCCACCTATCTTGTTTTCCTGCTTTATTTTTTCTCCAGAGCAGTAACTGTCTCCCCAACAGAAGCTCCAAGACAGCAAGAATTTTGACTTTTATTCATTGTGGGTTCCTGATAGATAACCATTAGAGGAGCAAGACTGCTGTGAAGAATACATGAGATAATACTTGTGAAGCTCTTAGCACTCACTGTCTGGGACAGAGAATGTAGCTGGCAGGCAGGTTTTGTTTGACTTGAAGTGAACTTTTTAAATTTCGAGGCAAAACATTAAGATATTTCTTACAACACAATCTAGATTTCAGATAGCTCTCTTTTTTAGAAAAAATCAGAAGATCTGGCAATGATGGGCCAGCATTCCAGCACGACCACAATCAGCTGGAGCTGGGTAAGAGGATGCCTTTGCCAGTTTACCACCAAAAACACCTATGCTTCTTACATTACCTGCCTGGCCAGTGTTGGCGTCTGAATTTTCAACCCAGATGAGGAATTTCTCTTTGGAAGCTTTACAATAAAGATTTAATTCATCTGATGAAATGAGTTTTTTTTTTTTTTTTTTTTTTTTTTTTAGACGGAGTCTTGCTCTGTCACCCAGGCTGGAGTGCAGTGGCCGGATCTCAGCTCACTGCAAGCTCCGCCTCCCGGGTTTATGCCATTCTCCTGCCTCAGCCTCCCGAGTAGCTGGGACTGCAGGCGCCCGCCACCTCGCCCGGCTAGTTTTTTGTATTTTTTAGTAGAGACGGGGTTTCACGGGGTTAGCCAGGATGGTCTCGATCTCCTGACCTCGTGATCCGCCCGTCTTGGCCTCCCAAAGTGCTGGGATTACAGGCTTGAGCCACCGCGCCCGGCCTTGATGAAATGAGTTTAAGATGAAAATAAAGTACATGACCTCATGATATTAATAGGAAAGAGCAAAATAAAAATTGTTATTTAGAGTATGGTTCCATTTTTACTTTAAAATAAAAAAAAAGAAAAATTTGCATAGGGAAAATAATGGAATACATCAACAGTTAACCATAGTAGTTGCCTCTGTGTTTGGGGACTGTGGGTGATGTGTGCTTTCTTGCAATCAGAAGAATAAGATTTATTTTTTGGCTGGGTGCGGTGGCTCATGCCTTTAATCCCAGCACTTTGGGAGGCTGAAGCTGGTGGATCACTTGAGGTCAGGAGTTCGAGACCAGCCTGGCCGACATGGCAAAACCATATTTCCACTAAAAATACAAAAATTAGACAGGCATGATGGTGCACACTTGTAATCCCAGCTATTCGGGAGGCTGAGGAAGAACTGCTTGAACCTGGTAGGCGGAGGTTGCAGTGAGCCGAGATCTCACCACTGCACTCCAGCCTGGGTGGCAGAGCAAGACTCTATCTAAAACACAAAAAAAGATTTATTTAAGATTTATTTTTTAAAAAGCCATTTTGATTTATGGTATGTCAATTGCATCTCAACAAAGCTGTGGAAGGAAGGCAGGCCGGCAGGCGGGAAACCATCCACAGAGATGGTCAAGTGTGTACCTTCCTTCAGAAACCTGTTTCCATGTCCCTCGTTCTCAGTGGCTCTTTCTTCCCCCCCAAGTCACCTGAATGCCATTTAGTTCCTTTACTACACCTTATTTTGTCCATGATGAAAAGATCATCATCTTTTATAATTCTTTCTATGTTTTTGAATTTTATTATAATGACCCTCGGTCCTCCCTTATAGAGATGTTCAGGCTCATTGATGGCATAATAAGGTTATAAACCCCTTGAAATGAGGGCAGGAGTGACAGGAAAAACATCTATCAAAATAAGGGCATAGAACTGAATAGTTACAATATCCTCCATAGATTTCATTTTTCATATATATATATATATATATATATTTTTTTTTTTTTTAGACATGGTCTTGCTCTGTTGTCAGGCTGGAGTGCAGTGGTGTGATCATAGCTTACTATACCCTTGAATTCCTGGGCTGAAGTGATCCTTCTGCCTCAGCCTCCAGAGTAGCTGAGACTATAAGCACACATCACTATGCTCAGCAATTTTTTTTTTTTGGTAGGGATGTCACTGTGTTTACTATGTTGCGCAGGCTGTTTTCAAACCCTGGGCTCATGCGATCCTCCTAAAGTGTTGGGATTATAGGCATAAACCATCGTGCTGGGCCATTTTTCTAATCTTTAACCATATTTATTGATAGTTTTCCTTCCTTTCCACAGCCTAAGATGATTGTTTCCTCCTGGGAACAGCATGGCAGAGCAGAAGGGCAGGCTTGGGATACTTGGAACCCTGCCTTGACTCTGCCAGACTACCTCACTTAAACAAGCTACTTACTCTTAGGACTCAATTTATCTGTAAAAAAGAGATAATAATCAATTGCTATTTACTTGACGGTAAAAGGCCAGACCTATGAGACCATGATTCCCGAGGTTCTTTTAAGTTGTGAAGTCACAGGTTGGATCAACTTCCAAAGCTGAGAATAATGGGATTTTTTTTCAGGTATCTGTACCCTACACAGTAATATCTAGTCAATTTAAAACTTAACTAGCAGGCAATGTCAAATATCTAAATGTCAGTAAGTCTCCAAGTAGGCAAGAGGATTTCATGAAGTCCACATACAAAAGCTTGTATGGCTAACTTACAGGCTTCCAAGACATACTGATTATACTTACAGTTTTAACAGGGTTGGCCACTAATTTCTAAGCCCAATACAGATTAGACAGGGTAAACAGGGAGAGGAAAAAGAACTGTAATTAGGCATCAACTACATGACCTAACAGAGAGGCAGAAAAAGATATTTAAAATATAATCTGGATGCATTTAGGGCATATTTCAGTGGGTCCTGAAGGCAATAATGTTTTCCAGCAGAGTAAAATAATTTATGATGACAAAGATGATGCTTAGATGCCTAGAGGAGTTAAATTATATAAGATGGCAGGGAAGGCCACTGTATACATATCATATACATTTTAAAGATTTCCATGTAAGTTATATTAAAAACAACAAAAAATGTGGTACCCAAATTTAAACTATAAAATAGGAGGCTGTAAAACTGTAAAACTCTTCTGCATCTTTGGATGTTTACTGTCTCTAAACCATTTATTGATCACTGCTTCTGTAGTGCCTCATGGTGCTACCTGTTTTTAAGCTGCTGTACTGAGTGCTGTGCATCATTATTCTCATTGAGTGTCTCGCAGCAGTCCTATAGGGTTAAGTACTGTCCTCACTTTACTTGCAGACACAGGACGGTGAAGTAATTTGCCCAGTTACATAACTAGCAAGAGGCAAGCACATTCGAGCTTTGAATCATGGATCTGCCAGATTCCAAAGCACATGCTTTTACAGATTCCACTATTTATTGGTGGTTGAATTATTGATTTATTTGTCTATTTGACCCATCACCATCCCATTATTGTTCTCAGCATTGGAAGTTAGTCCACTCTGTGACTTCACAACTTAAAAGAGCCTTGGGAATCACAGGATCATAGATCAGGCCTTTTGCTCTGAAGTAAATAATTGACTATCTCCATTTTACAGATAGAGAAACTAAGGCTTAAAGAGTAAGTGGCTTGCTCAAGTGAGGTAGTCTGACAGAGTCAAGGCAGGGTTCGAAGATCCCATTAGACCAACTCTTGAGGGTAGGGACTCCATCTCACTTGCTTGTACATACCATAGGAACTGGCACACAGTCTGCAGTTAAAAAATGTTCAATGATCCCCGCACTTTGGGAGGCCAAGACGGGTGGATCACGAGGTCAGGAGATTGAGACCATCCTGGCTAACACAGTGAAACCCCATCTCTACTAAAAAAAAAATTCAAAAAACTAGCCGGGAGAGGTGGTGGGTGCCTGTAGTCCCAGCTACTCGGGAGGCTGAGGCAGGAGAATGGCGTAAACCCGGGAGGCGGAGCTTGCAGTGAGTGGAGATTGCGTCACTGCACCCCAGCCTGGGCAACAGAGCGAGACTCCATCTCAAAAAAAAAAAAAAAAAAAAAAGTTCAATGATTTTTATCCCTATGCCTCCCTATACAGATGTGAAACCCTAAAAGCAATGTAGTATATCTCAATGCATCTCAACATATGATCATGAATCACCTGCCCCAAACCCACAGAAGCGAAATCAGAATCCCTGGGGTCAAGAGAGTGAGAATCTACATTTAATTAAATAGATCAGGTGACTCTTAGGATTGTCCTCATGGTTGAAAGCACATTTTTTGAAGTTAGTCAATCCTGGGTTCCTGAGTTCACATCTCAGCTCTACTAGTTACTAGACAAATGATCTGGGGCAAGTGAGTCACTTAACTTTTTTGAGCTTCAATTCCATCATCATTAAAATGGGGATAAGGCTGGGCATGGTGGCTCATGTCTGTAATCTCAGCACTTTGGGAGACCAAGGTGGGCAGATCACCTGAGGTTGGGAGTTTGAGACCAGCCTGACCAACATGGAGAAACCCCCGTCTCTATTAAAAATACAAAACTAGCCAGGTGTGGTGGTGCATGCCTGTACTCCCAGCTACTTGGGAGGCTGAGGCAGGAGAATCGCTTGAACCTGGGAGGTGGAGGCTGTAGTGAGCCGAGGTCGCACCATTACACTCTAGCCTGGGCAACAAGAACGAAACTCCATCTCAAAAAAATAAAATAAATAAAATACAAAATAAGTGGGGGGTGTTACAAGACGGCCGAACAGGAACAACTCTGGTCTGCAGCTCCCAGCGTGATCTACGCAGAAGATGGGTGATTTCTGCATTTCCAACTGAGGTACCTGGTTCATCTCATTGGAACTGGTTGCAAAGTGGGTGCAGCCCACGGAGGGTGAGCTGAAGCAGGATGGGGCATTGCCTCACCTGGGAAGCACAAGGGGTTGGGGGAATTCCCTTTCCTAGCCAAGGGAAGCCAATGACAGACTACCTGGAAAAACGGGACACTCTCCGCCCAAATACAGCACTTTTCCCAAGGTCTTAGCAACCGGCAGACAAGGTGATTCTCTCCTGTGCCAAGCTTGGCGGGTCCCACGCCCACAGAGCCTTGCTCACTGCTAGCGCAGCAGTCTCAGGTGGCAGCCTGGCTGGGGGAGGGGCATCCACCATTGGTGAGGCTTGAGTAGGTAAACAAAGTGGCTGGGAAGCTCAAACTGGATGGAGCCCACTGCAGCTACTAGTAGGTCTAGACCTACTGCCTCTAGACTCCATCTCTGTGGGCAGAGCATAGCTGAACAAAAGGCAGCTTCTGCAGACTTAAATATCCCTGTCTGACAGCTCTGAAGAGAGTAGTGGTTCTCCCAGCATGGCGTTTGAGCTCTGAGAACGGACAGACTCCCTCCTCAAGTGGGTCCCTGATCCCCGTGAAGCCTAACTGGGAAACACCTCCCAGTAGGGGCCAACAGCAACTTCATATAGGTGGCTGTTCTCTGGGACGAAGCTTCCAGAGGAAGGATCAGGCAGTAATATTTGCTGCTCTGCAGCCTCTGCTGGTGATACCCAGGCAAACAGGGTCTAGAGTGAACCTCCAGCAAACTCCAACAGACCTGCAGCTGAGGAACCTGACTGTTAGAGAAGGAAAACTAACAAACAGAAAGGAATAACATCAACATCAACAAAAAGGATATCCACACCAAAACCCCATCTGTAGGTCACCAACATCAAAGACCAAAGGTAGATAAAACCACAAAGATGGGGAGAAACCAGAGCAGAAAAGCTGAAAATTCTAAAAATCAGAGCACCTCTTCTCCTCCAAAGTATTGCAGCTCCTCACCAGCAATGGAACAAAGCTGGATGGAGAATGATGAGTTGACAGAAGTTGGCTTCAGAAGGCTGGTAATAACAAACTTCTCCGAGCTAAAGGAGAATGTTTGAACCCATCGGAAGAAAGCTAAAAACCTTGAAAAAAGATTAGACGAATGGTTAACTGGAATGAACAGTGTAGAGAAGACCTTAAATGACCTGATGGAGCTGAAAACCATGGCACAAGAACTTCGTGACACATGCACAAGCTTCAATAGCTGATTCAATCAAGTGGAAGAAAGGGTATCGGTGATTGAAGATCAAATTAATGAAATACAGCAAGAAGACAAGGTTAGAGAAAAAAGACTAAAAAGAAACGAACAAAGCCTCCGAGAAATATGGGACTATGTGAAAAGACCAAATCTGCATTTGATTGGTGTACCTGAAAGTGATGGGGAGAATGGAACCAAGTTGGAAAAGCCTCTTCAGGATATTATCCAGGAGAACTTCCCCAACCTAGCAAGGCAGGCCAACATTCAAATTCAGGAAATACAGAGAACACCACAAAGATACTCCTTGGAATAGCAACCCCAAGACACATAATTGTCAGATTCACCAAGGTTGAAATGAAGGAAAAAGTGTTAAGGGCAGCCAGAGAGAAAGGTTGAGTTACCCACAAAGGGAAGCCCATCAAACTAACAGCGGATCTCTCGGCAGAAATCCTACAAGCCAGAAGAGAGTGGGAGCCAATATTCAACATTCTTAAAGAAAAGAATTTTCAACCAGAATTTCATATCCAGCCAAACTTAGCTTCATAAGTGAAGGAGAAATAAAATCCTTTACAGACAAGCAAATGCTGAGAGATTTTGTCACCACCAGGCCTGCCCTACAAGAGCTCCTGAAGGAAGCACTAAACATGGAAAGAAACAACTGGTACCAGCCACTGCAAAAACATGCCAATTGTAAAGACCATTGATGCTATGAAGAAACTACATCAAGTAACGGGCAAAATAACCAGCGAACATCATAATGACAGGATCAAATTCACACATAAAAATATTAACCTTAAATGTAAATGGGCTAAATGCACCAATTAAAAGACACAGACTGGCAAACTGGATAAAAAGTCAAGACCCATCAGTGTACCATATTCAGGAGACCCATCTCACGTGCAGAGATGCACTTAGGCTCAAAATAAAGGGATGGAGAAAGATCTACCACGCAGGCCGGGCGCGGTGGCTCACACCTATAATCCTAGCACTTTGGGAGGCCAAGGTGGGCAGATCACGAGGTCAGGAGATCGACCATCCTGGCTAACCACAGAGATGGTGAAACCCCGTCTCTACTAAAAATACAAAAAAAATTAGCTGGGCGTGGTGGCAGGTGTCTGTAGTCCCAGCTACTCGGGAGGCTGAGGCAGGAGAAAGGCGTGAACCCGGGAGGCAGAGCTTGCAGTGAGCCGAGATCACACCACTGCACTCCAGCCTGGGTGACAGAGTGAGACTCTATCTCAAAAAAAAAAAAAAAAAAAAAAAAAAAAAAAAAAGCAGGGATTGTAATCCTAGTCTCTGATAAAACAGACTTTAAAGCAACAAAGATCAAAAGAGACAAAGAAGGCCATTACATAATGGTAAAGGGATCAATTCAACAAGAAGAGCTAACTATCCTAAGATAGTTAACTGCACCCAATACAGGAGCACCCAGATTCATAAAGCAAGTCCTTAGAGACCTACAAAGAGACTTAGACTCCCACACAATAATAATGGGAGACTTTTAATAATGGGAGACTCCACTGTCAATATGAGACAGAAGGTTAACAAGGATATCAAGGACCTGAACTCAGATCTGCAACAAGCAGACCTAACAGTCATCTACAGAACTCTCCACCCCAAATCAACAGAATACACATTCTTCTCAGCACCACATCGCACTTATTTTACAATTGACCACATAATTGGAAGTAAAGCACTCCTCAGCAAATGTAAAAGAACAGAAATCACAACAAACTGTCTCTCAGATCACAGTGCAATCAAATTAGAACTCAGGATTAAGAAACTCACTCAAAATTGCACAACTACATGGAAACTAAACAACTTGCTCCTGAATGACTACTGGGTAAATAATGAAATGAAGGCAGAAATAAAGATGTTCTTTAAAATCAATGTGAACAAAGACACAAGGTACCAGAATATCTGGGACACATTTAAAGCAGTGTGTAGAGGGAAATTTATAGCACTAAATGCCCACAAGAGAAAGCAGGAAAGATCTAAAATCGACACCCTAACATCACAATTAAAAGAACTAGAGAAGCAAGAGCAAACACAGTCAACAGCTAGTAGAAGGCAAGAAATAACTAAGATCAGAGCAGAACTGAAAGAGATAGAGACACAAAAAACCCCTCAAAAAATCAATGAATCCAGGAGCTGATTTTTTGAAAAGATAACAAAATTGATAGACTGCTAGCAAGATTAACAAAGAAGAAAATAGAGAAGAATCAAATAGATGCAATAAAAAATGATAAAGGGGATATCACCACCGATCCCACAGAAATACAAACTACCATCAGATAATATTATAAACACCTCTACGCAAATAAACTAGAACATCTAGAAGAAATGGATAAATTCCTGGACACATACACTCTCCCAAGACTAAGCCAGGAAGAAGCTGAATCCCTGAATAGACCAATAGCAGGCTCTGAAATTGAGGCAATAATTAATAGCCTACCAACCAAAAAAAGTCCATGACCAGACGGATTCACAGACAAATTCTACCAGAGGTACAAAGAGGAGCTGGTACCATTCCTTCTGAAACTATTCCAATCAATAGAAAAAGAGGGAATCCTCCCTAACTCACTTTATGAAGCCAACATCATCCTGATACCAAAGCCTGGCAGAGACACAACAAAAAAAGAGAATTTTAGACCAATATCCCAAAAAAAAAGAAAAAAAAAGAAAAGAAAACCCCATCATCTCAGCCCAAAATCTCCTTAAGCTGATCAGCAACTTCAGTGAAGTCTGAGGATACAAAATCAATGTGCAAAAATCACAAGCATTCCTATACACCATTAACAGACAAACAGAGAACCAAATCATGGTTGAACTTCCATTCACAATTGCTACAAAGAGAATAAAATACCTAGGGAATCCAACTTAAAAGGGATGTGAAGGACCTCTTCTTCTTTTTTTTTTTTTTTTTTGAGACGGAGTCTCGCTCTGTCACCCAGGCTGGAGTGCAGTGGCCGGATCTCAGCTCACTGCAAGCTCTGCCTCCCTCCTGGGTTTACGCCATTCTCCTGCCTCAGCCTCCCGAGTAGCTGGGACTACAGGCGCCTGCCACCTCGCTCGGCTAGATTTTTGTATTTTTAGTAGAGACGGCGTTTCACCATGTTAGCCAGGATGGTCTTGATCTCCTGACCTCGTGATCCGCCCGTCTCGGCCTCCCAAAGTGCTGGGATTACAGGCTTGAGCCACTGCGCCCGGCCGAATGACCTCTTCAAGGAGAACTATAAACCACTGCTCAACGAAATAAAAGAGGACACAAGCAAATGGAAGAATATTCCATGCTCAGGGATAGAAAATGGCCACACTGCCCAAAGTAATTTATAGATTCAATGCCATCCACATCAAGCTACCAATGACTTTCTTCACAGAACTGGAAAAAAACTACTTTAAAGTTCATATGGAACCAAAAAAGAGCCCGCATTGCCAAGACAATCCTAAGTGAAAAGAACAAAGGTGGAGGCTTCACACTACCTGACTTCAAAGTATACTACAAGGCTACAATAACCAAAACAGCATGGTACTGGTACCAAAACAGATACATAGACCAATGGAACAGAACAGAGGCCTCAGAAATAATGCCACACATCTACAACGATCTGATCTTTACAAACCTGACACAAACAAGAAATGGGAAAAGGATTCTCTATTTAATAAATGGTGCTGGGAAAACTGGCTAGCCATATGTAGAAAGCTGAAACTGGATCCCTTCCTTACACCTTATACAAAAATTAATTCAAGATGGATTAAAGACTTAAATGTTAGACCTAAAACCATAAAAACCCTAGAAGAAAACCTAGGCAATACCATTCAGGACATAGGCATGGGCAAGGACTTCATGACTAAAACACCAAAAGCAATGGCAACAAAAGCCAAAATAGACAAATGGGATCTAATTAAACTAAAGAGCTGCTGCATGGCAAAAGAAACTACCATCAGAGTGAACAGGCAACCTACAGAATGGGAGAAAATTTTTGCAATTTACCCATCTGACAAAGGGCTAACATCCAGATTCTACAAAGAACTCAAATAAATTTACAAGAAAAAACAAAAAACAAACAAAAAACAAAACAAAAAAACCCCATCAAAAAGTGGGCAAAGGATATGAACAGACACTTCTCAAAAGAAGACATCTATGCAGCCAACAGACACATGAAAAAATGCTCATCATCACTGGTCATCAGAGAAATGCAAATCAAAACCACAATGATACTATCTCATGCCAGTTAGAATGGCAATCATTGAACAGTCAGGAAACATGGAGAGGATGTGGAGAAACAGGAATGCTTTTACACTGTTGGTGGGAGTATAAATTGGCTCAACCATTGTGGAAGACAGTGTGGTGATTCCTCAAGGACCCAGAACTAGTATTACAATTTGACCCAGCAATCCAATTACTGGGTATATACCCAAAGGATTATAAATCATTCTACTATAAAGACACATGCACACGTATGTTTATTGTGGCACTATTCACAATAGCAGAGACTTGGAACCAACCCAAATGTCCATCAATGATAGACTGGATTAAGAAAATGTGGCACATACACACCATGGAATACTATGCAGTCATAAAAAAGGATGAGTTCAGGTCCTTTGCAGGGACATGCATAAAGCTGGAAACCATCATTCTCAGAAAACTGTCACAAGGACAGAAAACCAAACACCGCACATTCTCACTCATAGGTGGGAACTGAACAATGAGATCACTTGGACACAGGGTGGGGAACATCACACACCAAGGCCTGTTGGGGGTGGGGGACTGAGGGAGGGATAGCATTAGGAGAAATACCTAATGTAAACGATGAGCTGATGGGTGCAGCAAACCAACATGGCACATGTATACCTATGTATCAACCCTGCACGCCGTGCACGTGTACCCTATTATATTATAGTTTTATTACATTAAAATATAATAAAAACAATAATAAATAAACAAACAAATAAAATGGGGATAACAGAAGAACCTACCTCATAGGTTTTTAAGGGACAAAGTTCATTCACTTAATAGATATTATATAGCATCTATTATATGTCAGATGTTATTTTTTAGGTGCTTAGGATACATTAGAGAACAAATAGACAAGCTCTTTGCCTTCATGGAGCTTATCTTACAGTGGGGAAGACAGATAATGAATGATAAAGAAAATAAACAAATAGGCTGGGCGCAGTGGCTCATGCCTGTAATCCCGGCACTTTGGGAGGCCAAGGCAAGCAGATCACTTGAGGTCAAGAGTTTGAGACCAGCCTGGCCAACATGGTGAAACCCTGTCTCTACTAAAAACACAAAAATTAGCCGGGTGTGGTGGTGCATGCCTGTAATCCCAGCTACTCAGGAGGCTGAGGCAGGAGAATTGCTTGAACCCAGGAGGCAGAGGCTGCAGTGAGTTGAGATCACGCCACTGCACTCCAGCCTGGGTGACAGAGCAAGACTCAGTCTCAATAAACAAACAAACAAACAAATAAGCTATACAGAAAGTTAAGCGAGGCAAATTAAGAGATTCAGTGATAAGTATAATGGAAAAAAAGAGAATACAGCAAGTCAGATAGGGAATATGAGGTGGTACTGGTGGTTCAATTTTATGTAGAGT
This sequence comes from Macaca nemestrina, assembly GCF_043159975.1. Classification (NCBI taxonomy): domain Eukaryota; kingdom Metazoa; phylum Chordata; class Mammalia; order Primates; family Cercopithecidae; genus Macaca; species Macaca nemestrina. Next base: position 18,544,153 of record NC_092136.1, read on the forward strand.
GGTCTAGGTAGGTTACATGGAGAAGGTAACACCTAAGCAAAGATATGAAGGGGTTAAGGAGTAACTGACACAGACATCTGAGGGAAGAGCATTCCAGGCAGAGGTAATATCCATTACAGTCTTAAGGAGGGAGTGTGCCTATTGGGTAAGAGGAACAGCATGGAAACCAGCGTGGCAGGAGCCAAAAGAATAAGGGGGAAAGGAAGAAGAGATGAGGTTAGAGAAGTAACAGGCCAGTTCATGTATATAGCCTTTTAGCTCTACAAGCAAAAATCAAATGAAATATTCACGTTAAGTGCTTAGAACAGTAAAATGGTACATAGAAAACATTTAATAAATGGTATCTACATTTGTATTTACATGAAAATCTTCTGGTCCCTAAGCAGAGCTAGTCTGGAAGAGGTCAGGCTACAGGGACTCTAGCACCATTTATGTACTTTGGTGGGGTTAGAGAGTCCTTCAACATTTTAAAGTACAGAAATCAAACCGATCAAAGGCCTAGGTGATCCGCAGCAGCAAGCAGAGATGGTTAATTCTCTGCAGGTGCTCAGAAAACTGAACTAACCGAGGCATGCAAAGTCAACATAGCTATCAATAAAAGACAGGGAAGGAGTTGGGTGTGGAGTGGGGTGGGCTTGGCTAAGGGCTGAAACCAACAGGAGAGTCATTAGCAACATAAGAGAGAAAGCAATGGAGCATGGAAGCATCCTCTACAGCAGTGGAAACTCATTCTGATTATCAATGCAACCACAAAGTCATGATGAAAACGACTGCAAACCACCAGGGAGTAAGCCAGGGAGCCCAGCAACATGAATGCACTTGTAGGGGGCAAAAACAAATTAAGAGATTCAGGCAAAACCATTCCCTTTCCTGGTGGAGGCTCTTTAATCTTTAATATCTCTCTCTTGACACTAGGCACAGATCTTGCCCCAACAAGACAAAGGATAACTTCTGAGAAGCTAAAAATTCTCGTTTGGGTGAAGGACTCTTGAGGAGAAGAGTGCCATGTGTCTGCCGGACTAAAAGATGTGTTCTCAGGTCGAGGTGGGCGGATCACGAGGTCAGGAGATCGAGACCATCCTGGCTAACATGGTGAAACCCCTGTCTCTACTAAAAAAATACAAAAAAATTAGCTGGGCATGGTGGTGGGTGCCTGTAGTCCCAGCTACTCAGGAGGCTGAGGCAGGAGAATGTCATGAACCTGGGAGGTGGAGTTTGCAGTGAGCTGAGATCGCGTCACTGCACTCCAGCCTGGGTGACAGAAAGAGACTCTGTCTCAAAAAAAAAAAAAAAAAAAGATGTGTTCTCTTGGTCATACTGTCTCACGCTGGGCAGATCAGGGCTAACCCACCTCCATGGCCTTTATGACTGAAGGGGCTGCAGGGCCCTGGAGCTGCAGACAGGAATGCAGTCTTTTTGGGAACTGAAGGCAGGCAAGAATATAATAAAGGCTAGATGAAGATACCCAGGCTGGGCTTTAAACTGCTTTAAATTGTGCCAGTTTCTTCTGGCATCTGCCCTAAGGAAAGCAAAGCCAGGCACCGTCCAATGGAAATCTGGAAGTGGGCATCCTTTGTGGCATCAATTATGCCAGTTTGGCCAGGAAGTTTGTAGTGCTTGGTCTCTATGACCCTGACCTAACCTACTCAATAAGGGGCAGTTTAGTCTGAGTCAGAAGAAATGAAGAGCGACTCAATATTGTGATCTTTGACTTAACATATTCAATTTGTAATTGAGACCATTATTAAAATTGGTATGAGAAATCATGTCTTCTCATTCCATTCCTCAAACTCTCTGTCTGCCTTTACTATTTCCTGATAGTAACCATGGATATTTGCTTTAGAAGTTCTTAATTGCTGGCCGGGCGCCGTGGCTCAAGCTTGTAATCCCAGCACTTTGGTAGGCCGAGACGGGCGGATCACGAGGTCAGGAGATCGAGACCATCCTGGCTAACACGATGAAACCCCGTCTCTACTAAAAAATACAAAAAACTAGCCGGGCGAGGTGGCGGGTGCCTATAGTCCCAGCTACTCGGGAGGCTGAGGCAGGAGAATGGTGTAAACCCGGGAGGTGGAGCTTGCAGTGAGCTGAGATCTGGCCACTGCACTCCAGCCTGGGCAACAGAGCGAGACTCCGTCTCAAAAAAAAAAAAAAAAAAAGAAGTTCTTAATTGCTACATTCTTAGCTACTTATTTAGTCAATATACTAAGTGTCAAAGATATGCCAGGGACAGTGCTAGATTCTGGGGAAACAGCAAGGGATAAGACAGATAAAAATTCCTATTTTCATGGTACTTACATTCTAGTGTGTATGTGTGGCAGTGGTGGTTGGAGAGACAGGCAATAAAAAGTAACAAAGAAAGAAATACTTTTAGGAAGTGAGCAGAGCAATGACAGAAATCAGGCAGGGTGGTGTGATACACAGTGACAGAGGGTGGGACCACATGAGACAGCTGTGCCAGGCTCATCTTTGAGAAGGTACCATTTGAACTGAGAACGCACCAGATGAGAAGGAGGCAGCCATGCAATCTAGGGAAAGAAGGAAGGGCAAAGACAGGGAGATGGGAACCAGCAACAAGAGTGTTTTGCTTCCTGCTTCTCCATTCTGCACACAAATGCTATTTCTCTGTCTCTGGCATGTTGCACTCTGTTAAAGAAATTGCTCTATGATGCCTGGGAAGGGAATAATATTGAATGAAACAGAATTCCAAGGGAGCTACATACTGCCATGGGGGAGGGTGGGGACACTGAGGAAAGATAAGGCAAGGGCTGTGGAAGCTGCCCCAGGCTGCCCTATTTCACTACTGTGGTTAACTGGCAAAGGAGTCCGTGCAAATGAGTGCAGGATGTCCAAATCACAGCACTGTTTCACACATCATCATTTCAAGTCACCGACTGACAGGATTTAGCACTCTGTGTCTGGCAGCAACCAGCAGTGAAGCAGAGAGAATTCCACTGGATTATCCAAAGCATCTGACCCGCAAATGAGGAGTGAGCAGAACATTTTTAAAAAACAACTCTTGAGTGGTTCAGTGAGCCAATTCCACATTGAAGAGAGACACACAAACATCCAGCCGCCTCTGAGGCAAAAGGTCAGTTTCTTCTGCTTGTCCTTGGTCTTCAGAATCCAAGTTATTGATGTGAGCTGTGTCCCTCATTTTCCTAGCCAAAGGGGTAGACGTGAAGTAGAAATAGGCCAGATACGGTGTTCTGGGACAACACACCATTGTCTGAATCCAGAGAGCATCATGGCTGCAGTGGATGAGAGCAGGCTCAGTGGGAGAGGCTCAGGGAACATCAGAAGTGCAGGGCCTGTCCTTTGAAGATAAAGTCTGGCTAGATCAGCTTTTCAGCGAAAGAAGCTAACGTCTGCAGACAGATCTTTATCTTTGGTGAGCCCATCACAGATCCCAGGTTTAGGATGGGGGCTAGAATGAAGGGAAAAAGCCAATTATCACCCTATAAGAAGTAGATAGGCTGGGGGCGGTGGCTGACGCCTGTAATCCCAGCATTTTGGGAGGCCGAGGTGGATGAATCACTTGAGGTCAGGAGTTCAAGACCAGCCTGGCAACATGGTGAAACCCTGTCTCTACTAAATATACAAAAATTAGTCAGGCATGGTGGCCAGCGCCTATAATCCCAGTTACTCAGGAGGCTGAGGCAGGAGAATCGCTTGAAGCCAAGAGGCCGAGGTTGTAGTAATCCGAGATTATGCCACTGTACTCCAGCCTAGGTGACACAGCGAGACTCCATCTCAAAAAAAAAAAAAGAGTCTGGTGGCAGGGTCTGGGGAAGGGGCGGCAGGCGCCATGTCTAGCCGTGAAGATGGCAAGAAGAAGTCACTGAAACAGCCTAAGAAGCAGGCCAAGGAGATGGACGAGGAAGATAAGGCTTTCAAGCAGAAACAAAAAGAGGAGCAGAAGAAACTCGAGGAGCTAAAAGCGAAGGCTGCGGGGAAGGGGCCCTTGGCCACAGGTGGAATTAAGAAATCTGGCAAAAAGTAAGCTGTTCCTCGTGCCTGAGGAGACGGTGACCCTTTATTTCATCCTTATTTAAACATCTATATTCCCTGCCATAACATCTTTTGCCATCTAAAGCTGGAATTAAGTGTTGTCTTGGAGCTGTTGTACATTTAAGAATAAACTTTTGTTAAAAAAAAAAAAAAGAAAAAGAAAAAGAAAAAAAAAAAGTAGATAGTACTGAACTGTCCCACCCTTGTGGGTTTCTGATTCTCCAATCAAGTCCTGAGACCCTCCTGCTCCCCATCCTTTTCTCCTCCAAGTCCTTCTCACACAGCTGTGAGGTAAGATTTACTAGATGGAATGTGTTTGCAAAATCTGTTTTGTTCACTGTAACATGTTTATCAAAAAAGAAAGAAAAAAAACCCCGTCCCTTCTCACTATTTAGTTTTTGGTGACTGCCTTTTGGGATCTGGAACTGGATAAACAGATGGACTTCACAGAAGAAATCAGGCGAAGCGCCAGGGTGTGTATATATATCTTAGTCTCACTGTAAATACGGCAGATAGCCCTCATCCAAACAGCTGTGCTGGTTTTGGAGGAAAGTGAGGGGACAGTGTCTTCTGGATGACAGTGCTCCCATTGCTCCAAGGTGTACCTCCCTGGTGGTGCTTTGGGCTATAGGATGCCAGAAAGATTCAGATATATGACCCTGATTTCATTTTCTGGCCTCTGGCTGTGGTAATTAAGTGTTGTGCCAGATCCCAAACTATTGCTTATTATTCGTACTGGGTTTGTTTGATATAAATGAGTGCCTACAAATGTGCTGAGTGTTTGCATTGTGTATAATGATGAGTACCTTTGCAATATACTGGATGCCTCTGTATTAAGGGGATGCCTAGTAGGGGTATAGTTTTGTGCGTGTGTGTGTGCACGCGCACGCACATGCAGAAGTTGTGGAAGGCCTGAACTACAGTATTTGCCTGGCCACAGAGCAGTATCACTGCTGGGGGAACAAGGTACAGTGATCCCTCATGTGCAGCACACTGCTGCCCCAAGGGAACTGGGGGGAATTGTACCAAGCAGTTTCTCTCCTAACTTTTTTTGCCACCTTCTCCAGTATAAATCTCTACTGCAGGTGGTAGGGGTGGAGGAAGTAACTCTTTCGTAATTCAATGTGCTTCAATTCCCAGGTATGAACAAACTTCCGAACATTTTAGGAGAATCTTCTTTTTTTTTTTTTTTTTTTGAGACGGAGTCTCACTCTGTCACCCAGGCTGGAGTACAGTGGCACAATTTTCGGCTCACTGCAACCTCCGCCTCCCTGGGTTCAGCGATTCTCATTTTAGGAGAATCTTCTAATAAAAAAAAATATTCATTTGCTTCACAGAGTAGGGTTCAGGTGGATGTCTCCTTCCCTCCTGGACAAACTCCTTGGGGAAAAAAAAAAAAAAGACAATACTGTCCAAACAGGAAACTGGTGCCAAATAGAGGCAAAAAACCAAAACAAAACAACTCCCTGAGATAGAGTGGACTGCATTCATTAGGTTCAGGTAGCGCAAAAGACAGGAACATTAAATAATTACACTCCAACAGATCAAGGTGCAGTATAGGTAATGGGACCTCATAAGGACAGAACAAAAGATCTTGTTTCTAACAAAGGTTCTGCAGACCTTTATACTACAGTGAGCAATGAGTGAGAGGGATGCTGCCCAGGAAATGAAAGGACTCAATCGTTTCTCTTCAGTGAGCGGAGCCCAGGAGGAGTGTTCCAGGGCGCTCTCACAAACACTCTTGAATAACACCATCCAGAGCCTTTGATTCAAGGAACATGCTGAAGAATAAACAGCCTATTAATCTGAGTTTTCTGGTGTGCCTGAGTATACAAAGCAGCAATGAACTAACCCCTTGGCTCTTGCAAACATCCCGACTGCACACCATCCGCTGCTCCACTACACAGCTCAGCCCCTCCTTCCCATCCCTGCATGCAATTTCCCCTGCAAAAGCTTCAAGGTTTGGGGGTCCTGATGGTTTCATCTAATGATGCTCAGGCCAAACCCAGGGTGCAAAGAACCCTTGTTTGGCCATAAGAAGGCACAGCCATGTGACCAGGCTCAAATGAGAACTGTGTGGTAGTGTGACTGGGTAAGGAGACAAAGTCATCAGTCTGCCCCTTTCTGAGCCAAGTTGACAGCCACAGGCCTGGGAAAGGAAGGCCCAGTTTCAATTGCTTCCTAGTCTTGGTTACCTTGGTGGCAGGAAGAGCTCCTGCATGGGTGGGCTTTGGGTGCCATTCTGTGGAAACATTCCTGGGCGTTTTGCCTAGGTAAAAATTACCAAGTAAGGTCCTTGAGTTTTCTTTCTTTCTTTCTTTTTCTTTTCTCTTCTTTTCTTTTTTTTTTTTTTTTTTTTGAGATAGGATCTTGCTCTATCACCCAGGCTGGAGTGCAGTGGTGTGATCTTGGCTCACTGCAACCTCTCCCTCCTGGGTTCAAGCAATTTTCGTGTCTCAGCTTCCCGTGTACCTGGGACTACAGGCGCGTGTCACCATGCCTGGCTAATTTTTGTATTTTTAGTAGAGATGGGGTTTTGCCATGTTGGCCAGGCAGGTCTTGAACTCCTGGCCTCAAGTGATCTGCCTGCCTTGGCCTAGGTCCCTGAATTTTCAAGGAGAAAAATGGAAGAAAGAGAAGTAGCTGTTTCACTTTCATCCTTTCACTAGAAGTCCTTCTTTACAAACAATCAGGTGTAGCTTTTGTGATAACAACAAATTTGATCGGTTCTCCTTCCCACCCCCAAGACAAAGTACAATGATAGTATTTTAAGTAATAAACCAGGCGTTGTTGTTGAAACAAGGTAATTGAGGCTAGGATCATAGGCTCAAATCAGCCACGGAGCGGTTTCTCTGTGTTCTATGGTCACTGACCTCATGCAAGGTGTGTGCTTAATCATAAAAGGAACTAGTGTGACAAGGTGGATAAATCAGTATCACGGCTATCAATACATACTGGGTTGTGCATACACACATATTCTCAAAGCCTAATCCCTCTGACCCCAAATTTATATATCAAGGAAAACATGTTTAATGAAAGTTTCCTTTCTAAAAATAATTTCAAAGAGGCGCTTGGACTTAAAAAAATTAATTCTAAAGTCTTCTGATTCTACTTCCAGGGAACTACTTTGTGTTTAGTCCCTTGAAACTGGAGAAGGACACACATCTTTGACGAGAAGGAGCAGCACAAAAGCTTGCATTTTATGTGATTGGCTCTGAGATGATACCACAGAGGGTAGGAAGTAAGAGCATGGGCTCTGCAGTCAGACAGATCGAAATCTGAGCTCCTCTTCTGCCACTTGCTGATGTGTGATCTTAGACCCATGACATCAAATCAGTGAGTTTCAACTTTCTCATCTGTAAAATGGAAATAGCTTCATGGGATTATTGTGAGGATTATATAACAAAAATGTTTAGTACCATGCCTAGGACACAGTAAGAGTTCAACAAATGATAGCTGTTCTTACTGTTTCTTTTAATTAAAAAAAAATTTTTTTTCAGAGACAGAGTCTCACTCTGTTGCCCATGCTGGAGTACAGAGGTATGATCATGGCTCACCACAGCCTCAAACTCCTAGGCTCAAGTGATCCTCGCACCTCAGCCTCCTGAGTAGCTGGGAATACAGGCACATGACAGCACGCCCAACTACTTTTAAAATTTTTATCTATTTATTGTTTTTGAGAGAGGTCTCCCTATGTTGCTCAGGCTGGTCTGGAACTCCTCACCGTAAGTGATCCCCTCACCTCTGCTTCCCAAAGTGTAGCGATTACAGGCATGAGCCACCATGCCTGGCCCTTGTTACTATTTGAATCCTCTAAATAATAGGCACAGGGACTTAAATGGTGGCTGGCGGGCACATGAGCTACATGAAATGGGAGTTTCTTCATTCCTTACCAAGCTGGGCTTAGAAGATCCTCAGACCGTCGTCCTTCACTACACTGGCAACAAGTGTTTGGGTTATCTGGGGTAACTGATGGAAGGACAATGAGAAATCAAACCCTGGTACTCTGGAACTTCATTTTGATTTGGGAACTGCAGACTGACCTGGGGTATTCCCACCCCAGATTCTGGCTTAGCAGATACAGCCTTTTCCTAGGCTTCCACCTGTTGAGACAAACAGATGTAATCTGAACACAAGAGGGGCTTGCAAGCACAGATCTGGTATCAGACCGCCTTACCCTGCAGCATTCCTGGGGTCATAAAATGACAAACATTTCAACAGGCTGGATATCTAACCCTTCCTGCCCTGTAACTGGGGCCTTATGAAACTGCTTCTTGTGATTAGAGCCATTGGTACCTCATACCAAGGCTGTGAGGTGGACTTCATTAATATTGATGAGCTGCAGCTCGTTAACCTCATTTGATGTTTATTTACAACCATTCTTCTCATATGCTAATGAATGACACTGGGCTCTTCAGATAGAAAGGAGAGAACTGGACCCTCTCTGCCAGCATCTCCTTGGCAAACTCCTGTGCCTTGAAACAGAAGTTTGCACAGAGGGAATGAAGCCAAATGGAGGGAATGCAGCAGAGAGGACAAAATGATGTGAAAAGAATGTCTGCAATGTAATGGGGGAGAGAGAAGCCCAGCTGCTGGGGCCACAGTGTGACTGAGTTTTGGTTACACCCACCCAGTGGCTAACAAAGAAGCTGAAGGGCAGGGAACTGAGGAACTAAGAAAAGGACAATGTATTAGATTTTGGAATTTTTGGAATTGGAGTAGGGGGGTGGAGATGAGTGGGCCCCATGGGTGTCAGGGAGCTTGAAGGCCTCTCTAGGATTCATTCCACTTTCTTCTGTGATCTTAAGAAATCAATAGGCAGGGAATTGGGGTGGATTTCTTTAAGGCAGTAAAATGCCCATAGCAACGAATGCTTATCAAATGCTTGGCTTGGAGAAAGAGTGCTCATTGTCGCACCGTGAAATGGGTAAGTAGGGAGAAATAATCTCTGATTCTCTTTCCTCAAAGTTATAGGTTTGTGTATTAAAGAATAGGATGATTAAGCAAGGAAGAGTCAGAGACTGAGGAAAAAATAAACTTTCAAATATGGCCATTAGCGGCACAGTCGCTCATGTCTGTAATCCCAGCATTTTGGGAGGCCGAGGAAGGAGGATCACTTGAGCTCAGTCATTTGAGATCCTGGGCAACATAGTGAGACCCCATTAATTAAAAAAAAATTAGCAGGGCGTGGTGACATATACCTGTGGTGCCAGCTACTTGGAGGCTGAAGCACAAGAATTGCTTGAACTCACGAGGCGGAGGTTATAGTGAGCTGAGACAGCACCACTTCACTCCAGCCTGGGCAAGAGTGAGACCCTGTCTCAAAAAAAAAAAAAAAAAAAAAAAAAAAAAGGCCATTCTATTGTTTCAGGGCTGCTAAGCGAAACACATGTCTCTTTCAAATTCCCCAGTATATAGCAAGTCAATTTTGGGTCATCCCATCCATTCTGAGTGTTGGAAAGAACTAATAAGATGTATGAGAAAGGTAGAAGGAAAAATATGTTGGATATATGAAAGTTTATTAATACTAGCAGCAATAGCAAATAAAATTTCTTAAGTACTTCAGTGTCAATTCTCATCAATTTTCTTGACTTTGATGCTGTACTTTTTTTTTTTTTTTTTCTGAGACAGGGTCTTGCTTTGTTGCCCAGGCCAGAGTGCAGTAGCGTGATCTCAGCTCACTGCATCCCCCACCTCCCAGGCTCAAGCAATCCTCCCACTTCAGCCTCCTGAGTAGCTGGAACTACAGGTGTGTGCCACCACACCAGGATAATTTTTGTGTATTTTTTGTAGAGACGGGGTCTCCCTATGTTGCCCAGGCTGGTCTGGAACTCCAGGGCTCAAGTGATCCTTCCACCTTGGCCTCCCAAAGTGCTGGGACTACAGGCATGAGCCACTATGCCCTGCAGATGCTGTATACTTTACTATTTAGTCAATTATTCCCTTCCTGCCTTTGGGGCCACACCCTCTTTTTTCTCCCAATCTGGCTTTTTTTTTTTTTTTTTTTTTTTTTCTGTGAGGCACTTTGAAGATCATTCCTACCCTTGATATGACTTTCTGTAAGGCTAAAGAGGCAAGAGAAAAAAGAAACCTCTTACCTTAAAGGCTTAACCACATTCTAAAGTGCAAAGTATTGGTTCTAACAAGTAGATGTTTGTTACGTTTGTCTGGCTGAAATCATTACCCCTTAGGGTACAAATTTCATTTTTTTCAAGTTTTCTATGAACCCAGTTCCTCTCAGACTGAAGGAATAATCAATAGCAAGCTGTTTTGACCTGACAGTGTGCAGCTTGCCCACGCTTAGGGACAAACATGACTGAAAGAGTAACTGGCAGTTATATGCACATTCTAGACTTGAGAAACGTCTCTCAGTTTTTTCTCATCACCCCCTAGCTTTTTAGACCTTTTTTTCTGTTTGTCCACTCCCCATGAAATTTTGATATCATGAACATATTACCTATCTATATATTTTTTGAGGGCCACAAACCATTATAATATCTAAATTTTTTTTTTTTGCCTCCCAAAGAACCAATTTTTGCTCCCTTGGAGGCAATATTGCCTCAATTGAGAAGGCATATTCTAGAGGCTTTTTAAAAGAAGTATATCATCTTATTTACTGTGTTCCAGGATGAACCTAACATTCTCCCAGGGTGAACCATCAGACACAATTACATTTCTGTTCTGATTTTCTTTTTTTTTTAGGAAAGAAAGAAGGAAAAAAAGACATCTTTGTGCCTATCTAGTTAGTAATAGTTATTCCAAAAAAGAGATCAAAATCATTTTTTTCACACTGGACCTGAGCTATCCACAGAATAAATGGCTTACTTTTTGGCAGTAGATTAGCTTTTTACAATAATCCTATTTGAGTGCCAGAGAGGTAATAGATTGTCAAGCCCCTTAGGGACCCCCAAATCATTCTCCTAAAAGTCAACAATATATTCCCTTGTAAGAGGAGCATGAAGTTCAAATTCCAGAGGACGGTAGTGAGTGGTGTTATTATCTCCCTTTTACAAGCAGAGAAATGATGATATTGAGAGGTTAGGTAGCTTAATTTAGGTCACTAGCACTGATGTTTCTTCATCTAAATATCTTCTCTGTCAAACAAGGTCACTCTGAGGATTTCTAGACCTGATGTCTTCTGATTCCTACTTTAATCTAGAATCACGGACCTCTGAGAAAAATTTATAAAGGCTGTTTTGCTTCTGCCAACCCCTTCTCTCCATCTGACAGGACAAAAGCAAAGGAAGGTGCTAACAGAATCTCTAAGAATTGACTGATAGGAAGATAACTCAGGCTATTGTTCTAAACATTACTATTTCATGAGCAAATGGCTTTAGGTGGCAGCAAAGAATGCTGTATAAGGAGGTATGCAAGTTTTTTTTGTTTGTTTTATTTTTTTCTAAGATGAATATCACTATCTTTGCAGGGTTCAGATGAGAGGCTATTAAACTATGATATGCTCCTCAGAAGATGCAAAGACCTAAATCAAGACCTCCCACAAACAGTCTTCAAGTAACATGGGAAATTCATATTTTATTTTGTAGTCATGGGAACTGACCACATCTTAAAACTATCCATACTTGAAACTCACCATAAGTGAGTGAGAATTAGAGGTTGGCAAGTCAAACAAACAAAAAAAACTACCTAAAAGGGCTCTTCTCTGTAAACTAGTCTCAGGCTCTTTTAACTCTCTCAATTAAATCAATGTTAAAATTCCCTTGGAATAGAGGCTGAGGTAGGCAGATCACCTGAGTTCAGGAGTTCAAGACCAGCCTGACCAACATGGTGAAACCCCATCTCTACTAAAAATACAAAAAAAAAAAAAAAAAAAAAAATTAGCTAGTGTGGTGGCAGGCACCTGTAATCCCAGCTACTCAGAAGGCTGAGGCAGGAGAATTGCTTGAACCCAGAAGGTGGAGGCTGCATTGAACCAAGATTACACCACTGCACTCCAATCTGGGTGACAGAGCGAGACTCTGTCTCAAAAAAAAAAAAAAAAAAAAAAAGAAAAGAAAAAAAGAAAAAATTCCCTCAGAATAAAATACAACTTATTTATTCTAAAGAGATAACTTGTTATCTCATGCTGTCAAGAAGGTCTGCACCTAATCCATAATCTATTCTATTAAAAACAAAAGCAAAGAATTTCAGAGAAGGTTATTCTGCAATACTGCTTAGGAACCCAGTACTGAATAACATTATCTCATTTGTTTGTTTTTTGAGACAGGGTCTCCCTCTGTCGCCCATGCTGGAGTACAGTGGCACAATCTCTGCTTACTGCAACATCCGCCTCTGGGTTTAAGCGATTCTTGTGCCTCAGCCTCCTGAGGAGCTGGGACTACAGGCATATGCCACCATGCCAGGCTAATTTTTGTATTTTTAGTAGAAATAGGGTTTGCCATGTTGGCCAGGCTGGTCTCGAACTCCTGGTCTCAAGCAATCCACTGCCTCGGCCTCCCAAAGTGCTGGGATTACAGGCATGTGCCACCACAGCCGGCTTGAATAACATCGCTAACAAATTTGCCCTTATGTGTGACATAAATTCTTCCTACAGCAGTGGAAGTTCATTTCCTTTTTGTTTGAAGAGATGGATATAGGCTGATGATGAGTTAAAGGGCTTAACTTTGTTTCACAATGTCTAGAGCCAAAAGATATACCCCAGATCTATCTAAACATATTAAGGGGAATATAAAAGTATGTATATTTAGCTCAACTAGCTTCTGATACAGAAATGTTAGAAAAGTAGCCAGTGGCTTCCTTTGCTGTAAACAAGGAATAAATTTGAGAGAGGGCAAAAAAAATCTTCATATCTTGCCTCAAAGAAGATGAAACTATAATTTTTCTGGATTAAAATAGAAACTAGAAGATACAAGTTATAGAAATCTAAAAGGTGACTCATGTTACAGAAGAGGCACTTAAATGAAAAAATGTTTCTTATTGGATCCTATAAAATAGGAAAGCATGGCGTGGGGGGCAGTGGCAAATCCTTTAAAGTCTTGAACATCAGAGCAAGGGAACTAAAGTGAAAATACAAATTGGAATAGGTAAGGAGAGAAAGAGAGTCCCATCAAAAACCCATTGAAACTGCTTGTGGCAACTGTCAATGAATTGGAAAGGGCACCGAGGAGAAATGAGTATCACTGTGTTCCAATACTGATTTGCTAAGTTCAGCAGCATTTGTCTATCTTGTTCTACCAACATAACTAGTCAAAGAAACAATCCTAAATGCAGGAAAAGGCTAATCTTTTTCATTGGCAGGTGACCAAAGAAAACACCTCCAATGAGCAGTATGATGCGGCGATACAAACAAGACTGCACTTATCAAACATTTTTATCTGAAGTGCTCAAAACATTTGCCAATATTATACCTAGTTCAACTTCCCCTTCACCAGCTTCCTCACAGCTTTGAGAGGAAAAGCAAGCTTTTTCTAAGAAAGATGTCTCCTCTACATATTGGCATAAATCTGAATACATCTTTAGGAAAAGAATTTCCCAAAGAGGGTGTGGACTCCTCTAGGAGTCTCCAGGGTGCCAGATCCTCCAAGCACTCTGGTAAAGGCTTTGTTTCACCACATCAAAGGCAGTGGGGCAAAGTTCCTCTTAGCAGCCATGGATGCTGCCAAGAAGAGCGAGTCTTCATTTGTGCCAGGGACTAAATGGGAAAATTCAGAAGGAAGAGTAAGAAGGCATTTTACCTTCCAGATTTAAGTAGGGAAACAGACCCACTGAGTCACGAATCCTTTTTTCCAGAAGTGGTATCATTATCAGGTTTTATGCTCAATGAATAGTTGTATGGTAAGTTATGTGTTTAAGATAAATAATTCTCTCAAAGTTACAAAGCAGATTTGTGACAGAGAGGGTTATAGAATCCAGGGGTCAACTTTAAACAGTTAGATCTAAATTTTCATAAGAGCTTTTAGAGGTTTGAGAGTTAGAAGTCTGATTACTTTTTTGTTTTAAATGGAGAACAGGAATGGGTGGCAAGACCCATCAGTCCCATGGTTTATCACAATACTGTGGTCCAACCTCAGGGCACAGAAATAAAACATAATTTTACAATTAGAGAGCTAAGTAACACGTGGTACTTTTTGTTCCATAGCTTTTCACAAAACACATAATTAAGTGCTATCATACTATATTACTGATGGGTCAGATTTACACAGACCGTGAAGGTGGCAAGCACGTCATGGAGAATGGCTTTATAAATTTATGGAAAATGGTTTAAAATAAACAAAACAAGCCGAGGCAGGCAGATCACCTGAGGTCAGGAGTTCAAGACCAGCCTGGCCAATATGGCGAAACCTCATCTCTACTAAAAATACAAAAACTAGCTGTGGTAGCAGGCACCTGTAATCCCAGCTACTCGGGAGGCTGAGGCAGGAGAATCGCTTGAACCCAAGAGGCGCGGGCTGCAGTGTGCCAAGATCCCGCCACTGCACTCCACCCTGAGCAACAGAGCAAAACTCCATCTCCAGAAATAAAAAAAGAAAAAAGAAAACAATCATTTCTTTTGTTCTACATTCCAAGTGGTAGGTGCTTTCCTGAGCCTCTGTCACAGATATATGAAGCCCTGCTCTAGACAAGATCAAGAGGCCTTCTCCCCAGAGTAGTACGCTGGACACTGAAGGAGCTCCCTGCTTTATTAGGAGATCTGGAAGGAGCCAAAAGGGCTATCGTCAAGTACTCAATCTTGTAGCCAGAGGATCTGAAACTTCAAATTTGCTATGGCTTGAAGTAGATACATTTTATAAAAAGAAACTAAAAAGTGCTAATTCTTCTGCTTTTGAATGTTGAAAACATTTTGATAGTAACTTTTTTTTTTTTTCTGCTGGGCCTTGATATTGCAGAAATTGTTTAGAATGACATAATTGAGAGGAGATTTTCAGAAGCATACTTACTACTTTTTATGAGAAAATCAGATTGAATATCACCAACTAGTCAGTAACAATTTCAAATGAATGAATTTCATAGGTGAATACATAGGTCATGATAAAAACAATTAGAATAAAAGGAGTCTGTATGATTTCATGGGACCAAAGTTTAAAAACACAGTTTTCTATTGCTTGAGATAAATCCAGTAAATCCGAATGTGACCTTGACTTGTCATATCAAGACACCAATTAATGTTTGCTCCCCTTCACTCAGACCCATGCCTCCAGGCAAGAAAGCAATTCAACTTTTGCTAAAAATCAATTATCTCTTCACTTATATGAGGGACCTAGAACAGGCAAATTCAGAGGGACAGAAAGTGTTATAGAGGTTACCAGGGCCTGGGAGGGAAAGGAGGAGGGAACGAGGAGTTATTGTTTAATGGGTACAGTTTCAGTTTAGGATGATGAAAAAGTTCTAGAAATGCATGGTGATGGTTGTACTTAATACCATTGAATTGTATATTTAAAAATGGTGAAAATGATAAGTTTTATGTTACATACATTTTACTACAATAAAAAATTGATGTCTTATTTTTAAAAATTCAGAAAACGGTTCTTCAATCATGCCCTTACAAAATAACGTGGACCTAGGCAGTTCCCCAAATTAGTCTGTTCACCAGAATCCCTTGGTGTGCTTATTAGAGTTACAGATTCTCTGGTCATACTCCAGACTGGCTATTTGCTTTCTTGTTAATCTGGCCCTTTTATATATCTTTCTCTGTAACAGGAAATAGGGTACCCTTAGTTGTTGTGTAGTTTTTAGCTTAATCAAGGGTCAAATTGAAAACAGCTTGGCCTCTGCCAGTCTACAATTACTTGAAACTGAAGCCACGAAGATGCAAAAAAATCAGGTTTTGCAATGGTACTCTCAATGTCCATAAAACTACTGCTCTTCTACAGTGTTATTTCTGTTTCTCCAAGACATTACTCCTTGGGAACTGCTCTGCAATAAATAAAATAGGCAAATAATAACATAGTTGAAAAGGGCTAGAAATTTGTAATTGTTAGAGGTGATACCAGGATTCATTTTTGGCTCAAATAAGATATGGGAATTTTGTATATGGCAGGTGATGAAAAAGTGGCAGAACACCCAAGACATCAAAAATAGAAAATAAAAAATTCTATATGACTCAAAGGTTAGTTTGGTAGAGATTTTCTTTCAGTTGGAAGCTAAAACATATATTACAACACCCTGGCAGGACTGCTTTTAACGATCTGTAAGCTTCAGTGAGGCAAGTATCATTTAAGGCTTTGAAGGGAAAGAAAAAAAGGGTGTTTCAAGTCCCTCAAACAATTTATTGCTCCAGTATTTCTAATAATCATATGAGTATTTTTCCTTTTGACTGGAGAGCAAAGGAAAAAGGAAACCTGTAGGAACTGGAGTTGGACAAGAGAACAAAGTTCATAAATGAAATCCTGTCTAATACTAGCAACTGAAACAAGACTCACCCCTCATGTCCTTTGAAAACCGGCCCAGCTCAGTCCCGTTTTTCCCCCTCATTGATTTTCAAGCGTCACAAATGGCTCTTCAGGCTGAACTAAACAATCATGGGAAGTTCTTTCAGGAAAAAGATGCAACGATTACTGTACTTCTCCTGGGCCATGCCATTGCTAGGCCATTTCCCCTCAGAAATTTATTTCTCTAACTAGAGTGATGAGCTGACAAGAAGCAATTTTTAAGTCAAATCAGTAAAATAAAAATATCTCCAAATAACACAACAGTTTTATTTCTGTGAGAATAACTCTTCCTTTATTCCAAAATGAAACGACTATCTGTCTACTATTATTACATAGTTAAAAAGATGACCTTTAATGATCTACAAAACTGAGGCTTAGAATGGATTTTACAAGTTACCTAATTAATTCAGCTCTTCTTTCTCATCTTGTGCCTCTTTCTTCTTTAACATCTTTGTTCAGTCATTGTCCAGAACAGTACTATACAACAGAACTTTCTGTGATGATGGCAATGTTTGTTATTCTACACTAATATGGCAGTAACCACTAGCCATATGTGGCTTGTGAGCACTTTGAAATGTGACTAATGTGACTAAATAACTGAATTGTATTTGTATTTAATTTCTTAAAAATTAGCTTTATTGAGGTTTAACTGACATACAAAAAAACCATACATATTTAATATGTACAATTTGATGAGCTTGGATACGTGCATAAAACAGTGAAATCACCACTACCATAAAGATAATAGGCATATCCACACCCTCAAAAGTTTCTCTTTCTCTCTCTCTGTGTGTGTGTGTGTGTGTGTGTGTATGGTAAGAATGCTTGACATGAGATCTACCCTCTTAATAGATTGTTAAGTTCCTAATTTTGTTAGTTACAGGCATTATGCTGTAGAGCAGATCTTTAGAATCAATTCATCTTGCATAACTGTAACTTTACACCAATTGAACAACAATACCCCATGTCTCCCTCCCCCAATCCCTGGAAACCACCATCCTATCCTCTGTTTTTATAACTGTATTTAATTTTAATTAATTTAAATTTAAATAGCCATAGGAGGCTACCGGCTACGTATTGGAGAGTACATGTCTAGTATGTGCTTTATTATCTCTAATGACAGAAAATCCATTTCCTCCCAAGCAGCTCTTTCTATTTATAGATGATAATAATAATAATTAATAATAATAATAATAATTATTATTATTATTTTGTTTTTTTTTGAGATGGAGTCTCGCTCTGCCGCCCAGGCTGGAGTGCAGTGGCCGGATCTCAGCTCACTGCAAGCTCCGCCTCCCGGGTTCACGCCATTCTCCTGCCTCAGCCTCCCGAGTAGCTGGGACTACAGGCGCCCGCCACCTCGCCCGGCTAGTTTTTTGTATTTTTAAAGTAGACACCGTGTCAGCCAGGATGGTCTTGAACTCCTGACCTCGTGATCCGCCCGTCTCGGCCTCCCAAAGTGCTGGGATTACAGGCTTGAGCCACCGTGCCCGGCAATAATTCTAATTATTAAGAACATTTCTTTTTACATTGTGAAAGCTGTCTTCCTGGTAACTTCCACCGCTGGACCTAATTCTGTTTTCTGGGGCCACACAGAATAAGTAAGCTCAGGTCACATGCTACATCATCAAGTATTTGAAACCAGTAAGCATGTATTCCATTTACTTTTCTATGAGTTTAACATCCCTGGTTCCTTGAACTGTTCTTCATCATTTGGTTTCAAATCCCTTTTTTAGTAAGGCACGTTTTAGTCAGTCAATGTTAATAATGATGAAAACAACAACTAACATTTATCAAGAAGCTATTAAGTGCCAGGCACCATGTGAGACAATTCTCATGCATTGTCTCGCTTACATCCCTTCCCAACCTATGAGGCTATACTGTTATTTGCCATGCCCTTACTGCTGGGGAAACTCAGGCTCTGAGAGCTTAAGGAACTTACCTGAGACCAAGCAGCAAAAAAGTATACAAACTAGGACTCAAACCTATGTCTTTTGACTCAAAAACCACTGCTCTTGACCATTACGCTATGTTGCCTCTCTTGTGAAAGCACGGAGCCCCTACCCTCAAAACCTTGAGTATTGTTTGTTCATCATGGAATGTAAGCTCCATGTGGCTGAAGACTTTGTTGTGCTCAATTCTGTATATCCAGCACCAAAACAGTGCCTGGGACACAGGATGCACTCAATAAATATTTGTTGAATGAAAGAATGAGTAAATAGAGCAAGACAATCGCCTTCTTCATTATGGCCTCTGTTCTTATTGTATTATGTCTAAAGCTAATTTAGCGTCTTGCCAGTCACATCACACAGCTGCCCAAACTCAGCTTAAGTCTCTTGTAGTTTCACTGTTAACGTGCCTGCTATCATGCCTTTTTATCTTGACCAACTTAGGTATTTTTAAAAACTCAATTCTTATTTATATTTATTACACTTACATCTCCCCATTGATTTGTAAAATGAGCCCTTTGCTCAAGCCTGGAACACGTATATGTGTAACACAATATATGTAATGCAGAGGTAAGAGTTACACACAAACAACAACAGATTAGATTCTCAGGCCCCTCCCTTGGTATCCTCTAAATCACCTTTCATGACACTCATTATACTTGTATTAATTATTCACTCATCTAGTTATTAAACAAATATTTACAAAGTGCTAGGCACCATTCTCAATGCCAAGGACATGGCTATGAACAAAGAGATGAAAATCCCTGCCCCTGTAAAATTTACATTCTAATGCAGGAGGATCAGGAAAACACAAAGAAGTCAGTATCATGAAAACAAAATTGTAAGGGGTCTGTTCCAGATTAAAAGAAACTAAACAGACATTACCAAGTACAATGTTAAACCTTGATTGGATGCTGGGTCAGAAAACAAACAGCTATTAATAATGTTTAGGAACAACTAGGGAAATTGTAATTTGCACTGGACTGAATGTTAGGTGATATTATAAAATTAGTGTTATTTTCTCAAATGACGTTGGAGTTATGCAGGAGAAGAGGAGAAAGTCCTTACTCTTAGGAGATGAGGGATGTGAGGGGTAAGATGTCATGATTCCCATAACTTAGTTTCAAGTTATCTATCTATTGTTCACAAATATGGTGACATGTTAGTTAGCATTTGGTGAAGGGCAGACAAGTGCCTTCATACTATTCTCATAATTCTCTTGTAGGTTTCAACAAATCTCCAAATAAAGAGTGGTGGGAGTGAGGGAAACCTACTGCGTTCCTAGTCAGAGATGTGGGTTATGATTAACTGGTGTGACTCTCATTATGGTGGACATTTTTCTACAAGTTCATTAATCATTCACGTTGAAAAGATTTCCTTTCATTATACACTTGACAACATTCATCCCATAATTTTCCCTTTTGCAGCCATTGGAAAGGCTGGGATATGGGATAGCCATAGGATTGCATATTCTTCTAAAATAAAAGACCTCTTTTTTAGACTTTATCTGAAACAATGCTTTTACGAATATGTTATTTACACATTCTCAGTTGCATTCAGGAAGTAATAAACAATTACAAAGTGTAGGAAAAATACAAGGAGAAAGTATAAAGCAAATAAGTCCTGAAGCCAGTAATATGGGATATGTATTCAATGCCTATGGTTGCTATAAAATATTACCATAATTTGGTAGCTTAAAACAACAGAAATTTATTCTCTTAGAGTTCTGGATGCCAGAAGTCCAAAATGAGTCTTAATGGGACTAAAATCAAGGTGTCAACAAGCTGGTTCCTTCTGGAGGTTCTAGGGGAGAATCAGTTTCCTTTCTTTTTCCAGTTTCTAGAAGTTATCCTCATTCCTTGGCTTGTGGCCCCACATCAGTCACTTCCCTGCTCCAAACACACCCACTTCTGGCGTCACATTGTCTTCTTCCTCTCCCATCATCAAATCTCTCTCTGACTCCCTCTTAAAAGGACACTTGTGATTACATTTAGGGTTCACCTGGATAATCCTGGATTAGGGCCTGAATATCTTTAGGGCCATTATTCAGCCTCCCACAGGGTGAGGGAGAAGAAAGGGTCACATGAATAAATAATAAAGGAGGAGATCCTCATTCATTCTTTTTTTTTTTTTTTTGAGATGGAGTCTTGCTCTGTTGCCCAGGCTGGAGTGCAGCGGCGCGATCTCGGCTCACTGCAAGCTCTGCCTCCCGGATTCACGCCATTCTCCTGCCTCAGCCTCCCAAGTAGCTGAGACTACAGGCGCCTGACACCGCGCCCGGCTAATTTTTTGTATTTTTAGTAGAGACGGGGTTTCATCGTGTTAGCCAGGATGGTCTCCATCTCCTGACCTCGTGAGCCACCCGCCTCGGCCTCCCGAAGTGCTGGGAATACTGGCGTGAGCCACCGCGCCCAGCCTCATTCTTAACCAAAATATATAAGGAGGTACAATAACATCATTCCTTCTCAGAAAGGGCATACCTCATTTCCATAAAACATGTAGACTGAGATAGTAAACCGGGATGGAGGTACTCAGACTTCACTTTGATTCTGGGCTCTGCCACTTAACCACATGAACAATGTTAGGTAAATTTTTTTTTTTTTTTTTAAATATGGAGTCTCGCTCTGTCGCCCAGGCTGGAGTGCAGTGTCCTGATCTCGGCTAACTGCAACCTCTGCCTCCTGGGTTCAAGTGATTCTCCCGCCTCAGCTTCCCGAGTAGCTGGATGTGCCCAGCTAATTTTTTTTTGTATTTTTAGAAGACATGGGGTTTCACCGTGTTAGCTAGGATGGTCTCCATCTCCTGACCTCATGATCTGCCTGCCTTGGCCTCCCAAAGTACTGGGATTACAGTCGTGAGCCACCACGCCCAGCCAATGTTAGGTAAATTTTTAACCACTATGTCTCAATTTCCTTATCTTTAAAATAGATATAATAATATCTACTCAAGGGGTGGATAAAAGGGCTCAATACCATAATTCATGTAAAGATTTAACCTAATTCCTGGCACATGGTAAATGCTCATTAAATAATAGTTATTATTATAATTATTACTCACAGTGCAGTCTGTGCAACCCCCATGATGCTGAGTCAGTACACGGCATTTCCAGGGACCTCTCTGACCCTTTCTTCTATGTGTATTCTATATAGGTTAATACGTAAAACCTACTCGAGTGTCAAAGCTGTGTTTTTTTCCCCCATCTTAAGACATTTTAATATTTGATAGAAGTCTCTGTAAACGACATCACAAACTTACCTGGCTTCCTAAAAAAGATGATAGTGGCTCTCGGCCTTAGCGCCATTTTCTTGGAAACCTCTGCGCCATGAGAGCCAAGTGGAGGAAGAAGCGAATGCGCAGGCTGAAGCGCAAAAGAAGAAAGATGAGGCAGAGGTCCAAGTAAACAGCTAGCTTGTTGCATCGTGGAGGCCACAGGAGCAGAAACATGGAATGCCAGGTGCTGGGGATGCTGGTACAAGTTGTGGGACTGCATGCTACTGTCTAGAGCTTGTCTCAATGGATCTAGAACTTCATCGCCCTCTGATCGCTCATCACCTCTGAGACCCACCTTGCTCATAAACAAAACTGCCCATGTTGGTCCTCTGCCCTGGACTTGTGACACTCTGGACTATTTCTGTGTTTATTTGTGGCCGGGTGTAACAACTCTATAATAAATCACCTCTTCAGCTCTTTTAGCTGAAGAATTAAAAAAAAAAAAAAAAAAAAAAAAAAAAAAAAAAAAAAAAAGATGATAGTGAACATCAGTTACCTTTTGTTTATCAACTGTGGTTCAACATTGTGCATACTGATCCATAATAGATACTTTTTTTTTTTTTTTTTTTTTTTTTTTTTTTTTTGAGACGGAGTCTCGCTCTGTCGCCCAGGCTGGAGTGCAGTGGCCGGATCTCAGCTCACTGCAAGCTCCACCTCCCGGGTTCACGCCATTCTCCTGCCTCAGCCTCCCGAGTAGCTGGGACTACAGGAGCCCGCCACCTCGCCCGGCTAGTTTTTTTTTTTTGGTATTTTTTAGTAGAGACGGGGTTTCACCGTGTTAGCCAGCATAGTCTCGATCTCCTGACCTCGTGATCCACCCGTCTCGGCCTCCCAAAGTGCTGTGATTTTTTTTTTTTTTTTTTTTTTTTTTGAGACGGAGTCTCACTCTGTCACCCAGGCGGGAGTACAGTGGTGGGATCTCAGTTCACTGCAAGCTCCGCCTCCCGGGTTTATGCCATTCTCCTGCCTCAGCCTCCCAAGGTAGCTGGGACTACAGGCGCCCGCCACCTCGCCCGGCTAGTTTTTTGTATTTTTTAGTAGAGACGGGGTTTCACCGTGTTAGCCAGGATGGTCTCGATCTCCTGACCTCGTGATCCGCCCGTCTTGGCCTCCCAAAGTGCTGGGACTACAGGCTTCAGCCACCGCGCACGGCCAATAGATACTCTTAAAGAACAAAAAGACATGCCAGCTGCAGTGGCTCATGCCTGTAATCCCAGCACTTTGGGAGGCCAAGGCAGGCGGATCACCTGAGGTCGGGAGTTTGAGACCAGCCTCACCCACATGCAGAAACCCCGTCTCTACTACGAACACACAAAAAAATTAGCTGGGTGCATGCCTGTAATCCCAGCTACTCCGGAGGCTAAGGCAGGAGAATCGCTTGAACCTGGGAGGCAGAGGTTGTAGTGAGCTGAGATCGCACCATTGCACTCCAGCTTGGGCAACAAGAGTGAAACTCTGTCTCAAAAAAAAAAAAAAAAAAAAAAAAAAAAGAACAAAAAGATGTATAAAGCCATTTATTTGTCCTCTACACAGTAAATTACTACCTATCTTAAAATACTGTTTTTTAAATATATTTTCTCTTCACTGTTTGGATCTCTAATAACTCCCTTTTCTGTTATCACAACTGTCAGTGTGTGGCTAAGGCTAGCAACGGTTAAAACCCACATCACTACTTTTTATCTATCACTGCTGACCAAATCGATACTGTGATTTATGCATTTATAAGTCAGGAGGCTCCCTGTGAAATCTTAGGAGACTTCCTGCCTCACCTACAAAGATGCATATAACCTCTGTAAATACTGGCTCCTCAGCAACAGGTTTTACTTACTTTCAAATTAGTAACTATGTTTTGAACATCTTAGAAGTTTGACTGCTATTTTGGTGAGATACTAAGGAGAGTTCCACCATGTCAGCCACTAGCCTGAGGATCTGTCTAATGTTTAACGCAAATCAAAACACCAATAAATTAACAAGTTTAAGGTGTGATATTACCTTCAATCTAATGTTCTTATCTTACCAAAGTGGCTCAGTAAATTACTCTGTCCACCTGGGTGGGAGAGTTCTTATGTTTTTGTTTCCAATTAACATTAGACAATCTTTGAGGCTAATGATGGGCATTATGTACCCATATATAAATATATATATAATATGTATTATATATATAAAGATTATTTAGTGATTCAGTCATATTAATTATTGCTTCTAAATTTTTACTGTTAACATCGACTCTTCTACTTAATCGACTCCTTTGCTGATATAATACTTCTATGTTTGTTAGTTTACATCCCCCCAAAACTGCCCTCAGGGGAGGTGTGTGAACTAGCAAGTATTCCCCATTTTTGCTGCAGACTGGGGCCTGTCAGTCTTAGCTATGACACATTTTTAAGTGGAAATGAGAAAAGGACACTCAGAAAGACATGTTGGTATATTACTCAGTTAAACTTTGATGAATGCTCAGATGATCAATACCTATATTTAAATATACATATAAAACTCTTTAACAAAACCATACAGTATCATTTTTAGGTTGTCATTCAAATTTTTCACATCACTGGTATTTACAGACTATACATTTTAGGTATGCCTATTAATATTACTAAAATTTGGGTGGGCGCAGTGGCTCACATCTGTAATCCCAGCACTTTGGGAGGCCGAGGCAGGTGGATCACTTGAGGTCAGGAGTTCGAGACCAGCCTGGCCAACATGGTGAAAACCTATCTCTATTAAAAATACAAAAGTTAGCCAGTGTTGTGGTGCATGCATGTAGTCCCAGCTACTTGGGAGGCTGAGGCAGGAGAATCGCTTGAACCCAGGAGGCGGAGGTTGCAGTGAGCTGAGATTGTGTCACTGCACTCTAGCCTGGGCAACAGAGAGAGACTCTGTCTCAAAATAAATAAACAAGTAAGTAAATATTACTAGAATTTATTTTTACTAGTCCTGTTCTTAGTGCATTACATGCAGTACAAAAATAATCCATTCATTTTGGTGTACAAAACAGATGTAATGAATGTAGTGATATGTGGTACTTCTTTTTCTGTGTTTTCCAGGAATCTAAGAAATCATGAGTTTATCTTGTCCTACCCACACCAGTTTCATAGTAGGGACCATGTATATTAATTGTATATGTATATTAAGTGTCGATTATTAAGAGTAGAATAACAAGTGCCATTTATGGAGCACCTATGTGCTAAGCACTGTACTGAGTACTTTTTAGATCGTTGCCATTTTAAGATATGCCCACAAGCCGGGCGCGGTGGCTCAAGCCTGTAATCCCAGCACTTTGGGAGGCCGAGACGGGTGGATCACGAGGTCAGAAGATTGAGACCATCCTGGCTAACACGGTGAAACCCCGTCTCTACTAAAAAACACAAAAAACTGGCCAGGCGAGGTGGCGGGTGCCTGTAGACCCAGCTACTTGGGAGGCTGAGGCAGGAGAATGGCATAAACTCGGGAGGTGGAGCTTGCAGTGAGCTGAGATCCGGCCACTGCACTCCAGCCTGGGCGACAGAGCGAGACTCCGTTTCAAAAAAAAAAAAAAAAAAAAAAAAAAAAAGATATGCCCACAAACTTCTACGATACTCCCCCATTTCAAGAGGTGGATTGTAATTCCTTTTTCCCTTGAGTATGAGCTAAACTTAGCAACTAGCTTCTAATGGAGAAAATAAAACAAAAGCGACAGAATGTGATGTCAGAGGCCAAGTGATAAAGGCACTGTGGCTTCCTGCTTGTTCTTCCCTTCTAAGACCACTTGCTCTGGGGAAGCCAGCTCCTTATATCAGGAGGATCATGTGCTAAAGATCTGAGGCCTCCCACATGAGTGAGCTTAGTAGCAGGCCCTCCAGTCCCATTCAAGCCTTTGGATAACTGCAGTCCCAATCAAAATCTTGATTTCAACCTTAAAAGAGACTCTGAGTCAGAACCACCCCACTAAGCTGCTCTTAGATTCCCGGCCTTTAGAAACTGTGAAATAATAAATGTTTTTGGTTTAAGCCCCCAGGTTTTTTTGGGGAGATTTATAACACAGAAATAAATAATACACACACATCCATATATATTTGACACACACATATATATTTGAGTCTCGCTCTGTCGCCAGGCTGAAGCGCAGTGGTGCAATCTCGGCTCACTGCCACCTCCGACTCCCTGGTTCAAGTGATTCTCCTGCCTCAGCCTCCCGAGTAGCTGGGATTACAGGCACGCACCACCACACCCAGCTAATTTTTGTATTTTTAGTAGAAACGGGGTTTCACCATATTGGTCAGGATGGCCTCGATCTCCTGACCTCGTGATCTGCCCCCCGGGCCTCTCAAAGTGCTGGGATTACAGGCGTGATAATACACGTATATTATCTTTTATATTCTCACAACCACATGGAATATGTAGTATTATCTTCATGAAAATGAGGAAACAAAGGCTCAGATGGTTAAGCAATTTACTCAAAGTCACACAGCTAGTAGTGATAGATCCATGACATTAAGGCCATATTCTTTGCTCTGTATTACACTATTTCTTTTTAGGTCCTGTTTTTTTCAGCCAGCTTATTAGCTATTGTTCCCAAATTTAATTAGCCTGCTATCAATGCTTTTATGCAAATAATGATTTTTTTTAAAAGCTTGGCTAAGTACATAGTCCAGATTTACACTTCTGGAGAATTTCAGCATGACAGGAACCCATTAATCAGCACACTTTAAGTATGACTATTCAACCAGCCTGTATTCCTTCTCCTTGTTCGCAAGGATGTCATGGAGATGTTGTCAAAGTCTTGTTGAAATCCAATTGAGCTAAACAAATATACTAAATATAGCTATACTGAATACAGCTATACTGTACAGATTTCTCCCAACTTACCAATGCAGTAATCTCTTCAAAAAGGGAGTAAGTTTACATTGACTACTCCTGTTCCTTGTCCGTCAGTATTATTGTCATTACCATAATTCACCCCCTTCACAGTTATCACTGCTTTTGATAAATAAGCACTTTATACACATTATTTAATTTAATCATCAGAACTACTCTATGAAGTAGCTTATCATTTCAATTTTACCAATAAGGAAATCTGGCTTATAGCAATTAATAACTTGCCTAACATCATTTTACTGAGCAGTAAAAGAGCCAGGGTTGAAATCAAATCTTCTTTACCCACTAAGCCTGGGATATGTTCCTGTTCCTTTTTCTTCCCCTCCCCTCCCTTCCTTCCCCTTTATTTTCTTCTCTTCCCTTCTTCCTTCCCCCCTTTACCTCCTACTTCTTCCCCTTTTCTGTCTCCATCTTCAGTAAATTCTGGTAAGCTTACAGTGATCCCAACTTCCTTTTCTTAATTTATTCTTTTTAAGAATTTTTTTTCGACAGAGTCTCACTCCATCACACAGGCTGGAGTGCAGTGGCACAATCTTGGCTCACTGCAACCGCTGCCTCCTGGGTTCAAGGGATTCTCCTGCCTCAGCCTCTCGAGTAGCTGGGATTACAGGTACGTACTACCACAGCCAGCTATATTTTTGTATTTTTAGTAGAGATGGGTTTTCATTATGTTGGCCAGGCTGGTCTCAAACTCCTGACCTCAAGTGATCTGCCGGCCTCCGCCTCCCAAAGTGCTGGGATTTCAGGCATGAGCCACTGTGCCAGGCCTCTTAATTTATTCTTGTTCATAAGTAGTTTAAGAATATTAGCTAACATGGATGTCAAGTCTGCTGAAGTGACCTCCTGAATATTAGTTCCTTGACTCCAGTCTTCTGAAATTTCTATCCATCCCCGACCCTCATCCCCTATTTCTCCCTCCCCATGCACACTTTCTCAAAGACTGCCAGAAGTGCTTCAGCCAGCTCATCCACTAGTCCTTAGTATCTTTTTTTTTTTTTTTTTTTTTGAGACAGAGTTTCACTTGTCACCCAGGCTGGAGTGCAATGGTGCGACCTCGGCTCTTTGCAACCTCTGCCTCCTGGGTTCAAGTGATTTCCCAGCCTCAGCCTCCCTAGTACCTGGGATTACAGGTGCCTGCCACCACGTCCAGCTAATTTTTGTATTTTTAGTAGAGACAGGGTTTCGTCATGTTATCTAGGCTGGTCTCGAACTCCTGACCTCAGGTGATCCACCCACCTCAGCCTCCCAAAGTGCTGGGATTACATGCGCAAGCCACAGCACCCAGCCTAGTCCTCAGTATCTTGAAATATTAGATTAAGGAACTTGAAATCATTTAAAGCAGTTGTGTGACCTCTTTCAATCTCAACTATGTTTGATTGCATTCCCTGTAACCAGTGTTTATTTTACCTTTTCCGGTCCAAAGCGTATTCTCTTTGACAGAGAAGACTAAACCCAAATAGAGGTGAATGCTCTATTTTCTTTCTTTCATTCATTAATATGATATCACCCACCTACACCTCCTTGTTATTTTTGCTCCCAATGTAACTTTTTAAAAAAGCCTTTTTATATTTAGTATTGTGTCACAATTCCCAGTTTTTCTGGTCTCTTATTTTCCCTTTAATTTAACACAATTCAGTAAATATTCATTTACATATATGATACTTTGAAGCAGGCACTTATCTAGATGCTAGGAGCATAGGGGAAAGCAAGACAGATAAATGCTCTCATGAAGCTGACAGTCTAATGAGGAAGACATAATTATATGCATGACAAGTTAAGAAAAAGCTAGAAAAATGCATATTAAACCTAAAGCTCAGAAAAGTCTTCATAGAAAAAGAGACATTAAAAAAATAGATCACCAATCTTAAATAAACTCTTTCAGAAAAGAGGAAGACACTTCAAAACTGATTTTATGCTGGGTGTGGTGGATCACACCTGTAATCCCAGCACTTTGGGAGGACAAGGTGGGTGGATCGCTTAAGGTCAGGAGTTGGAGACCAACCTGGTCAACATGGTGAAACCCCATCTCTACTAAAATACAAAAATTAGTTGGGCGTGGTGGCAGGCACCTGTAATCTCAGGTACTAGGGAGGCTGAGGCAGGAGAATTGCTTGAACCCAGGAGGCGGAGGTTGCAGTGAGCTGAGATTGCGCCACTGCACTCTAGCCTGGGTGACAGAGTGACATTCCATCTCAAAAAACAAAACAAAACAAAACTGATTTTATGAGGCCAGCATAATCCTGACTCTCAAATAAGACAAAGATATTACAAGAAAAGAAAACTGTAGCCTAAAATACCTCATGCAGATAGATGCAAAAATCATTAACGAAATATTAGTAAAAGGAATACAGCAGTATATAAAAAGGATAACAAATAATCACTAAGTGGATTTGTCCACATTAATAGCATAAAGGGGAAAAATCACATGATCATCTCAATAGATGTAAACAATTCTGAATACTGATTCACAGTAAAAATTCTCAGCAAACTAAAAAGAAAAGTGAACTTCAGGCCGGGTGCGATGGCTCACGCCTGTAATCCCAGCACTTTGGGAGGCCGAGGCGGGTGGATCACCTGAGGTCAGGAGATCGAGACCATCCTGGCTAACACAGTGAAACCCCGCCTCTACTAAAAATACAAAAAAATTAGCCGGGCGAGGTGGCGGGCGCCTGTAGTCCCAGCTACTCGGAGGCTGAGGCAGGAGAATGGCGTGAACCCGGGAGGCGGAGCGTGCAGTGGGCCGAGATCGCGCCACTGCACTCCAGCCTGGGCGACGGAGCCAGACGCCATCTCAAAAAAAAAAAAAAAAAAAAAAGAAAGAAGAAAAATTTCCTTCACTTAATAAAGGGAATCTATGAAAAATATAACTTACTTTGGAAGACTGAAAACTGTTCTGTCACGATTGGAAACAAGGCAAGGCTATCTGCTCTCATCACTTCTATATAACATTGTAAAAAAGGTCCAATAAAGAAAGAAAGAAAGAAAGAAAGAAAGAAAGAGAAAAGAAGCTATACCAAGATTGGAAAGAAAGAAATAAAGCTGCCTTTTCTTGCACATGACAGGATTTTCTATGTAGAGTAATCTAAGAAATCTACAAAGAAACTACTAGAACTAATAAGTGAGTTTAGCAAGGTCACAGGATACAAGGGTAATATATAAAAAGCAGTTATATTTCTATATTCTTGAAATGCAAAGTGCAAAGTTAGCTAAAAAATAAATTTAAAAAATATGCCATTTACAAGAATAGCAGGAAACATGAACTATTTCGGGATAAATTTAATAGAATGTTTAAGATCTGTACATTAAACATAATAAAATATTGTTGAGAGAAATTAAAGAAGACCTAAGGGAAAATGTACCATGTTTATGAATTGAAAGATTCAATATAGTAAAGGTGACAATTTCTATAAATACTGGGTTTTTTTTTTTTTTTTTTTTTTTGAGACATAGTCTCGCTCTGTAGCCTGAGCTGGAGTGCAGTGGCCGGATCTCAGCTCACTGCAAGCTCCGCCTCCCGGGTTTACGCCATTCTCCCGTCTCAGCCTCCCGAGTAGCTGGGACTACAGGCGCCCACCACCTTGCCCGGCTAGTTTTTTGTATTTTTTAGTAGAGACGGGTTTCACCGTGTTAGCCAGGATGGTCTCCATCTCCTGACCTCGTGATCCGCCCGTCTCGGCCTCCCAAAGTGCTGGGATTACAGGCTTGAGCCACCGCGCCCGGCCGATCTATAGATTCTTTTTTTTTTTTTTTTTGAGACGGAGTCTCGCTGTGTCTCCCAGGCTGGAGTGCAGTGGCGTGATCTCGGCTCACTGCAAGCTCCGCCTCCCGGGTTCACGCCATTCTCCCGCCTCAGCCTCCCAAGTAGCTGAGACTACAGGCGCCCGCCACCACGCCCGGCTAGTTTTTTGTATTTTTAGTAGAGACGGGGTTTCACCATGTTAGCCAGGATAGTCTCGATCTCCTGACCTCGTGATCCACCCGCCTCGGCCTCCCAAAGTGCTGGGATTACAGGCTTGAGCCACCGCGCCCGGCTATAGATTCTTAATCATTTCTTTTTTTTTTTGAGACAGAGTCTTGCTCTGT
Source organism: Macaca nemestrina (assembly GCF_043159975.1). Classification (NCBI taxonomy): domain Eukaryota; kingdom Metazoa; phylum Chordata; class Mammalia; order Primates; family Cercopithecidae; genus Macaca; species Macaca nemestrina. The sequence goes on from NC_092136.1 coordinate 18,574,709, forward strand.
TGCCAGGTTGGAGTGCAGTGGCGTGATCTCGGCTCACTGCAACCTCTGCCTCTCCGGTTCAAGCAATTCTTCTGCCTCAGCCTCCTGACTAGCTGGGATTACAGGCGCCTGCCACCACACCCAGCTAATTTTTTTTGGTAATTTTAGTAGAGATGGGGTTTCTCCATGTTGGTCAGGCTGGTCTCGAACTCCTGACCTCAGGTGATCCACCGGCCTTGGCCTCCCAAAGCACTGGGATTACAAGCGGGAGCCACCGTGCCTGGCGATTCTTAATAATTTCAATCCAATTCTCAGGCTTTTTTTTTTATAGAAATGAACAAGTTTATTCTAAATTTTACATGGAAATGCAAAGGGCCTTGAATGACTAAAACAATCTTCAAAAAGAAAAAGTTGAAGGGCATACACTGCCTTAGATCAATGGAACAGAATAGAGAATCCAAAGATAGATATGCACATATTAATATGTGGTCAATTGATTTTTTTTTTTTTTTTTAAACAAAGGAACCAAAATCAGTAGGAAAAGGAAAGTCTTTTTAACAAATCATACTATATCAACTGGCTATCCCCATGAGGGGAGTGGGGTAAAACCTTGACCCTCAATCTTAAACTACCAACAAAAAATAATTCAGGATGGATTATAGACCTAAACATAAAAGTTAAACCTCTAATGCTTTTAGAAAGAAATATAGGGTAACACTGTCACAAACTTAGGGTACGCAAAGATTTTTTAGACTGGACCCAGAAGGCATTAACCATAAAAGAAAAAAATGCTAAAAAAGTAAAACTTCTGCTCAATGAAAGACATCACTAAGGAAATAAAGAGGCCACAGAAGAAGAAAATATTTGTGATGAACATATCTGACTTGTAACCAGAATGTGTAAAGAACTCCTACCACTGGATAATAAAAAGACAACCCACTAAAAATTGGGCAAAATATTTGAAGAGACACTTCACAAAGGAAGATATACAAATGACCAACAAGCAATAAAAAGTATTCAACATCATTAGTCATCAGGGAAATACAAACTAAAACCACAATGAGATTTCATTTCACAACCACTAGAATAGATAAAATGCAAAAGACTGACAACACCAAATGTTAACAAGCAATTGTAACAACTGGAATTCTCATACATTGCTGGGGGGAATGTAAGATGGTACAACTGTTTTAGAAAGCAGTCAGTAATTCAACCCTTAGGTATTTACCCAACATAAATGAAAACACACATCCATAAAAAGACCTGGAGACAAATGTTCCTAAAAGATTTATTCATAATGGGCAAAAACTGTATACAACCCAAGTGTACATTAATAAGTAAACAAAAAGCAAAATGTGCTATATTCATACAACGGAATACTACATAGCAGTAAAAAGGAATTAAGTGCTGATACATACCACAATGTGGATGAACATTTCTCCAGACAAGATACACAAATGGCTAATATGCATGTAAAAAGATGTTCAACATCATTCATTAGTCATCAGGAAAATATAAATCAAAAACAGAGTGAGATAAAATTTCACACCTAGTAGGCTGGCTGTATTAAAAAAGTCACAAAATATCAAGTGTTGGCAAGAATGTGGAGAAACTGTAACCCTCATAAACTGTTGCTGGGAATGTAACAGAGTGCAGGCATTTTGGAAAACAGTTTGGCTGTTCTTTTAAACACAGAATTACCATATGACCCAACATTCCACTCCTAGGTATATATCCAAGAGAACTGAAAATGTGTTCACAGAAAAGTGTGTACACAAACATCCACAGCAGCATTATTCATGATAGCCAAAAAGTGGAAACAATCCAATGTCTATCAATGGATGAACGGATAGACAAAATGTGGTATAACCATACAATGGAATATTATTTGGCCACAAAAAGGAATAAAGTACTGATACATGTTACAACATGGATAAATCTTGAAAACTGTAAGTGATACAGCCATAAAAAGGAATGAGATCATGTCCTTTGCAGCGACATGGATGGAGCTAGAAGCCATTATCCTCAGCAAACTAACGCAGGAACAGAAAACCAAATACCACATGTTCTCACTTATAAGTGGGAGCTGAACAATAAGAATACATGGACACAGAGAGGGGAACAACACATACTGGGGCCTGTTGGGGGGTGAGGTTGGGAGAGGGAGAGCATTAGAATAAACAGCTAATGCATACTGGGCTTAATACCTAAGTGATGGGTTGATCTGTGCAGCAAACCACTAGGGCACATGTTTAGCGATGTAACAAACCTGCACATCCTGCACATGTACCCCAGAACTTAAATAAAAACAAAGAAAAGAAAACACTAAGTGAAAGAAACCAGATACAGAAGCCCATATATTATATGATTCTATCTATATAGAATCTATATGAAATGTCCAGAATAGGCATATCCACAGAGGCAGAAAGTAGGTTAGTGGTTGCCTAGGACTGGGAGTTCGTGGGTGGGAAGAAAGGGGAGTTACTGCTAATGTGTATGGGGTATTTTTCTTGGCGGAGGGGGCTTGATGAAAATATTCTAGAACTGATTTTGGTGATGGTCTTACAACTCTGAATATTCCAAAAACTACTGAATTGTACACTTTAAATAGCTGAATTGTATGGTATGTAAATTATATCTCAGTCTAGTTATTAAAATAATTTTAAAAGAACCACTTATACAATCCTTTACTATAAACTTTCTGTTTATTTTCATCCTTCAATTTTCTACTGAGTTTTTAGTATTTTTATTGTTGATTTTTAGGAACTCTGAATATAAGGAAATTAGCCCTTCATCTGTGAAATGAGTTGCAAATACTTCCTGTTTGTTGTTAATCTTTTGTTCTTGTTTACAGTATTTGTTGGCAAGCAAAATTTTTTCCTCTTTCTGCAACAAAATATATCAATCTTTTCTTTTATGGCTTCCAGGTTTTTTTTATCAGCTGTCTTAGAAACATCTTCCCTTCTGTGAGATTGTAAGAACATCTTCCTGGGGTTTCTTTATGTTTATGTTTTTGTTTTTTGTATTTTTTTTTTTTTTTGAGACAGGGTCTTACTCTGTCTCCCAGGCTGGAGTGCAGTGGTGTGATCATGGCTCACTGAAGCCTCCAACTCCCGGGCTCAAGTGATTCCCTCACCTTAGCCTTCTGAGTAGCTGAGACTATTGTCATGAATGGCAAAACCCGTAATTACCTTGACACCAAGCTAATATAAGTACGCGCCACCACACCATGCTGGTTGAAAAAAAAAAAAAAGGCTTTTTTGGTAGAGACAGATTTCATTACGTTGCCCAGGCTAGTCTTGAACTCCTGGGTTCAAGCAATTCTCCCACCTCGGCCTCCCAAAGTGCTGGGATTACAGGTATGAGCCACTGTAGCCAGCCTATACTGAAATTTTTGATCCATCTAGAATTTATTTGCATACAAGATGTAGTATCATATTCCTAACATGGCTACCAGTTGTGCTCATTGATTTAAATGCCCTCCCCAAAGTAGATTAATTTTATTTTTATATTTGAGTCCATTTCTAAGCTTCTGATTCTGGTCCATTGATTGCCTATTAATATGTCAATAATAAAAGTGCTGGTAATGAAGAGTGTGGTGATGAAGACAGCACATGTTCTGGAGCTAGCACCTGAGTTCAAATCTGAGCTCTGCCACTTATTGGCAGTGTGAGTTTCAGTAGGTTAATCTCAATGGGCTGTTAAGATAATTAAATGAATTGTTCTATTTAAAGGGCTTAGAATAGTGCCTGGCACATAGTGTTTATTGTTCGCAATTATAGTGGAATTATTATGGCTTTATAACAGATTCTAATATCTATTACAGATATTAATGAGGCTAGTAGCTCGTTCTTTTCTTTCTCAGGCTATTTCTGGTTATTCTAGTCTACATATTTTTTCTGTATGAGCTTTACAATCATTTCTCTCAAGAAAATAAGCAAATAAGCAAAAAGTCCTATTGGTATTTTTTTACGGAGATCATGTTAACTTATAGATTAAATTAAGGAGCACTGACAGGTTTATGATTTTAAATCTTCCTAAGAACATACCATGCCTTTCCATATGTCCAAGTCTTTTTTTGTTTCTAGTAGTGTTTTAAAGCTCTCTTCATATGGTTCTTGCATATTCTTGTTACATTTGTTCCTAGGTATGTAATCTTTTTTTTTTTTTTTTTTTTTTTTTTTTTTTGAGATGGAGTCTTGCTCTATTACCCAGGCTGGAGTGCAGTGGTGTGATCTTGGCTCACTGCATCCTCAAACTCCCAGGCTCAAGTGATCCTCTCATCTCAGCCTTCCCGGTAGCTAGGACTACGGGCATACACCACCATGCCTGGTCAATTTTTGTATTTTTTGTAGAGACAGGGTTTCACCATGTTTCCCAGGCTGGTCTCGAACTCCTGGGCTCAAGCAATCTGCCTGTCTCAGCCTCCCAATGTACTAGGATTGTAGGTGTGAGCCACTGCGCCTGGCCCTTATTATTTTTTCAACTAAATTATTGATTTTAGTATATTTTGTCCATCTACCTCGCTGAAGCATAATGTTTATAATAGATTTCAATTTGATTATCTTGGGCTTTCCAGCTAAGTAATCACATCATCTGCAATCATGTAATTTTTCCTTCTCCTTTAAAATTTTTATGCTTCATTTCTTTTTCCTGCCTAATACAGTAGCACTGACTGGTTATTTTCAGAAAGATGGAAATAATGTTAGCAAAGAGTAAATAGTGAAATTATTATTTGTTGAGACTGAGTCTCACTCTGTTGCCCAGGCTGGAGTCCAGTGGCACAGTCTCGGCTTACTGCAACCCCCGTCTCCTGGGTTCAAGCAATTCTCCTGCCTCAGCCTCCTGAGCAGCTGGGACTGTAGGCGCATGCCACCACCCCCGGCTAATTTTTTGTATTTTTAGTAGAGACAGGGTTTCACATTGTTAGCCAGGATGGTCTCGATCTCCTGACCTTGTGATCCGCCTGCCTCAGCCTCCCCAAGTGTTGGGAATACAGGCGTGAGCCACCGCGCCCGGCCCTGAAATTGTTTTTATAATTATATATATCTAGGACTCCTATCTCATATTTCTTCCTTTTTTTTTTTTTTTTGTTTGTTTGTTTGTTTGTTTTTGAGATGGAGTTTTACTCATGTTTCCCAGGCTGGAGTACAATGGCATGATCTTGGCTCACTGCAACCTTTGCCTCCCGGGTTCAACTGATTCTCCTGCCTCAGCCTCCCAAGTAGCTGGGATTACAGGTGTGTGCAACCAAGCCAGGCTAAGTTTTTTTGTATTTTTAATAGAGACAGGGTATCACCATGTTGGTCAGGTTGGTCTCGAACTCCTGACCTCAAGTGATCCACCCACCTCTGCCTCCCAAAGTGCTGGGATTACAGGTGTGAGCCACCACGCCTGGCCGTATTTTCTCCGTCTGAAAGATGAACATATAAAAAGAATTTCAGATATATATGAAAATATATGAGATATAAGAAATATATATGAGAAAAATCTTTTATGTCAAAAAACAGTTTAGACAAATGTATATTCAGCATAATCTCTACTATGCAAAGACAATAATGCATAAAAATACTAGAAATAATTAGCAAGTATTTTAATGGTGAGTGGATTTATGAGTGATTATTTTTCTACTTCATTACACTTTCCTGTACTACTACATTTCTACAATGAGCAAGTTTTTCTTTGATGATCAGAAAAACATAAACAAACAGGAAAAAAAGAATTAATCAAGTATGCAGCTTTTGGCTGAACTTGACTTTGAGCTTACGTGCTGATGCTTGAAATCCCTATCACCAAGCTCTCTTGACTCAGGCCAGTTTTGCGACCTGCATCAGGAATGCTTTATCTATTTCTTCCATCTGGCTAGGTAGTCTATAGTCTAATCCCACAATGATGTCACCTCTCTTTTGCTCTTCTTTTATCTGAATCCAGGTGTTCTCCAACATGCTCCCACCCTCAGATTTGTGTCCAGATGTCCATGCAGCTATAGATCTTTTTGATATCAAACTGTTTTGTGTCATTTAAGTCTCTTAAGTATATATTTTTTTCGTTGCCCATGATCCTCCACAAGACCTCCGAATGACCTAGATTGAAGTATATCCCACAAGAAAACCTTCCCTCTGGTATTCTTGAGCACTGACTCTCTTTGAGCAAGCATTTTCTAAAGTTTTTGAACCCTGAGATGTCTCTTAAGACACTCCAAGGAAACGCTATCCTAGCCAAGATGATGATTAACACAACTTTTGGAGATACAATGTTCTTGAAGGAAGCCCAGAAACCATATTGATTGGCTTTATTACAAATTTCTATTATCTAACCTCAACTGGACACTCATGGCTACTGGATAATCCTTTTAGTCATCTCCTTTTAACTTGGCATCACATGCCTTTAGATATTTTCCATTCTCAAATTTCCAAGCTAATCCTATGCCCCAAATCCAAACTCTCAGCAGAGAACCTCTTATTTTCTTGAGAAGACTGAAGCCACCTTTTTAAGTCCCTCAATTTCCTTCCTTTATACCTTAATATTTCTCTGCATTTTCACTTATCTGCACCTCTTCCTTCCTTCTTTCAGAGAAAGAAATCTTCCCCTTCTCTTCCTACAGTTAATCTTTCCATCTATGCTCTTGAGTCCGTGTTATCTCAGTTTCTGGGACTTTACTCCACCAACTATCTCCTTTACACTTGCATGGTTGACCTACCTTCTCCATTAACTCCTTGCCGTCTATGGGCACATGTTTAAGTGGTCCCTTAATCTAAAAAATCTTTCATAGACTCTCCTCACTAACACTCCTTTCTCCTACCTTTGTTTTCAAAGCCAAATTTCTCAGAGGAGCATGCTATGTTCATTATCTCCCCTTTCTTACCACCCATTCATTCACTCAGTAACTCCTTCAACGTTGCTTCCATCACTCAACTAAAACTGTTCTCTTGGAAGTTATAACTCACTTCACCCCAGCCAAACTACTGTAGCAAATCTTCTAACCTGTCATACTTAGCAAAACTCACTGAGTCCTCTGTTTTTTGCTTTGCATTTTTAAATAATATGTTTATACTGCTATTTCTTGATTTTTAAATTTTAGACATTATCTTTTAACTTCCAGTTGAAGATGACAAATTATCTTTTTCACCACCCACATATACTTCCCATCTGTCCATCTTTTCGTGATACTAATTTTGGCTTACCAATATTCAGTATTTACTCATTTATGACTATGTAAATATTATGCACAGCAAAAACACAAAGTATATTATTATATTTTCTTTCTTATACAACCTTTTGTTTTTCTTAGAATAATTATTTCTTTCTCGGTGTGTTGGGGTTTCTAAGTATTAATCAGGGCTTCTTCAACTGAAGTATTAAACCCTAATTCTCCAACTGAAGGTTGGAAAATTTTTTTACACAACAGATAATCTATCAGTTTTATTATTTAATTTTCCTGCAGAAATTCCTCCTAGAGCCTTCTGTCCTGCTATTTCAATCTGAATTGCTTTCTAGCTATCTTGCACAAACTGTTGTCCTGCAACTATCTTCCATTATCATTCTAAGAATTCTCTTTTTATCTCTCCTAGCATCCCTTGATGCTAGATCTCATAATTTCATCTTCCTAAACTTATTCTCATTTTTTGATACAACATACTCTTCAGTAGTTTCATAAGAAAGGCTGCTGCATAAGAGTTAAAATTTGCCGGGCGCGGTGGCTCAAGCCTGTAATCCCAGCACTTTGGGAGGCCGAGACGGGCGGATCACGAGGTCAGGAGATCAAGACCATCCTGGCTAACACGGTGAAACCCCGTCTCTACTAAAAAATACAAAAAACTAGCCGGGCGAGGTGGCGGGCGCCTGTAGTCCCAGCTACACGGGAGGCTGAGGCAGGAGAATGGCGTGAACCCGGGAGGCGGAGCTTGCAGTGAGCGGAGATCCCGCCACTGCACTCCAGCCCTGGCGACAGAGCGAGACTCCGTCTCACAAAAAAAAAAAAAAAAAAAAAGAGTTAAAATTTATGAAACCCTGCCCATCTAAAACTCTTTATCCTCGGCTGGGTGCAGTGGCTCATGTCTGTAATCCTAGCACTTTAGGAGGCCAAGGCAGGCAGATCACCTGAGGTCAGGAGTTGGAGACCAGCCTGACCAACATGGTGAAACCCATCTCTACTAAAAATACAAAAAATGAGCTGGGCGTGGTGGCGGGTGCCTCTAATCCCAGCTACTTGGGAGGCTGAGGCAGGAGAATTGCTTGAACCCAGGAGGCAGAGGTTGCACATGAGCTGAGACTAGGTCACTGCGCTCCAGCCTGGGTGACAAGAGTGAGACTCCATCTCAAAAACAAAACAACAACAACAACAACAACAACAACAAAACAACTTTACCTTCACGGTTGATTGATAGTTCAGTTTGGTACAGAATTCTAGATTGAAAATAATTTTCCCTTAGAATTCTAAAAGCATTGCGCATTTTTTTTTTAACTTCTCATGTTGAGAAGCCTGATGGCATTCTAGTTCTTCCAATTTCTCTTTCCAGAACTCCAGATTTTTAGATCTTATAGTCCTGGACTGGGCCTTTAGTTTTCTTGTTTTTTTCCTCCTGTTTTCTGGGTAATTTCTTGATCTTTCAACCCATCTACTGAATTTTTCTTTCAGCTATTACAACGTTTAATTTCTAAGAACTCTTTCTTGTTTTTTTGTTTTTATTTTTGTTTTGAGACAGAGTCTTGCTCTGTCACCCAGGCAGCAGTGCAGTGGCACCATCTCAGTTCACTGCAACATCTGTCTACCGGGTTCAAGCAATTCTTGTGCCTCCGCCTCCCGAGTAGCTGGGATTACAGGCACATGCCAACACGGCCAGCTCATTTTCATATTTTTACTAGAGACAGGGTTTTGTCATGTTAGCCAGGCTGGTCTTGAACTCCTGACCTCAGGTGATCTGCCCTCCTCGGCCTCCCAAACTGCTGGGATTACAGGTGAGCCACTGCGCCTGGCCTCTATTTTGTTTTGCTTTGGCTTCTGGCTATCATGTTAGAGACTTCCCCCAAATTTCTGGTGATCCTTGAATACTTGAATATGTTCATTCCTATTTGGTGCGAGGTACTAAAAAACTGGTTATCTGAATGAATTGGAGCTTGTTTATATTAAGCTTCATTGTAGAATGACTGGGTGGAAACCTGGTCATTTCACTGCGCAACTCCTAAATGTCAGATTTGTAGGGACTTCCTCTGAGGCTATTTCAGTTTCTCCAGAAAATATTCCAGAATCCTACCTAGGGGATATTCATTTGGCAGCCAGCATTCTGACAGCTAAGCAAGGGAAGGGAGCTAGAAAGTAAGTGTCAACATTTAGCAGATAGACACTGACAATCTTTTTTCACCAGGGCATCTCACCTACGCTCTGTGCCTGGTGCTCCTGAGTCAAGAGCTCCTCTAGTTTAATATCTCCAGTCTTCTATGGAATGAAGAAGTGTAGTGACCTTGATGCTTGAAGTTGGGGAGGGATCTGGGGATCTAATTGCTCCTCATAATGACTTTCAATATATCCTATTATTTTCAGCTCTCCTCTCACTCCCAGTTTCAGAGTACTTGACACCTCCAATTCTTTTTTTTTTTTGAGACGGAGTCTTGCTCGGTCACCCAGGCTGGAGTGCAGTGGCATGATCTCAGCTCACAGCAACCCAGCAACCTCCGCCTCTTGGGTTCAAGAGATTCTCCTGCCTAAGCCTTCTGAGTAGCTGGGATTACAGGCACCTGCCATCATGCCGGGCTAATTTTTGTATTTTTGTAGAGATGGGATTTAACCATCTTGGCCAGGCTGGTCTCGAGCTCCTGACCTCAGGTAATCTGTCTGCCTCTGCCTCCCAAAGGGCTGGGATTACAGGTGTGAGGCCACCGTGCCTGGCCGACACCTCCAATTCTTGAACCCTTTTAGGCCTAAATGGCACAAACATACCTCTTCCCTTTTGCAAGTAGTTATACATCAGCTTCCTTTACCAAATCAGTTTTTAGTTATGCGTCTGCTGTCCACCGTCTAAAATTTGGTGGACGTCTATTATTTCCTGTCATGTCTTCCTTTGTTTCCTTTGTCCTTTTGCCTTTACATCTTTTCTGCCTCTTTATTATACTTTTATTTTATTTATTTAGATTTATTTATTTACTTTTTGAGGCAAGGTCTTACACTGTTGCCCAAGCTGGAATGCAGTGGTGTGATCTCGGCTCACTGCAGCCTCTGTCTCCTGGGTTCAAGCGATTCTCCTGCCTCAAGTCCCAAGTAGCTGGGACTACAGGCATCTGCCATCACACCTAGCTAATTTTTGTATTTTTAGTTTACATGGGGTTTCACTACGTTGGCCAAGCTGGTCTTGAACACCTGACCTCAAGTGATCTTCTGCCTTGGCTTCCCCAAAGTGCTGGGATTACAGGCATGAGCCACCGTGCCTGACATATTACAATTTTAGTGTGCTCTACAGAGAGGGCAAATAAACACATGTATTTGGCCTGACACTTTCTACAGAGGTCTGTAACTATTTATATGTCCATTTTCTTTCAAATGAGACTGTGAACTCCTTAAAAATAGAACTATATTCTCCTTATTCTTTTAGTACCAGTACCTAGAATAATACCTGGCACAGAGGACACACTAAAAAAACTGTTAAGGCCCCGGCCTCACGGTGGCTCAAGCCTGTACTCCCAGCACTTTGGGAGGCCGAGACGGGCGGATCACGAGGTCAGGAGATCGAGACCATCCTGGCTAACACGGTGAAACCCCATCTCTACTAAAAAATACAAAAAAACTAGCCGGGCGAGGTGGCAGGCGCCTGTAGTCCCAGCTATTTGGGAGGCTGAGGCAGGAGAATGGCATAAACCTGGGAGGCGGAGCTTGCAGTGAGCCGAGATCTGGCCACTGCACTCCTGTCTGGGCGACAGAGCGAGACTCTGTCTCAAAAACAAAAACAAAAACAAAAACAAAAAACTGTTGAATAAACGAATTGATGAATGAGTGAGCTCCTTGTATATCTTTCACCTGACATAGAGCTTTGAACATTGAAAGCACTTAATAATACACAAATTCAAAAAGGAAAACTTTATGACTGACATTTTGTACCTAAAATTTCAAATATATGGTTCTCAGGAGACTTGTGTACATGATAAGTATCACTTACATGGCTACAGCATTTAGGGTATACACTACAAACAGAATGTAGTCCTATTAACTAAGTAACTGCTAAAAGTGAATTCTGATTCCATTGTTTGAAAAGTCTCCATCTTAATATGTTTTTTAAAAGAAATTTTCCCCATCCTTAGTTTTGATTTTTTTTTTCTGAGACAGGGTCTTGCTCTGTTGCCCAGGCTGAAATGCAGTGGCACGATCACAGCTCACTGAAGCCTTGACTTCCTGAGCTCAAGGAATCCTCCCACCTCAGCCTCCCAAGTAGCTGGGGCCAGAGGCATGAGCCACTATGCCTGGTGAGTTTTTCTTATTTTTGTAGAGATGTGGGTCTCACTGTGTTGCCCAGGATGGTCTCAAATTCTTGGGCTCAAGCAATCCTCCCACCTTTGCCTCCCAAAGTGCTAGGACTACAGACATGAGCCATGGCAACTGGTGCTTTTTGATTTGTTGCTGTTGTTGTTGAGAATGTTGCCCAGGCTGGAGTGCAGTGGTGCAATCTCAGCTCACTGAAATCACTGCCTCCTGAGTTCAAGAGATTCTCCTGCCTGAGTCTCCCAAGTAACTGGGATTACAGGTGTGCACCACCACGTTCGGCTAATTTGATTTTTTTAATAGAAGAAGAAAGGTGTAGGAACATATTAACCACAAATTAAAAGACTATACAAAAAGCCACTGGCTGACTTGAGAACAAGTTTGTACACAGAGATGACAGTATTACAGAGCATATGTACTGAAATCTTCCACCCTCAATACACTAAAATACTGAAATTTTCATAGTAGTCATAGTTTTTATATCACTTTAGAGTCAATATGCAGAATAATTACAAAATATTTTTCTAGGATCTGCTCAAGTATACAAAAATATAGTTTGTAATATATCAAATATATCTTATGAAATAAACTTAGCAATAAAGCAAATTTCTCCATCACATATCATATTTGCTTATTATTCTAGATAAGCTGGTTTCCTCCTTTCTTTTCAAAAAGCGTATTATTATCACTTTAGTGCTCAAGCTGCCTAAAATGCCTTCTTCCCTCCCTCCTATTCAATTTCTGTCCATCTTTCAAGGTCCAGTCTAAGCTTCCTTTTCTTTCTAAGTTTTAAAATATTTCTCAAAAAAAATAGAGACAGGGTCTCACTATGTTGCTCAAGTTGGTTTTGAACTCCTGGGCTCAAGCAACCCTCCTGCCTTGGCCTCCCAAAGTGCTTGGATTATAGGCATGAGTCACTGCGCCCAGCCTAATCTTCCTTTTCAATGAAAGCTTCCTTCCAACGAGAGCTTCCTAGCCTCTTCCTGATGCTCTGTAGCACCTTTTTGAACCATACATCCCAACACCTGATTACATTCTATAGGATCCCACCCCCTACTTGTCTTCCCAGCTAGATTGTAAGCATCTTGGTAGCCAGGGCGCAGCCTTCTTTCCTATATCTCATAATTTCTAGTACCACTTTGGACACATAGCAGATGCTCAAGCAAAATTTTCCTTTATTAAAGCTATAAAAATAGCTTTGTTTTTACTATGATTATAAAAACGTTATATGCTCATTATAAAAAAACCCAGACAATATAAAAATGTGTGAAGAAAAAAAGTAGTCTCAACACTAAGAGAAAATCATTCACAACATTTCAGTAAACCTCTTTCCAAATATTTTTGTATGTATGTAAACATATAAAGACATAAAGACACATAATTTTATATAAATAGTACTCTACCATCATGCTGTTCTTACAATAAATATAAATGTTCAGTGTCCGCCTAGAATATTATCACATATTTGCTCATCATTGCTTTCTCAATTTAATTTTAAAAGTAGAAACGTACTTTCAAGGAATTATTGGCCAATTAGCATAATACATAAGGCTCTGATCACTGAAATTATATATTTTTCAGACTATGAATTCTTTTGTCATCACATCTATTATAATTATAACATAAATTCATTTTTTCATCCATATATATATGTGTGTGTGTGTGTGTGTGTGTATTCACTAATTAAAAGAGAGCTGCAATACATCCATATATTTTAAAAGATATTGGTCACCTGGTAAACACTTTTGTGGATTACTCATTAATCCTTATACATTTCGTTATACATCTTTCCTGAGGTTTCAATTAGCTAATATGTCTTCACATTCCTTCTTCAAGTGACAAAGCTGATGATAATTACTTTCCTATATCGGTTTCATCTAAATTGGATGGCCTCTTGTTTAAACGACAGTGGTGATGGTAGAGCCTATGTTATATAATTTGTCCATGTAAAATCCATCATATTGAGTTTTTGAGAAATGGTAATTTACAGCTCTAAAGGTTCTTTTTGGTCCTGTGCATCTAGAAAAACAGCTTGCAACCTACTAAGTTCCTTCTGGTCATGCCAGATGAGAATTTCCAGACTGTTTTTCAAATCAGGGCAAGGGGAAAAGAACAGAACAGGGAATCCTTGGCTGCCCCAGCCAGCTTCAAAGAATTCAGTGTGCTGGGAACAGCAGCCAACTGGGTGCGACTGACTGCACCCTTGCTCCAAAGCCAGAGAACAAAGATGAAGAGTGAGGAAATTAAGGAGATTCTTGAAGTGACTTCCCAGGAGGAATCTCAGACCAGCCACACCCAGTCCCTTCATCTTAGTAAATAACTCAGCAAAACTGCAAATGGGCTTAGTGGAGTCCCTAAAGGAACCTCTCCCACAGAGTGGGGGATTTCTTCCTCACTGCTGCTACATGCAACTTCCCCAAACCCAAGCTTGCCTGCCGGGGAAGTGTGTGCTCTCCCCAAGTCACGGCATGTTTATTATATGATGAACAAACAAACAGCAAATGGTTCTTGGAGGGTTTTCTCTATTTCCTGGCAGCAGAAAGAAACCAGCTGTCTTACGGTTTAACTGGGGTTTTGGCCTTTTTAATACAGTTTTTAAAGTTTTTAGTGGAAATACTATTTTCTGTCTTTATCTGATGGTTAAATTGAAATCTGAAGTGCTCCCTCCAAGACAGGCTGAACTGATTGGTAGTGGACTATATAAGTAAGCTCGACCCAGCAGGCATTCATTCCTTTATTCACCCAGTATTTATCAAGCACCTACAATAAGCAAGGTTCAGAATGGGGATCCAAAGATAAAGTATGCAGTCTTTGCCCTCAAGGGAGCTAACAATGATCATTGTCACAATGATAAAAGCAACAGACTTTGACAGAGCAGTTTTTACATACCAGGATTACAGAATGCTCCAGTCAGTTATCAAATCTAGTTTTCACAACACTGAAGTAGTATATTGTCCATTTTATAGATGAGAAAACTAAGGCTTGGAAAAATTAACCTGACCTTGGTCACACAGCCATATCCAATAAAAAAGGCACTTGAACGTAGGGCCATTTGACTCTAAAGTCTTTCTCTTTAGTGCCTCACACAGAGGTAAACAGATAGTTGATATTACAAATTTACAATCTAGAGGGGGAAAAAGGAAAGATAAAAATCCACTTATTCTTAATTCCACACAGCATTTTATGAAAGGGATTATGTATTTGCCAATAACTAAATATAAGGTATGACAGGACAAGTGCCCTAAGAGGTCGCTTTTGAATGGAGGCAGGGGAGGGAAAGGAGAGGAGGAAATGGGAATCTACTTGAGCTGGGTCTATTTGAGGATGGGCAGGACTGTGACAGACAGACACAGGGGAAAGTTCTACATGGTGGGAAAGCAAAAACAGAGTTGTGAAAGGGGGAAAGCACAGAGTGTTTGGGGAAAGTGAGTGTTTCTGTGTGGCTAGAGTATAGTCTTATGAGTAGGAGAGTAGTGGTTGGAAAAGCTGGTGTCGGGTCATGAGTGGTCTTATGATAGTCATAAATTCATATTTCATTAGGCAATATAGAACCATTGATGTTCTCAGCAGAAGTGACAAGCCCAGGGCTGTGCTTCAGAGAATTACATTTCCAACAGTCTTGCAGGAGTTCTCAAGCTTCAATGTGTATGAGAACTACCTGCAGAGCATTTAAAATGCCTCGGTCCCAACCAAAAGGATTCTGATTAAAGTGGCCTGGGGTGGGACCTGGGCAACAGTATTTTTTAAAAGCACCCTAGCTGATAGTAATATGCAAGCAGGGTTGAAACCACTTAATGTTTCCCAAACTTGAGTGATCCTAAGAATCATCTGAAATGCCTGTTAAAATTAATTCCCGGGCCCCTTGCCTGCTGGCTGTGGTCGAGTAGGTTTGAGGTGGGATCAAGGAATCTGTCTTTTTGACAACCTCCACAAGGTGTCTAATTAGCGTTCTAAATTAGGGTCAGGCAGTAGCAGTGGGAATCAAGAGCAGGTTATGCCAAGCAAAAGAAAACTGGAAAATATTAAATTTTCAACATTATTTATATTTGCTTTTATATACGTCCAGCTTTAAACCCACCAAAACAACCAAATTGGAGTATGGTTTATTAAACTGACATCTTTAACCTAAGGTGGTTTTATTTGATTCATAGTGTATAAACTTTAACTTAATCATTTACTTTTGTTTCTAACAGAACAACAAGAGCAAGAGATTTCAGAAGCCTAAGAGGTATCATTCAATTTCTGGTACATCTAGGTATCATTTATCTACCTATCTATCTATCTATCTATCTATCTATCTATCCATCCATCCATCCATCCATCCATCCATCCATCCATCCATCCACACACCCACCCTGTTTGAGA
Organism: Macaca nemestrina; assembly: GCF_043159975.1. Classification (NCBI taxonomy): domain Eukaryota; kingdom Metazoa; phylum Chordata; class Mammalia; order Primates; family Cercopithecidae; genus Macaca; species Macaca nemestrina. Next base: position 18,590,520 of record NC_092136.1, read on the forward strand.
TGGTGTCTCACTCTGTTGCCCAGGCTGCAGATCAGTGGCTATTTACAGGCACAATCATAGTGCACTTATGGCCTCGAACTCCTGGGCTCCTGGGCTCAAGTGAGATTACAGGCATGTGCCACTGTGCCTGGCTTGGTAGATCTACTTTAGAGAATGGGTTTAATAATGTTGTGTGTTACAGTCTCACTTCGGCCTAACTTTAAAATTAAAAAACAATGACAACAGTCGGGTGCGGTGGATCATGCCTGTAATCCCAGCACTTTGGGAGGCCAAGGCAGGTGGATTATGAGGTCAGGAGTTCAAGATCAACCTGGCCAACATGGTGAAACCCTGTCTCTACTAAAAATACAAAAATTAGCTGGGCATGGTGGTGCATGCCTGTAATCCTAGCTATTTGGGAGGCTGAGGCAGGAGAATTGCTTGAACCAGGACCCAGGAGGCAGAGGTAGCAGTGAGTGAGATCTTGTCACTGCACTCCAGCCTGGGCTACAGAGCTAGACTCTGTCTCAAAAATAAATAATAAATAAACAACAACAACAACAACAAACTCTTGTACTTTCAAAGAACTTCCAAAATCTGCTTATTATGTCCTTCAAAGCATGAAACATCCAATAAACAAGTATTATACATCCCTCTCTAATAAGAATTATTATTTTAAAATTTTAAACCAGGTGGAGTAACTATTTTTTCTCTTGAAGATAGGTAAAATGGAACTTAACTTGTAGCTACTTTACCTTCATCTGTAAAAGAATGAAAGAAGAAATAAAATCACACTGGCAATGCATTCTTATGCCTTAACTACTACAATTACATTTTGGGCTAGAAAATTATACATTCATCTCAGAGACTAAATGACACAAAATGTATATATGTTCATTTAGCAGCAGAGCATAATGGCTAGAACATTTGACTGGCAACCAGAAGACTTGAATTTAGTCTTGGTTTTACAGGTACTACCAAGTGATTAGGAGACCTTGGCTTCAATTTTTACATTTACACAATGGGGAAGGGTTGAAGTAGATCAGTAGTTTTCAAACCATGTTCCACAGAAGCTTAGAATTTTGCAGAGGCACTTAGAAGTTTCTATAAAAGTTTAATTTCAATTCTCATTAAAAACATACTTTTATTTAAAGTCTATAAGAAAAACAAAATGTACACTAAATATGTTGCACAGTAAATGTTAATGTATATACATTATCAACCTGTGCTCACAGGCTAACTCATTGGTGGAATTTCTCCTACTCCACAAATATACATATATTTGCAACTGTAAATATGCCACTGATTAGGAAGTTTTTATCTGCTCTGGTCTTTTTCTTTTCTTTTTAATCCAGGACTATATTGGCATAAAGGCTGAGATTACATAAAATCTTTATACTGGATGAGAAGACAGATGTTGTCAAGTTCTCCTTTTACTTACATGATCTGGGTATGGAAGCAAATGCAAAGTAGATTTATTATTTTATAAAATGCTTGATAATTACAAAATGGAAGTCTTTAAGTGTTAAGATACTAACAAAGGAGTATGAGGTAGTCATATTTGTACCGTGACTGGAAAGGCAATGGCAGAAAAAAATTCAAGGAGTAGAGGATCATATAAAAGAGAAGGCCAAAAATACTGTGTAGATAAGCACTAGCAGTTAAAATTATACAAGCAGTTTTCTTTTCTTTTTTTTGAGACGGAGTCTCGCTCTGTCACCCAGATTGGAGTGCAGTGGCGTGATCTCGGCTCACTGCAACCTCTGCCTCCTGGGTTCAAGCAATTCTCCCGCCTCAGCCTCCTGAGTAGCTGGAATTACAGGCATGTGCCACCATGCTCCACTAATTTTTGTGTTTTTAGTAGAGATGGTGTTTCACCATGTTGGCCAGGCTGGTCTTGAACTCCTGACCTCAAATGATCTGCCCACATCAGCCTCCCAAAATACTGGGATTACAGTCATGAGCCACCATGCCTGGCCAAAATTACACAAGCAGTTTTCAAAATTAACATTTACATTTTAAAAAATATTACACTGGCTAACATACAGATTGATACAGGCTGTCAATTTTATTAGGACGAAGTCTTTAAGCTGCAGATCTTTCTGAGTTATTTGCAGGGATGTAAGCAGTTGTATCAAAATTTATTCTTTTGTACTAAAGTTTCCTGATTGACATAAGGCAGGTATCAGGACAATTGTAAAAAAAAAAAAAAAAAAAAGTAATTACAAATATTTCTACCTTAAACTAAAATCCATTGAATAAAAGTTTATCAATGTGGAAATTTTACTGATATTTTAAATAAATTAGATGGCTCAGTTTGATAATGCAGGGCAACACGGCCACACTCACAACTTCAGATAAAATGTTAATGATGAATCAAAACAGGTTTTGGACTCAACATGCAAAATAAAATGAATCTTTCTGTGCTGAAACTGTGAGTTAAAAAGAAGACCTCTGTATTAGTCTGCCCAGGCTCCATAACAAATACCATAAACTGAGTGACTTAAACAGCAGAAATTAATTTTCTCACAGTTCTGGGGACTAGAAGTCTAAGATCAAGGTGCCAGCAGAGTTGGTGTCTGGTAAAGGCTCTCTCCTTGGTTTGCAGACAGCTGCCTTCTTACAGTGTCCTCACATGGAGGGGCATGGGCAGCTCTCTGGTATCTCCTCTTACAAGGACACCAGTTCTGGTGTCTCTTCTTGCAAGGATACTAATCCTTCCTATCTGATGAAGTCCTACTCTTATCACCTCATTTAACCTTTATTTCTTCCTTACAGGAGGAATTTCTTCAAATATAGTCACATTGGAGGTATAGCTTCAACATGGGAATTTGGGAGGCAGACACAGTTCAATCGTACTAGCCTTTGAGTTATCTGATATTTTCAAAAAATAACACCATTGAACAACTTATATATGATGTTATACTATACATTTATTTGTCTCCAAACAATAAAATTTTTAAACTAGCTGAGAAAATTTGTTGACTTCTCCAGAGTGATTACTCATTAATTAGGAATGTGAGCAACTCAGCTTTGAAACACAAATTTACTATCACTCCCTTTCTGAACATTAGTAAAGCTAAAAAAAAGATTAGTCAAAATGTTAAAAACAAATCTATTAGTATTTGAAGCTACTTATCTGTATGAATCTCAATTTTTTCACACACTTTTACCTTAAAACCAAATAAAAGTCCTCAACCTCATCAATAGGTTCTTGGAAACTGACTTTAAGTGAAACAAGGTATAATAAAACCAATTTCATCCTAGGCGAATTGACATAAACAAGAGTTAAGTTCCTATGGCATATTTCTGGTCACAAATAATCACCCAACTTCTAAATGAAGACCCCAAACACCTCTAATATTAAACATTGAAATAAATGTGGGCCATACATACATTTAAGAAAGGTTAATAACAACAAGTAAGATTACCCAATTTTTAGTGAATCACTGAATGACGACAGTTGTAGTGGTGGTGGATTAAATCAAGGAATAGATGTTTGCAAGTAGAAAAATTTAAGGAGCACCTCTTCCTACCAGGAATTACAAAACAATCACGAATATGGTGGGCTGGCTGAATGCTTTCATACTGCATCACTTATTGTTGTGCAGTTGTATGATTATCATCTACTTTATAAATCTGTATTTGATAATAGTTTGTATTCATTCGTTTTCCAACCTGCTTATTCCAGCTTAGGGTTGCAGGTGGCCAGAGCCTATCCTGGAAGCCTGAGACACAAGGTGAACCGCCCTGGACAGGACATCATTCCATCTCAGGGAGCACACACACACACCAACATTCACTCACACTGGGACCACTTAGTCACACCAATGAACCCAATACATACATCTGTGGGAGAAAACTGGAGTGCCCAGAGAAAACCCATGCAGACATGGGAAGAATGTGAAAACTTCACACAGACAGTGGCCCCAGCTGGGAATCAATTTTTTTTCTCATCAATGTTATAATGCAATTATGTTATTTGAGGACCTGCTGTACTGAAAAACTTTCCCCCTAAGATCAGGAACAAAACAAAGATGCCTGCTTTCACTACTTCTATTCATCATAGTACAGGAAGCTCTAGCTGGAGCAATTAAGGAAAAAAAAAGGCATCCAAATTAGAAAGAAATAAAATAACCTCTGTTCACAGATGATATGATATTATATGCAGAAAGCCCTAAAGGTTACACACACACACACACAAAAAAAAAAACTGTTAGACCTAATAAATGAATTCAGCAAAGATGCAGAATACAAAATCAAGACACAAAAATCAACTACACGCTGGGGTGGTGGCATGTCCCTGTAATCCCAGCTATTTGGGAGGCTGAAGCAGATGAACTGCTTGAACTCGGGTGGCGGAGGTTGCAGTGAGCCGAGATCACACCACTGCACTCTAGCCTGGGCGACAGAGTGAGACTTTGTCTCAAAAAAAAACAAAACAAAAATCAATTATATTTTTATAAATTAACAATGAAAAATATGAAAAGGAAACTAAGAAAAACAATTCCATTTACAATAGCATGAAAAGAATAAAATACTTAGTAATAAATTTAACCAAGGAGGTGACAGACTTGTATACTGAAAACTACAAAACATCGCTGAAAGAGGCTGGGTGTGGTAGCTCATGCCTGCAACCCCAGTGCTTTGGAAGGCAGAGGCAGGAAGATTGCTTAAGGCCGGGAGTTTGAGACCAGCCTGGGCAACAGAGTGAGACCTCATCTCTAAAACAAATAAAAAATTAGCTGAGTTTGATGGCACAGGTGGGAGGATTGCTTGAGCCCAGGAGTTCAAGGCAACAATGAGCTAGGATTGTGCCACTGCACTCCAGCCAGGGCAACAGAGTAAGACACTTTCTCTTAAAAATATTGCTGAAAGAAACCAAAGATGACCTAAATAAATGGAAACACATCCTATGTTCATAGATTAAATGACTTAATATTGTCAAGGTGATACTACTACTAAAAGTGATCTATAGATTCACTGAAATCCTATTGAAATTCCAATGGTATTTTTTTAATAGAAAAAACCATTAATAAAATATCTTTAAAAGGACCAAGAATAGGCAAAACAACCTTGAAAAGGAACAAAGTTGGATGACTCACACTTCTTGATTTGAAGACTTATTACAAGGCCGGGTGCGGTGGCTCAAGCTTGTAATCCCAGCACTTTGGGAGGCTGAAGCAGGCGGATCACAACGTTGGGGGTTCAAGACTAGCCTGACCAACATGATGAAACCGTGTCTCTACTAAAAATACAAAAATTAGCAGGCATGGCAGCATGCGCCTGTAATCCCAGCTACACAGGAGGCTGAGGCAGGAGAATTGCTTGAACCTGGGAGCTGGAGGTTGTGGTGAGCTGAGATCGCGCCACTGCACTCCAGCCTGGGCGACAGAGTGAGACTCCGTCTCAAAACAAACAAACAAACAAACAAACAAACAAACAACCAAAAAAACCCCAACTTATTACAAAGCCACAGTAATAAGGACAGATAAACCAACAAAAGAGAATGCAGATCCCAGAAACAAAAATCCTCATATATATGGTCATTTAATTTTTGACAAGGGTGCCAAGGGTACCATTCAATGGGAGAAATGACAGTCTTTTCAACAAATGGTGTTGGGAAAACTGAATATGTACATGCAAAAGAATGAAGTTGGACCCTTACCTAATACCTTACATAAAAATTAACTCAAAATTGATCAAATACCTAAATTTAAGAGCTAAAATTAGAACATTCTTAGAAGAAGACATAGGGGAAATCTCCATGACACTGGATTTGAAAATGATTTCCTGGATATGACACCAAAAACATATGGGGCAAAACAAAAATAGATAAATTGGACTTCATCAAAATTAAGAACTTTTGTACATCAGAGGATATGATTTAAAAAAAAGTGAGAAGATGACCTACAGAATAGAAAAAAATATTTTCAAATCATATACCTGATAAGGAATGAATATCCAGAATACATGAAGAACTCCTACAACTCAACAACAAAACAGCCTGATTCAAAAATGGGCAAAGGGCTTGAATACATATTCCTCTAGAGAAGATATAAAATGGCTAATAAGCATATGAAAAGATACTCTACATCACTAGTCATTAGGGAAATGCAAATCAAAACCACAACGAGATACCACTTCACATTCTTTAGGATGGCTATTATCAGAAAAATAGAAAATAGCAACAAGCATTATTGAGGATGTGGAGAAACTGGAACCCTTATGCATTGCTGGTGAGAATGTAAAATAATATAGCTGCTGTAGAAAACAGCACAGCAGTTCCTCAAAAAAATTAAACATAAAATTACCATACGATACAGTAATCCCACTTCTAGTTATGTGCCCAAAGTAATTGAAAGCAGGTTCTAGAAAGATATTTGTACACTTATGTTCATAGCAGTATTATTTACAACAGCCAAAATGTAGAAACAACTCAAGTGGCCATCAATAGGTGAATGAATAAACAAAATGTGGTATATATACACAATGGAATATTATTCAGCCATAAAAAGGAATGAAATTCGGATACACATTACAACATGGATGCACTTTGAAAACATCATGCTAAGTTACATAAGTGAGACACAAAAGGACAGATATTGTACACACTTATCTGATATATCTAGAATAGTCAAATACATAGAGACAGAAAGTAGAGTGGTGGTTTCTAGGCACTGGAGGAGGAGAGAAATGGGAGTCATTGTTTAATGGCTACTGAGTTTCAGTTTCACAAGATGAAGAGTTTTGGAGATAGAGGGTAATAATGGTTGCACAACACTGTGAATGTACTTAATGCCACAGAACTGTCCACTTAAAAATGGTTAAAATGGTAAATTTTGTTATATGGATTTTATGCCCATAAAAAAGATTTCTCAAATTAAAAAGTGGTAAATAGTAAATTTTGTTAGATATTTTACCACAATAATAAGAAAAACCATATATATATATGGTTGCAGTGAGCTGAGATCACGCCACTGCACTCCAGCCTGGGCAACAGAGTGAGACTCCGTTTCAAAACAACCAACCAACCAACCAACCAAAAAAACCCCAACTTATTACAAAGCCATAAATATATATATATATATAAATATATATATATATATATATATTTAAGACCTAGTTTCAAGATGAAATGATTTCTAAGGTCCCTTCTAATTCTAAAATTTTATGTGATATGGAGATATCAAGGAGAAAAGAGAAAGAGAATCTATTAATAGTTGAGAAAAAAGCTCCTGACTGAATTAAGAGTATAACTTTACCTTTTAGTGATTATAAATGGACCAAGAAGCTCTAGCAATGGTAGCAAACTCCAGTGCCTACAGACGACGTGCAGGGAACGTCAGCAGGTGAAGCAGGGCAGCTTGGGTTGGTGGTAAATCTGAGACCATATGCCCTGTCTAAAGGGAGCAGCTGCATCTCTGCCCTGGTGAACTGTCTCCCTGCAGGAATGTGGGCATGGTGCTGGGAGGATTTTCCATTCTTCAAGTGAAACTGAAATTGAGACTTTTATGTGAAACATTGGCATCTAATTGAATCTAAATATTTTTAACACTGCAAGCCAAAGAAGATACATCTGTAGGCCAAGGCATGTGTAGTTAGCTGACTACTAGTTTGTGATACCTTTCATGGAGTGAAGGTAAAAACCCAGAATACAAAAGAAGGAATGGAGGTACTATTCACCAGTGTTTAAAGTTTGATTATGGATAATGATCTACATCTTTCAAATCCTTATTTTGGAATACTGAATATTATTTTAATTAGGTGTTATTTACTATAGTATGGCTTTGATTGGGCTGGTTTTTAGTGGGGCACTTTGAACATGAGGTTTAGTACCTGGTATATAGCATTTTGTCAATAAGATTTATTAATTTAAATCAGAAGTTCCTATATAATATAGAAAAGTTAATGTAAAGCAGATTTTAAAAACTAACCTATCTTCTGATAAAATGAATGATAATATAATCCATTCAATAATCTATCTTCTGTATCATTATGGGGAAATGGTAAGCCTTCATATTATATAACAAAAAAATCACTCACCTATATTAGGTGCTAGGGATATAATTACTGGCAAAACAAACAAGGTTCCTGTCCTCATAAAGTTTATAATTTTAATAAGGGAGATGGACATTAAGTGTCATTCAAGTAAATACTGAATCAGAAACTGTAATAAATGATATGACTAAAAATCAGAGGATAGTCTGAAAAATTATAATGGAAGGACCCAATTCAGATAAGGGAGGGAGTCACAGAGAAGGCTTCTTTAAGGACCTGACCTTTAAAACTAAAACGTACAGGTATTATGTATGGAGGGTTGAGGAGTTTCAGGTGGGAGAGAAGATGGTGACAAAAGCATTCCAGGAACGCTTGTGTAACAGCCCCAAATAACCAACATCGAAAAAAAAGAGAACATTAAATAGGGGGAAAGATTAAAGTTATTGGAGGTAGAGAGGTGAATGATTTGAGGGGTCATCAATTGTCAATTTTCTCCCTGGAGAAAAGATTTTGAAGAAGGAAATAAACATGAAAAACGAAAGGAAAATTAGGAACTGAGGAGAAATAAACAAAATGGGAGCTAGGAAATAGGCACTGAAATTCTTGTTGATTGTCTACACCCAGTTTCCAGGAGAAAATGAGGAGAGGCGATGCACTGGTTGGAGCAGGTGAACATAATTGGCTGGTGGGGCCCACATTAGTGAAGAGACCACACGGAAGGGTTCTTGTTTGTTTAAAACATTACAGAAGCAACAATTGCTCTTTAATAATTCAAAGACAGCCACCCCACTCCTGTAGTAAAGCACTATTAATCCTCACTGAATGATTTTTACTGGTGAAGATGAGGCTTAGTGACAAGCAAAATCAAGTGGAAGTTCAAGGCAATTACACAAAGAAGTCAGACCAACAGCTTCATTTCAGCCTAAAGTGTCTGCATTTTCCCTTGACATCACTTTGTCCACCATAAACATTAGATATTTTAGAAAAAGTAACAGATTTTTATCACATAATCAGATAGACCCACTGCAATTCCCTGATTCCTAGAATGTAAGCTCTATAAAAGCAGGGATTTTTGTCAATATTCTGATCATACAGCAAAGTTGACAAGAATAAAAATTTCTGTCTGTCCCAGTCACTGCTTTATCACCAGCAACTGATACATAAATGTTTGTCGAATGAATAAATATGAACACAAAACCACTGTCAATTCAGAGTGAAACATAAAAGATAAAAGGAAAAAAAAGGAAAGGAAAAAAGCAAGGAAGGGATGAAACTGGTCATACTTTACATCCTGGCATTCATTCTTGACTCTTTCTCTGCCACATCCCTCACCCAGTCAATCAGCAAATCCTGTCAAACCAACTTCTTAAATAGCTCTTCATTTTCATGGTCATTTTTGTTATACTATAAGAGTCTCCTAACTGGTCTTTGTTTTCACTTTTACCTGCCTTGCATTCTATTTTCCATGCTTTTGTCTGTGTTACATGTGAAAATACCACACAAATGGAGAAGATTCTACTAACTTCAGGAGAAACTTTTTATTTCCATAGGTTTTTGGGGAACCGGTGGTATCTGGTTACATGAGTATGTTCTTTAGTGGCGATTTGTAAGATTTTGTTGCACCCATCACCCAAGCAGTATACAATGAACCCAATTTGCAGTCCTTTATCCCTCACGCTCAACCCATCCTTTCCCCTGGGTCCCCAAAGTCCATTGTCTCATTCCTATGCTTTTTAGTGCACACGAACCCTTTGTAACACCTGGGGTAGCATACACAGCAAGTTGTTAAGAATGTGGACTTCGTGGGCTTGAGAGTGGTGGCTCACACCTGTAATCAGCATTTTGGGAGGCTGAGGTGGGTGGATTGCTTAAGCCCAGGAGTTTGAGACCAGCCTAGGCAACATGGTGAAACCCCATCTCTACAAAAAATGCAAAAATTAGCTGGGTGTGGTATGTGCCTGTATTCCCAGCTACTAGGAGGGCTGAGGTGGGAGGATTGCTTGGGCCTGGGAGGCAGAGGTTGCATTGAGTGGGCAACAGAGTGAGACTCAGTCTCAAAAAAAAAAAAAAAAAAAAAAAGAATGTGATAATGTGAACTTTGTGAAGATGTAGGTTGGAATATGAGCTGTGCTACTTACAAACGCTGTGGCCTTGTGCTAGTTACTTAATTCTCTGACTCTCAGTTTCCTTTTATTTTCCTTTCTTTTTCTTTTTTTTTTTTAGACAGAGTCTCACTCTGTTGCCTAGGCTGGAGTATAGTGGCATGATCTTGGCTCACTGCAACCTCTGCCTCCCAGACTCAAGCGATTCTCCTGCCTTAGCCTCCTGAGTAGCTGGGACTACAGGCATGTGCCACCACACCTAGCTAATTTTTATACTTTTAGTAAAGAAAGGGTTTCACCATGTTGGCCAGGCTGGTCTCAAACTCCTGACCTCAAGGATCCACCTGCCTCGGCCTCTCAAAGTGCTGGGATTACAGGCATGAATCACTGCACCCAGCTGACTCCGTTTCTTAACATATAAAACAGGATAGTAATCATATCAACTCATATGTTTATTGTGTGGATTAAATGAATGAATACATGTAAACATTTTGCTCAGTGTATGGCACATAAAAGCATTCCGCATTATCTCCTATTGACTGTGATAGTGTTTCCTTATTATGTGTTAAGTATTGGCCACAATGACTTCTTACCACTTTCCAAAGGAACCATGTTGTTTCATGTTATCATACTTTCAGAAATCGTGTTCCCTGTTTTTGAATGTATTCCTTATTTGCTTAACAGCTTTCTACTGCTCCAAGATCCATCCCAACTGTGTTTGCTCCTTTATAGCCTTCACCTACTTCTACAGAATTTACTATTTTCTCCCTTGTGCTATTACGGAATCTTATGCATGGCTCTAAAAATCACCTGTACTCTATGGAGACTATTTCTACACCACTCTTTTTTTTTTTTGGTGGAACAGGGGTGGGGTTGAATTAATAATCTAGTTTATTTATTTTATTTCTTCTAGAAAAAAAAAAAAACGGGAGAGATGTACAGAATGTGCAGGCTTGTTACATAGGTATATGTGTGCATGGTGGTTTGCTGCACCTATTGACCTGTCCTCTAACTTCCCTTCCCTCAACTCTCACCCCTCAAGAGGCCCTGGTGTGTGATGTTCCCCTCCCTGTATCCATCGTGTTCTCATTGTTCAACTCCCACTTATGAGTGAGAACATGCAGTGTTTGGTTTTCTGTTCCTGTGTTAGTTTGCTGAGGATAATGGCTTCCAGCTTCATCCATGTCCCTGCAAAGGACATGATCTCATTCCTTTTCATGGCTGCATAGTATTCCATGGTGTGTATGTTCCACATTTTCTTTATCCAGTCTATTACTGATGGGCATTTGGGTTGGTTCCTATGCTACTCTGTTTCTTCTCCTAGAATAAGAGCTCCTTGAGGGCAAGTATTTTCACTTACTCATTTGTATTTCCAGCCTCTCATGCAGTGTTGACGCAGAACACACTGAAGCAATAATACAGCCTGGAGTCAGGCTTCACGGCTTCTCCTGGCACTGGCTTTTTCATTGACTGGGTGTGTGACCTAGAGCAAGTTATTTAACATTCTAAATCTGTTTCATTTTCTGCGCAAAGGAAGTAATAGCATCTACCTAACACATAGGGTTGTTGTGAAGAAAAATGAGATAATCTATCTAGAAGCACTTAATAAATGTTAATTGCTACTATCATTTTCACTATATTGTATTTTCCATGTCTAGAAATTCCATTTGGATCTTTTTAATATCTTCCACTAATCTCGTAATCATATTCATGTTTTCTTTACATACTTGAGTATATTTATATGATTTAAAATAACTATTTTAAGGTCCTTGTTAGTTAATTCCATCATCTCTGTCATTTCTGGATCTGTGTTTCTATTGATTAATTTTTCTCCTGGTCAGGGGCTGTATTTTCCTGCTTCTTTTAATGTCTGGTAATTTTGTTTTGTTTTGTTTTTGAGACAGGGTCTTACTCTCTGTCACCCAGGCTGGAGTGCAGTGGTGTGATCACGGCTTACTGCAGCCTCAACCTTCTAGGCTCAAGCAATCCTCCCACCTCAGCCATCTGAGTAGCTGGGACCACAGGTGTGCACCACCACACCTGGCTAATTTTTAAAATTTTTTGTAGAGACAGGGTTTTGCCCTGTTGCCCAAGCCGGTCATGAACTCCTGGGCTCAAGCAATCCACTTGCCTTGGCCTCCCAAAGTCCTGGGAGGTAGGTATGTGCCACCATGCCTGGCCTGTCTGGTAATTTTGAATTGAATGTCAGACTTGGTGAATTTTGCATTGCTGAATGCTGGATTTTGTTAAATTCCTTTAAAGATTACTGAATTTTGTTCTTGTATAGAGTTAAATTACTTGCAGATCAATTTAATCCTTTTTGCTTTTAAACTGTTGAGAACTCTACCCAGTCCCCTGTGTGTTTTGAGGTCTTTTCACTATGGCTGGTAGAAGTGTAAATTATACTTAGCCCCTTGTATACTCCAGAAATTGTTTGGCCCACTGTTTTCTGGTAGTTCTTTTTCCAACCCACACATATGCAAAGTTTGTAGCCAAAGATTCTGGAGCTCACTGAACAACTTCTTCCTCTTTTGGATTCTGACCTGTAAATTCTGGCTGCTCCAGCCTCCCTAAACCCCAGTCTCTGCCTCCTCAACTCAATAACACTGCTAAGCTCTTTGACAATCTCTCTTCCTATACTGTTGCTTGGAAACTGCCTCTCAGAATTCACAGTCCCCACCTGCCTATTGCCCAATGTCTGAAAACTGCTGTTTCAGATATTCTGATTCTTTCATTGTTAGTGGCAAGAGGGCAATTCCCTTAGCAGATACTTCTTCACAGATAGAAGAGGAAGTACCTATCATTATTTTATCAAATGAAATATATATATGTATGTATGTGTATGTATGTATATACTCAAAATTAAATTCTAATTGAAAATAAAGTTGGAGAAGGCTGTTTTGAGCCGGTATCCCTAAACAGAAGTAAAGATTTACATCAAGAGAATATCAATCTTTGCCAGACTTAGAAAATTCAGATTAATATTCCTATACAGAAAAAATTAGTAAAGTGAGAAGTGTAATTTTAAAGGCTTTTAAAATTCTAATAAAACTTTTTGCTTCCAAGAGCCTAAAGTTGCTTAGATACCAAGAAGTTCATTACAGTCTTCATGAGATTATCTGAAATTTGGACAAGATAATTAGCATCAGTGCTCAGTCATGCAGAAATGATATTATACCCCCGTACTTGCTAAAAACTGGAATAAAATATTTTTTGTCAAAAGGGACCAGGTCCTTAGATTTCTACAAGTGGCTTCATTTTTAGATACGTATGCTCTTCTTTTGCTACCTCCCAGAAGAGTTAGTTTCCACTTGATCATGCTCAAGTATGCACATGACATTCTAAGGAAGTTATCTGCAGAAGAACAATGCAGTAGGAGTTCCACTCAGTAGGCAGGTACCTGGCATTATAATTGATAAAATGGGGCTTAATAAATCCTTTCCTTTAGAATCTTGCCTCCAAGAGCTTTCACTCATTCTGGATTAAAATTGGAGATTGACACATTCCGGTTTAGAAAGATGTTCTGAAGTTTCCTAGAAAAAGCTGAGAATATATTAAAGCTACTTAACCAATTATTTTAGGATCACCTAGACACCGATGTTGCGTTTAGTCTAAGAAGTCTGAGGCTGTCTGACTAAGAAGCATAACAATAGGCCGGGCATGGTGGCTCACGCCTGTAATCCCAGCACTTTGAGAGGCCCAGGCTGGTGGATCACAAAGTCAGGAGATCCAGACCATCCTGGGTAACAAAGTGAAACCCCGTCTCTACTAAAAATACAAAAATTAGCCGGGCATGGTGGCGGGCACCTGTAGTCCCAGCTACTTGGGAGGCTGAGGCAGGCAAATGGCGTGAACCCGGGAGGTAGAACTTGCAGTGAGCCGAGATCGCGCTGCTGCACTCCAGCCTGGGCAACAGAGCGAGACTCCGTCTCAAAAAAAAAAAAAAAAAAAAAAAGAAGAAGCATAACAATAAACAGCCAGCATAAAATCTATGTTTTGTGTTTGTTTATGGCACAAGGAGAAACAGGCAATTTGGAGCTGCTTATTCTTAGCAGCTGGATGAGTCACTGGCAGCTGCTATTAGAAAGATAAAGAAACCCACATCTGCTAAGAGTCCAAATGCTACATGAATCCCTTGTGATAGTAAATACATTCTTGAAGAGGCCCCACTTCTGTATCAGGAAAAAAGTTAAGGCTATCTGAAGACCGTTTTCCATAGTTATCTTCATATGTTGTCTCACAGAAACTAGATCTAGCCATATTCTTCAATATACAGCTGACCCTTGAACAACACAGGTTTCAGCTGTGCAGATCTACACTTTTAGGGGGGTTTTTTCCAACCAAATATGGATTGAAAATACACTATTCTAGGGGTATGAAGCCCTGTATACGGAAGACTGACTTTCCACATATGAGAGTTCCACAGGACTAATGTAGGCCTTGATTATGCATGGATTTTGGTATAAATGGGGGTTCTGGAACCACTCCCTGCATATACTGAGAGACGACTGTACTAGGTGGTCTACAACAAATATTTGCTGACTGAGTAAGGGACTGGGAAAGACAACCTCTGTTAATATAGCACAAGCTTTACCTATACACTCACAGTTCCCAGTTTTGTTTATATAGAGACCAATGGAATAGTGTTTCTGAGTTGCTTCACTTAAAATTGAGTCCACATTGGTTTTTGCCTATTAGTGCATTTATTCTGTAAAGGAAATGATACGATCCTCAGTACACTAAGTACTTCTTTAATAATACTGTAATGGAGATGCATGATCTCCAGAGTTACATGTCAAAGAGGCAATGACTGAAGTAAAAATAGTAGAAATAGCACATCAGCATATTAGTAAATCTGGGTTCTATTTTTAGCTTTGATACTAATCCACCATGAAATGTTTCTGCAAGTTACACAATTTCATTATTTATAAAATGGGCACAATAATACCCACTTTACCTATTTCTTAGGACAGTAGAACTAATAAGATATTGGGTGGAAAAGTTTTAGAAAAGAGTTAGTAACTATATATAAAAGTTTAATAGCTGTATATTTAGTAGCTATTTAGAAAACTTACAGTTTTGTAGCAGTAGCATTGATTAGAGCATAGTGGGGAATCTCATAAATTCAAAAGCAGGGAGTCTACCTATTCACTTACTATAACCTCAGTGGGGAGGGGAGGGGAAGGGAAGAGAAGGGAGAAGAGAAGAGGGAGGGAGGGAGGGAGGAAGGAAGGAGCGAAGGAAGGAAGGAAGGAAGGAGGGAGGAAGGGAGGGAGGGAGGGAGGGAGGGAGGGAGGGAAAGAAAGAAAAGTAAAGAAAAGCAAGCAAGCAAGCAAGCAAGCAAGCAACTGCCTTAAAGGTATTTATAAAAACACATAATATGAAAGTAGGAGACCAGGCATGGTAGCGCACGCCTATAACCCCAGCACTTTGGGAGGCTGAGGTGGACAAGTGGCTTGAGCCCAGGAGTTCGAGACCAGACTAGGTAACATGGTGAAACCCTAACTCTATAAAAAACACAAAAATTAGCCACACATGGTAGTGCACAAATATATTCCCAGCTACTTGAGGTGGGAGGATCACCTGAGCTTGGAAGGTCGAGGCTGCAGTGAGCTGAGACTGTGCCATTGTATTCCAGCCTGAGTGACAGAGTAAGACCCTGTCAAAAATAAAAATAAAAAAAAAAGTTGAAATTTATTCTGTGGCTATTACTTGAAGGCTTTAAAAAAATATTCTAATATTCTTAGGCAGTGGCCCAAGCCAAAAACTTGGAAATTACCACTGGTCTTCTCTCTCATCTTAATGCCAAATCCAATCACCAAACCCTATGGATTCTCTCTAAAAGCGCCCCTTCCATCTCCATACTGCCTTAGTGTTGGCTCTAATCTCTCACTCAACTACTACCAGACTTCTATGTTCCTTGCCTCCAGTCTAGACCATCTTCTACACTGCCTTTTGAATGATCTTTCTAGAGCTCAGATATTACCACACCACTCTCCTATCTAAAAGCCTTCAAATAAGATGGGGCATGGTGGCTCACGTCTGTAAACCCAGTGCTTTGGAAGGCTGAGGCCTTGAGTTCAGGAGTTTGAGACCAGCCTGGGCAACATAGCAAAACCCTGTCTCTACAAAAACATTTAAAATTAGCTAGGTACGGTGGGCATGGACCTGTAGTCCTAGCTAGCTAGGAGGCTGAGTTAGGAAGATCACCTGAGCATGGAAGCTCAAGGTTATAGTGAACTATGATCAAGCCACTGCTCTCTAGCCTGGGCAACGGGGTCTTTTTCTTTTTGAGACAGAGTCTTGCTCTGTCGCCCAGGCTGGAGTGTAGTAGCGTGATCTCGGCTCACTGCAAGCTCCACCTCCCGGGTTCACGCCATTCTCCTGCCGCAGCCTCCTGGGTAGCTGGGACTACAGGCACCTGCCACCACACCCGGCTAATTTTTTTGTATTTTTTAGTAGAGATGGGGTTTCACCGTCTTAGCCAGGATGGTCTCGATTTCCTGACCTTGTGATCCGCCCACCATGGCCTCCCAAAGAGATGGGATTATAGGCGTGAGCCACCGCACCTGGTTGCAACTGGGACTTAAAAAAAAAAAAACCAAAACCAAAAAAAGCCTTCAAATAACACCCAGAGAATAAAATTTAACTTTTTTGTTTGTTTGTTTGTTTTGAGGCAGAATATCGCTCTGTCACCTAGGCTAGAGTCAGTGGCATAATCATGGCTCACTGTAGCCTCAACCTCCCCCGGCTCAAGTGATCCTCCTACCTCAGCCTCCCAAGTAGCTGTGACTACAGGTATGTGCCACCACACCTGGCTAATTTTGTTTATTTTTTTGTAGAGACAAAGTGTCAGTATGTTGCCCAGGTTGGTCTCAAACTTCTGGGCTCAAGTGATCCTCCTACCTTGGTCTCCCAAAATGCTGGGATTACAGGTGTGAGCCACCACATCCAGCCCCAATTTCTTTTCTTTTCTTTTCTTTCTTTTTTTTTTTTCTGAGGCAGAGTCTTGCTCTGTCGCCCAGGCTGGATTGCAGTGGCACAATCTCGGCTCACAGCAACCTCTGTCCCCCAGGGTTCAAACGATTTTCGTTTCTCAGCCTTCTGAATAGCTGAGATTATAGGAGTGTGCTACCACACCTGGCTAATTTTTGTATTTTTAGTAGAGACGGGGTTTCACCATGTTGGTTTCAAACTCCTGACCTTAAGTGATCCACCTGCCTTGGCATCCAAAAGTGCTGGGATTATAGGCTGAGCCACTGTGCCTGGCCCAATTTCTTTTATATGGCTAAAAAATGATCTTTCAGCAGCTCCGTTATTCCTTCACAGTCTCATCTCCCCTAACCTCCTTCACAAACTTCACACAGACCCTAGACATTCTGACCTGTTACATAAGTATTCCAGGTTCTTTTGTGCTTCAGCATATATTCTACCTAGGATGCCCTTCTCTCCTTTATCCATGTGAATGATTCCAACTCTTCCTTCCCAGCTTAGATCAAACAGCCAGTTCTAAGGAGGACCTTCTCTGCTCCACTTTTCTCTCCCTCCTCTAACAACAGTATCCCCATCCCACCCCCATTCAGGAGTTTCTTTCTTTGTATTCACATTATTCCTTGTATTTACTGCATGGCATTTTAATATCTGCCAAGAGCAAGGGCTGTGGAGTCAGACTGCCTGGGTATAAATCTGGGCCCAGAATTTACTATGTAACCTTGCCAAGTTACTTAACCTCTCTGATCCTCAGTTTCGTTAGTTACAAAATGGGGATTATAGTATCTACCACAGAGAGCCCTTGTAAAGATAAACGAGTTACTACATGTAAAGAGCTACACTTGGCTCTTAATAGGTATCATTAGTGATGGTAGTGGTAATAGTAATATCTTTGACATAAACCAGACAACTCCTCAAAAGTGAGGTATTCTAAATACCTTGAATAGCATGCATTCAAACAATATTTATAGGAACAAAAGAAAAAGTTTGAAAGAGAGAGAGAAAGAAAGAAAGAAAGAAAGAAAGAGAAAGGAAGAAAGGAAGGAAGAAAGAGAAAGAAAGAAAGAAAGAAAGAAAGAGAAAGAAAGAAAGAGAAAGGAAGAAAGGAAGAAAGGAAGAAAGGAAGAAAGGAAGAAAGGAAGAAAGAAAGAAAGAAAGAAAGAAAGAAAGAAAGAAAGAAAGAAAGAAAGAAAGAAAGAAAGAAAGAAAGAAAGAAAGAAAGAAAAAGAGAGAGAGGGAAGGAAGGTAGGAGGGAAAGAAGGAAGGAAGGAAGGATTCGGGAAGACTTACCGCCATTTTTGCCCACAGTTCGGAAGCATCTCCAGAAGGCTCGTAAAAATGATACCCTATTGTGGGGGGTGGCTTGTACGAAGCTGAATTCTCGAAAGAGAATGTGTGTTCCCTGGCATACACTGTTAAAACTGCAAAGAGAAAAATCAAGAAATCATTGTTAGATGGAATCCAGAAGGCTGGAATCAGAATGAAAAATTGAGACCAGAGAGAACCACTGCCAAAAAGAGGGAATTTTTCTCCCCAACAAAACTCTGAAGTCTAGATTAGACCTAGCCCTTCTATGGGGAAGTCTCTTCATATAACCATATCTCTCCGAAAACTCTTGGAGGCCAGTTCCTCTGAGTGCTTCCCACCTTCCACAGGTACACACAGAGGACATCTAAATCAGTCATTAGAGCATCGCATATGGAGGAAAGCCTTTTAGTCTCTAACTGGATGACACTGGCACTCATATTTTCCTTTTTGGAGAATACTTTTCCCTCCACTCCATTTGGAATTAGGTTTCCTTAAAGATATTCTTTCTGGGCTGGGTGCAGTGGCTCATGCCTGTAATCCCAGCAATTTGGGAGGCCAAGGTGGGTGGATTACTTGAGGTCAGGAGTTGGAGACCAGCCTGGCCAACAGGGTGAAGCCCTGTCTCTACTAAAACTACAAAAATTAGCCGGGCATGGTGGTGTGCGCCTGTCATTCCAGCTACTCGGGAGGCTGAGGCAGGAGAATCACTTGAACCTGGGAGGTAGAGGTTGCAGTGAGCTGAGATCATGCCACCGCACTCCAGCCTGGTCAATAGAGTGAGACTCATTCTCAAAAAAAAAAAAAAAAAAAAAAAAAAAAAATATTCTTTCTGTACTCTCCCTGGCCTATACCAGCTGCCATAAGGATAACATGGCTTATGGGGACATAACTGGAGTGTCTGTTCCAGTTTGGGGTGGTTTTATATATCTCTCTGACAATAACCCCAGAGACAAATCCCATGTGCCAAAGGATATAAAGGGTCCAAACAGAACAAGAAAGGAAAATAGAAACAAGGGTATAAAGTGGCCCCTAAATGAGAGTATGAAGCAAAGCCCCAGGGCCCAAGTGAGTCATTGTTTAAGCTGGGCCAGGGAAGGGAAAAAATATACTCCATTGACTTTGGGTTTTCCTGCCAAAGAAATAAAGGCTGTAGAGCCTGGTGTAATCTAAAAATGGAAATTCCACCGAAGAATAGGCAATTATCCAGTAATCATCCCTACCAGAGCAAACTTCAGGTTCCAGAAAACTTCTAAATTCTCTGACAAGTAAATCATGAGCGGAAAACATGTTAATCTTTGTGGAGAAGCAGACATTAAATTTGAAGATGGCAAGCAATGGGGGGAACGGTGGTAATTCCAAATGCCAATTTTCATTTGTTGACCATATAAAGCGGGGGAAAAAATCTGACTCTGAATGGAACAAGAAAAAATTTCAGGAGCCATCTATTCCGTTTCCCTTCTCTCAGACCAACTTCATGGGAAAGAGTCTAACTTGTCTTTAATATAGAGTATGTTTTCATTTAGGATAAAGTTAGTTCCTTCCTGTTAATAGTAACAGCACTTTATGAAAAAGCAAACTATATACTCTTCTTCTTTAATGGACAGCTAGCATAGAAATCTACTTCTAAGACACCCTGAGGAAGTATGAGGACATCATCTGGCAAAAGATTAGGTTAGTAGAGGGGCTTTCAAAAGCAACGAAAGTGTTAACCTAACCATGCAGTGCTATTGTCTTAAGCAAAGGAAAATAAAAAATACAGGAAATGAGCTGTTATAGGTAAATGCAGTAGGCTACATTTCCAGCAAATGAAGTCTGAAATGATAATACTGTAGCCTAAATTCATGAAGCTATCCAGCAAAGTAGTCCCAAAGCATGCTTCATATTCTAAGAGAGAAAAGTTGATGTCTAGGTCATGGTCTAATGAAATTGTAGCTTTGTTATAGCTTTTAAAGACTATCTCAAATGCCAAATTTTGTGTAAAGTCTTTTCCTGATTTTATCTCCCATGCCCAATTTCCATTGTATCTCGCTTAAAATTCTCTAACAGTGCTCACAATTTGCTACTTTGTTTTAAAGTTACTGGACTTTCCCCTATTAGACTGTCAGTTCTATGGAGTAAGCACAGATTGTACTCATCTTTGTCTCTACTATATTACCTAACTCATAATTACTCATAAATATTTGTGGAAATTGATTTAGAAAGATAAGAAAGACAGGTAAGTGATGCCAGGTAGAATGTATCTTTGAAGCTAGCCACACAGGAAATATTGAAAGTCTATATCTTATTAATTTTTCTAAATTCCAGGCTTTGGGTCTGATATTTTTATTATAATATTGCAATACCAGCTTTATTTTGATTGGTATTTTCCTGGTATATCTGTTTCTGTGCCTTTAATAACCCCCTTCTAGGTCATTTTGTTTGGGTATATCTCTTGTAAATAGCATGTGGCTAGATTTTGCTTCTCTACCCAACCTTACAGTCACTATATGTTAATGAGTAGCTTTTTAGTGTATCTGATTAATTTCTGACCTGATATCTTATTTTGTCTTTCCCATTATCCATTCCTCTTTGCCTTTCCCCACCCTCTTTTCCTACCTTCTATTGTGTTAGTAAAGTTTTGTTTTGTTTTAATTCTTTTCTATCCTCCCTATTAGTTTGGAAGCTATAGACAAAATCTATAATCTTTCAGTATTAAAATTTAATGTAATCAGCCAGGCATGGCAGTACATGCCTGTAGTTCTACTCAGAGGCTGAAGATGGAGGATCGCTTTAGCCCAGCAGTTTGAGTCCAGCCTGGGCAATATGGTGAGACCCCATCTTAAAAAATTAACATAATATTTATCTACATTGTTTTTTCCCCAGACATTGTCTCGCACTGTCACCCAGTCTGGAGTGCAGTGGCCCCATCTTGGCTCACTGCAACCTCTGCCCTCCAGGCTCAAGCATCGATCCTCCCACCTCAGCCTCCGATTAGCTGGGACCAAAGGCATGCATCATCACGCTTAGATATTTTTTTGGATTTTTAGTAGAGATGGTGTCTCACCATGTTGCCCTGACTGGTCTCAAACTCCTGAGTTCAAGTGATCCACCCGTCTCAGCCACCCAAAGTGTTGGGATTACTGGCGTGAGCCACCGCGTCTGACCTATCTACACATTTTTGAAAATGTCTGAAAATACTCATTATCTTTATAACTCTCCAAAACAAGACAAGGGGCCAGGAATGGTGGCTCATGCCTATAATCCCAGCACTCTGGAAGGCTGAGGTGGGTGGACTGCTTGAGCTCAGCAGTTTGAGAACAGCCTGAACAACATAGTGAAACGCTGATTCTACAAAACAATACAAAAATCAGCTGGGCATGGTGGCACATGCCTGTGGTCCCAGCTACTTGGGAGGCTGAGGTGGGAGGACTGCTGAAGCCTAGGAGGTCAAGGCTGCAGTGAGCTGTGATCGCACCACTGCACTCCAGCTTGGGTGACAGAGCAAGACCCTGTCTCAAAATAAATAAACAAAATAAAAATAAAAACAAAACAAGACAAAGCCCAAAGCACACTTTCTATAACTTATGTGCAGTCTTCTCATCTTCTGATATTATTTATATATCTTCTGATTATTAATATCTTCTGATATTATTTTTTAGAATGTGACTAGAATCTCTTTTTAAATTGGAAAACTTTTTTAATGTGGTAAACTATATATAAAATTTATCATTTAACCATTTGCAAGTGTACAATTCAGCGTCATTAAATATATTCACAATGCTGTGCAACCATGAATATCAATACCCAAAACTTTCTCATCATCCCCGATAAAAACTCTGTATTAAACACCACCACCCCCTTCTGCCCACCCCCCAGACCCTGATAACCTCTATTCTACTTTCTATCTCTATATATTTGTCTATTCTAAGTAGCTCATATAAGTGGAATCATATAATATCTGTCGTTCTGGCCTATTTCACTAAGAATAATGTTTTCAAGGGCTGTAGATGTAGCATGTATCAAAATTTATTTCTTGCCTTCCTTCATATTTTTAAAATAATAGAGACAGGGTCTCCCTATGTTGCCCAGGCTGGTCGCAAGCCTTGAACTCCTGGCCTCAAATGATCCTTCCACCATAGCTTCCCAAAGTGTTGGGATTACAGGTGTGAGCCACTGCAGGGCCATAAATTTATCTTTTTTTAAAAGCAGAATAATATTCCATTGTATGTATATACCATATATTGTTTATCCATTCATCTGTTGATGGACCCTTGCGTTACTTCCACCTTTTGGCTATTGTGAACAATGCTGCTATGATTTGTATACAAGTATCTGTTTCAGTCCCTTCTTTAATTCTTTTAGATCTATACCTACAAGTGCAATTGCTGGATTATATGGTAGTTACAGGTTTAACCTTTTGAGAAACAACTGAACTGTTTTCCAGAGCAGCTGAACTATTTTACATTCTCACTAGCAATGCACAAGGGTTCCAATTTGTCCACATCCTCACCAACACATACTATTTTCCTTTTTAAAAAATAGCCAACCTAGAGGGTGTGAAGTGGCATCTTATTGTTGTTTTGATTTGCATTTCACCATTGACTAATGATGTTGAGCATCTTTTCATGTGTTGGTCATTTGGGTATCTTCTTTGGAGAAATATCTATTCAAGTCCTTTGCCCATTTTTAAATTGGGTTTTTTGTTTTGTTGTTGAGTTGCAGGAGTTCTTTACATATTCTGGATATTAATTCCTTCTTGGAGATATGATGTGCAAATATTTTCTTCTGTTGTGTAGGTTGTCCTTTCACTTTCATGATAGTATCCTTTGATGCACAAAAGTTCTTAATTTTGATGAAGTCCAATTCATTTATATTTTTTTTCCTTATGTTTTTGGTGTTATATCCGTGAAATAATTGCTAAATTTAATGTCATGAAAAGTTTCCCCTGTTTTCTTCTAAGAGTTTTATAGTCCAATTTCATTCTTTCACATGTGGATATCCAGTTTTCCCAGCACCATTTATTGAAAAGACTGTCCTTTCCCTATTGAATTGCACCTTTGCAGGAAATCAAATGAGCATATATGTAAAGAGTTATTTCTGTGCTCCCTAATCTATCACAGTGGTCTATATGTTTGTCCTTATACCAGTGCCATAATACTTGAATTACTGTGGCTTCACAGCTAGTTTTATAGTTGGGAAGTTTGATTTTTCCAATTTTATATTCTTTTTTCAAGATTGTCCTGGTGATTCCATATAATTTTGAGGATTAGCTTTTTCTCTCAGTGAAAAAGCCTATTTGGAAATTTGATAGAAACTGTGTTGAATCGCTAGGCACAGTGGCTCACGTCTGTAATCCTAGCACTTTGGGAGGTCGAGGAGGGCAAATCACCTGAGGTCAGGAGTTTAAGACCAGCCTGGCCAACATGGTGAAACTGTCTCTACTAAAAATACAAAAAAACTAGCCAGGTGTGGTGGCAGGCACCTGTAATCCCAGCTACTCTGGAGGCTGAGGCAGGAGAACTGCTTGAACCTGGGAGGTAGAGGTTATAGTGAGCTCAGACTGCGCCACTGCACTCCAGCCTGGTAGACAGAGTGAGACTCCATCAGAAAAGAAAGGAAGGAAAGAAGGAAGGAAGGAAGGAAGGAGGGAAGGGAGGAAAGGAGGAAGGGAGGGAGGGAGGGAGGGAGGGAGGGGGGGGGAGGGAGGGAGGGAGGGAGGGAGGGAAAGAAAGAAAGAAAGAAAGAAAGAAAGAAAGAAAGAAAGAAAGAAAGAAAGAAAGAAAGAAAGAAAGAAAGAGAGTTCAATCAACCAGCCTGACCAACATGACAAAACCCCATCTCTACTAAAAATACAAAACTTAGCTGGGTGTGGTAGTGGATGCCTATAATCCCAGCTACTCAGGATTCTGAGCAGGAGAATCATTTGAACCTCGGAGGTGGGGGTTGCAGTGACTCGAAATCATACCACTGCACTCCAGCCTGGGTGACAGACTGAGACTCTGTCTCAAAAAATAAATAAATAAAATAAAAAAGAAAAGAAAAGAAACTGTGTGAATCAGCAGATTGCTTTGGGTAGTACTGACATGTTAACAGTGTTACATCATCCTATCCATGCACTCAGGGTGTCTTTCCATTTATTTAGCTCTTCTTTAATTTCATTCAGCAATGTTTTATAGTTTTCAGTGTGCAAGTCTTTCACCTCCTCTGTTAGACTTATTCCTAATAGACTAAACCTTTTGGATGCTCTTTTAAACACAATTGCTTTTCTTAATTTCCTTTTAGATTGTTCATTGATGATATACAGAAACAACTGGTTTTTATGTGTTGCTCTTGTCCCCTGAAACGTTGCTGAATTCATTTATAAGCTCTAGAAGTTTCTTTTTTCTTTTTTTTGGTGGATTCTTTGGGATGCTTTTTATGCATAGGATCATGTAACCTGTGAATATATTTTACCTTTTACTTTCCAATTTGGATGTCTTTTATTTCTTTTGATATCTACCTTTTCCTTTTTATTCCTTTTTTTAAAAAATTCACCCCCATACCTAGAGGACAATATACCCCTTTAAATGTAAAAATTACTATTTTAGGCCGGGAGTGGTGGCTCATGCTTATAATCCCAGCACTTTGGGAGGCCGCGGTGGGTGGATCACGAAGTCAGGAGTTCAAGACCAGCCTGGCCAACATGGTAAAACCCTGTCTCTACTAAAAATACAAAAATTACCCGGGTGCGGTGGCAGATGCCTGTAATCCCAGCTACTCGGGAGGCTAAGGCAGGAGAATCGCTTGAACCCGGGGGGCAGAGGTTGCAGTGAGCCGAGATTGCACCACTGCACTCCAGCCTGGGCGTTAGTGAGCCTCCATCTCAAAAAGAAAAAAAAGAAAAAGAAAAAAAAAGAAAAAAATTACTACTTAAAAAAAATCAATAATGAATTAAGTCTACCTACATTTATGAAATCAATTTTCACGCTCACTACTATTTCCCACATTCTGCTCCTTCACTCTTGGTTCAATCATTTTCTTGCTAAAGTACATCCTCTAATAAGATCCATAATCACTTACTGAAATCCTGGCACCTTTCTGGTTTGGAATTGACAAACTTTGAGATTTTATAAAGGTAATACATTGCACAAACCAGATGTGATATAACACCTCCAGCAGGGTTGGGATAGCACCCCATGGATTCAAACATATTAAAGTCTTCACAGTGAAACATATAAGTATTCACACTAAATGGGATAAACAAAGACCAAACTTAGCCCGTAAACTAGTTCAGGTCAAGTTTACCCCCCAAATGAGTTTGCTGAAAACTTACCAAAGGACAAATTCAGGTTTTCAAAGCTTTTTTTGAATTGTGAATTTATTAATAGACATAAACCTGTAGTTCTTTCAGCAAAAGCCTGTGAGTGAAAATATCTTTATTTTACCTATTGGAATGAAATTTAATTCGGTGGAGAATTCTGGTTATTACCTATCTTCTCTCAGCACTTTAAAGATACCACCCCGTTGTCACCTCGCACCTATCACTGATATCAAGCAGACTGCTGTCAAACTCCTGCCATTCCTTTGAAGTGAATCATTCTTATCATTCATATAAACAATTTCCTTTATCTTTAATGCAGATTCTACAACGTATCTACCATGTAGGTTTATTTTTATTTATTTTGCTCAGTACTTTAAACTGACTTCTGTTTTTTGTCAGTTTGGGAAAATGATCAGCCCACATATATATTTTTTGAGACAGGATCTCACTTTGTTGCCCAGGCTGGAGTGCTGTGGCGTGACCATAGCTCACTGGAAGCTTGAACTCCCGGGTTCAAGTGATCCTCTCATCTCAGCTTCCTGAGTAGCTGGGACTACAGGTGCACACAACCATGCCTGGCTAAACTTAACTTTTTTGTAGAGATGGGGGCTCACTATGTTGCTCAGGCTGGTCCTGCACTACTAGCCTCAAGCAATCCTCCTGCCTCAGCCTCCCAAAATGCTAGAATTACAGATGTGAGTCATTGCACCCCCCAATTCTTTTAAAAATATTGCTTCTTTGCCATTCCCTCTATCATTTTCTTCTGTATCCTATTAGATATACGTTGTAGCTTTTTAATGTCTCTTACCTGTCTTCATAGTTTTTTAGGTCTTTATGTTACACTTATTATCTTTTAAGTTATTCATTCTCTATTCTGTCTGGTCAGCCTAAGTAATGTAGATTCTACAATTCTACAAGATTCATGCAACTGTGCTTCAGCCTGGGCAATAAAGTGAGATCCTATCTCACAAAATACATATGTACATATATTGGCTGATAATTTTCCAGAACAACAACAACAACAAAAAAACAAAACAGAAGTCAAAGTGCTGAGCAAAATAAATACAAATAAACTGTCCAGGAGCGGTGGTTCACACCTGTAGTCCCAGCACTTTGGGAGGTCAAGACGGGTGGATCACAAGGTCAGGAATTCGAGACCAGCCTGGCCAATATGGTGAAATCCCGTCTCTACTAAAAATACAAAAAAATTAGCCAGGCATGATGGCGCATGCCTATAATCCCAGCTACTTGGGAGGCTGAGGCAGGAGAATTGCTTGAACCCAGGAGGTGGAGGTTGTAGTGAGCCGAGATCACGCCACCACACTCCAGCCTGGGTGACAGAGCGAGACTCCATCTCAAAATAAATAAATAAATAAATAAATAAATAAATAAATAAATAAAAATAAACCTACATGGTAGATACACTGTAGAATCTGCATTACTCAGGCTGATCAGACAGAATAGAGAATGAATAATTTAAAAGATAATAAGTACTTCCCAAGTAGCTGAGTCTACAGGCGCACGCCACCATGCCTTTTTATATCTAGAGACAGGGTTGTAGAGACAGGGTTTTGCCAAGTTGCCCAGGCTGGTCTCAAACTCCTGGGCTCAAGTGATCCGCCCTCCTTGGCCTCTGAAAATGCCAGGATTACAGGCATGAGCCACCTCAACCTGGCCTCCAAGTCAGTTTTAAATGTTCAACTATTTTTATTTTCTCTGGAGTAAATTTATGTTTATTGGGTTTATTGACTGTCTTTCTCAATATTAGTGTTCCTCATATATTTTAGAATTTCAGCATATAAGTTCATGTGAAGTGGGAGGTTTTTACTCTCTCTTGTGGACAGACCCTAGTCCAGAACCAGGTCCTGTATTGGATGACTTATGGCTCCATTCCTGATATTAGGGACATCACAGAGATTGTCACTGTACTGCTAAGGAGGTTGGACCCACTAAGACCTAGCTGTAAGGCTGTCTGCTTCTTCTCACACCTCAAGGTTTTTGTTTTTTTTAATAGATGGGGTCTCACTATGTTGCCCAGGCTGGTCTCAAACTCCTGGCTCAAGGGATTCTCCTGCCTCAGCTTTCCAAACAGCTGGGGCTACAGGCATGCACCACCGCACCTGGCTAAACTTCCAGGTTTTATGTAAGCCATTTGTCAGGTAGCAGTCATCACTTTTTTTGAGTCTCTCTTAAAGTGGTGGAGGCAGAAGGGGCTGGCTCCAGTCTCCTGCACTGTGTGTACAACGCTTTGAATCTCCACCATTCAAGAAATGAGCTTTCAGTTACTACACCTTCTGAATCCAGAGCACAAGAGGCATGTGGTCACAGTCCCACTTACTGCATTGTGGTTTTATTGAGTTTCTAATAAGATGAATTTATATTAATTTTATGCATGGCTACGTCCTTAAACTTCTCTTCTTAGAAAATTTTACGTATCATTACCATGTGTGTAGAATGAATAAGAGGCCCAAGTCATGAACACTGCAAGCCATCATGACCAGAAATTCAAAACAAACATTTGACCCACCAAGCTTAAAAATGCATATTTGTACTAATTTTTCATTGTATTTGACTAAACTACAAAGTTCTTTAATAGACATTAATCTTTCCTCTAAAGTAAAACAAGAAAGTTCCTAAAAATATCTTAAAGGCCATACAGAAGTACACCATATGTCTGCCATAAACAGATTTTGCCAAAACGAGTATTCAAATTTCATTGAGCAATTTTTTTTATTCTTAAGTTGTTGGAGTTCTTCCTTGAAGATTTTAATTTTTAAAAATTTTGACGTATTATAATTTCAAATTTACCAAAAAGCTATAATAGCACAAAGAATTCCTGAATATCCTTTACCTAGATTACTCAAATGTGAATATTTTGCTACATTTTCTCTCTCACTCTCCTTTTTCTCTCTCTCTTGCTCTCTCTCTCTCACACATACACACACAGACATATAAGTACATATGTATATACATATTATCATTTTTTGGAACTATTTGTAAGTCATAGACATGACACTCATTTACTCCTACAGTATTTCCTAAAAACAACAACAACAAAAACAAAACAAACAAACAAACAAAAAACAGAAGTCAGTTTAAAGTGCTGAGCAAGATAAATAAAAATTAGGAAATAAGGATTTCCTAAAAATATTTCCTAAAACTAAGGAAATCTCCTCCCTCCCTTCCTTCCTTCCTTCCTTCCTTCCTTCCTTCCTTCCTTCCTTCCTCCCTCCCTCCCTCCCTCCCTCCCTCCCTCTCTTTCTCTCTTTCTCTCTTTTTTTTTTAGACAGGGACTTGCTCTGTTGCCCAGGCTAGAATGCAGGGATACAATCACGGCTTACTGTAGCCTTGAACTCCTGAGCTCAAGCGATCCTCCCACCTCAGCCACCTGAGTAGCTGGGACTACAAGCGCACACAATCATGCCTGGCTGATTAAAAAAAAATTTTTTTTTTTTTTAGAGATAGGGTCTCGCTTTGTTGCCCAGGCTGATCTCGAACTCCTGGCTTCAAGTGATCCTTCCACCTCAGTCTCCCAAAGTCAGCCTCCAAGAGCCACTGGAGCCTAGGTTTAGCAACATCATCGAGAAGTGCAGCCTTAAGTTAAGTGGATCCTTGCTGGTGCAAAGGTGGCATGTGAAAGCCCACTTGCAGTTGCAGCCTGGCCATCCACCTATCAAAAGGGCATGAGAGTATTCTGATCATCTCCACAGACCTAGTCCACAACATCTCAGATGGTTTTGACCAGAAGTTCTCAACGGTGCCTACCAAGGTCAAAGGCTCTGACAACCTCTTCACTATGGAGACTGACGCCAGCCAGGGTGCAGCGTAGCTGCCTAGTGAGTTCTTTGAGGAGGACAACATGCTGAGCATGAGCAAGAAGTTAATGCAGGAAGCCATGAGTGCCTTCCCCGGCATCAATGAGGCCATGAGCTATGCTGAGGTCATGAGGCTAGTGAAGGGTATGAACTTCTCAGTGGTAGTGGTTGACATGACACTCAGCAGATCAAGAACCAGATCAGCCCATTCATCTTACAAACGTGCAACATGCTAGGTGTGGGGGACATGAACATAGACCTGCTGTCTTCCATGCTGAAGCAGACACTGCTCATCATCTACTTTGTCAGCAAACAGTTCAAGGGCCCTGAGCAGACTACCTGTATCATCTGCAAATATATCCCTGAGTTCTATCCCTGTATGAGACAGAGTGACTGATCCAGGAGCTGGCCAAGTACAAGATTGACACATACAACATCATCATCACCCAGCTTCTCTTCCCCAACCTGAAAATCCTGAAAGATATGTGAGGCCTGACACAAGATTCAGGCCAAGTATCTGAACCAGATGGGGGACCCTTATAAAGACTTTTGCACTGTGAAACTGCCACTGTCTCCCCATGAGGTGCAGGGGGCAGACAAAGTCAACACCTTCTCAGCCCTCTTCACAGAACCCTACAAGCCCTGCAGCACCCAGCAGCACCACTGCCAGCCCCAGCTGCTGCCATTTTACACTCAACCTTTACCTTCCCCACCCTCCAGGGCAGAGGTTACACAAATCCCTCCCCACCACCTCCGCCATAGTACAAGGGGAGACACTTGGGGAGCAGGTGTATGGTAGATGCACCTGTCAGAAATAATTGAAGCATTTCCTGAGAATGACCCTGTGGTCTAAGATGAATGTGTGTTCAGAGTTCTGAGTGAAGGAATTTGGGAATGGCCAACCCAGAGATTCATTATTTATCTATGAGGAACATCTGAACCATCTGATCCATCCCATGGATCACGGGCCATACAGGGGTTACAGGCCCTTTGTTTTGGGTTGGATGAAGGTTGCTAGGTGGAGACTGCCAGGGTGGGGGCGGGGGCTAAGTGAAAATGCTGTATAAACTGCATGCTTTTTTATAAGTGGTAGCAGTTCTCCTGTTCATCATGCTGCCCCTGGACTGCCCTGTATGTAAATCCCCTCAATAAACCTTATGTTTCATTTGCTGGCTCCGTGTCTCTTTTTCAGCCTCGCAAACATGGTGCCATCCCTACGGAAGTCAATAGGGGTCCAGCACAGGAGGAAGCAGGGAGGGAGTCTATTCTCCTGGTGGGGGTAGAAGTGCTCTAGTTGCCCTCCCTGCCATCTCTCCCTGCCTCTTGCTCCTCAATAAAATGATCTTAAACCAGAAAAAACAGTTACAATGAAAATGATGTTAAATGAAATAGTTATTTGAAAACCTGTTGTACAGGTTACTTTATAGAATGTACTTCCATTTGGGTTTGTCTGATGTCCCCTCATAATTCAATTCAGGTTATACCCCTTTGGCAGGATCATCACAAAGGTGACGCTGAGTTCTTCTCAGTGCATCACATCTGGGGGCACTTGCTGATTAGTCTAATTACTGGGGATGTTAACTTTGATTCTTTGGTTAGAGCAGCATCTGCCAGGTTTTGCCACTATAAAGTTAGCCTTTATAATGGATAAGTATCCCGTGGGAAGATATTTTGAGTCTGTGGAAATATATAGTTACTCTGCAAACTTTCATTCACAAATTTTAGTATCTATTAATAATTGTTGCCAGAACCAATAATGAATATGAAGGTTTTGCCAAATGGTGAATCTTTTTCCAACTATGTCATTTCATCTACGTTTTTAAGTTGATCTTCTACAATAAGGAAAAGCTTTCCCTTCTTATTTATTTATATCATTGTGGACTCATGGATTCTTACTTTGTTCAATAGGTTATATTCCTTTACTATCATTATATATTTTTATGCTCATATGATCCCATATTTGGCCATGGAAGCCCTCCAAGCTGACTTCTACATTCTTTTGACACATCTACATAATTATCTGATCACTTCCTTCCTTTTTGATAGAATAAGATGTTCCAGTATCATCTTGTTCTTTCCCTACCTCACCCTGGAGCCAGCCATTTATCCAAGAAGCCCGGTTGTTTTTAGTAAAGAATAGGCTAGGTGCAGTGGCTCACGCCTGTAATCCCAGCACTTTGAGAGGCCGAGGTGGGAGGATCGCCTGAGGTCAGGAGTTTGAGACCAGCCTGGCCAACATGGCAAAACTCCTCCTCTACTAAAAATACAAAAATTAGCCAAGCGTGGTGGCACTTGCCTGTAATCCCAGCTACTCGGGAGGCTGAGGGAGGAGAATCGATTGAACTTGGGAGGCAGAGGTTGCAATGAGCCAAAGTTGTGCCACTGCACTCCAGCCTGGGCGACAGAGAGAGACTCCATCTCAAACAAAACAAAACAAAATCTATGAGCTCACACTGATTCAATTCCAGTTCAACACTACAGGTTACATTCTATCATCTCCCCTTTCCATATCTGAAATGTCCTTTTTCTTTTCTTTTCTTTTTTTTTTTTTTTTTTTTGAGACAGAGTCTGGCTCTGTCGCCCAGGCTGGAGTGCAGTGGCCGGATCTCAGCTCACTGCAAGCTCCGCCTCCCGGGTTTATGCCATTCTCCTGCCTCAGCCTCCCGAGTAGCTGGGACTACAGGCGCCTGCCACCTCGCCTGGCTAGTTTTTTGTATTTTTTAGTAGAGACGGGGTTTCACCATGTTAGCCAGGATGGTCTCGATCTCCTGACCTCGTGATCCGCCCGTCTCGGCCTCCCAAAGTGCTGGGATTACAGGCTTGAGCCACCGCGCCCGGCCTGAAATGTCGTTTTTCTAAAGTGAGAAAAAGGTTCCTGTTATCTATAACATATTTACTTATTTGCTTAATCCTAAAATGTACTAAGCTAGCTAACCCATTCCTCTGTGAAAAAGAAGCCTGCTAATTAGAGTTTAATACTTGTTTAGAGTTGTTTTAGCCTGAGGGTATATAGTCCAAATATTGTGTTCCTTAGATGAGTTTCTCCAACCCCCTTCTGTATGGTATATTATTCATTTGAAATACAATTTGCTTCACTTATTTGTTTGTTTTCAATTTTAGAAACTCCCCCAATCTTGTCAAATACATACTTACTTATGTAAATGAAAATAACATAGTTCCAAAACTAAGACATGTGCAAAAAAAATTCTTCGATAAGTGACCTTTATATCTATCCCACTTTTATCTTTTCACTCCATCTCACTAACATCTTATAGATAATGAATCTCATTGGTCTCTGGTTTATTCTTCCTGTGTGCATATTTTTTTCTCAGATGAGCAGATACATGTATATACAGTTGACCTTTCAACAGCATGGATTTGAACTGTGTGGGTCTACTTATACATGGATTTTTTTCAATAAATATATTAGAAAATTTGGAAGGATTTGCAACAACTTAAAAAAACTCACAGACCAACTGTGCATCCTACACATATTGGAAAAATTAAGAAAAAGTATGTCATGAATGCATAAAATATGTAGACACTAGTCCTTTTTATCATTTACTACATTAAAATATACACAGATCTGTTATAAAAAGTTAACGTTTAGCAAAACTGACACACACACTTACAGACCATACATGGTGCCATTCACAGTGGAGAGAAATGTAAGCAAACATACAGTATTAAATCATAACTGTATAAAATTAACTGTAGCTCATACTGTACTACTATAATAATTTCATTCATAGCCAACTCCTGTTGCTATTGCAGTGAGCACAAGTGTTGCAAGTATCTGCTTAAAACACCATGTGATGCTAATCATCTCTGCATGGGCAGTTCATTTCTCCAGTAAACTGTATCACAGTAAAAAGTGATCTCTCATGGTTCTCATGTATTTTTCATCGTGTTCAGTACAAAACCATAAACCTCAAGTAACACCATGGGACCCACACGAAGTGTCACTAGTGATGCTGAAAGTGTTTCAAGAAGCAGAGACAATTCATGACATTACAAGATAAAGTTGAATTGCTTGACATACATCATAGATTGAGATCTGCAGCTGTGGTTGGCCTCCATTTCAAGATAAATGAATCTAACGTAAGAACAACTGTAAGCAAAGGAAAGGAAATTCATGAAGCAGTTGCTGCAGCTGCATCACCAGGCATAAAAACATTGCACTTTTGGTGAAATTTTTTTTTAACTTGTCTTGAAAACGCAGCTTTTATATGAGTGCAGGATTTCTGTAAGAAAGGCATATGACCCTAATATGATCTGAGAAAAAGTGAAGTCATTATATGACAACTTAAAGCAGAAGGAAGGTGAAGGGTCTAAAGCTGGAGAATTTAATGCCAGTAAAGGATGGTTTGATAATTTTAGAAAAAGTTTTGGCTTAAAAAATATCAGGATATCAGGGGAAGTAGCTTCTGCCAACCAAGAGGAGGCAAACACGTTTCTAGATGCCATTAAGAAAATTATTGAGGAGGCCAGGTGCAGTGGCTCATGCCTGTAATCCCAGCACTTTGGAAGGCTGAGGTGGGAGGATCGCTTGAGCCCAGGAGTTTGAAACCAGCCTGGGCAACATGGAAAAATCCCATCTCTACCAAAAATAAAAATTAGCCGACCATGGTGGCACAAGCCTGTAGTCCCAGCTACTCAAGAGACTGAGGCATGAAACTCAATCGAGCACAGGAATTCGAGGTGGTGCGAGTTATAATCATGCCACTGGACTCCAGCCTGGGCAACACAGTGAGACCCTGTCTCTAAAAAAAAAAAAAAAAAAAAAAAAAAAAAAAAAAAAAAAAAAAGAAGCTTTTGAAAATCATTGAGGAAAAAGGATATCTTCCTGAGCAGTTTTTTAATGCAGATGATGGGGGAAAAAATGCCACAAAGGACACTTATTAGTAAGGAAGAGATGCACGCACCAGGATTTAAGGCAGGAAGGGATGGGCTAACTCTACTACTTTGTGCAAACGCAGTCAGGTTTATGATTAGGACTGCCCTTATCTATAAAGGGGCTAACCCCTGAGTTTTGAAGGTAAAAGATAAACACCAGTTGCCAGTTTTGGTTGTATAAGAAGGCGTGGATAATGAGAACCATTTTTTATGGACTGGGTTTCATCAATATCGTTCCTAAAGTCAGGATGTACCTTGCTGGTAATGGACTGCCTTTTAAAATTCTTTTGAACTGGAAAATGCCCCTGGCCGCCCAGAACCCATGAGTTCAACACCAAAGGTATCAAAGTGGTTTGTAATACTTGCCCCCAAATACAATGTTTCTAATTCAGCCCCTAAGTCAGGGGGTCATAAGGACCTTTAAGGCTCATTACACATAGTACTCTATTGGAAAGGACTGTCAACGCTATGGAAGAGATTCCTGATAGAACATCAAGAAAGTCTGGGAGGATTACACCAGTGAAGATGCCGCTGTTGTTATGGAAAAAGCCATTGAGCCCCAAACAATAGATTCCTGCTGGAGAAAACTGCAACCAGATGTTGTGCATGACTTCATAGGATTTACGACAGAGCCAATCAAGGAGATCACGAAAGAGATTGTGGATATGGCAAAGAAGGTGGGGGAAGGGTTCCAAGATATGGATCCTGGAGAAATTCAAGAGCTAACAGACATCACACCAGAGGAATTAACAGACGACAACTTGATGAAGGTGAGTGCTTCTGAACCAGTGCCAGAAAAGAAGAAGGCATAGAAGACGAAGAAGATGCAGAAGCAGGGCCAGAAAACAAACTGACATTAGATCATATGGCAGAAGAGTTCCAACTATTCAGGACTGCTTTTGACTTCTTTTATGACATGAACTCTTCAGTGATACAGGCACTGAAACTAAATAAAATGGAAGAAAAATTGGTACCATACAGAAACATTTTTAGAGACATGAAAAGGCAAAAAAATCAGAAATCACTATGTGTTTTCATAAAGTCACACTGAGTGTGCCTTCCTCCCCTTCTACCACCTCCGCCTCTTCTCCCCTGCCACCCTTAAGACAGCAAGACCAACTCCTCTTCCTCCTTCTCTTCCTCAGCCACTTAGCATCAAGAAGACAAGGATGGAGGTCTTTATCCTGATCCACTTTCATTTAATGAATAGTAAATATATTTTCTCTTTCTTTTGATTTTCTTAATAACATTTTCTTTTCTCTAGCTTACTTTGTTGTAAGAATACAGTATATAGTACATATACAAGGTATGTGTTAATCAACTGTTTTAATGCTATTGGTAAGGTCAATAGTAGACTATCAGTAGTTAAGTTTTTGGTGAGTCCAAAATTATACGTGGATTTTCTACTATGTGAAGGGGAGAAATCAGCAACCGTAACCCTCATGTTGTTCGAGGGCCCATTGTGTTTTTATTTCCTCTTCTTCCTTATACAAAAAGTAGCATAAAATAGATATTCTTTTGTCCAATTCACAGGGCTCTGAATGTTGCTTTTTAAGCTATCATGAATAAGAAGTTCAGGAAATCGCTATGGATTCTCTAACCACAAGAGAACCAGAGACATCAAAATTAAAATATTTTGGACTTGGCTGTGACATGAAGGTTAAAAAAATTTAAATTAAAATTTATTTGTGAGTTACATATTTTTAACCTTACAAGGTATAATTTATTAAGATGAAATGGTCTGACAGTGCATCCATTTTCTTTAGTTCAATATATTTGTATTAATTGTAAAGTCAAGCTTATCAGTTAACTCTCTCCAGAAGATATAATCGTCTATGTGGCATACACTATTGGCTTTGTCTACAATACTGTCACTAGGTGATTATAATTAAGCCCTCCCATTTGCATCAAATGTGAAGACTGTGTTCACAACAGTAGGAAAATTTGGTTTCACTGGAAATTAAAAAATTCTAATGTAAAATAAAATGAAGTGGGCTGAGTACAAATCTCCCTTTAGTTTTGACAATAAAATAAATTCCATAGGTTTCCTATTTTATTAGCTTAATATTTGTGATGTTAATACTGAGTGTCAACTTGATTGAAGGATACAAAGTATTGATCCTGGGTGTGTCGGTGAGGGTGTTGCTAAAGGAGATGAACATTTGAGTCAGTGGGCTGGGAAAGGTAGACCTACCCTTAATCTGGGTGAGCACAATCTAAAAAGCTGCCAGTCCAGCCAGTTAGAATAAAACGCAGGCAGAAAAATGTGAAAAGAGAGAGTGGCCTAGCCTTCCAGCCTACATCTTTCTCCCACGCTGGATGTTTTCTGCCCTCGAACATTGGACTCCAAGTTCTTCAGTTTTGGAACTCCTACTGGCTGTCCTTGCTCCTCAGCTTGCAGATGGCCTATTGTGGGACCTTGTGATTGTGTGAGTTAATACTTAGTAAACCCCCCTTTATATATATAAATCTATTCCATTAGTTCTGTCCCTCTAGAGATCCCTGACTAATACAATATTTAACATTAGGACAATTTTTTTTTTTTTTTTAAGAGATGGGGTCTTTGTTGCTCAGGCTGGAGTGCAGTGGTAAGATCACAGCTCACTGTAGCCTCAAACTCCTGGGCTGAAGCAATCCCCCTGCCTCAGCCTCCCAAGTAGCTGGGACTACAGACATGTGCTACCACGCCTGGCTAATTTTGTTTATTTTACTTTTTGTAAAGACAGAGTCTCGTTATGTTGCCCAGGCCGGTCTCAAACTCCTGAGCTAAAGCAATCCTCCCACCTCGGCATCTCAAAGCATTGGGATTACAGGCGTGAGCCACCATGCCCAGCTCTATGGCAGTTTTCTCCAGTAATATATTAAGAAAACACAGCAGGAGCTGTATCAAAATTTAATAATTTTATAATCAGACATTTGTAAACATGTTAAGCTAATGGGAGTTCTTGATACAATTT
Organism: Macaca nemestrina; assembly: GCF_043159975.1. Taxonomy (NCBI): domain Eukaryota; kingdom Metazoa; phylum Chordata; class Mammalia; order Primates; family Cercopithecidae; genus Macaca; species Macaca nemestrina. The sequence goes on from NC_092136.1 coordinate 18,627,847, forward strand.
CATGTTCTCTTCTAGTAATAATGGTTGTTTGTACAGAAAAAGTCATACAGAATTCTATTAAGTGGTATCTATTTTCTCCTGAAAAACTAGATACAAATTCTAAGAATTTATGTATGATGTCAATTCCACATAAACATCTTAATTTTGGATATTAACTAGCAAAAAGCAAGAATTGATTTAAATTATTCTGGTGAAGTGGCCAGCAGGGACTACCAAGAAAGAATTAAATATAAATGTAACCACACATCTTTATAATAGAATGACTTATATTCCTTTGGGTACATACTCAGTAATGGGACTGCTGGGTCGAATGGTATTTCTGACTTTAGATCTTTGAGGATTCCTCACACCGTCCTATCAATGATAGACTGGATGAGGAAAATGTGCTACATATACGCTATGGAATAGTCTGCAGCCATAGAAAAGAATGAGATCATGTCCTTTGCAGGGACATGGATGTAGCTGGAGGCCATTATCCTCAGCAACCTAATGCAGGAACAGAAAGCCAGATTCTGCATGTTCTCACTTATAAGTGGGAGCTAAATGATGAGAACACACAGATGCACAGAGGGGAACAACACACACTGGGGCCTATTGGAGGGTGGAGGATGGGAAGAGGGAGAAGATAAGGGAAAACAACTAATGGGTACTAGGCTTAATACCTGAGTGATGAAATAATCTGTACCACAAACCGCCTCAACGAAAGTTTACCTATGTAACAAACCTGCACAAGTGCCCCTGAACTTAAAAGTTAAAAATAAATAAGTAAATAAATAAATAACTGTAACCATACTGGATCTCTATATAAATAGCTATTCACATTCCACATATAGAAGTAATAAAGATATGGGCAAGAAAACCAAATTAAAATATTCCAGTTCATTCTTAATGTGCAAAGAGGCAAAACTTCAAAACTCCAACAGCACTCTATGTCCTCCAGGTGCTCCTTGCTCTCACTCAAACTGAAAACGGCCAATGAACCTTGACCTGCACTGTTTAATTGGATTATGGCAGTTGAGAGTCTTCCTAGGCCATTCTCCTATCTCCTTTTTTCTTTCTAAAACCAGGCCAGCTCATTAGAGTGGACTATCTTGTGTTAGAATTGGAATTGGACTTCTCTTCTGATAGTTTTTGTTTTGTTTTGAGGCAGGGTCTTGTTCTGTTACCTAGGCTGGAGTACAGTAGTGCGATCATAGCTCACTGCAGCTTCAAATTCCTGGGCTCAAGCAATCCTCCTGCCTCAGCCTCCTGAGTAGCTGGGACTACAGGTGCGCACCAACATGCCTGGCTAGTTTTCTTTCTTCCTTCCTTTCTTTTTTTTTTTTTTTTTTAAGTAGAGATGAGGTCTCACTATGTTGCCCAGGTTGGTCTTGAACTCCTGGGCTCAAGCGATCCTCCTGTTTCGGCCTCCCAAAGTGCTAGGGTTACAGGTGTGAGCCACTGTGCCCAGCTTTTTTTTTTTTTTCAAGGAATCCTAAAGATATCTGCCAAGAAGTAAAACAGGAGAACAGATCACATCCAATGATGCAGCACAAACTGGCCACACCAAGGTGATACAAACACAGAACATGAATCAGCCTAAACAGAATATATAAGACCAAAGATCCAAAACATCTTGGGAAGAATTATGATTTTTTTTAAGATATTCTTTCTTTCTTTTCTTTTTTTTTTTTTTTTGAGATGGAGTCTCGCTCTGTCACACAGGCTGGAGTACAGTGGCACGATCTTCTATCTTGGCTCACTGCAACCTCCACCTCCCAGGTTCAAGAGATTCTGCTGCCTCAGCTTCTTGAGTAGCTAGGACTACAGGTGCCCACCACCACACCTGGATAATTTTTTGTATTTTTAGTAGAGACAGGGTTTCACCATGTTGGCTAGACTGGTCTCGAACTCCTGACCTCAGGTGATCTGCCCACCTCAGCCTCCCAAAGTGCTAGGATTATAGGAGTAAGTCACTATACCTAGCCAAAATTATGATTTAAAGTAACTTTGTGTTGCTTCTACAAGCAGAAGGAAAAAATATATTCTGAGTTGGAGAGGGGCAAACTGGGAGAAGACTTTTGGGGCATATTTTCCACGAACAGGTTGGCTAACTGGAGTTTTCTTGTGCAAGAAGTCACCAAGCTCTAAAGATACATTCCTGTGGCTGGGTGCAGTGGCTCACACCTGTAATCCCAGCATTTTGGGAGCCCAAAGCAGATTAATTGCTTGCGCATAGGAGTTTGAGATCACCTTGGGCAACATAGTGAAACTCCGTCTCTACCAAATGAAAATTAGCCAGGCATGGTGGCAGGTGCCTGTAGTCCCAAGGTACTTGGGAGGCTGAGATGGAAAGATGGCTTGAGCCCGGGAGGGAGAGGTTACACAGTGTGAGCCAAGATTACGTCACTGCTCTCCAGCCTGGGTGACGGAGTCAGGCCTTGTCCCAAAAAAAAAAAAAAAAAAAAAAAAAAGAAGAAGAAAAAAAAGATACATACTCCTGTGGCATGATTTTGTCTCCTGAACTAAAAATCCCTGGATTTGTTCTTTGTTTCCTTGTGAAATTCACAGGAAGCCTAAAGCCCTTAAATGCTTTCTTCCTATGCCTATCAGCTATAGAATTTGGCAATGCTAACTTGATAAGAGAAATCAGTGAGGCAAGTCAGCTAGTCTATGTTGCAGAACCCCAAAGCAGTTTAGACAACATATGTGCACAGAAGTTGCCTTACACACCAGCTTCTTTCTTATATAGTGATACAAAAAAGTTTCTTTACAAAAGTTGAATGCAGTATTTCTAAGAACTACAGTTCTTAGAACCACAGTATTTCTAATTCTCTACTAGGCTGTTGCTATCTATTATTCTATTGTTCAAAATTACAATATGCTGACTATAGGAAAAAGTAAGTGAACAATATGATCCTGAATCCAAGGATAAATTTAACATATGATGTATTCAGAATGAGCTTCTCTCCATGGATATGCATCATGAATCGATCAGTTCATTGACTAACTCCTCTGTTGGCTACAGAGAAATAAGTGTAAATGCTATAGAAAATAGAAATGTGCCACACTGCAAGTGAGCACTCACAATCTTCTTCATCTTCTTATTGTCAGCAGTGGCTTGATTAGAATTAGACCTTTGGCGTCTTTAAAAAAAAAAAAAAAATTTAGGAAGAAATCCAATAGGGACTATCAATCTTAAGTTACTGTCTAAGGATAGGTGAACCTATGTGTCAGAACTGAGCTGCCATTGTAGTGGATAGGATTTATAATTTCTGCAATAGCAAAAAAGCCCCAAATCAGCTTATCAGTTCACTCTAAGGACTTAAACACTGGTGTTTCATAACAAGATTTCTTTTTCTGCCTAAGTAATCCTCAGTAGCAGAGTTAGTTTCTTTCCTTGATCACTTCACCAAGTGCTTTTCTGTTACTCAAATCCATAAAGGATCTTCTTAAAATAGCCATGAAATAGAGCACTGGTCCTACCCTGGGGGCTACTGCTAAGGGAGAAAGATGGTTCTTTCCAGGAAGGCTATGCAAAGGACCTGGTTCTCAGGTGCTGCTTCTCTGAAGTCAACTCTTCCCCCATTGGATCTTTGCATATAATTCAGGTAAAACCCTGCCAGGGTTTTAAAATGTTTCAAACTCCCCTTGGAAGCCCTCAAACTTAAAAACTCATTCCTGAAGGCCTGGCATGCTATGGTAAACTCACAGGTGCCATACCTAACACATCAGCTCCTTACCTGCTGATGTAAGATGATTAATTCACACCTGCTTCCCCCTTGCAGTTTTAAATATGAAGGAACATCTTTTTATTATAAGGCTGGTTACTCCAGGCCAGTAGGAACAGGGAAATACCGGATGGAAAATCAATGCGCCGAGCCCTGGGAAAAGGTTACTGCACACATATGTACTCTTTATAGCATGTTAGAAATTTAAATTATAAAAACGTGATTCATATGTTATATTTAAGGAGGATCCTGAGGAAGGTACTGAGAATAAAAGAAGAAACAAACAAAAAAGGAAACAAAATTGTGTGTACACGATAATTTTAGCTACTTCATTTATGTATGTTTTGTTTTTTTGAGACAGGGTCTTCCTCTGTCATCCAGGCTGGAGGGCAGTGCCGCGATCTCAACTCATTGTAACCTCTGCCTCCTGAGTTCAAGTGATTCTCATGCCTTAGCCTCCTGAGTAGGTGGGACTACAGGCGTATGCCACTATGGCCAGCTAATTTTTGTATTTTTAGTAGAGATGGGGTTTCGCCAGGTTGGCCAGGCTGGTCTCAAACTCCTGGCCTCAAGTGATCCACCCACCTCGGCCTCCCAAAGAGCTGGGATTACAGGCATAAGCCACCGTGCCCAGCCAGTTTTAGCTACTTTAAAGTAGGTCTGCATAAGGAAAGTGATTAAAAATTAAGATGACATGAATTGTATTTATTCACTGGATTAGGGTTTGGGCTTATTATTGATTTCTTCCTGTCTTCCAAATATTCTGTAACATTATGTCAATTAAAAAAAATAACAACGACTGGCCGGGCGCGGTGGCTGACGCCTGTAATCCCAGCACTTTGGGAGGCCGAGGCGGGCAGATCATGAGGTCAGGAGATCGAGACCATCCTGGCGAACACGGTGAAACCCCGTTTCTACTGAAAATACAAAAAAATTAGCCGGGCGTGGTGGCGGGCGCCTGTAGTCCCAGCTACTAGGGAGGCTGAAGCAGGAGAATGGCGTTAACCCGGGAGGCAGCGGAACTTGCAGTGAGCGGAGACCGCGCCACTGCACTCCAGCCTGGGCGACAGAGTGAGACTCCGTCTCAAAAAAAAAAGAAAAAAAAAATGATTATCATAAATCTCTAATTTGTCTTGTTCCTACAAGATCCTTCAGTCTTTTCAACAAGGCCTCTAAGCAGAGCTCTTTATAATAGAGCTTCCAAGAGCTTGCCTAATTTCACTTGAAATCCAGAATTGTGTTTTCATGGTTTCTCTGGGGAAATACCCCTTAGCCTTATCCCCCAGGAAGAGTTTCTGGACAGACCATTTCTCTTTAGAATGCTACAGTATTTCTGTTACATCTCACCTTCTGCTACATATTATATCTCACATTCTTTATGTGGTTTCTAAACCTGTCATCTGTTATTTCTTTCTCTTTAGCTCTATGTTCCAACCTCTGTATCTCTTTTGTCAACTGGTTTACCGTCTGTACTATTTTCTTCTGCTACTGAAGCTGAGTTTAGTTGCAGGTGAGGCCTCCCTCAGTCATCTGCAAATCCTGCCATTCCTTCCCCTCCTCTCTATCTCCAGACCTCAAAATAGCTTTTGTCTGTTTTACTGCCAGATCACATACCATAGTTTCATCTAATTTCTTGTCTGTTTTCTATAACTTTTGCAACTCAATACTAATTTCTTACAAGATTTTGCCCATCCACTGTATATCTACACTTGGCATTGCACTACACAACATTTTAAGGTAAATTTTATTCTATTTTCTGCCTGCAGCTATAGCTTTTAGGTTCTTTTTTGTTGTCTTTTTGTTCTCACTAGGATCCCTTTGGCATCACCTGTAGATTTCACTGCAAACTCAACACTATTTTTATGGACCCCCTTAGATATTACAAATCCCTTCCTCAGTACCACCTCATCCAAGAACTGGAAGTATTAAATATGTCAACTCTGTTGGTTCAAAGCCCAGCAAGTATAATAATTCTCAAACCATCATCCTTTGTTCTTATTCAAGATTATAGGAATTCAGTTGAAAAAATACTTCATACAAAGGTGTTAGTAATAGGCCAAGTCTTCTTGGACTTAGTTATAATTCAAAATAATAAAATCGAAGGGGGTTTAGGATGCAGGGTTTGTTCTTTTAGAGCCATCCACATGAAACTTATAGATAATGATTCGATTTTCTTCTTCATGGTTATAATCTTAACATGTCCTGTATAACTTTACTACCGTTATTTCCAGAGTTGCCTTCTGTTCATTCTTTTATTTGTTTTATCTCCAAAGTTAGTCTCACTTTTTAGAAAATTCTTTCAGTAGTCATGTATATTTACCCTCTAAAGCTACTGGTAAATCCATGTATATTTTTCAAGCACTCATATTCCAACTTTAGTTAAAAGTTATTTTGTATTGTTTTACCTTTCCAAGTTCAAGTCCATTGTAGTAACTAGGAACTCCTAAAATAAGAGCACTATAGGCACATATGATTAAAGTTATTATCTTAATGATTCTGTATTATGCCATAGGAAAAAAATCAGTTTCTTCCTGACACCTTTTTAAAACTCCCTTCAAATGTTCTTATTAACTCATTAGGTTTCAGTATCATTTTATTTCTTTTCCTATTTCCAACAGAGAATTTCATTTCTAAAGATACATAAGGAAAGACCTCTAGGTAGCAGGCAGAATCTTGCACCAAACTCCTATGAACAAACGAGAATCTAATGTATTACTAGAGTAAAGACCACATAGAAAGAGGTGCCACAAAATTTTTGAAGATCCTTGGATAGTTGTTTCAGAAAATCTTAAAAGGAGAGCATAAATTTAACAAAGGGCTCATCTGTTCCCTGAATACCTGTTTGTCAGATGAGGTCTTAAATTCATTTACATAAAACTTTCTCTGTGATATAAACCTTCTTAGTATTGGTTTATTTGAGAACATGAGCACTCTCTCTCTAATTCTCTACTTGGTGCTATTTAACCAATTACCAACCTTCCAAGGATCAAAGGACATTTCTCAATATTCTTTTATGATTGATTGAAAATTACAAAGTAGCTACAGACAATAGACTTTAACGAAAATCTGTACTGAAAACTCACTTTTCCTGCCAAACCTTTCAAGAGTTACTTTATGTAAGGAATGTTTAAAAAAAAAAAAGAGAGAGAGAGAGAGAGGATTGGGTGCCGAGGCTCACACCTGTAATCCCAGCACTTTGGGAGGCTAAGGCAAGAGGATTGCTTGAGCCCAGGAGTTTGAGACCAGCCTGGGTAACATGGCGAGGTCCCGTCTCTAAGAAAAAATCTTTAAACATTTGCCAGACGTGGTGGCACACACCTGTGGTCTCAGCTACTTGGGAGACTGAGGCAGGAGGATCCCTTGAGCCCAACAGGTCAAGGCCAGTGAGCTGTGTTCACGCCACTGCATTCCAGCACTCCAGCCTGGGTAACAAAGTGAGACCTGTCTCACAAAGAAAAAAAAAAAAAAAGGGGAACACAGTAACTTAAACATAAACTGGTACCTTAAAAAGTAAGATATTGGTGGAATTGCCATATAATTCAGTAATTCCATTTCTGGGTATACAGTCAAAAGAAATGAAAGCAGGGACTTAGACAAATATATGTATACCCACATTCACAGCAATATTACTCACAATCGTCAAAAAATGGAAGCCACCCTAGTGTTTAATGACAGATAAGCAAAATGTGATACATACACACAACGGACTATTATTTTGTCATAAGAAGGAAGGAAATCTGATACATGGTACAACATGAATGAACTTTGAAGACATTACTCTAAATGAAATAAACCAATCAAAAAAGACAAATATTGTCTGAGTTCACTTACATGAGGTACCTAGAGTAGTCAAATTCCTAGATACAGAAAGTAGCATGGTGGTTGTCAGGAGCTGGGGGGTCAGAGGGAATGCGAAGTTGGGAAGTCGGTATTTAGTGAGTACAGAGTTTTAGTTTAGGAAGACAGAAAAGCTATGGAGATGAATGACGGTGATGGCTGCAGAACAATGTGAACGTATTTAATGCCACAGAACTGTACACGTAAAAATAGTTAAAATAGTCAATTTTAACCAGGTCCTCTATGGGCCTTGATAATCTCCGCTCTTCCAGTCCCCAGGATCCTCACCATGTAGAGCCTGAGGAGCCACTGAAGTAGGTCACACAGTCCAGGAGGCCCAGCTTCTGCAGGGCCAACAGGAAGCAAAATATCTTAAATATTTTCTAACATTTAAGATATTTTGTAGGCTAAGTGCTATGTTTTATCGTATTTTTTAAAAAGTATGATATAGGTGTCAAATATTCACTATGTATATTCATAGAATTGCCTGATGGAACGAAAAACTGGAAGTTATAACCAAAAACTTTTTGAGTAGTTCGGAAGAAAAAATGACTATGGCTTTGCTACTGAAAATGTGAACCAAGGACAGCAGCACTGGCATCACTTAGAAGCCTGTTAAAAATCAGAATCTGAGGCCCCAACCCAGATCTACAAAATCCGATTCTGCATTTTAACAAGATCCCTAGGTGATTCACACAAACATGAAAGTTCAAGAAGCACTAGTCTGGGACAAATCTTCCTAGCTGTATGACTTTGTATTGCAATTATTTTTCTCTGTAAACTAGTGATTACAGGAATGCTTATTACATAAGGTTGCCAAAGGCTAAATGTGTTAATAATGCATTCTGTAAAATGCTTGGCACATTCAGGGACTATTTTATTATTATTACTCTGCCGTGCAGAAAATCTGAGAAAGTTGATTTTAGGAACTTTTCTAAAAATATTAGTCTTAGAAAATCAGTATTTTCCAGAGGATATGGATGGTGTCTGGCTTTAAGAGATAACTGTAGTGGCTGGGCACAGTGGCTCATGTCTGTAATCCCAGCACTTTGGGAGGCCAAGGCAGGCGGATCACCTGAGGTCAGGAGTTTGATACCAGCCTGGCCAACATGGTGAAACCCTACTAAAAATCCAAAAATTAGCCGGATGTGATGGTGCACGCCTGTAGTCCCAGCTACTTGGGAGGCTGAGGTAGGAAAATCTCTTGAATCCAGGAGGCGGAGGTTGCAGTGAGCCAAGATCGTACCACTATACTCCAGCCTGGGTGACAAGGCAAGACTCCGTCTCAAAAAAAAAAAAAAAAAAAAGGATATATGAAAGAAAATAGTATGAAGAAATGGAAATGACTTTCTTCAGAAGATACAATGTAGAATAGAGTGGAGATGTCAAATTCATTTACAGTGGGGCTTTTTTTGTTGTTGTTAAATTATGGGAGGACCAGACTAATATTATTTACAAAACATAAATGGAATGAAAGTGGCTTTTAATAAGATGATGTCATGTTTTAAAGACATTTTAGGGGCTAAGTGGTATGCTTTCCACATGTCTGAAATCCCTTCATGGGATATTACCTTTCAGCTGAAATGTCATAAATATATATGACTTATGTGATAAAAAACCATATATGTGGCTGAGAGACCAAGGTAGAAGAGAGTGAAATATTGACAAGGTAGGGAGACAAAAAGGACAACTACACAGACACCTATAAGCTGCCAGCACCTGGGCCACAACTCTCAGAAGATGTCACTGGGTTTCTAACCTAATTTTCTGGCAGGAGATCTCTCCTTGTCCCAGAAAAGACTTTTAGAGACAGAGGGGATTAAAAATAATAATAATATTGTTAAGAAGTGAGGTTGCTGGGCTTGCACTTTACTAGCCGAAATCCCTTTATCTTTCTTGAGAGCCCCCCAGATCTCTTTTATTCTAGGTCAGTAATTTAACACTCTCAGCTCTCAATTCAAAGTCTGTAATGACCTTGCTGTGCTGAATTATTAGCCCAGGATATAGAAAGAGAGAGAGAGGGAGGGTGAAAAACCCTAAAAAACAACAGAGGCCTTTTGATCAGAGCACCAAACTGCAGCTAGCTGTAACTCAAGCTGCCCATTCTTATATGGCAGGAATTAAGGACTCCCCCTGCCAGGCAGGACCCTATTAAAAGACAATAGCTGTTTGAAAAGGGTAAGCAAGTTGATATGGATATAATAGGCCACATATGGGGGCCCCTTTCTACTCTGAAATAAAGCTCCTTCTTAGAGTTGTGAGCTGGGAAATCCAGTATTCAGTAAGGCAGGAGGAGGAGGTATAATACAAGAGAGTGAGTAGCCATGCAGAAATACTTGAAGGTGCTTCAGGAAAAAATGGGAGGCAAGTTTGAAAGAGCCTGCAGAGATGAGCATCAATCACTGGGGATGGAAGCTTTCAGAATGACCAGGTGCTGTTTGGTCCCCAAGAGACTGTAAGGCCAATGATGACAAGGATTTGGCTAGAACCAATGTAGTGGTTAGTTTCTCTAATGGGTTAACAACAACCACAACAATAACCCTAATAAGCAAAGTAGTAAGCTCTTGCCAGAAATGATGCAGCTGGCAAAAAGTAATCCTTTCTGTCTTATTTTAAACAGCCTAACATGTTAACATCCTAAAATCCTGATGAATAATACCATCTACTGCCACTACATGTTTTTGTTATCTCTTGGATTAAAAATAAATAAATAAATAACTTGCAAAACAGAGACAGTGGACTCTCCAAAGAAATCTCTTGCCTGAAAACTATATATCTCGTCCTATACAGAGAGGTAACCACAGGACACAGATGTTTGTTTACCTATCACCCCAAACACTGTGCCTATTAGTGAATGATGCTTCTGGAGGATCTTCAATCCATAACAGAATTTTTCAACCACTGTTTTAGTTATCTCTAAGATCTTGTATGTTACAAAACAAGGAATGATTTAGAAGTGATTCAAGGTATTTAAACACATTAATCTAGTTGTTTATGACTAAACTCTGAATCCCCAAATTCCTAAGCAAAAATATCAGAAAGACAGTTTTCTTCCCTCCACCACCCTTTGCCTATTATTGCCAAATGAACAGCTCTCCAGCTCCCATTCACTGCAATAAATGGGTTAGCTTGGTAGAATTTGCAAATAAAAAAAAAACCACATGAGATCTTCAACACTTGCTTGTTCCATTAGGTGGTCAACAGGGCACAAAACTTATCTTTAGCAAATTAAAGGGTTTAAATGATTAAAGAGAGGATTTGGATTCCTAAGAAAAAAATCAAAGAAGTTTTTAATAACATCGCTAAGCTTAAGACTCAAATAAATACATTATTTTATAAAAAATTAGACATAACTGTTTTCATAAAATATTGATTTCTACACTACTGTCCAGTATGTAGACTTTATTTCATTTCAAATGCAGCCATCATGTAGGTAGAGACAGATGAGCAAAGGAGATGAAAGGCATCAAACTCCATACTCATTCCCCAATTAAATGCCTTCATGCCTTGGCATATGGTGACCATACTTTCAGAAGTCCAAATTGGGACACATAATCTAAAAATGTTTTATTTGGTGTGGGGGCCACTTTCAGGTGTGAGAAACAGCTGAACAACTTTGCTTATATGATTGCCTATGTTTAAATGTCATATTATTTAATAATCTTAAAATATATATAGCCTATGTAATCAGAAAAATTCATTATACAGAATAGCATGCGTAGTGTACCATTTACAGGCATACCTTGTTTTATTATGTTTCACTTTATTATACTTTGTAGATATTGAATTTTTTACAAATTGAAGGATTTTGGCAATTCTGTGTCAAGCACGTCTAGGGTGCCAACAGCATGTGCTCACTTCATATCTCTGCTTCACATTTTGGTAATTCTCACAATATTTCAAACTTTTTCATCATTTGTATATCTGTTATAATGGTCTGTGATCATTGATCTTTGATGTTATTGCTATAATTATTTTGGGGTGCCACAAACCATACCCATATAAGAGGGTGAACTTAATAAATGTCGTATGTTCTGACTGCTCCACCGACAGGCCGTTCCCCTTTCTCCCTCCCTTTCCTTGGTGGGCTCTATTCCCTGAGCTACAATGGTATTGAAATTAGGTCAATTAATAACCCTACAATGGCCTCTAAGTGTTGAAGTGAAAGGAAGAGTCCCTTACTTGAAGTTTAAGGAAGTTAAGGAAGCTTAGTGAAGAGAGCATGCCAAAAGCCAAGATAGGCCAAAAGCTAGGCCTCTTACACAAAATGCCAAGTTGTGCATGCAAAGAAAAAGTTCTTGAAAGAAATTTAAAGTGCATTCCAGGCCAGGCATGGTGACTCATGCCTATAATCCTAGCACTTTGGTAGGGCCAAGGTGGGCGGATCACATGAGGCCAGGAGTTTGAAACCAGCTTGGCCAACACGGTGAAACCCTGTCTCTACTAAAAATACAAAAAAGTTAGCCAGGCATGATGGCTCATACCTATAATCCCAGCTACTAGGGAGGCTGAGGCACAAGAATTGCTTGAACCTGGGAGGCAGAGGTTGCAGTGAGCTGAAATCGAGCCACTGTACTCCAGCCTGGGTAAAGGAGTAAGACTCTGTCCAAAAAAAAAAAAAAAAAAATGCATTCCAATGAACAAACAAATGATAAGAAAGCGAAACAGCCTTACTGCTGATATGGAGAAAGCTTTCATGGTCTGGACAGATAAAACCAACCATACCATTCCCTTAAGCCAAACCTAATCCAGAGCAAGGCTCTAACTCTCTTCAATTATGTGATAGCTGAGAGAGGTAAGGAAGCTGCAGAAGAAAAGTCTGAGGGTAGCAGAGGTTGGTTTGTGAAGTTTAAGGAAGTAAGCTGCCTCCATACCATAAAAGCACAAGGTGAAGCAGCAAATGCTGATGGAGAAGGTGCAGCAAGTTATCTGGAAGATCTAGCTAAGATCATTGATGAAGGTGGCTACACGAAACAACAGATTTTCAATGTTGTTGAAATGAAATGAAAGCTACATTTTCAAGCTTTCAAATGTAGCTACAAAATGAAGCTACATTTTCAATGTAGACAAAACAGACTTCTATTGGAAGAAGATGCCATCTAGGACTTTCATAGCTGGAGAAGAGAAGTCAATGCCTGGCTTCAAAGCTTCAAAGGATAGGCTGATGCTCTTGTTAGGGGCTCATGCAGCTGGTAACTTTCAGTGGAACCCAATGCTCATTTACCATTCTAAAAAATCCTAGGGCCTTAAGAATGATGCTAAATCTACTGTACTTGTGCTCTATAAATGGGACAACAGAGCCTGCATGAAAGCACATCTGTTTATGGCATGGTTTACTGAATATTTTAAGCCCACTTTAAAGGAGTAAGTAAAGACTTACTTACTTACAACTTAATGTTGTTTTCATACCTGCTAACACAACATACATTCTGCAGCCCAGGGATCAAGGAGTAATTTCAACTTCAAGTCTTACTTAAGAAATACATTTCATAAGGCTATAGATGTCACAGATAATAATTCCTGGTGGATCTGGGCAAAGTAAATTCACCTTCTAGATGCTATTAAAAACATTCATGATTCATGAGAGGTCAAAATATCAACATTAACAGGTGTTTGGAAGAAGCTGATTCCAACCCTCACAGATGCCTTTGAGGAGTTCAAGACCTCAGTGGAGGAAGTAACTGCAGATGTGGTGGATATAGCAAGAAAACTAGAAGTAGAGCCTGAAGATGTGAAAGGCTAATAGTGGTCATCTAAGACAGATATTTCCGGTGAGTTTTATTTCTACATTCTGAGAGGCGTGTGTGCATATTATGATGCATATATATCATTTTATATTCAGATAAAACTATCAATAGATTTTTTTACAAAACTTTTATTGTAGCAAAACACATAAACTTCACCATCCTAACCATTTTAAAGTGTGCAGTTCAGTGGTTTTAAATACATTCATAATATTATGAAACCATCCCCACCATCCGTCTCCATAATTATTTCATCTTGTAAAACTGAAACTCTGTACCCATTAAACAACAACTCTCCATTTTCCCTCCTCACACCCACTATTCTACTTTCTAGTGTATTTTTTGACTACTTACCTCATGTAAGTGAAACAACACAGTATTTCTCTTTTTGTGATTGGCTTATTTCACTCAGCGTAATGCCCTCAAGATTCATCCATGATGTAGCATACGTCAGAATTTCCTTCATTTTTAAGGCTAAAATAATGTTCCATTGTATGGATAGACCATAATTTGCTTATCCATTCATCAGTCAGTGAACACGTGGGCTGCCTCCACATTTTAACTATTGTGGAAAATGCTGTTCTCAACCTGAGTGTACAAATATATTTTTGAGACCCTGCTTTCAATTCTTTGGGGTATATACCCAGAAGTGGAATGGCTGAATCTTATATGTTAAATTTTTTGGAGGAATTGTCACACTGTTTTCCACAGTGGCTATTTGATTTTACACTCCCACCAATGTTAACGCAAGGGTTCCAAATTTTCCACATCGTCACCAATACTTGTAATTCTCTCTTTTTTAAAGTACTAGCCATCCTAATGGGTGTGAGGTGATATCTCATTGCAGGGTTGGTTGGTTTGTTTGTTTTTGAGATAGGGTCTCTGTCATCCAGGCTAGAGTGCAGTGGTGCATTCATAGCTCACTGCAACCTTGAACGCCTGGGTTCAAATGATCATCCCACCTCAGCCTACTGAGTAGCTAGGACTACAGGCATGTGCCACCATGCCCAGCTAATTAAAGCAATTTTTTATTTTGTAGAAATGGGATCTCACTATGTTGTTCACACTGGTCTTGAACTCCTGGCCCCAAGCAATCCTCCCACCCCAGCCTCCCAAGCAGCTAGGACCTCAGGCGCATGCCACCATGCCTGGTTAATTTTTGTATTTTTTGTAGAGACAGGGTTTCACTGTGTTGCCGAGGCTGGTCCCAAACTCCTGGCCTCAAGCAATCCTCCTGCCTTGGCCACCCAAAGTGCTAGGATTATAGGTGTCAACCCCCCACACCCAGTCTCTAATTTTATTTTTATTTTTCAAAATTGTTTTAGACTTTATTATCCCTTTACACTTTGGTAAAAATTTTAGAATCAGGTTGTTTCTATCTGCAAAATGTCTTGCTGAGGTTTTCGTTGTAATTGCATTAGATCTATAGATAAATATGGGGAAAATCGGGCTGAGCATAGTGGCTCACGCCTGTAATCCCAACACTTTGGGAGGCTGAGGCGGGCGGATCACCTGAGGTTAGGAGTTTCAGACTAGCCTGGCCAACACAGTGAAACCCCGTCTCTACTAAAAATACAAAAATTAGCTCAGCATGGTGACACGTGCCTGTAGTTCCAGCTACTCGGGGGCGCTGAGGCAGGAGAATCTCTTCAACTCAGGAGGCAGAGGTTGCACTGAGCCGAGATTGCGCTACTGCATTCCAGCCTGGGTGACAGAGTGAGACTCTGTCACCTAAAAAAAAGAAAAAGGGGGGGGGACCAATATCTCTACTATGTTTAATCTTTCAATCCATGAATACTGTTTGTCTGTCCGCTTATTACAGTTTTGTTTTCTTTTAGCAGCATTTTGTAGCATACAGGCTATGTACATGTTTTGTTAGATTTATACCTAAATATCTCATTTTAGAAGAGCTCTTATAAATGGATTTTTTCATGTATAAATGGTTTTCAATTGTACATTGCTAGTATATAGATTAATCTTTATGTGTTGGCCTTAAAGTAAACATTTTTAAAGGCAAAATAATTTCTATTGAAAAGACAAACTGGACTTCATAATTTTTTTTAAGTGCATCAAAAGACACTATCAATAGTGTAAAAAAGCAACCCACAAAATGGAAGAAAATGTTTCTTCAAAAATTAGAGAGGCCAGGCGCAGTGGCTCATGCCTATAATCTCAGCACTTTGGGATGCCGAAGTGGGTGGATCACTTGAGGTCAGGAGTTCAAGACCAGCTTGGCCAACATAGTGAAACCATGTCTTTGCTAAAAATGCAAAAATTAGCTGGGCATGGGGGTGCATGCCTGTAATCTTAGCTACTTAGGAGGCTGAGGCAGGGGAATCACTTGAATCCGGGAGGTAGAGGTTGCAGTGAGCTGAGATCATGCCACTGCACTGCAACCTGGGCAACAGAACAAGGTTCCATCACCAAAAAAAAAAAAAAAAAAAAATTAGAGAAATCACACAAAGACAGTGTGGCAAATTGATTTTCAACAAAGGTACATAAGCAATTCAATGGAGAAAAGATACTTTTTTCAACAAATGCAAAATGTAAAAAAAGAGAAAAGAACCTCAACCTAAAATTCAAACTTTACATAAAAAAATGAACTCAAGTGGATCTTGGATCTAAATGTGAAAAATAAACCTATAAGACTTTTAAAGGGTCCAGGCATGGTGTCACACCTATAATCCCAGCTACTCGGGAGGCTGAGGCAGGGAGAATTGCTTGAACCTGGGAGGCAGAGGTTGCAGTGAGCTGAGATGGCGCCACTGTACTCCAGCCTGGGTGAAAGAGCAATATTCCATCTCAAAAAAAGAAAAAAAATTTTAGAGGAAAAACAGAAAATCTTTGCAATCTGGAAATTAGGCAGAGTTCTTAGATATGACACAAAAAGCATGATCCAAAAAACAAAGAAATCAACAAATTGAATTTCATCAAAATTTAAAACTTTTAGGCTGGGCAGGGTGGCTCACGCCTGTAATCCCAGCACTTTGGGAGGCTGAGGCAGGTGGATCACCTGAGGTCAGGAGTTTGAGACCAGCCTGGCTAACATGGTGAAACCCCATTTCTACTAAAAATACAAAAAATTAGACAGGCATGGTGGCACATGCCTGTAATCCCAGCTACTCGGGAGGCTGCAGCAGGAGAATCATTTGAACCTGGGAGGCAGAGGTTGCTGTGAGCCGAGATTGTGCCATTGCACTCCAGCTTGGGAACAAGAGCAAAGCTCCATCTCAAAAAAAAAAAAGAAAAAGAAAAAAGTTTTGCTCAGTATATAACACTGAGAAGAGAATGAAAATACAAGCTAAATACTAGTAGAAAATATTTGCAAATTACAAAGGACTTGTATCCAGAATATATACAAACAACTCTCAAAACTCAACAGTAGGAAAACAAACAACCCAATTTAAAAATGGGCAAAAGTTTGAACAGACGCTTCACCAAAGAGGATATGTGAATGGCAAATAACAAGTTTTTCAACATCATTAGCCTCTTGAGAAATGCAAATTAATACCACAATGAGATACCTATTAGAATAGTTCAAATGAAAAATACTGACAATGCCAAGCGCTGACAAGGATATAGACCAACCCAATCACTCATATATTGCTGGTAGAAATACAAACTGGTACAGCCACTCTGGACAACACTGTGGCAGTTTCTCAAAAAGCTAACTACGGCTGGGCGCAGTGGCTCACACCTGTAATCCCAGCACTTTGGAAGGCAGAGGCGGGTGGATCATGGGGTCAGGAGTTTAAGACCAGCCTGACCAAGATGGTGAAACCCTGTATCTACTAAAACTACAAAAATTAGCCAGGCGCAGTGTCAGGTGCCTGTAGTCCCAGCTACTCGGGAGGCTGACGCAGGAGAATCGCTTGAACCCGGGCGGCCGAGGTTGCAGTGAGCTGAGATTGTACCACTGCATTCCAGCCTGGGCGACAGAATGAGACTCCGTCTCAAAAAAACAAAGCTAAACATACACATACCATGTGATTGAGTGAGCAATCTTACTCTTGGGTATACAATTCAGAGAAAAGAAAATGTATGTTCACACAGAAATGAGTACATGAGTATTTATTCATAATTGCCAATTGGGGGAAACCCAAATATCCTTCTAAGGGCGAATGGATAAACAAATTGTGGTACATATATACAATACAATACTATTCAGCAATAAAAAGAAGCAAAGTACTGACACATGGCACAACCTGGAGGAATCTCAAAGCTCTCAAACCACTATGCAGAGTGAAAAAAGCTAATCTCAAAGGTTATATACTGTATAAGGCTGGGCATGGTGGCTCATGCCTATAATACCAACAACTTTGGGAGGCCAAGGCAGGCAGATCACTTGAGGCCAGGAGTTCGAGACCAGCCTGGCCAACATGGTGAAACCCCATCTCTAGTAATAACACAAAAATTAGCCAGATGTGGTGGTACATGCCTATAATCCTAGCTACTCGGGAGGCTGAGGCATGAGAATTGCTTGAACCCAAGAAGGGGAGGTTTCAGTGAGCCAAGATTGCGCCACTGCACCCCAGCCTAGGCAACAGAGTGAGACTCTGTCTCGATTAAAAAAAAAAGGTTATATACTATGACACTGTTGAAAAGACAAAACTACAGTGATGGAAAACAAATCAGTTCAGGGGTTTGGGTTGGGAGACAGGAGATTATAAAGGGATAGTATGGAGTTTTTTGTGGTGATGAAACTGTTCTGTATATATATATGTTCTGTATATATACATGTGTTAAAAATTCATAGAACTGGTTGGGCACAGTGGCTCACGCCTGTAATCCCAGTACTTTGGGAGGCCAAGGTGGGCAGAGCACGAGGTCAGGAGTTCAAGACCAGCCTGACCAATATGGCGAAACCCTCTCTCTACTAAAAATACAAAAATTAGCCGGGTGTGGTGGCACGCACCTGTAGTCCCAGCTACTCGGGAGACTGAGGCAGGAGAATCGCTTGAACCTGGGAAGCGGAGGTTGCAGTGAGCGAAGATCGTGCCACTGCACTCCAGCCTGGGTGGACCATCCTGGCTAATACACCTGGCTAATACAGTGAAAATCTGTCTGTACCATAAGCACACACACACACACACACACAAATTAGCCAGGCGTGGTGGCGGGCACCTGTAGTCCCAGCTATTCGGGAGGAGGCTGAGGCAGGGGAATGGCGTGAACCTGGGAGGCAGAGCTCTCAGTGAGCTGAGACTGGGCCACTGCACTCCAGCCTGGGTGACAGAGCGCGACTCCGTCTCAAAAAAAAAAAAAAGGACTAAATGAAAAAGTACACATATAATTTGATAAGTTTTTATATATGCATATACCCAAGAAACCATCACCACAATCAAGATAATGAACATACCCATAACCTCCCAAAGTTTCCTTTGACCCTATTTGGAATTCCTCCCTCCTATCTGCCTGTGACCTCCTGTCCGCAACTGATATACTTTCTGTTACCATATATTAATTAGTCACTATAGTCTTTAATTCCTCTCAGTAATGTTTTGTAATTTTCACTGTAAACCTTTTGTCAGAATTATTTCTAAGTATTTTGTATTTTTTGATGCTATTGTAAATGACACTGCTTTTAAAATTTAAATTTCCAATTGCTCTTTGCTAGAATACAAAAATACAATTTTTATATATTGATATACAGCAATAATAAATTCACTTATTAGTTGTAGTAGCATTTTTTTTTTTTTATTCCATAGGCTTTTCTATTTAGACAATCATGTCCTATGCGAACAAACTTGGTTTTTGTTTTTTTTTCTTTTTGAGACGGAGTCTCGCTCTGTCGCCCAGGCTGGAGTGCAGTGGCGAGATCTTGGCTCACTGCAAGCTCCGCCTCCCGGGTTCACGCCATTCTCCTGCCTCAGCCTCCCAAGTAGCTGGGACTACAGGCGCCGGCCACCACGCCCGGCTAATTTTTATTTTTATTTTTAGTAGAGACAGGGTTTCACTGGGGTCTCGATCTCCTGACCTCATGATCCGCCTGCCTCAGCCTCCCAAAGTGCTGGGATTACAGGCGTGAGCCACCGGGCCCGGCCACAAACTTGTTTTTTGAAGTTTTCTTGCTTTATCCACTTGCTAGAACCTCCAGGACAATGTTGAACAAAAATGGTGAGAGTGGAAATCGTTGCCCTGTTCCTGATTTTAGCAGGAAAGTCTTCTGTCTTTCACCATTAAGCTTGATAGGTTTTTCATAGATGCCCTTCATTGGGTGAGAAAATTCCCTTCTATTCCTGCTTTGCTAGGAGGTCTTTGTTATTGTTGTTTGAGACAAGGTCTGGCTCTATCGCCCAGGCTGGAGTACAGTGGCATGATCTCAGCTCACTGCAACCTCCACCTCTGTGGCTCAAGCAATCCTCCTGCCTCAGCCTCCCAAAGTGCTGGGATTACAGGTAAGAGCCAGCATGAATGGTCTTGTTTTTGTTTTTTTGAATCAAGAATGAATGTTGGATTCTATAAAATGCTTTTTCTCTATTTATTGAAATAATGTGTTTTTTTTTCTTCTTATATGGTGGGTTACACATTTCTCTTTCAGAATTTTTAAGTTTACATTGATTTTTAAATGTTAAACCACCATGCATTCCTGGAATAAACCCCACATGGTTTTGATATATTGTTGGATTCAATTTACCAAACTTTTAAGAATTTTTGTGACAAGGAATATTGGTTTGCAGTTTTCTCTTCTGGAAATGTCTGTTTTATTTGGATACTAGAATAATGCTAGTCTCCTAGATTGAGTTGAGAAGTATTTTTTTTCAATTTTCTCTAAGTATTTGTGTAGAACTGGTGTTCTTTCTTCCTAATATGTTTGGTATGTTCGGTGTGTGTGTATATATATATTTTTGTTGTTGTTGTTGTTTTGTTTTGTTTTTTGTTTTGTTTTTTTTGTTTTTTTTTTGAGATGGAGTCTTGCTCTGTCGCCAGGCTGGAGTGCAGTGGCACGACCTCGGCTCACTGCACCCTCCTCCCAGGTTCAAGCGATTCTCCTGCCTCAGCCTCCTAAGTAGCTGGGATTACAGGCACGCACCACCATGCCTGGCTAATTTTTGTATTTTTTTTTTTTTTTTAGTAGAGACAGGGTTTCGCCATGTTGGCCAGGATGGTCTCAATTTCCTGACCTCATAATCTGCCAGCCTTGGCCTCCCAAAGTGCAGATATTACAGGCGTGAGCCACCGCGCCCAGCCTGTGAGATTATTTTTAACTACAAATTCAGTTTCTTCAAGTTACCTATTTATTCTTGAATGTTCTCTGTGTCTCTGTCCATTTGATCTAAGTCATTGAATTTGTTGGCATGAAATTGATAATATTTCCTTATTATCTCTTAATACCTATAGAGTCTGTAATGATGTATCTCTCTCGTTCCTGATATTGGTAATTTGTGTCTTTTCTCTCTTGTGTTGTGATCAGTCTCGCTCATGATTTTCTAATTTTATTTATCTTCTCAAAGAACCTGCTTGGCTTCACTAATTTTCCCTACTGTTTTTCTGGTATCTATTTCATCGATTTCCACTCTAATCTTTACTCTTTTCATCCCCTTCCCCCCTAACTTTTAAATTGCTCTTCTTTTACTAATTTCTTTCTCTTTTACTTTCCCTCCCTCCCTCCTTTCCTCCCTTCCTTCCTTCTTTCCTTTCTTTCTCTCTCTCTCTCTCTCCCTTTCTTTCTCTCTATCTCTTCCTTTCTTTCTTTCTCTCTCTCTCTCTCTTCCTTTCTTTCTTTCTCTCTCTCTCTCTCTCTCTTTCTTTTTGAGACAGAGTTTCACTCTTCTTGCCCAGGCTGGAGTGCAATGGTGTGATCTCTGCTCAACGCAACCTCTGCTTCCCGGGTTGAAGTGTGATTCTCCTGCCTCAGCCTCCTGAGTAGCTGGGATTACAGTCACGCACCACCATGCCTGGCTAATTCTGTATTTTTAGTAGAGACAGGGTTTCTCTGTGTTGGTCAGGCTGGTCTCAAACGCCCAACCTCAGGTGATCTGCCCACCTCAGCCCCCCAAAGTGCTGGGATTACAAGTGTGAGCCACCACACCTGGCTTTCTTTTCTTTCTTTCCTTTCTCTCTCTCCTTCCTTTCTTTCTTTTTCTTTCTTTCCTTCCTTTTTTCCTTCCTTCCTTCCTTCTTTCCTTCCTTCCTTTCTTCCTTCCTCCTTTCTTTCCTGTTTTTATTTTCTTTCTGTTTCTCTCTCTCTTACTCTTTCTCTCTTTTTCTTTCTCTTCTCTTTCTCTTCCTCCTTTCTTTCTTCTTTTCTTTCTTTTCTTCTCCTTCCTTCCTTCCTTCCTTCCTTTCTTCCTTCCTTCCTTCCTTTCTTCCTTCCCTCCTTCCTTCCTTCCTTTCCTTCCTCCCTCCTTCCTTCTTTTTTCCTTTCTTTCTCCCTTCCTTTTCACGGGGGTCTCACTGTGTCACTCAGGCTGGAGTACAATGGCTATTGTACTCCATGGCTAATTGCAGCCTTGACCTTCTGTGCTCAAGCCATACCAAGTAGCGTGGGACTACAGGTGTGCACTACCATGCATGGCTAATTTTGTTGTATTTTTTTGTAGAGATGGGGTTTTGTCATGTTGCCCAGGCTGGTCTCAAACTCCTCAAGCAATCCACCCACCTTGGCCTCCCAAAGTGTTAGGATTGTGGGTGTGAGCTACTGTGCCTGGCTATTATTAAAAAGTCAAAAAACAACAGATGCTGGTAAGGCTGTGGAGAAATATGAACACTTTTACACGGTTGGTGGGAATGTAAATTAGTTCAACCATTGTGGAAGATAGTGTAATGATTCCTCAAAAACCTAGAACCAGAAATACCACTTAACTCAGCAATCCCATTACTGGGTAAACACCCAAAGGAATATAAATTATTCTATTGTAAAGATATATGCATGCATATGTTCATTGCAGCACTATTCACAATAGCAAAGACATAGAATCAACCCAAATGCCCATCAATGATAGACTGGATAAAGAAAATGTGGTACATATACACCATGGAATACTATGCAGCCATAAAAAGGAACAAGATCATGTCCTTTGCAGGGACATGGATGGAGCTGGAAGCCATTACCCTCAGCAAACTAATGCAGGAACAGAAAACCAAACACTGCATGTTCTCACTTATAAGTGGGAGATGAACAGTGAGAACACATGGACACAGGGATGGGAACAACACACATTGGGGTCTTTTGGGAAGGATGGGGGAGGGAGAGCATTAGGAAAAATAGCTACTGCATGCTGGGCTTAATACCTAGGTGATGGGTTGACAGATGCAGCAAATCACCATCCACACATGTTTATCTATGTAACAAATGTACATATCCTACACATGTACCCTGGAACTTAAAAAAGATATATATATAAAACCATTTATATATAACTATATATGGTTATATATATGTTATATATATGATTATATATGTTATTATTTTTATAATAAAATATATATATTACCATTCTCTCTGGCACCAATACAGCAAGAGAGCAGGAGGGTCAAGTATTTTCTAAATAACAAAGGATAAAAGTGCTGTCTCCAAAATTTTTAAGTTTAACATTAGACCCAAGGATACCTGACCTCAGTAGTATAAAAAATGTTCATTTCCCCCTTTTATTCCTACAAGGGATAGAAAGAAAAGAAGACTCAGTTCCTGGCTCCTGTAAAATCAGGGAGATTATGAATCCTGATTTATATAGAAGGCACCTCAGAGAAGACCTAGTGCCGTAATTTAAAGAAAGGGCTCCCGTTGTGAATCCAGTCATACCTGCCAGCCAATTCCTATCATTATTATATCCTTGAAATGGAAGTCAATGGTCACAAATTATTTACAAAGCAAATAATAAAATTCAAGCTTCTCTTTTTCTTTTTTCTCTTCCTTTTCCCTATACAGCTATCTACAAAGCAAATAAAGTTTGCTTTGCTATCCCCTATCCCCTATCTTTTTTATCTTCCTTTATCCTATACAGTTACAGGTTGTAATATCCCTTTCTTCTTCTTCGTCTCTCTCCATTATCTTAATCAATAATATACTTTTTAAAAGACCACCTTTCTTTAAGCAAGTATCTAAAATAGCAATGGCAATAGAAAGCCTCAGTGAGGCCTTCTCTGACTACACTATTGAAAGTAGATTTCCATCTCCCAGTCACTCAGTATCCCAAAGCCCTCCTTTCTTTTCTTTTTTTGGAGACACAGTCTTACTCTGTTGCCCAGGTTGGAGTGCAGTGGGATGATCATAGTTCACTGGGCTCAAGCAATCCTTTTGCCTCAGCTTCCTGAGTAGCTGGACCATAGGTGTGTGCCACTATGTCTGGCTAATTTTTTTTTTTTTTTTTTTTTTAAGAAATGAGGTATTGCTAAGTTGCCCAGGTTGGTCTTGAACTCCTGGCCTCAATCAATCCTCCTGCTTCAGCCTCCCAAGTCACTGAGATTATAGGCACGAGCCATCATGTCCAGCTCCTGATTTTCTTAATAGAATTTATCACTATCTGAAGCTACCTTACTAATTTATTTGTTTATTTATTTATTACATGTCTAAGGTACAGTAGGCCTTCAATAAACATTTGTTAAATGTATGTTAATTAATCCATATACTACAGCATATTCATACCAACTTTTATTACTGAAAAACTACCTAAATCCATGTTGTGATATGAAAAGTTTAGACATCTAAAAGAGCATCACAGAAAAGAAAATGGGTCAGAAAACCTGCCAATTAGGGCATTAATAATGGAGAGGAAATAAGCTGATTACACAATGAAGTTAGATTCTTAAAAAACCAAAAAAGACAAGCAAATCACAGTTCTCAGAAAAAGTGAAGTGTGATAAGGATGGATGCATGGCCTAGCTCTAAGTGATTTTTGCATCTGAGAGACTCTATACTTAGTTTCTTCTTCATATCACTCTCAAGAAGCTTCATAGAAATGTATCTTTGAAATAGTACACACACCCCAAAACTTGGAGCCTTCTATGGCTGTGTTAAATTACATGGGTACTGAAGGGAGAAGAATCTCTATTTTCTTTTTTTTTTTTTTTTTTTTTTGAGACGGAATCTCGCTCTGTGCCCCAGGCTGAAGTGCAGTGGCGCAATCTCGGCTCACTGAAAGCTCCGCCTCCCAGGTTCACGCCATTCTCCTGCCTCAGCCTCCTGAGTAGCTGGACTACAGGCGCCCGCCACCGCGCCCGGCTAATTTTTTGTGTTTTTAGTAGAGACGGGGTTTCACCGTGTTAGCCAGGATGGTCTCGATCTCCTGACCTTGTGATCTGCCCGCCTCGGCCTCCCAAAGTACTGGGATTACAGGCGTGAGCCACGGCGCCCGGCAGAATCTCTATTTTCATCTCCCCTGCCTAGTTCCTTTTCGATACTCAACCAGAGCAAATAAGAAGTCAATAGTTGTAAAGTTCTGTCTATTAATCTGGATATCCAAATTCTTGTCTTCTCGCCATTCATCTTTCAATCTGTAAGTGTCAGAGACTTCTAGGAAATTTCTACCATCTGGCATATTTCTCAGATACAGAAGAAAATGTAATAAAAACGTATTTTAAATGGATAATTCACAGGTTTTTTTTGATAAAAAGTTTGACTGACACAAATGTGTATTTTTGGAAAAACCATGGTTGATAAATGTTTCAAATTCCTAAAATAGACTTCAATTTCACTTCTCTCACCACTTAAAAATTAGTTTTAATATGTTTAGCTTTGCTTTATCTCATATATTTCAATAATATATTAGGAAGTATTTGGGGGGAATTTTATCAGCACTCAAGCAACTACTGAACAGGCAGAATCACATCTTGGGAAACTGATTAGATGTCCTTTCAAGAAAACTTCTGATACTTAGTAATGCATCTTCTGTATTGGCAATTTCCAAGATTTTCCTGGGGAATCACACTGAAGCTTGAGAGAAGAAAAAAAAAATTTACCAGGGATAGTGTTAACATCAAACAAAATCTAAATATTACCTGTAAATAAGAATAACAGTCCAATCATACCTCTTTTTCCCTACAAAGTAAAAGTCACTACCAAATAACAAATAACATTTATGAGAATTCAGTTTCATCTGGTAACTAATACACTCCTAAATGACTCAAGAATGTACCAAAAAAATTAATAACAGTAATAGTCAGAGTTCTTGGTTGCAAGCAACAGAAACCAAATCTCACTATCTTAAGCAAAAAAGGGCTCTGCTGGAAGGGTATTATTAGTGGCTCATAAAATCCACACGTGGCTGAACCATTAGACTTGGAAAACAGACAGGAATCAAGGGAGCTTTGGAGGCAAAGGTCTCACCACAACAGTCTGATCCACAAGCAGCTACTGCAACTGACACATCTTTCCACTAAAGTCTCTTTGCTTAAGATGGCCAGAGAGAGTTTCTGTTGCTTTGGCCAAGAAAATTTACTGCTACAGAATTTGTATAAAGTGAGACTCTTTGAAGAAAAGCTGGTCCCACTCTTTTGAGGAATTTCATTTCTCAGTATGATCTCCATTCCCATCCACTTTCCTCTTTTTGCTCAAGGCACACTAAACTTGGGATCTACTTTTTATTTCCACTCTTTTCCCAAGTAGTCCCCGCTTCCCGAAGTTCCATTCTCCCTTCTCTGTCTGATAATTATCTACATATTCTTTAAACCTAAATTGAATGTCACTATTCTGTGAATTCTTTCCTGACTGTATAAATAATCACTTTTCCTATCAAAGTTTACTCACTAGTCTAGAACTTCTAATGCTCTATTTTAATTGTATTTGTGTAACTATTTAACTTTTACATGACAGTGAATTTCTTGAGGACTATATCTGACACACAGTGATTGGCATATGATAACTATTTAATAAGCAGTTACTAAATTTTAAAAATAGAAAACCAAACAATGAGTTTCTCAGCATTTACAAGGTACTGTCTTTGCCTTCTTTTTTTTTTTTTTTTTTTTTTTTTTGAGACAGAGTCTCACTCTGTCGCTCTGTTGCCCAGGCTGCAGTGCAGTGGTGTGATCTTGGGCCCCTGCAACCTCCCTGTAACCTCGCAACCTCTGCCACCCAGGCTCAAGCAATTCTTCTGCCTTAGTCTCCCAAGTGGCTGGGATTACGGGCGCCCGCCACCACACCCAGTTAATTTTTCTATTTTTAGTAGAAATGGGATTTCACCATGTTGGCCAGCCTGGTCTTGAGCTCCTGACCTCAGGTGACACTCCTGCCTTGGCCTCCCAAAGTGCTGGGATTACAGGCATGAGCCACTACATTCAGCCATTTTACCTTTCTACTTATTTCAATATAATTGAGCCTTCCACAAACTGGCCCTATCCTCATTATACATTTTCTGTTTGTTGCTTTTTACCTTGTACTAGTCCTCTATAAGTCAAATTAGATTCCTTTATGATCCCTTGCAGTGTACGATATTTTCTACTTCAACTAATTATTAATATGTTCCATCATAATGCAAGTTCTAAAAGAGTTGTTCCTCCAATAAAAGTAGAGTAGCTAATTCAGACTAACCATTCTGGCTGAGAAAAAAAATGGATAAATTATTCAAGGCAATTGTCTGAAGTCATCAGAGAGTCACCAAGGCAAATGAAGAATGACGAGGCCAAGTTATGATAGAATAAAACCGAGAAAGGTGAGCTGAGCATTTAGTGCCGCTTTTCCCAATGTGTGGGGTTTCTAAACAGAAGGGTCCATGGATTAAATTCAAGAGATCCACATGCTTGGATGGGGAATTTTTTTTTTAGACGGAGTCTCGCTATGTTGCCCAGGCTGGAGTGCAGTGGCGTGATCTTGGCTCACTGCAAGTTCCACCTCACGGTTTCACGCCATTCTCCTGCCTCAGCCTCCCGAGAGGCTGGGAGTACAGGTGCCTGCCACCACACCCGGCTAATTTTTTTTGTATTTTTAGTAGAGACAGGGTTTCACCCTGTTAGCCAGATGGTCTCGATTTCCTGACCTCGTGATCTGCCTGCCTCAGCCTCCCAAAGTGCTGGGAGGCATGAGCCAGGGAAATTTTTATATGTTTATTTTTACTAACCTCTAACTGAAATTTGGCATTTCCTTCTATTATGAGTATAAACATAGAATTAACAGTACCTGTGACTCTTTCAGTAATAGAAATCTCAGATATTGGCTAGGCACAGTGGTTCATACCTGCAATTCCAGCACTTTAGGAGGCTGAGGCGGGAGGATGACTTGAAGACTGGAGTTTGAGAGCCGCCTGGGCAATACAGGAAAACCAAATCTTTACAAAAAACTTCAAAATGAAAAAAAAAAGAAACCTCAGATATTTTCATATAACATTACTGTCATACCAGATATCTCACAATATCATTTATACTCATCACCACTTCAGAAATAAGGTATTATTATACCCACTGGTAGCTCTAGGGGCCTCTGCCAGTTCTGGAAGGTTCAACTGATAAACTAAGCAGTTAATAATTTTGAATTAATGTTAAATTCCTGGGTTTTCAAATGCTGTTAGGGCTTATAGACAAAAAATTAGAGTTGGCTGGGTATGGTGGCTCACGCCTGTAATCCCAGCACTTTGGGAGGCCAAGGCGGGCAGATCACAAGGTCAGGAGTTCTAGACCAGCCTGGCCAGCATGGTGAAACCCCGTCTCTACTAAAAAAATATAAAAAATTAGCCCGGCATGGTGGCACACACCTGTAATCCCAGCTACTCAGGAGGCTGAGGCAGAAGAATCACTTGAACCCAGGAGGCAGAGGTTGCAGTAAGCCAAGATCATGCCACTGTACTCCAGCCTGGGCAACAGAGTGAGACTCAGTCTCAAAAAAAAAAAAAAAAAAAAAAATTAGAGTTCAGGACCCACCCAGGTTGAGGGGTGGGACTCTGGTAAACCCCTAAGGCTCTTTTGGCACTCCTAAGCGCTTAACTGAAAATTAGCCCTCCCTGATATGTAAATCTATATTCAAATCCTTTCAAACCCTCATGGGATTGAGGTAATCCAGGATTGCTAGTGCCCAGGCCATCTGCCAGAAGCAAATATAAATCCCCTCCGAAGAAAGATAGCATCATTCTGGGCCTCACATTATCTGTATGGTTTTTCAAACACAATTTACAGAACTCAACTAGAGAAAAAAAAAGTATAACACAAGATAAGATAATGGAGTAATAAAAAAAAATGAAGAGATAGGACAGAAAACAGAAACAGACCCACAGGGAATCCAGATAATAAATTATGGACTTTGTAATAACCATGCTTTATTATTTCCTGTGTTCAAGCAAAGAAAGACAAGATTTAGCAAGGAAACAAACAAAAACTGAATAAAAATACTTGAGCTAAAAAAATACAATAATTAGAATTAGGAACTCAGTAGATGGGTTTAATAGTAAATTACACAGAAATGAAGAGAGAATTAATGACCTGGAAAATAGATCAGAAGAAAATATCCAGAATAAAGCATAAACGACAAAATGATGGGCTGGGCATGGTGTCTCATGCCTGTAATCCCAGCACTTTGGGAAGCTGAGGCGGGCAGATCACTTGAGGTCAGGAGTTTGAGACCAGCCTGCCCAACATGGTGAAACCCCATCTCTACTAAAAACACAAATTAGCCAGCTGCAGTGGTGGGCACCTGTAATCTCAGCTACTCAGGAGGCTGAGGCAGGAGAATCACTTGAACCTGGGAGGCGGAGCGGGTTGAATCTGGGAGGCAAACTTGGGTTGCAGTGAGCCGAGATCATGCTACTGCATTCCAGCCTGGGTGACAGAGTGAGACTCTGTCTCAAAAACACACACACACACACACACACACACACAAAATGATAGAAAATGCGAAAAAGAGCATAAGAGACAGAGAATACCATGAAAAGGTCTAATGTTTGTATAATTAGAATACCAATAGGAGTAAAGAGAGAGCAGAGGCCAGTTGTGTTGGCTCATGTCTGTAATCCCAGCACTTTGGGAAGGCGAGGCAGGAGGATCACTTGAGCCCAGGAGTTTGAGGCCAGTCTGGGCAACATGGCAAGACTCTATCTCTAACAACAACAACAAAAAATTAGCTGACTGTGGTGGCATGCAACTGTGGTTCCAGCCATTTGGGAGGCTGAGTGAGGCAAGAGGATTGCCTGAGCCCAGGAGGTTGAGGCTGCAGTAAGCCATGACTACACCACTACACTCCAATGTGGGTGACAGACAAAGATCCTGCCTCAAAACAAAGAGACAGAGACAGAGAGAGAGAGTAGAACAGAAGTAAATCTGAAGAGCTAATTATTGAGAATTTTCCAAGACTGATAAATGATATCAAGCTACAGGTTCAAGAAGCACTAAGAACACCAAATATAAAGAAAAGCAAACCTAGACACACTACACTAAAACTATCAAAAACCAAAGACCAAGCAGAAATATCCAAAAACCATCCAGAGATTTAAAAAAAGATTATTTTCAAAAAGCAAGAATAAAACTGAGAGCAACTTCTCAGCAAAGTCAGTAGAAACCAAAAGATAATGGAATGGTAAAACAGCTGCCAACCTAGAATTTATCTCAGGAAAAAAACTGCCCTTCAAAAATGAAGGTGAAAATTTAAATAAGACCTATGATTAGTTAATAGTTTTAAATTAATGTTAAGTTCTTGATTTTGGCAATTATACTATGGATACAGGAAATGTTAACATTAGTAGAAGCTGTATGAAATGGATGTGGGAACTCCATATACAGACTTTTTTTAAACTTTGTGTAAGTCCAAAATAATTCACACACATTCTAAAAAGGTAAAATAGAGACAGTTTCAGAATGGAAGCTCCATAGAGTTGAAATTTCTGGTCTGTTTTTTTCACTGCTATATCCCTAGTATCTAGAACACTGACTAAGACATAGGCACTCAGTTAATATACATTGAATGAAGGAGTGAACAACAGTAGTAGCAGCAGCTACCAATTAATTCAACACTTACTATATCTTAAGTGGAATACCAAGCACTTTACTTTCATTAACTCATTTAATCATTCCAACAATTATGTAACATGCATTTTATATTTTATATATGAGTCTCCCTATTTTATAGACGAGGTAAGCAATCTGCTCAAGATCTCATACCAGAAAGTAGTAGGCCCTCTAACACAGACCTGTCTGACTCCAAAGTCCATGTTCTTAACCACTATGTTATGGTGCTTTCATGTCACAAAATATGTCTCCTTTCTGTTTTGTTTATCCAAACTCTACCTACCTTTCCAAATCAAGACAAACTCCTCTATAATGACTTAACTACTTTTACTTAACTAATAGTCATTATTTTTTCTTACTGTCAGTTCTCAGTGTACTAGGCCATATAACTTAATGCCATTATATAAGGTCTTGTATTGTTCTGTAATTGTTTGTTATCCAATGAGTTTTTATCTCTTTAACCAGATTACATTTCACAGGGAAGTGACCATATCTTATATTCCTATTAATATAGAGCACATTTGAAGCTCTATAACAATACTTAATATTTTTGAATATTTTTGTAAAGGGATGAAAAAAAACATTTCCATGCAAGAAACAGCATTTTTGAATGCTTTAGTGATCAGGCTTACAAGGTCTAAGATTCTAAACATCAAATTTGACTCACACACACACAAAAAACAAACACTACCTTAAAAAGTTTTTACATCAAATTTTCTATAGTATCTCTTTTTCCTTATGACATGTTAGGGGATGTTCAGGGTAATTTGGACATAGCAGTACAAGTTCTCCTGGTTAAACCTTCTTGAGAAGGTATATAGATTGCGTAGAAGGTAAAATATGAGAGTGTGCAGATGAACAATTATCCCCACACATGTAAGCTGCAGTTTGTCTGGTGTAAATATACTCTCCCTGCCTGGAACTGCCTGTGTAATGTTCTCTCTTTGGGCTCTGTGGTTTCTCAATACATTCCAACTGTTCAGAGGCTGGAGCTTGGCTCTGCAAGCACAGATAAACAGCTTCCTGGAGCAGGCTGCCAGCATGAGGAGCAATGACCTCAGCAGAGAAAGTCTGCTTTTCATTACCCTGAGCACATCACTGTGCCGCTAGAGCTAAGAGTGGGAACAACACAAGTTGGATAGAGTTGACTGACTCAAGTCTCCCATTACACCTTGAGTTTTAAAATTCTAGTATGTAGAGGAAAGGGGGTAAAGACAGGAAGTGAGAAAATGGCATATGCAAAGAAAACAAAGATAGAAAAACTTTCTTAGGCTATTCTGTGAATGAACTAAAGTCAGATGAGTGGAGTGGCTAAGAGTCATGCAGGCAATCATTGAATATTTTAATCTCCAAAAATGTACACAAAATACAGGGCAAGCAAGAAGTGTTATAGAAAGTAAGAGAAGCCAGGTACAGTGCTGCATACCTGTAATTTCAACATTTTGGGAGGCTGAGGCAGGAGGATAACATGAGCCCAGGAGTTCAAGACCAGCTTGAGCAACAAAATGAGACCCCTGTCTCTACAAAAAAGAAAAAAAAAAGTTAGCTGGGTATGGTGGCACACACCTGTGATCATAGCTACATGGGAAGCTGAGGTAGGAGGATTGCTCGAGCCCAGGAGGTTAAGGCTGCAGTGAGCCATGTTTGCGCCACAGCACTCCAGCCTGGGTGACAGAGTGAGACCCAATCTCAAAACAAACAAACAAACAAACAAAACAGCAACAACCACCAAAAAAAAACATACAAAAGAGAGACTAAAAAGTCCTCAAGATCTTCAACTCTGATGCCATTTAAAGAGAGAGAAAAGGAAGACTATCCAGAGCCACAGAGATGCAAAATCCCAGAAAAGTGGAGCTTAAGGAGAACAACACATAATGAAGATGAATTATATATAGCCAGACATCTTGTATGTGTCATTTCATGTGATTTGCATAACAACCCTAGAATATAGGTATTATCATCCCTAGCGAAAATCTAGACCTAGAAAATTATAATATAAGGACATCAACAAAGACATTTGTTGTTGATATTATTTAATGACAAAGGGATGATTTCAAGTCTGCTTCTACAGCCACCCAGGAAACAATGCTTTTCCCAAACACCTCTCATTGTAGTATTATCTACTGTTGCAGCCCCAGAACTCAGCAATACTAGAACTGTGTCCTAAAAGAAATGTGCACACTTGTGTCACTTTCTGATAAGACAATTTCTGCAGTGCTGGTAGCATTGCATCTGATAGTTGAAGAAGGGAACCACAATCATGTCCTCAGACAAGAAATTGGTTAGGTATGACCCCTCCTGAATGATCCTGAGAGACAATTTGTTTTTTGGAGAAGTCATTGACTATAAAGATGCACCTGCAAGGGGCCCGGGAGCTGAGAGACAGACAAACATCTTAGCAAATTCTAAAAGCAGAGCGAAGCTTCATTTGACTTTCATTTCACTTTTCTCAGGGAAGAAGAACCTTTGTGTTACTGCCAAAATCCTAACTGTCCTTCCTTCCTCTCTATCCCCTCCACCCCCATGCCAGCTCATTAAAGATCTTCTGGTTAAAGGTGCCAAATTGTGTCATTCTTTCCTACTCTAGTGCCAAGCTTGTGCCACTAGTTCCACAGATTGATCTGCTGGAGTTCTGAGCAAATTATGGAAGAAATTAAAAGCACTGAAAATTTTAAATTGTTCTGTTGTTGGTGAAGTAAAGCTTTTTAAACTTCTTCTTCTTGTAGAGACAGGGGTCTCATTGTGTTGCCCAGGCTGGTCTCAAACTCCTGGCCTCAAGTGATCTTCCCACCTTGGCTTCGCAAAGTGTTGGGATTATAGGTGTGAGTCACTACATCTGGTTTAGTTTCTTAACTTCTGATGACTGACTTTACATTGCTAATGGCATGACACTTGTTAATTCAGACTTGTGTGTATGTATTTGATTGCCAGAGGGGTATTCAGGGAATTATCAGAGTGGTGGTATGAAGGAATATCAGGGCTTGAACCAAATAAAGATCCTTTATATTATTTATAGATTGAAATAAATCAAGTTATTTCTCTAAGGGGAGATATTTTAATATAAAAAATCAGACCTAAATTTTATACTAGCTAGCTGCAAAAGCAGCTCCCATGAAACCAGAAATAACATCATTGGGGCTTGAGAACACTTCAGCCAAGGATGGTGTTTTCTTCATTTCCTCTTATTGAATGGTTTCATAACAGATAAGTTTCTCCTAACTTGAAGAAGGCAGGGGGTGGGGGGAGTAAGGTCTTTCCTGACAGGGAGAATCTGGGCCCAATTATTACTTCTGTAACCTTTGACTCTGACTTCCAAACGAGTCAAGGGACCAGTGGGCTGTGAAATAGCTTCCTCCATTACCAGGTCAAGTGCTACTGGATAGTTTCCTGTAACCATAACACAAAGGAACTGAAGAAGTGAGATGGATTCTACAAAAACAGGCAACTTCTCGCATCCTCAATGACCCTGGATTTTTAAGTTTCAAAACAGATTTTGGTGACTCTTAACTCACCACTATGGCTTCCTGCAGTCTTTATGCTATAGCATATCTCTAGTAATATAGAAAAGAGCCAGAATCCTCTATATATTTGGTTCTGTGATGGCCTAACAGAGGTGCCTGGCCGAGTAACAGTGGGGATAGGGTTGCTTTAACTGAAGGCAAATCTGTTCCTGACAATTATCTGAGTCTGTGGGAATCCAGATGCTGACAATGAGAAATTTTCTGTTACAATGTGTCAACTCCGGCTAAGAACTGAACTATGGAAAAAAGGCAGGGGAGGGGGTGGGTACAGGGGGAAGCATTACCCCTTTTGAAGAAGTCTATAATAGGATTAGTCACCATTACTTCACCACACCACATTTTGGCTCAATTTAACAAAAATAAGTAGAGAAAACGAGCAGAAATGGCCCAAAGAAGTCTCAAGTCCATCTCTCATTCAAAGCTACAAGCCTGGAAATCAGTGAAGTCTTGGTTTGTTCTGATGTGCTTCTTGTTGGCTCACACCTGCTCCTCTGTTACCACGGACACAAGAAGAACCCCAAACAACACTACTTAAACTCTAGATGGTGAATGATCCTAAAAAAATCTGTCACCTTTAGAATGAATGTTTATACCCTGATTGTTCTAGATTATGTAGGAAAGAAGTGGGTCATCTTTTCATAGGGTTTAGAGTAACTGTCTGAAAAAACAAAAAAAGAAACGATATGTATTTTATAATCACGGATTGTTTTCATTAGAGTTACATTTTAAGTTATTTAGGAATATATACTATTACCTATGTAACAAACCTGCACGCTCTGCACATGTATCCCAGAACTTAAAGTAAAAGAAAAAAAAGAAAAAAAATGGATATGCACTATTGGAATCTCTTTTTTTCTCCAAGGATGAATTAATGAAGTTCATATTTTATGGATTTATTTGAATCAAAATTAATTCTGATGATTAACATGTATCAAAATGAAATTATTAATGCTCCTTTTCTAAAAACTGACAAAGATTTCCATCTCCATATTTATACTATGTAGTGTAGAACACAAATACTTTTGATGACTAATTATTTTATTTACTTTCACTGGTTAAATAGGAGCAGGGCATGAGGGAGGCCAACTACCCACGAGGGGGTCCTAGGAACACTGCCTATTAAGGGTACTCCACTCTCAGTAGCAACAAATAAAATCAATCAAATGATCTTTTTTGGACACAGGAAGCTTACTTAGATAATCAACGTGGACAAAGAGAAGGTGAGTCACCCTCTGAGTTAGGTTATTGGCTCTCTGATGGGATGAGCTCTCAATCATTATCTCTTCCAAGAGGCCTTCCCTGTCCATCCTATATATTATGTTACTCTGGCTGTTTTCTTGTTATTTGTCTTGTTACAGTTACCAGTTGTGTAACCATGAGAATGTTACTTTTAAGCGACTGAATTTCCTTATGAGTAAAATGAGGATGATACTAATACCCTGTTTATAGAACTGTGAAGATTAAATAATGGTTATTATATGCTTAGAACAGTGCCTAGCACACGGTGTTTATTAACTGTTAGCTATTCTCATCCTCATCAATTTGCTTGTTTATTGATTATTGCCTTCATTAAAACACTAGGTTCATAAATAGGTACCTTATTTGTCTTACTCACTGCTCCATTCCCATTGCATAGTACACACAGGCACAGAGTAGGTGCCCAAAAATAATTTGTGAATGAATAATTTGCAAATGAATGCCGTCCTATATTCTCACGTATCCTTAAAATAAACCAAAGGTAGTCTGTATACTTCTTTCCCTTGCAACCAAAACAGTCATCATAAGAACTTCACCAAAAAACTAAAATCATCCTTTAAAAAACAAAAACAAGACACTTGATCATAAAAGTGAGCTCTCCTGGGCCCACGAACCAAGACCACAGAATATTATTCATTTCTATATTAGTATGTGGAGGTCAAGCTCCCTGATGCCACAGCATTGTAAACTATCAATTTAGCCTGTGAAGAATGGTTCCCAATTCTGATAGGAATTCTCAGATTTCAGCCTGTTTCTCTCTCATCATTATTTTCCAATGTCTCAAAAAGCCACATTTCTCATTTTATCTTTACCACAAGAATCTGGTCACACTCTGGTGTGGTTTCTAAGTTAGAGCTACTCTCGCCTCATTTTCTTGGATGTACTTCTTCAGAGGTCATGACCCAGTGTTGACATTTGGTCTATTCTTAGAGTAGCACCTCTAAATATTAATTTCTTTTACCTTCTACTTGTTGAAGGACAACATTCAGAGGTGGAGGTTACATACAACATAAAAGAAAATCCTCTGGGATTTAGTACCCGTCTTTCAAGAGTGTCCAGAGGAATATGATCTACAGAGCTCATGGACTTGCAGATATACACAAAGTACTGCTCAGCCACTTGTGTTTTGCAGTTTATCCAGATTTGCTGGAACAGTCATGGACTTGTTTGAAAACACCAACAACCAAGGAGTGACAGACAGCATAGGTGAGAGGGCAAGCAGACCCAGAGAAGAAAATCAGAAGAGAAGCCTTCCAAAAACAATTTCAAGGAGTACTTTTATCACTGTTTAAAGGTAAATCACCCATGGTTAAATATATGAAAGTCTCAAGACGCGAACTTGAAACTGTAAGATGGAAGGGTACCGTTAACATGTTTTTAAAAATCATGCTTCCTGCTCTTTACAGTCAGCTTCAGTTGCATCCCCCAAAAGGCCAATATTAAACATTTAAATGGCAATGAACTGAGGTCACCAGCTAAGGCTGTGTGATAAGCTTGCAAAGTATAGTTCATAAGGGAGAATTCAAAAATAGTAGAAATCATAGCTAGAAGAAACCTCTAAATATGATCTGGTTAGCCCTCTAGCAACATTAAGCAGTAAAGTGAGTTGGAGGCAACAGAGAACAGTGGCCTCTGTAATACTGCAGATGAGGCTTGATTCCTGACTCTGTCACTTAATAGCTTGTGAACTTGAAGAAGCTATTTTAACCTTTCTGACTATCCACTTCCTCCTCTATAAAACAGAGATAACAATAATAATAGTACCCATCTCAAAGAATTGTAGTAGCTGAGACATGGTATTAGTTTAGTAAAAACTGCATATTATAATATATTATTATTACTATTATTAGCATGTAAGGCTTTATTAAACCCACTTCATAGATGAGGCAACTGAAGCCCGTATTTCAGAAATTTGCCCAAGGTTATAGAGTGAGGACTTATAAGAATAAGGAGCTCTTCTTCCTTCTAGGGTAGTGCTCTTTCCACTTCATTATGTTTCTCTTATAAATCAATACAAAACTGAAGCCTGAGGCCAGGCGCAGTGGCTCACGCCCGTAATCCCAGCACTTTGGGAGGCCGAGGTGGGCGGATCACAAGGTCAGGAGTTCAAGACCAGCCTGGCTAACACGGTGAAACCCCCATCTCTACTAAAAATACAAAAAAACAAAAATTAGCCGGGCAGGGCAT
This sequence comes from Macaca nemestrina, assembly GCF_043159975.1. Lineage (NCBI taxonomy): Eukaryota > Metazoa > Chordata > Mammalia > Primates > Cercopithecidae > Macaca > Macaca nemestrina. The sequence goes on from NC_092136.1 coordinate 18,664,969, forward strand.
GGTGGCAGGTGCCTATAGTCCCAGCTACTCGGGAAGCTGAGGCGGGAGAACGGCGTGAACCCAGGAGGCGGAGCTTGCAGTGAGCCGAGATCATGCCACTGCACTCCAGCCTGGGCGACAGAGCAAGACTCCATCTCAAAAAAAAAAAAAAAAAAAAAAAAAAAAAAAAAAAACCTGAAGCCTGAAAGTAAAGGATTTTCACTAACTAAATCAAATTCACAAAGTAAACTCAGGCGCTTCCATCATCCAGGTCTCTGTGTCTACCAAATTATACTTACATTACTTCCCATTCTGTCATACATCCACACCTTTCAAGTCTTAAAAAAAAAAGAAAAGAAAAGAAAACCCAAAAGTTTTTGGAGCTGGTTTACTTTTCACTTCTCGGAATAACTTACCTCAGGCCAATCTGGTGTCATAGAGTTATGGAAGTGTCAGGTATGTGTCACTCGTATATTATGTAAATTTCAGCTTTCTGGGTACAAGAAACAGCCCGCTTGGCAAGTACATTTCTATCAGCACTGTAGAAAATCTTATGATTTTTTTTCTTTTTTTTTTTTTGAGACAGAGTTTCGCGCTTGTTGCCCAGGCTGGAGTGGAGTGCAATGGCACAATCTCAGCTCACTGCAACCTCTGCCTCCCAGGTTCAAGTGATTCTCCTGCCTCAGCCTCCTGAGTAGCTGGGATTACAGGCATGTGCCACCACCCTTGGCTAATGATTTTTTTTCAACAGTGTATTGGTAGATAAAAGCTGCCTACAGTCAGCCTTACTGTTGGTTCACTACAGCTCAGAATTGGCTACACAGAAAAGTGGAATTCACTTTTGGAGTGCTAGGTGCACGGTATACAGCTTCTAAAATGGCAGAAAATAGAGCTTTACCAAAAATAAGAAAGGGAGGAAAAAACAAGAAAACAGTCCTTATTATAACAAAATCTAGAAGAGTAGAAAGTATTCAATAACTTAAAATATAGACACTGCTGTAGATTCAATAAATATTTACCTAACATCTATTATATGTGAAGCATCATGGCAAGTACCAGAAATGCAAAGATGAAGACTAAATGAGGCTGGATGCAAATGGCTCATGCCTACAATCCCAACACTTTGGGATGCCAAGGCAGGCAGATCACTTGAGTCCAGGAGTTCCAGACCAGCCTGGCTAACATGGTGAAACTCCATCTCTACTAAAAATACAAAAATTAGCTGGGTATGGTGGCGGGCGCCTGTAATCCCAGTTACACAGGAGGCTGAGGCGGGAGAATCTCTTGAACCCGGGAGATAGAGGTTGCAGTGAGCCAAGACTGCACCACTGCACTCTAGCCTGGGCAACAGAGGGAGACTCTGCCTTAAAAAAAAAAAAAAAAAAGCCTACCTTCAAGGAACCAGTGTAATAGGGAAAAGACTGATAACAGAGATGGGGAGGGGAGTAAAATGAAAAAAGCCAGAAAGAAGCATTACCCCCAGAAGAGCCATATTTCACTTGGCAAGGAGCCTCAAGAGTGCTCGTACACATTAAATGGCCTAGAAACTTGACCTGTAGGCTTGTCAGTTCGCTTGTCAGTTCTATAAAAGCAAGCAAGGCTATTCAATCTCAGTCTTTATTCCCTGCCTACCTCATTTGCTCCAGCCCGCATCACGAGAACAAGTAAAATTCCTTTCTCTACTTCATCCTCCTTTAGAAGACTGGGTGAAAGGAACAACTTTACTCCCAGAAAGCTTCTTTTTCCAAGGAACCTAAAATGCCAATCCATAAAAAATCTAGATTTCATTGATAAGAACTTTAGAGTTCAGCAAAAGAGCTAGGGAATCTCAAGTATTCCCCTAACAGCAACCCAAGTTGAGGCCATTTGAATAGCTGTCTGATCTCCAAGGAGCCTCTGGAGAACAGAAAGGAAAAAAAAAAATCTATGTTCAAGGAAGATGAACTTGAGTTCAAGATTCACTTAAACAGAAGCCTATAAGGATTATTATTCCTTTCTTAGAATGTTCCCAATAAACCAGAAGAAAAGGAAAGAGAATCCAAATGATTATATAAATATGTGATGGCATGTTGGTAATAAAAATAATGCTTTGTATTTATCTAGCACATCCTTTCATGAAGATTATGTTTTGCATGGTACTGTACAAAAACAGACACGTAGACCAATGGAAAGAATAGAATACTCAAAAATAAAGTACACACTTAAAACAATCTTATCTTTGACAAGGCTGACAAAAACAAGCAATGGGGAAAGGACTCCCTGTTTAATAAATGGTGCTGGGATAACTGGTGAGCCATATGCAGAAGAATGACACTGGACCCTTACCTTTCACTATATACAAAAATTAACTCAAGATAGATTAAAGATTTAAATGTAAGACCTCAAACTATAAAAATCCTAGCAGAAAACCTAGGAAATATCCTTCTCAACATCAGCCTTGGAAAATAATTCTTGGCAAAGTCCCCAAAAGCAATTGCAACAAAAACAAAAATTGACAAGTGGGACCTAATTAAACTAAAAAGCTTCTGCACAGCAAAAGTAACTATCAATAGACAACCTACAGAATGGGAAAAAACATTTACAAATTATGCATCCAACAAAGGTCTAATATCCAGAATCTGTAAGGGACTTAAATCAAGAAGCAAAAATCAAATAACCCCATTTTAAAATGGTCAAAGGACATGAACAGACACTTTCTCAAAAGACGAAATATAAGTGGCCAAGAAACATATGAAAAAATGCTCATTATCACTCATCATCAGAGACATTATCACTCATCATCAGAGAAATGCAAATCAAAACCACAATGAGATACCATCTCATGCCAGTCAGAATGACTATTATTAAAAAGTCAGGGGGAAAAAAAAAAAAAACAGATGCTGGCAAGGCTGCTAAGAAAAGAGGATGCTTACACACTGTTGGTGGGAATGTAAATTAGTTCAGCTACTGTGGAAATCAGTTTGGAGATTTCTCAGAGAACTTAAAACAGAGCTACCATTAGACTCGGCAATCCCATTCATTAGTGGGTATGCCAAAGGAAAATACATCATTCTCCCCACGCACTCATACATTCATTGCTGCACTATTCACAATAGCAAAGACATGGAGTCAACCTAGGTGCCCATCAAGGTTAATTGGATAAAGAAAATATGGTACATATATACCATGGAGTACTATGCAGACATAAAAAAAAGAATGAAATCATGTCCTTTGCAGCAACATGGATGGAGCTATAGGCCATAATCCTAAGTGAATTAATGTAGGAACAGAAAACCAAATACCACATGTTCTCACTTATAAGTGGGAGCTAAACATTGAGCATTCATGGACATGAACATGGGAGCAACAGACACTGTGGACTGCTAGAGGGAAGGAGGGAGGGGGGTAATGGGTCAAAAACTATCTATTGGGTACTATGCTCACTACCTGGGTGCAATGTACCCATGTAACAAACCTGCACATGTATTCCCTGTATCTAAAATAAAAGTTGGAAAAAAAGAAGATTAATGTATTTTTAAAGTGTTTATCTCATTCAGCCTAAAAACAGTTCTGTGATATTCAAAAAGTGGTAATCAGTTGGGCATGGTGGCTCATGGCTACAATCCCAACACTTCAAGAGGCCAAGGCGAGAGGATTACTTGAGTCCTAGAGTTCAAAACCAGCCTGGTCAACATACTGAAACACTGTCTCTACAAAAGAAAAATTTTAAAATTAGCTGGGCATGACAGCACATACCTGTAGGCCCGGCTACTAGGGAGGCTGAGACAGAAGAATTCCTTGAGCCCAGGAGTTCAAGGATACAATGAGCCATGATGATGCCACTGCACTCCAGCCTGAACAACAGAGTAAAATTCTATCTCAAAAAAATAAAAAAGGTAGTAATCATTTTGACTTTTATACATTCTAAGCATACTTTACAAAGAAGTATGACCTTCTTTTTTTTTTTGAGACAGAGTGTCTCTCTGTCGGCCAGGCTGGAGTACAGTGGCACCATCTCGGCTCACTGCTACCTCTGCCTACCGGGTTCAAGAGATTCTCCTGCCTCAGCCTCCCAAGTAGCTGGGATTACAGGTGCGTGCCACCATGCCCAGCTGATTTTTGTATTTTTAGTACAGATGGGGTTTCACCATGTTGGTCAGGCTGGTCTCCTACTCCTGACCTCATGATCTGCCCTCCTCAGCCTCCCAAAGTGTTGGGATTACAGGCGTGAGCCACCTTGCCTGGCCTAAGTATGACCTTTCAAATATATAATCTATGAAAGATATCCTCCCTCTAGAAATATTTCTTTAAAAAATTTTTTAAGTTCTAATTTTCATGGGTACATAGTAGGTGTATATATTTTGGGGGCACATGAGATGTTTTGATACAGACATGCAATGTTAAATAGTTACATCATGGAGAATAGAGTATCCACCCCATCAAGCATTTATCCTTTGTGTTACAAACAATCTAAATATACTCTTTTTTTTTTTTGAGATGGAGTCTCGCTCTGTCGCCCAGGTTGGAGTGCAGTGGTGCGGTCTCAGCTCACTGCAAGCTGCACCTCCCGGGTTCACGCCATTCTCCTGCCTGGGCCTCCCGAGTAGCTGGGACTACAGGCGCCCACCATCACACCCAGCTAATTTTTTGTATTTTTAGTAGCTACAGGGTTTCACCGTGTTAGCCAGGATGGTCTCGATCTCCTGACCTCATGATCCACCCGCCTCCACCTCCCAAAGTGCTGGGATTACAGGCATGAGCCACCACACCTGGCCAACTCTTTGAGTTATTTTAAAATGAACAATTAAGTTATCACTGACTATAGTCACCCTGTTGTGCTGTCAAATAGCATGTCTTATCCATTCTTTCTATTTTTTTTTTGTACCCATCAACCATCCCCACCTCTTCCCCCAGCCCCCCGCTACCCTTCCCAACCTCTGGTAACCATCCTTCTATTCTCTTTGTCCATGAGTTTAATTGTTTTGATTTTTAGATCCCACAAATAAGTGAGAACATCCAATGTTTGTCTTTCTGTGTCTGGTTTATTTCACTTAACATAATGATCTTCAGTTCTCTTCATGTTGTTGTAAATGACAGGATCTCATTCTCTTTTAGGGCCGAATAATACTCCATTGTGTATATGTACCACATTTTCTTTACCCATTCATCTGTTAATGGACACTTAGATTGCTTCCAAATCTTAGTACTCTAAACAGTGCTGCAACAAACATAGGAGTACTGATATTTATTCGATATACTAATTTCCTTTCTTTTAGTTATATACCCAGCAACGGAACTGCTGGATCTTACGGCAGCCCTATTCCTAGTTTTTTGAGGAACCTCCAAACTGTTCTCCATAGTGGTTATACTAATTTACATCCCCATCAACAGTGTAGAAGTGTTCCCTTTCTCCACATCCTCGCCAGCATTTGTTATTGCCTGTCTTTAGGATATAAGCCATTATAACTGGGGTGAGATGTTATCTCATTGTAGTTTTGATTTTCATTTCTCTGATGATCAATGATGTTGAGCACTTTTGCTTATGCCTGTTTGCCATTTGTATGTCTTGTTTTGAGAAATGTCTATGCACATCTTTTGTCCGTTTTTTGATGGGATTATTGGATGTTTTCCTATAGGGATGTTTGAGCTCCTTATATATTCTGGTTATTGATCCCTTGTCAGATGGGTAGTTTGCAAATATTTTCTCCCATTCTGTGGGTTGTCTCTTCATTTTGCTGATTAGAAATACTCTTAAATCATTAAGTGATTGGCACAGCATCCTGTAGAAAGAAAACTGCAAGGAGCATTAGCCTAAACAATTCCATGAGAAAAGCCAGCCATGAAAAAAACAGGCTAGATGAACACCAGCTAAAGGAAATCAAAGTGAATATTTTGAATAAAGGAGAAAGTTAAAAGACGAACCTAAAGAAACAGATCTAATAGATCAAATGAGCGGTTGTTAAGCTACTGTAATCAAAACCATTCATGAGACATCGCTGGACAAAACTAGCTGCACCAAAGGCATGATCCAAAACATGTTTGGGCGGCCCACAACCAACCTACCAAAACTAAACATTCACTGCCACTACATAATCAGCATTGTCCCACTCTGTTCCTCAAGTGTCCTGCCTGCTTCCAAGCGCCTCCTCTGGGTTCACTGTATTAGTACGACATTCATGTACTTACTATTCAGTGAAGAACCTGGCAATTCCATATTGGCTGATATCTTCCCTGTTCTCTAGCAGCTGGCACACTGCATCCTCCATGTAGGTGAGGACATGTCGCTGAGCTGTAATCAAATAGCAAGAGAGAAAGAGAAAATGAGAGAAAGATTTAAAAAAGAATGATCCCAATCCTAGTAGGAGGTGATGTGTAAGGCAATCCAAGTGTTGGCTCTGTCTGATGACACTTCATCAGTGGACTGGAATAGGCAAAGCAAACTTGCTGACCCTAACTGAGCTATAGTCTCAAAGGATAGATTGAGAGATGATGTGAACATGACCTATTGCCATTTGACTGGCTGTTAGTATTAGCATCAACCCTTTATTCTTCATTTCAATGACAAGGGTGGGTTGAAGAGGAGATTTAGCACCATTCAGCAGATACACCTGGAAGTTCTTTTCTTTCTACCTCCTATTCTTTTCCACGTCTGCATCAGAAACTTATCCAGGGAGTTTGTAATTCCATGCTTGAAGCATGGATGGTATGACTGTAAAGAAAACTCTGGCCAGGCACAGTGGCTCACGCCTGTAATCCCAGCACTTTGGGAGGCTGAGGCAGGCAGATCACTTGAGGTCAGGAGTTCCAGACCAGCTTGGCAACATGGTGAAAACCTGTCTCTACTAATACAAAAATTAGCCAGACACAGTGGCATATGCCTGTAATCCCAGCTACTCAGGAAGCTGTGGGAGGGGAATTGCTTGAACCTGGGAGGTGGAGGTTGCAGTGAGCCGAGATCATGCCATTGCACTCCAGCCTGGGCGACACAGTCAGACTTCATCTCAAAAAAGAAAAAAAAGAAAATTCAGTTAATTTAAAAAAAAAAAGAAAAGTTTAAGGACCATGAAAATTTTAATACTGGTATATATGTAAGTTATTAACTTTGGTAAATAACAAGACCATGAAATCTGTCTGGCTCGGTTTATTAGATATCATGTTTTCTGCATTTGTTGTGACTTGGAAATGTGTGAGTTAATCATGGGCATATAATAAAAACTATGAGTATTAGAGTGAGACAGACCTGAGTTTGAATCATGGCTCTGTCTTGGTAGCTTAATCTTGGATAGTTACTTAGCTTGCACCTGTTTTCTTCTTTATCAAGCGTGGAAAGCAATATAATTTAACTATGTTTCTCAAAATATGGTCAATCAATTTCTTGATCTGAATCCCCTGGGATGCCCTGTTTAAAATACAGCTTTATAGTCTGGTACTGTCCCAGATTTAGTGACCTTAAATTTCTTACTAGAGCGCAGTAATTTTTAACAAGTACCCCTGGTGCTTCTTATGTACTCTTAAGTTTAAGAATCACTGGTTAAGAACTTGGGCTTTGGACTATAGAGAGTTGAGAGCTCCATTCTGAGCTCTGCCGCTTCCTAGCTACGTGACCATAAACAAATTACTCTTCAAGCCTATTCTTCATGGTAAAATGGGGGGAATAATGGTACTTACATTATAGGGTTATAGAAATAAGTAAGATAATACAGGTAAAAGGAAATAAGTAAGATAAAACCACTATGTGCTTGGTGCATAGTATGTGATTGATAATGTTTCCTTAAAAGCCTATCTCAAATGGCGTTATTAGGAGTTTACTTCAGTAAACAACATAGGCCAGAACTTCTTAGATGTCAGATACTCAAATACTTCTTACCCTTCTCTGAATTTTGTCCTTAGGTATGACAGTGGTATCCTGACAAACTTTACACGGAAGCTTCCAATTCAGTGTCCCCGTTTATCATAAAAAATTCAGAAAAATACTTTCATCTGGAGCAGTGAGAACAAAAAACCCTAAGCGATGAATATCCTTCCAAAAAGCAATTTCATGAAGTTGCTGCCAAAGCAGACATTTACTTCTTTCACAGTTTCATTCCTCAGGAAAATATGAAGGAATTACCTAAAATTTATAAATACTGGTGTTTCAAAAAACTATTTCTGAAGTCCTAGTAGTCTAGTGAAGCTCATAAAACAAGTAAGTTTATCTGCCAACCTGAGCTCAAGAGTCTTCACTTGACCATAATGATCACAGTGACTAAGGTTTCACCACGTTCCCAGCAGCCTAAAGTCCAGATGGACGGCCTGTTTACATTCTGTGACTTGTTTTATCTAAATGAGTGCTTCCCCAAACTAACAACTATCAGTCACTGCAAACCCTGACTGCCCACCCCCAACCCCACCCAAAAAGGGGTAAAAACAACATCAGTTCCTCAACTCAACAGTTCATCCAACTAGAAAACTGTTTCTTTAAGAAATGGCCAAAACTGCGAGTGAAGCTGTAAGATAATACCTGCCAATTTCTGACACTGTTTTCAAAATATAATAATTATAATTAGGTGTATATTAAATTGGGAGGGAAAAATGGCCAGGGAAACATTAAAATCAGCTGCATTTTCACCTCTGTGTTCTCCTTCCTTTCTTCTATGGGTTTATCCTGATCTTACAAAAAGATTCCTTCCTTGGGCTATATGGCCTTTTATGACTTAGCTCTACCTAAGGCTAGTACAGGATTTTTTTTTTTTTTTCTTTTTGATGGTAGAAATGAAAGAGCTGTACTTAGAAGCAAATCCTGCTTCTCCTCCTCCCTAGCTCCAGGGACTCAAAGTTAATGTGAAAGCCCTTTACAGGAGAAATATTTTCAGAGCAGTAAAAATCAAAGTACTTTTGTCCTTCTAGAAGAAAAAAAAGAAAAAGGAGGAATTTTCTGGAAAATAGACTTTATACCAAAAATATAAAAAAGAAAAGAAAGAAATATATTGGACCATGCATGTTTAACATTTATCTGCCAATCAGATATTTAGTTTCATATTACAAATAATAACAGCTACCATTTTTGAGTACTTGTACAATTTATTAAACAACAATGTGACAGACACAGTATTGTACTAATTGTTTCACATGCTTTATTCTATTTGTTCCAAATACAATACTATAATAGTTATTCTTAGATTTCTATTTTTACAAGTGGAAGAACTGAAACTTACAAAATTAAAATAATTTACACAGCTAGTGGGAAGAGAAGCCAAGATTTGAACCAAGGTTTACCTGATACCAAAAACCCATTCTCTTAACACACTGCCTCACCATTAACACTTTAAAAATTATCTTTATTTTACACAGTGCACAAAGGCAGGAACGTATGTTAATAGTAAAATCACCTGAGAGATACGGTCCATTTGGGTCCATGTGAATTTATATGTGTGTGTATGTCTGTCTGTCCTGTCCCCTCACCTTCATACCAATCAGCACGGTGTGAAGTTAGAACTTGTCCCTAAATTTCAAAGTTTCTTGAAAAGAACCATCCCATCCATTCCTAGTTCACAAAGTAGAAACAGAAAGCCCTGGTGTTCTTTTTATGTGTGGGTGAAGGGAAGAAGCTAAGAAGAAAAGTTCCTCTCTGGAGAGAGTTTTACACCAGCCAACAGCCAAATGCAAAGCTCTCCCTAATTGCTGTGCCCTGGTGGTTTCCTTCACCTGCAGCTCTTATCAGTCTAATGTTCCCTCTGTGGTTAAGGGTACCACCCAACACTGGAAAATCCTTAGTTTATCAAACTTCAATGAGACAGAAGTTCAAAGCTCTTTCCTGGCAATAAAACATGGAGAGTGTCATTTTACATTTTTTTTTAATGCAAAGGAATAGGCTTTAATTTACGTGAATGATTAAAGAATAAAAACAGCACACCTGCATCCCTGGAGGGCAAAGATATCTGGGCACCTTAGCTGCCCTCTTGGAAAAGGAAAAGCATTTAAGACAGGCTTTTCCTCTTTGGCTTTGCCATGAGTTCCATAACAAGATGAGGATTAAGTTTTCTAACATGTACCTATGATCTAGTGTCCTAAAATTCACTCTAATGCCCAATCGTCCATGTCTTGCTCAGAGAGTATCACTGTCTGAAATAAGCATTTAGAATTTCATCATGCTATACTGAAAAATCTATGGCAAATGTAAGTAAACACTATATGATCCTTACTTGAACCTAGCAAGTGAAGGCAACTGTGGATCAGAAACTTCTTGGTTCTGTTGACTCACCCCATGTTGATCACATAATCTCTTTATAACACTGTCAATCCTGCTATAAAATGGGTATGATTCTAAGAATATGTCTGATAATAAACTACTTCTTTAGAAAACATTCAATATATGCAAAAGGTAACATGTCAATGATTATATTAATATTGCTATATGCTGACTCAATAGATTAAAACAGCATAATAATTTTTACTGCAATGGTTAAGAACATGGGCTCTTGACCAACTGAACCTGGATTTGATTTCTAGCTCTGTCATTTACTGACTGTGTGACTTTATATAATAATTACCTTATCTCTCTGCCCTTTTCTATAAAATTGGGCAATATTAGTACCTACCACAGAAGACTGTGGTGAGGATTAAATAAAATAATCTGTGTAATCATCTTAGAATAGTGCTTGCCACATAGTAAGTGCTCAAACAATATTAGCCCTTTACCTCCTTATTGAAAGTTCTGCTCTTCAAACCAAGATGTTTAGATTATCTTCAAAGATTCTTGGGATATATAAAACCTACAACTATAAAAATATACATCATCATATACCCATTTCAGGTATGGCCTTTAAACTTGTAGGAAGCATTCATTTATTAACTGCTAATTACTCGGTAGGCCCTAATTTATATGGGGAAAATCCAAAACTATTTCTTTTTACTCTCTTCCCAAGCATAAATACCATCAAAGTGTTAGTTGTTTATTTCACAATTAAATGATAAGGGGTCCTATTTGGAAATTTTTGCTTGAGGGGTCTAGAATTTCCACCTTAACATTAGTTAGAGCACTGTTTTTAAAAAATTATTATTTAATACAGAGTCCCAATACTAGAATAAGTAAGTCTCACTGGAAAAATATCTTCACATGAATTGCTATATATGATATTAACAGATGCACACATAGGCAATAGCAGTACAAGTGAAAAGCAGAGTATATACATATACTCAACTTTTTCCTCCCTTGCCAGAGTTTGATAAATAAATTGATAAATACATAGAGTTTTCCTCCCTTCCTTTTGAGACATATTTTGGTCTATGAGGCCTCTGGAGATTGAGATCCTGGATGGCACAAATAAATGTTTGCTGAACTAAATTAAAATGCTCTCTAAGATAAAAAAAGTAAACCTGTTAATCAACAACCTGTCATGTAAACTACTTAGAAGTTTCAAGTTCAATATCATTTATAAATCACTAACATAATCTAGTATTTGATCTTGTAAGGTACAAATAGATAGCTTAATGGTTTAAAAAGTTAATAGACCTCTAAAATTAATTATTTACATCCTCCATCTTTACTGGTATATCCTGGTCCAAGGATATTGTGTGTTCTTGTGAAACATTTTGTCATCCATACGAGACCATCTTTGATCTTAGACCACACTAGACCAATTTCCCTTAACCAAAGGGAAGGGGGGAAATGAGGAAAACTAGCACATGTAATTCTTACACAACCCAACGAACATAGGTAACAGCATTTTTTTAAAACTTAGAGAGGTTAATAAACCTGCCCAAAGTCTAAATAAATGGCAGAGCTTGGATTCAAACTTAGATTTGACTCCAAAGCCCATATTCTTCCATTCACCCCACTACCTCTCAAAACCAAAAATGAAAGCAAAACAAGAAAAATCCAAAAACCTACAATGTGCCCCATCTTACGTTGTATTATCTAGAAACTGCTGGCTCTTCACTGTTAATACTTTACAGTATTAAGAAGCTTAAATTGGTAAATCAAAGTATTAGTATGATCTTTAAATTTTAAAAAATGTTTATTTCTAGTTAAACATAATAATTTTTAAAGGTTTAAACAATACAGACAAAGCTAAAGACTAATTCCAATTCCCACAGATAACAACTATTATCAGTTTGGGGTGCATATTTTCAAAATAAAGAAATACGGCTTGTGAGCTTGTTTTGTTTTCATGCTTTAAGTTGTTTTTAAGTGTACGATATATACTTTTCTGTATCTTTTTTTTTTTATTCAACAATGTCTGGAGATCTTTCATAAAACAACATGGAACCTACTTACCCTTTAGATAGTTCCCAATGGTAAATATTTCCCTATTGATAAACATTTAGGTTGTTTCCATGTTTTCTCTATAATAAACTGGGCTGGGTTGAACACTCTTGTACGTGTTTCCCTGTACATATGTGCAAGAGTTTTTCTAAGGTAAATACCTCAAGATGGAATTCGCATTTCATAGGATGCACAGGATATCTTCATGTTTACCAGAGATAGACAATTGCTTTTACAAATTAGTTATTCCAATTTGCATGCTACCAGTCATATGAGTATCTATTTTCACTATCCTTGGCCTAATGCTTTATAATTTTGCCAATTTAATAGTCAGAAAATAGCTTTTCTCTGTTGTTTTAATTTTACTTTTCTTGATTACAAATAAAGTTAAGCACATTCTCATGTTTATTTGTATTTCTTATCCTTTGCCAATTTTCTTCTCTGGTTGTCTTTCTTTCTTCTTCTTGAATTGTAGATAATTCTATACATGTCACAAATATATACATCTACTTCATGGTTTTCTTTTAACTTGTCTGTTGTATCTTTCATTTTACAGAACTTTTAAATGTTGATACAGTCAAAATAATGTATCTGTGGCTTTTTTTGGTGTGCTATTTGTCCTATTCAAAAAGGCCTTCTCTACTCTAAGTATAAGCCTATTATCCTATATTCCAGTCTGCACTGCATGATACTGCCACCTTTAAAGAGCCATGCAGTATGACATGTATCAAACGGAACTTTCTGAGAACAAATTTGCAAATTAAGGAACGATCTTTTATTTTATAATTGTTAATTATAAAACAGACAAAAGCAATACATTGCATCTATACATCCAAACCACTGAAGTGCTGCTATACGGCTAGTCAAACTCAAATACTAAAAGACACGCCAGAGGCAAACAAAGCATTACACATATGCTAACATCACCTGTGACAACCAGAAAACAAGAGGTGACTAAAGATCTTTATGTTAAGTAGAGGATGAAAAACTAAAGTCTATTTCCCTCAACCAAAAGGGGTATTGTACTGGTTAATAGCTGTGCAAAGCTGAGTGCCTTGACATTCAAAACAGTCTCTGGTCAACCATTAATCCTCCCCTCCTCCCTTCTCCTTCCTAAAACTGTTTTTTTGTTGTTTTTTTGTTTTGTTTTGTTTTGTTTTTTATAGTTTTGGGATGTCAATTAAGGGTAAGTGTTTAAATCCTACTGCCTCAGTATTTCCAGCCTAAATCTCATAATAATACAGCATTTGTAGGTTGGAGTCCTATAATTTCAAGTGCCAGAAACTACAGAATCTTTTGTTGTTTGTTTTTTAAGTCGGAGTCTCGCTGTTGTCACCCAGGTTGGAGTGTAGTGGCGCGATCTTGGTTCACTGCAACCTCTGCCTCCAGGATTCAAGTGATTCTCCTGCCTCAGCCTCCTGAGTAGCTGGGATTACAGCGCCCGCCACCATGCTTGGCTAATTTTTGTACTTTTAGTAGAGACAGGGTTTCACCATGTTGGCCAGACTGATCTCGAACTCTTGACCTCAGGTGATCTGCCTGCCTTGGCCTCCCAAAGTGCTGGGATTACAGGCGTGAGCCACCGCACCCAGCCTCTTTTTTTTTTTTCAAGGAGATTTTCATAGAAGTTCAAACTTAAAGCACTCAGCTAGCTGACCATAACAAAATGTACGTCCTGAACACCAGAGAAATCTAAAGTAGCACTTAACTTTCCCACAGTTACAATCTAAGGGACATATGAAGAACCTAAGTAATATTTGTCATGGCAATAACTTTGCAAAAATAGTTACTCATACAGCAGTATAGCTATCAAGTGAACGCCATAAACATTCACATAACTATTTTCCAGAAAGTATCATGGGTAAAAAACAAAATCCCATAAATTGCTAAACATGTAGTAAATCATATGCCACTCATAACGTCAAACAGGGAAGTAATAAAATTACAAGGTGAAAATTAATTGCGCTATAGCGCGAGTTGTAGTCTTGCAGCCAGGCATGGTGGTGCACGCCTGTGGTCCCAGTTACTCAGGAGGCTGAGGCAGGAGGATCCTTTGAGCCCAGGAGTTCAAGCCCAACATAGTAGGACTCCTGTCTCTTTAAAAAAAAACAAAAAAAAAGTATAGCCTTTGGGAGTAAACCATGTATTTATCAATTATTATTAAATATACAGATTAATATTAATTGGTAATATGCAATTTAACTATGAATATACAGATCAGTGATATTAATGCAATAAGATACTAATATAACAATTTAATCATTTGCTTGGTGTTTTACATTAAAAATATTACATAAAAATTAGTTGGCTTTCACAACAACTGAACTAACAGTAACAGGATCTCATTTTTTCTAATGACAAAAAGATACAGAAAAGTTCTAATTTAAAGTAACTGAAAACTCACGGGCTTAGAATTCCCTATCCTCTCTCTTGTGGTTGATGTGGCTCTGCACGAAGGTGGAGATTCTTTTTCAAATAAGAGTCTCACATGTCAAATCCCCACTAAGAACTATCTCCGCATACTGTTTATGGGATATAGCTGTAATAATGCTCAATAATCCCTTAGAGTTTCTATTTTTGTTATGAAAGTAAAGGATGCTATTGTAGACATTTACAGATACAAAAAGGCCTAGGCCAAAGTGCACAAAAACCATATGGGGCAAAGGGTTGGAACAAAATAGGCTAGACAGAGAGGCCCCAGTTTAGTTTACACAGAAAACTCATACTAACACTTAACATATCATCTAAATTAATGGTATAAAAACACCACCAAAGTACCCGATAAAAACATACTTTGGATCTGTTTTACTAGACCAACAAAATTTTTGACTCATCACTTTTAGGAATGTTGCAATGTTCAAACCTACCTTTCCCGCCAGGCCCAACTCAAATGCCACCTTCTTCGTGAACCTTTCCCTGATTCTGTCCTAGCCAGAAGTGATCGTTCCTTTTCCTCAACTCTCTAAACAACTATTTTAAATATTTCCAGTGGCACTTTCTACCTTGATATATAGTTATTTCTGTTATACATATGTTATCTTCTTTGTTGGATATCCTGATCCTTCAAGATAGGCACCATACTCATTTATATTTTAATTCCTTTAACACTCAGGACCATTCAGTGTCTTCCACATGGTAGACATTCAAATATTTACTGAATGAACATACAAGCTGTATCCACTATTTATAAACTGTGATGCTGTTCTTTATTCAACTCAACCACTTTAGGACTGTGCCTCCCAGGTGGGAAACACTAAATACCAAAACACATTCTATTACAACGTTAGGCTTCTTACTGGAAGCCACTTTTGTTCTGTTCTCAACCACTCTTTCTGTTGTCTTTTTACTGTTCCTTCTCTCTAGTCCAATGAGAAGGCACTTGTTCCTTCTATTGTTACTAAGAGCCTCATTATGTTCAAGGTAAAGTGAAAAAATGCATTCGATGCAATTACCAGTTCCTCACAAATTTGGGGGATACTTGTCATTTCAACATCCAGGACTTGAATAAAAGAAAGTCCAAATTCTTTTCACTCCTAAGAACTATTTTCTTTTTTTCTTTTTAGACAAAATGGAAGCACACAGCACAGGAAGCAGTCCTCAGTAAGCCACCGTTCATAAACAGCTTTGCTGAAAGCCTAACAAAGATTCTGTTGTGCTCTTGCGTGGCAGGGCCAGTAAGCAGCAGGAGCAGATGAACTCTTTAAGAAACAAAGGTTCTGTCTTCATGCAAATGTTTGCATTAATAAAAAATAAAGAAAAAGATATAGAAAATGCAGGCTAGCTGGACATAATAGGTCTCTAAACAGGAGGTTTTTCACATTTTTCAGGCGGAGTCAGCAGGTCTTTTAAAAACTCTGTCATTCTAAACATTTCACAGACATCACAAGAGAGACATGCAAATAACAGAAGCAAATCAAAGGATATCCCGCTGCTGTGCTGGCGCCTCCCTCATCCATGCCTGGTTTGTCATTTTCTGTTAACCCTAGTGCTGGCTGCTGTTTTGTTGAGGAATGGAGTCCTTAGCCCATGTGGCAGTACATGTCTAGCCAGCTGGCCCCAGCACTGATAACATTACAATGCAAGCCATGTACTACCACTCAGGGACACGTGCTGCCAGGCAACAAGTGCAATGTGTGATTTTTACACACTCCGCTTGCAAATCTGCATGGGAAAGAGCCTCTAAACTAACCACTTAATAAGATATGGTCTTCTTGAGTGTGAGCATCAGTGAGTAGTTCAGAAGATGAACTTGCTGAGGACCAGTCCTTCAAAGTGAAATACAGTTGACCCTTGAACAATATGGATTTGAATAGCTTGGGTCCACTTAAAAGCAAGGATTTTTTTCCAACCAAATCTCAAAGTATTCAACCAAATCTTTAGTATTCTCAGGAAGGAAAACCCATGTATAGGGAGGCCCAACTTCTCATAGATTCGGGTTCCACAGGGCCAACTGCAGGACTTGAGTATGCACAGATTTTGGTACAACCTGGAACTAACCCCCTGCATATACTGATGGATGACTGTTTACAATAAGGGCCCTAAAGTAAATACAGAAACTTTAAAAACTCGTGTGGGGAGAGGGTTACCAAATACCTATTCTGTGCCAAGCACTGTACTATGTACTCAACTTACATTGTCTCTAATTTTCACAACCACCATTTAAGGTACTTTTATCCTTATTTTATAGCAGAGGAAATTGAGGCTTAGGGAGGTTATGTAACATGCCAAGGTGCAGCTAATAATAGCAAGCCAAAACCCAAAACTGTACAGCAAATTCCCCATGATTCTATACATTTCTCTCATTGTGTGTGTGTGTGTGTGTGTGTGTGACTGAAACCTAGCTTACTCTGAAAATATCACAATGACTATATTCACCCACTGCAGGAACACTGAAGTGTCACTTTTGTGTCACTTTTTCTCCATTTTTAATCATTTAAAGTCTTTATTATTCATTTTTAAGAGCAAGTGGCTTTGTTAGCTTATGATAAGAATCTGATTAAAGCTACAAGTGCTTTCTCACAGAAAAATGAATATAATTTTAGAGCATTCAAGAACACCCTAACGCTCATCTATAGCTATAGCTCCCCTGAGCGGTCACTGCCTACATGTTAGAAAACGATGCCAGAACTCACATCCTCTTCCTAGAAGCACATAGTCCATTTTCTTTTTCTCTTTTTCTCCACCATTCTCCTAAAACTCTGTAACAAACACAGTGATGAACCATTAAGCCCCCTGACCTGAAAATTCCTTGTCTTCACCAATTTCTATTAAACACACTATTCCTCTTCACCCAGACTTAAAATCACTTAAGTCCTTCCACATCCTCCCACAGATTCTGTCCCACTGGCATCTCTGGATTGTACTTAACTTGGAAGTAGTAGTTAGAAACTTCATTACTATTCTTACCACTGCTCCTGAATTATAAAAACTTAAGAAGTAGAAGGACTTTCAGATCATATTGTTTATCTCCATCATTTTACAGATAAAGAACTTGAAATATTTTCTTCATTTTTTCTCCTCTTGATTCAATGATTCAAAGTTCTTAGGCTTGCTCAAAGTAGCTCTAAAGTTTTCCGTATTTCTGTCTATAACCACAAAGCTAACATTTTTATTTGTACAAAGCAAGCAAAATCACAGCAACAACTGAACATTTTCATTACCTAAGAGATGAGAAAAGCTAAAGTAAAAGGAGCTAGAGATACATATACATAAGAGGGTTAAAATTAAACCAATGTATCTCCTGTATTTCTAGCATTTTTCCTTTCTCATTTTTCTTTCCTTTTTTGCTTAACATATTTTTCAAAATTTAATGAAGTATTTTGTTTTCACATTATAAATATTTCTTTATACAAATATTGCTGAGTTTTAAAAAGTCTCCAGAATTTTTAGTTTTCCCTGCACAAATCACTTTGGTATTGCACTACAGAAATATATTTTCTTTTTTAACTTTAAAAAATTTTTTGAGAGAGGGTCATGCTCTGTTGCCCAGGCTGGAGTGCAGTGCTGTGATCATGGCTCACTGCAGCCTTGACATCCCAGGCTCAAACGATCCTCCTACCTCAGCCTCCTGAGTAGCTGGGATTACAAGCGTACACCACCATGCCTGGCTAATTTTTAAATTTTTTTGTAGAGACAGGGTCTCACTATGTCATCCAGGCTGGTGTCAAACTCCTGGGCTCAAGCAATCCTCCTGCTTCAGCCTCCCAAAGTGCTGGGATTATAGGTGTGAGCTGCTGCACCCAGTTTTTTTTTTCTTCAATTTTTATTTTATAAGGAAATATAGTTTCTTTGGTTTCTTCCCTAATTTCTCCAATCTCCAGGTAAAAATTGGAGTATTTTGTGTGTGTGTGTGTGTGTGTGTGTGTTTTTTTTTTTTTTTTTTTTTTTTTTTTTGAGACAGAGTTTCACTCTGTCACCCAGACTAGAATGCAGCAGCATTATCTCAGCTCACTGCAACCTCTACCTCCCAGGTTCAAGCAAGCCTCCCACCTCAGCCTCCCAAGTAGCTGGGACTACAGGTGCACACCACCACACCCAGCTAATTTTTGTTTTGTTTTGTTTTGTTTTTTGGTATAGACTGGGTTTCACCATGTTGGCCAGGCTGGTCTCAAACTCCTGATCTCAAGTGATCCACCCACCTCGGCCTCCCAAAATGCTGGGATTACAGGCGTCAGTCACCGTGCCTGGCCTGTTTCTTTTTTTTGTTTTTTTAGAGATGGAGTCTCACTCTGTTGCCCAGGCTGGAGTGCAATGGCAAGGTCTCTGCTCACTGCAATCTCTGTCTCCCAGGTTCAAGTGATTCTCCTGCCTCAGCCTCCCAAGTAGCTGGGATTACAGGCGCCCACCACCACGCCCAGCTAATTTTTGTATTTTTAGTAGAGATGGGATTGCACCATCTTGGACAGGCTGGTCTCAAACTCTTGGCTTCAAGCAATCCGCTCACCTCGGCCTCCCAAAGTGCTGGGATTACAGGCGTGAGCCACTGTACCAGGCCTGTTTCATTTTTGAGACAAGGTCTTGCTCTGTTGCCCACAGTGGAGTGCAGTGGTGCAATCATAGCTCACTGCAACCTCTGCAGTTGGGCTCAAGGAATCCTCCTGCCTCAGCCTCCTGGAGTAGCTGGGACTACAGGTATGTACCAGCAAACCCAGCTAGTTTTTTGTTTTTGTTTGTTGGTAGAGACAGGGTCTTGCTATGTTGCCCAGGGTAGTCTCAAACTTCTAGCCTCAAGCGATCTTCCCACCTCAGTTTCCCAAAGCACTATTACAGGTGTGAGCCACCATGCCTGGCCAAAATTGCAAGTATGTTTCTAATGAAGAAGAGGCCACTGAAGTTGGCAACTTGAAGTCTCTGCCACAGCATTATGTAAAAATATGAATGTTTTCGGTTATAAACTACCCTCTTCAACACACACAGACACACACACACACATACATCCTCCAGTGTATATACATACCTGGGTTCATGGTCACTGGCATAAATATTAATTTCTCAGCTTCTCTTGTAGCTAGTGTTTAGTCAAGTGATTCAGTTATAAAATGTAAGCAAAATACTGTGTGGATTTTCTAGAAAGTACTTAAATGGGACTGATTCAGTTGAGAGATATCCTTTATTTATCCCAAGGGATAAAAAGGAGTTCCTACAGTCCTCATGGGTCATGGGGTAAAGAATGGAATCTATGGTGAGGATGCTGGCACAGAAAAATAGATGCTTGTGTCCTGATGAAACCTTGGAGTATACCCTACCAGCTGTGGACTGCCTATTTTCTGACTTCTTTTCCATGAAAGAGAAATAATCTTCTATCTGTTTAAACCACAGTATTTTAGGTTTCTCTGTTGTATGCAGACAAACCTAACATAAGCATCTATATATTTTCCAGAAAGTATAAATGATGGGATCAGACTAATATATCTGGCAAGCAACCAATCAGAGGGCTCCTTGGCCGATTCATAGACCTAGGTTAGTACATGCTAGGATAGGATAGAAAATTTCTTGACACTATTTTAGAATCTTAAGAGACGTACTGACATCTTCAATGCTTACTGTGTTTTAAACAGGGTAATGACTTTCATAACTTCAACAAAAACATTTGTATTGCTCTTGAAAGTTTACCAAATACTTTCACATACATTATCTCATTGAACCTTACAACAAACCTAGGAGTCAGATAAGGCTGGGATTATTATTTCCATTTTACCAATGAAGAAACTACCCAAGGTCACACAGTTGTTAAGTGGTAGGGCAGAAACTTGAACCTTAGTCTCTTGAGTATAAATATTTTCCACTGAATCACAGAATTAGGATAGAGAAATTCAGAAACTTTAAAATGATTATGATTAGTACTAATTAATATAAATATAATTATCATGATTGCAAACTAGACCACAAATCAATGTCTTGGTATTTCCCAAACCTACATGAAGATTTTTAACAATAATTTTTCCATTTACTAACTGAGGAAACATTCTGTTCAGGTTTAGAACTGATGACAGCTCCGTTTCCTTCTCAGATCCTGCATTTTGAACTAGAGAGGAAAAGGAACAAATGAGAGGCAGCACATAAAATATGAGGTAGCAAAGGGGAAGCATAACTTCTAAGGGCCATTTCTCTTTGGACAGCTTAGGTCAGATTCTATCCTGTATAAGAAACTTCTGCAATTGCTTCCAGAAATCTCTTCAGAAAGTGTACACTGCACCGCTCAAATAACCCAGCTCAAAAAGGAAAGGACTGACCTTCAGACTTGCTCTTAAACAGAGAATTGATCCCAGCCCTGCACTGCCATCCCGCAGACAGGTACCAATGCTCAACGGCCCTAGCAAGGGGGTCTCATTATATAAGACCTGGTCTCTAATCCCTGTCCTATTTCTTTGGGGTATTATGCAAGGTATTTAACCTCCAACTTAATTTCCTCACTAGATCATGGAGTAGGATATTCTACTCTCCAGGACAATCTGGAAACCTAATTAAGTGTAAGTAAATATTTTGCTTCTATAATGTTTACTATAAATAGATAAGGAGAAAAAATTACTATACTCTCTTCTACTTCTCTAAATTCATACTTTGTCTTTCCAAAACAAAATGACCCGGTAGAAAGTCTTGTTAGAGGGACCAAGTTGAAGAAAAATATTAAGCTGAGCAGGAGAATTTGAATGGTGCTACAGGAAAAAGATAAAAGAAACTTTACTTTCAATTTCATTTTCTTGAGATTATAAAAGGATGAAGCTGATGGCAATCTTATTAGGTCACCTAGCTTTTTTCTTTTTGAGACAGGGTCTCGCTCGGTTGCTCAGGCTGAAGTGCAGTGGCACAATCACAGCTCACTGCAGCCTCAACCTCCCAGGTTCACACTATCCTCCTATCTCAGCCTCCCAAGGAGCTAGGACCACAGGTGCCACACCACTACACCTGGCTAATTTTTTTTTAAGTTTTTGCAGAGACAGGGTCTCACTGTGTTGCCCAGGGTGGTCTCAAACTCCTAGGCTCAAGCAATCCTCCTGCCTTGGCCTCCCAAAGTGTTGAGATTACTGGCTTGAGCCACCACACCCAGCAATACTTAAAAAAAAAAAAATTAGAAGATCAATGGATCAATGTATTACTGCATTTTAAAACAATGCTTAAATACAGAATTCTTTTTGGATTATTTTCAGTTTTCTCTTTAAAATAATGTGGCTATAAATATATTTGCACAAGCAAATTTCTTTTCTCTTTTGAGTTACTTCCTTAGGATATATTCCCAGAAGTAGGAATCAAAAGATATGCTCTAGGATCAAAAGATATGCTCATTTTTATGGCTCCTGTTATGTATTGTCAGATTACTCTCCAGAAAGATTACACCAGATTATATTACATCCAAGAAACGGAAGAGACCAATTTCCTTGCAGATGTCCCAGTATAAAGCTCTGTGTTTTAACTAACTCAAAAGTATCTTATTTCCAATGGTTTATTTATTGGTAAATGTGAATATTTAGTTAACTTACCTTTCTCCTTTATATATAGTCTAAAATTTTTAATTGTAAAAGCACACATCAATGAAACAGAACAATACAGAAGGGTGTGAAGTAAAAACAGGATGAGCACCCTGTTACTCCAATTCCCCACAGTATTCACTGCTAACAGTTTGTTCTATACCTTCTGTAACTTACACTACATGTGACCATATACTTGTTGACAAATGTTGCATTAACTTGTTTTGTAGAAAAGTGTAATGACACTATACATATGTACTTTATTCTACAATTCATTTTTTCACTTAATACTTCATGTACATCTTTCCATATTAACAAATCTAACTCATTCTTTAGAATGGCTACATAGTAGTATCTATTATAGAAATACCATAATTTATTAATTGTTCCCTTATTGATGGGCATGTGGATTCATTCTAACTCTTCACCTTTATGAAGAATATTGCACATGAACAAACTCTTAAATCATTTCCTTTGATTGCTTGTCTTGACAGGACTGTAACATAAATTTGTATCATTTATTTTCTCTATGTATCATATTAAGTTTTATTCATCATATTCATCATAATTGTCCTTATTCTGTCATTTTCCTTTTATCTGTTGTTTGTTGTACACAAATTTAAAAAACCAACATCTATCTATGCATCAATCTGCCCTCACAGATCTATATCAATTTATATGTAAAATTATCTCAGCCATAATTATAGTTTAATTATAAAAAATACATTAATATTTTATTAATATTTTAATTCAAACTACAATTCAATGTACCATACGGTATCAGGCATGAACCTAAATTTATTTTTTCCATATTGAAATCTAGTTATCTCAATTAATGAATTTTTAACATTACTTTGTTACACTTAGTTTGTCACAGATTAGATAGATTTGTTCTTTGGCATCTATTTCTGGGATCTCAATTCTATATCATTTGCTTAGTTTTAAGTTAGAAATTTACTACCAAACATTTTTTACAACTTTCTATTCAAATATAATAATATACAGAAAAATATAAATTTATACTTATAATCAGCACCCTAGAAAACATCCTACAGCCACTGTCTAGTCCCTAATCCCCCAATGGTAAATCGTGCCTGTCTTATATATGTATGTGTGTGTGTATGTGTGTTTACATACACACACACATACATATATATACACACACATCTATATAGACCCTTATAGTATGCAGTCTTTTGCCTCTGGTTTCTTTCACTCAACATTATGTTTGTGCACTGGCCAACATGGCAAAACCATGTCTCTACTAAAAATACAAAAAAATTAGTTGGGCGTGGTGAAGTGCACCTGTAATCCCCGCTAATTGGGAGGCTGAGGCATGAGAATCGCTTGAACGCAGGAGGCAGAGGTTGCAGTCAGCTGACATCATGCCACTGCACTCCAGCCTGGGTGACAGAGTGAGACCCTGTCTCAAAAAAAAACATTATGTTTGTGGGGTTCATCCATATAGCTGTGGGTAACTGTTCATTAATTCTCATTGCAGCATAATATCCCATTGTTCAGTCTCATTACAGAATAATATTCCATTGTTGAATATACCACAATTTATTTATCAGTTCCACTGTTGACGACATTTGTTTTCTTTAGTTCCAGTTTCCCATAATCTGGACCTATTATGAATAGTGCCACTATGAGCATTCTAGTATGAGTTTTTTGGTAAACATATGTCCACATTTCCCTTGTTTCTGTGCCTACAAGTGAATAACTGGGTCATAGGGTATGCATAGGTTCAGCTTGATATACTGCCTAACAATTTTCCAAAATATATCATTTCATATTCTCATCAGTAAAGAATTATAAAAGCTTTTACCATTTATAATGTTCCTATATCCATCTTCTGTTACATAAAACTGCATCTTTTTATTTTGCATACTTTAATCAGAACAATATAAACAAAAGAACTCAATACACAACGTCAAACCCTGTTGTCAAATGCAAGAGGGGCAGGGGCTTCAGGCCTTTGTATTCTGCCTTACACATAAGGACAGAAGAGAAAGAAAAAAAACCCCACTATACTAGCAAAGTGAGCCAGGTAGAACAAGGCCACTCAGTGTTGCCATGGGAGCCATGGAGACCTATATTCATCTTTCAGAAAAAAATGTTCAGGTCTTTCTGCAAGACAAGACTATCCAATACTATAAAAACTAATAGAGGTTCTAGAGGATGCTAGAGGCTTAAGAACAGTGTTTCTTTTTCTTATTTTTCAAGAAATATAACCTTAATGCTTGTCTTAGTTTTAAATGAAAACATTAACATAAGTTAGAAACACTCTTTTGTTATTATTATTTTTGAGATGGAATCTCACTCTGTTGCCCAGGGTGGAATGCAGTAGCACCACCTTGGCTCACTGAAACCTCCGCCTCCCGGGTTCAAGCTGTTCTCCTGCCTTAGCCTCCTGAGTATCTGGGATTACAGGCGCGCACCACCACGCCTGGCTAATTTTTGTATTTTTAGTAGAGACGGGGTTTCACCATGTTGGTCAGGCTGGTCTCGAACTCCTGACCTCATGATCTGCCCGCCTCGGCCTCCCAAAGTGCTGGGATTACAGCTATGAGCCATCGTGCCCAGCAGAAACACTCTATTTTTAATTGTTTGGGGGGTGATCAAGATTAGATACTAAAAAAAATTAGATAATTTTATCAAAAGGCTTTTAATATCTACTAATAGGCTCCTATGGGTATTTCTAGTTATCATTTTATTATAAATAATATTATAGATAAGACTGGTCTATTTCTGGGATAAATATATATATATAAATATACATATATAGTTATGCCATTTGCTAGAATTTTATTGAGGGATGTTTACATTTTTATTTGTATCTTAAAATAGTGTGAAATAAAATTTATAGAAGGCCATTGATTTTAAGTGAGTTCCTGTGCTAGGCTCCAGTAGACTAAACCAAAATAGAGTCACTCAGGCTAAAGTCACCAAACTAAAACTAAGTCAGTTATCTGACTTTCTGAGAAGTCAAGAGAGATAACAGCCAAATCTCCAAATGGGCCAGTTTTAGCCGGCATGAAAAGAAGTCTCCTCTGTTCTAACCCTGTAAGGAAAGTAACTTCAAAACAACCAATCTGCTTCAGTTTTTTGTTTCTGCTTTCTTCCGCACTTCCCTACCTATAAAGCCAATCTCCTCCACTCAACTCACTGGAGCCCCTTTTCTGAATTTTTAGAGGAGATACTGCCCTGTTCATGAATCATTAATAAAAGTTAATTTGATATTTGAACTAAATTTGTTGAAATTTTGTCTCAATAATAATATAGTTAATATATAATAATATAGTTATAAATAATATAGTTAATAATATAGTTTCCTATTTTAAGATTTTTTTTGCCAGGGTTAAGGATAAATCCAATATTTACCTCATTAAATATACTCAAAAAATACTAAGATTAGCTAATATTTATGGAGTTCTTCCTATGTGCCAGGCACAGTTCTAAGAGTTTTATTCATTTAATCCTCCTAACAGTCTACTATTATTCTTCATTTTACAAATCCTGAAACCAAGCACAGAGAAGACAAGTAACCTGCCCAAGGTTACATAGCTATGAAGAAACATGAAATAGCAAAAACAATTTTGAAAAAGAAAAACTAAGTTGGAGGACTTACTCTACCTGATTTTAAGATTTATGATAAAGCTACAGTCATTAAGATATTTATCTTTATTAGCATAAAGATAAATATATACAATGATGGAATATAAGAATCTAGAAATATGCACATACATGGACAATTCATTTTCAACAAAGGTGGCAAGGCAATTCATTGGAGAAAATATAATCTTTTAATAAATGGTGCCGGAATACTTTGAAAATCATATACAATTCATATACAAAAAAATGAACCTTTCCTCACACCATTAAAAAAATTAACTCATTAACTCCAGAATGGGCCATTGACCTAAATGTAAGAGCTAAAACTATAAAACTTCCAGAAGAAAATATAGGAGATAATCTTAATGACCTTGGGTTAGGTAAAAATTTCCTAAATATGACATAAAATGTATGAGCTATTAAAGAAAAAAATTTGATGTTACACTTTATCAAAGTGGTAAATGCTCGTTCTTCAAAAGACACTGTAGAATCTGTCTCTCCCAGCCATATGTGGTCACCCCAAGAAGGCAAAAATCTGGAAGGGAAGGGAACCCTCATCAGGAGCCAAATTGGCCAGCACCTTGATCTTGGACTTCTTAGCCTCCAGAACTGTGAGAAAATAGTTGTTTAAGCCACCCCAGTTTGGATATTTTGTTATGACAGCCCAAGCTGACTAATACAGCCAGTTTCACTTACAAATATTCTTGAAGATACAGTAAATATTAATTTCATTAAATCTTACCCCTTGCCCCATAAGTACACGCCTTTTTAATATTCTATGTACAAACTAGAAAGTATGCATAAAAAATTTCTGCCAAAGCATGAAAGCTGTCTTAAAGAAAAGCTCTGGAAGATTATTTGACATGCAAGCTCAACTAGCTGCTTTTTTCATAAAACACCATTTTTACTTGAAAGAACTGATGTACAAATCGTGGTTGTTCAGACTTGGGTATTTGGCAGAAATTTTCTCAAAAATGAACAAAATGAGCCTGTTATTTCAAGGAAAACAAGTGATAGTATTTGTTATCAGTGATAAAAAGTCAAGCTTTCACACGAAAAAATTTTGGAAAACTCTACATCGTGCAGTATGGGAAAAAAAGGAGGAAAACTACTTCGTCCATGAGCCTGAGCGCTTCCCAATTCTTTGTTTAGTTTTGAGACGGAGTCTCACTGTGTTGCCCAGGCTGGAGTGCAGCGGAGCGATCTCAGCTCACTGCAAGCTCGGCCCCCCAGGTTCACGCCATTCTCCTGCCTCAGCCTCGCGAATAGCTGGGACCACAGGCGCCTGCCACCGCGCCTGGCTAATTTTTTTGTATTTTTAGTAGAGGCAGGGTTTCACAGTGTTTGCCAGGTTGGTCTTGATACCCTGACCTCGTGATCCGCCCACCTCGGCCTCTCAAAGTGCTGGGATTACAGGCGTGAGCCACCGCGCCCGGCCAAGCCTCCCGATTCTTAAAAGACTTTTCTGGGCCAGACGCGGTGGCTCACGCCTGTTGTAATCCCAACACTTTGGGAGGCCGAGGCAGGCGGATCACAAGGTCAAGAGATTGAGACCATCCTGGCCAACATGGTGAAACCCCGTCTCTACTAAAAATACAAAAATTAGCTGGGCGTGGTGGCGAGCATCTGTAGTCCCAGCTCCTCGGGAGGCGGAGGCAGGAGAATCACTCGAACCCGGGAGGCGGAGGTTGCAGTGAGCTGAGATCACGCCACTGAACTCCAGCCTGGTGACAGAGCAAGACTCCCTCTCAAACAAACAAACAAAAACACTTTTCTGATAAGATCTGTGGTGATATTAATGAACGTGATCTTTTGATACTGTATAATGAAATACACATTTGGAAGATCTACTATACTTAAGTGAAGCACCATTTTCTGCATGAATCATATGTGGGTAAAAGGTCCTTTCATAGTGCACAAAGACCTGTGAACTTTAATATAAGAGAGTCTGAAAAGTTCACTGATGTAGTTTTAGATTTCACAATGCAACTAACCTGTAAGAAACTACTATTTCTCTAGTTTTAGTGAAATAATTACCTGAAAAGGCAACTTAAAATATTCCTATTTTTCGAACTACATATCTGTGTAAGGATAGACTTCCTTCATATTCTTCAACTAAAGCAGTATTTTGTAACAGTCTGAATGCAAAAGCAAATATGAGAATTCAGCTGTCTTCTATTATTAAGCCAGAGATTAAAAGATATGCAAGTGTAAAATAATGCTACTATTCTCACTAATTATTTTGGTTTTTGGAAAATATTTTTAATAAAAATGCTATTTAGGCCACGCACGGTGGCTCACGCCTGTAATCCTAACATTTTGGGAGGCTGAAACGGGCAGATCACTTGAGGTCCGGGGTTCGAGACCAGCCTGACCAACATGGCAAAAACCCATCTCTATTAAAAATACAAAAATTAGCCAGGCATAGTGGCACATGCCTGTAATCCCAGCTACTCGGGAGGCTGAGATAGAAGAATCACTTGAACCCGGGAGGAGCAGGTAGAGTTAGCTGAGGTTGTACTACTGCACTCCAGTCTGAGCAACAGAGCCTGACTCTGTCTCCAAAAAAAAAAAAAAAAAAAAAAAGCTGTTTGTGTTAATATGCTATAGGCTTATTATTGTTATTTTAAATGAATTAATGTTTACATTTTCTGTTTTAAATTCAAATATAGTAACATTATGAAAGTGGTCCACTTGTCTCATAGAACTGATGTTTATGGCTTCTTTGAATAAACATAGAAATTGACCCTCCCAGTCTTAAAATTTGAGCACTCACCTGTCATGATTGTCTGTCCAACCACCTGCGTCCTACTGACCAGTTCCTTTTCCTTAGCCCTCCCTAATTCCTGTTTTCCCACACATGGTTACATTTCTTCCCTGCTATAAAAACCCCCAATTTTAGTCGGTCAGGGAAATGAATTTGGGACTGATCTCCCATCTCCTCAGCTTCAGCACCCGATTAAAGCCTTGTTCCCTGGCAATACTGGTAGTCTCAGTGATCAGCTTTCTGTGTGGCAAGCAATAGGACCTATATCAAACCCCTGGAGTTTCAGTAACAATTTGACAGATATATCCTACCTAAAGCTCAATGAAATCCTTAATTATTTTTAAAAGTGTAAAGACATCCTGAAACCAAAAAGTTTGAGAATTATAGTTCTAGGTAAACAAAACAGTCTGTATTGAGGCCCAGAGATAAGAAAAGGCACTGCGGGCTAGGAGCGGTCGCTCACGCCTGTAATCCCAGCACTTTGGGAGGCCGAAGCGGGCAGATCACGAGGTCAGCAGATCAAGACCATCCTGGCTAACCTGGTGAAACCCCGTCTCTACTAAAAATACAAAAAATTAGTCAGGCGTGGTAGCAGGCGCCTGTAGTCCCAGTCACTCAGGAGGCTGAGGCAGGAGAATGGCATGAACCCGGCAGGCGGAGCTGGCAGTGAGCCGAGATCGCGCCACTGCACTCCAGCCTGGGCGACAGAGCGAGACTCCATCTCAAAAAAAAAAAAAAAAAAAAAAGAGAGAGAGAGAGAAGGCACTGTGAATTCTGGAACTGTACATTGTTCGGCATAGCTGGAGAAGACAGTTTGATGGAAGAATTGCGCTAGGTGGAGGGAAAAAAGCTGTCATATCACAAGGCTTGTATGCCATGCTAACATGGGGAGTTAGTGAAAGATTTTAACCAGATCCAATTTAGGTTTTAGAAAGATAGCGCTGATAGAAATAAAGAGAAAGAATTGAAGGTAAACAGACCAGATAGAAAATTGCTGAGTCATCCAATAAAAACCTATACTTTTCCTTTATCTTAGAGGGATAATACGTTATTATTTATTATTTTAATTATACATTTAAAAATAATTAGGTGTTTTAGCATGATCAAGCAGTTCTCTTTTCTAAATTTCCAAATTTCTTAAACTATGGTCTAGCTATGATCAACTTCAAACAAACTACATTCATTCCGAATTTTTTTTTTTTTTTTTTTTTTGAGACAGAGTCTCACTCTGTTGCCCAGGATGGAGTGCAGTGGTGTGATCTCAATTCACTGCAAATGATTCTCATGCCTCAGCCTCCCAAGTAGCTGGGATTACAGGTGTGTGCACCACACCCAGTTAATTTTTTTTTGTATTTTTAGTATAGACGGGTTTCACCATGTTGGCCAGGCTGGTCTTGAACTCCTGGCCTCAAATGATCTGCCCATCTAGGCCTCCTCGCACCCGGCCCCTAATATCTTTTTTAAAGTCTCTTTTGTATCTTGCAGTTAAATATATCAGATTAAATGTGTTTTCTTTTTTTCCCTCCAAAACCTCTGCTAAAATATCACTGAAGGGATTTTTAAAAGACTTAAACCCTACTACCTGATCATCTCAAAAGATGTGGAAAAACTACTAGACAAAGTCTAACATCCTTTCATGAAAAAAAAAAACTAAAACTAAACAAACTAGGAATAAAAGGGAACTTCCTCAACCTGATAAAGAATATCTACAAAACCCCCACAGTTAACACTATACTTGATGGCAAAAGACAAAATGTGCTTTCCTCCTATCAGTAACAACACAAAGATGTCCAGTTTTGCCAATTCGACTCAACATTGTACTGCAGGTTCTAACCAGCACAATTAGGCAAGAAAAAAAAAAAGCATCCAGACTGGAAAGGAAGATCTACTTGCAGATGACATTATCTGGTATAAAAAATCCTAAGAAATCTAAGAAACTATTAGAGCTAATATACTACTTCAGCAATGTTGCAAGATACAAGATCATTTTTCCTTTTTGGTCAGGGTCTCACTCCCGTTGACCAGGCTGGAGGGCAGTAGTGTGAACATGGCTCACTGCAGCCTCAGCTTCCCAGATTCAGGTGATTCTCCCACCTTAGCCTCCTGAGTAGCTGGGACTACAGGTAAGCACCACCACGCCCAGGTAATTTTTTATATTTTGAGTAGAGATGAGGTGTTGCCATGTTGCCCAGGCTGGCACTATATTTCTATATAGGAGCAATGAACAACTCAAAGGTGAAATAGAGAAAACAGTGCTAATTATAATAATATAAAAATGAAATACTTAAGAACACATTTAACAAAGAAGTGTAAGACTTATACAATGAAAACTATAGAACATTGTTGAAAGAAATTAAAGGCCTAAATAATAGGAAAGACACTTCATGTTCATAGGTTGTTAGACTTAATATTGTTAACATGGCATACTCCACAAACTGACCTACAAATTCAATACAGTCCCTATCAAATCCCAGCTGGCTTTTTGGAGAGAAATTGACAAGCTGATCCTAAAATTCATAAGAAAATGCAAAAGACCCAGAATAACCAAAACAATCTCAAAAAAGAACAAAGTTGTAGGATTCACATTCCCAATTTCAAAACTTTTTCGAAGCTACAGTAACTAAGACTGTGTGGTACTGGCATAAGGCAGACAGAAACCAATGAAATAGAATTAAGAGTCTAGAAATAAACCCTTATATTTTATAGCAAATTGATTTTTGACATAAGTGCCTGATATGGTTTGGCTGTGTCCCCACCCAAATCTCATCTTGAACTGCAGCTCCCATAATCCCCACGTGTCATGGAAGAGACCCAGTGGGGTAACTGAATCATGGGGGTGATTACTTCCATGTTGTTCTTGTGATAGTGAGAGAGTTCTCACAAGATCTGATGGTTTTATAAGGGACTTTTCCCCCTTTTGCTCAGCACTTCTCCTTGCTCCTGCCATGTTAAGGACGTGTTTGCTTCCTCTTCTGCCATGATTGTAAGCTTCCTGAGGTCTCCCCAGTCATGCTGAACTGTGAGTCAATTAAACCTCTTTCCTATATAAATTATCCAGTCTCAGGTATGTCTGTATTAGC
Source organism: Macaca nemestrina (assembly GCF_043159975.1). Lineage (NCBI taxonomy): Eukaryota > Metazoa > Chordata > Mammalia > Primates > Cercopithecidae > Macaca > Macaca nemestrina. The sequence continues at coordinate 18,696,598 of NC_092136.1, forward strand.
AGTGTGAGAATGAACTAATACAGTGCCAAAACACTCAATGGGGAAAGAACAGCATTTTTTTTAAAATGGTGCTGGGACAACTGGATACTCATATGTAAAAAAATGATTTTGGACTCCTACCTCAAGCCATATTAAAAATTAACTCAAAATGGATCAAAGACCTAAATGTAAAAGCTAATACTATAAAACTCTTAGAATAAAAAATAGGTACAAAGTTTTGTGAACTCGGTTTAGGTAACCATTTCTTAGATATAACACCTAAAGCATAAATATCCAAAGAAAAAATAAAGGGACTTCATCAAAATTAAAAACTGTACTACAAAGGACACTATCAAGAAAGTAAAAAGACAACCCACAAGATGGGAGAAAATATTTGCAAATCATATATCTATAAGGGTCTAGTATCTAGAATATGTAAATACTGTTACAATTCAACAGTCCAGATCTGAACTGCCATCTTAACTTCAACGCAATTAAAAAGAGGCAAAAAGGCCGGGTGTGGTGGCTCACGCCTGTAATCTCAGCACTTTGGGAGGCCGAAGCGGGTGGATCATGAGGTCAGGAGATAGAGACCATCCTGGCTAACATGGTGAAACCCCGTCTCTACTAAAAATACAAAAAATTAGGCGGGCGTAGTGGCAGGTGCCTGTAGTCCCAGTCACTCGGGAGGCCGAGGCAGGAGAATGGCATAAACCCAGGAGGTGGAGGTTGCAGTGAGCCGAGATCACGCCACTGCACTCCAGCCTGGGCAGCAGAGTGAGACACTGTCTCAAAAAAACAAAACAAAACAAAACAAAAAAAAAGAGGCAAAAGATTTGAGTAGACATTTCTCCAAGAAGACAAACCCTTAGCCAAAAACACATGAAAAGACACTCAACATCATTAATCATTAGGGAAATGCAAAACAAACCCACAATGAGATACTACTTCACATGCACTAGGATGGCTATAACAAAAAAGACAACAACAACAAGTGTTGGAAAAGATATGGAGAAATTAGAACCCTCATACATTGCTAATGGGTAAAATGGAGCAGCTGCTTTGAAAAAGTTTGACAATCCTTTTAAAAGTTAAACAGAGTTACCAAATGACCTAGAAATTCCACACTTAGGTATATGCCTAAAAGAAATGAAAAAAGGTGTTCGAACAAAAACTTGTATACAGATGTTCCCAGCAGTACTTTCATAAAATCCAAGTGGTGAAAATAATCCAAAGGTCCATCAGGTGATGAACGAATAAACAAAATGTGATGTACACATATAATCAAAAAATATTATTTAGCCACAATAGGAATAAAGTGCTGAAATACGCTACGACGTTGATGAATTTTTTTTTTTTTTTTTTTGAGACAGAGTTTTGTTCTTGTTGCCCAGGCTGGAGTGCAGTGGCACTATCTTGGCTCACTGCAACCTCTGCCTACTGGATTCAAGCAATTCTCCTGCCTCAGCCTCCTGAGTTGCTGAGATTACAGGTGCCCGCCACCATGCCTGGCTAATTTTTTGTATTTTTAGTAGAGATGGGGTTTCACCATGTTGGTCAGGCTGGTCTCGAACTCCTGACCTCAGGTCATCTACCCACCTCAGCCTCCCAAAGAGCTGGGTGAGCCACCGCGCCTGGCAAACATCGATGAATTTTAAAAACATGCTAAGTGAAATAAGCCAGACACAACAGACCCCGTATTGGATAATAATTGTCATTTGTATGCAATATCTAGAATAGGCAAATTCATAGAGACAGAAATTAGAGTAGTGGTTGCCAGGGGTTGTGGGGAAGGTAAAATGGGAGTGACTACTAATTGGTATGGAGTTTCTTTATGGGGTGATAAAAATGTTCTGCAATTATATCATGGTGGTAGTTACACAACCTTGTGAGTACACGAAAAAATGCCAGGCATTGTGGGGTCATGCATAGTATACTAAAAAATCCCACCTACACAGGAAACTGAGGTAAGAGAATCACTTGAGCCCAGGAGTTCAAGATCAGCCTGGGCAATATATTGAGACTCTGTGTCTTTAAAAAAATGATTTAGGCCCAGCGCAGTGGCTCATGCCTATAATCCCAGCACTTTGGGAGACCAAGGTGGGCAGGGCGTTCAAGACCAGCCTGGCCAGCATGGTGAAACCCTGTCTCTATTAAAAATACAAAAATTAGCCAGGTGTGGTGGCGTGTGCCTGTAATCCCAGCTACTAGGGAAGCTAAGGCAGAAGAATTGCTTGAACCCAGGAGGTGGAGGTTGCAGTGAGTTGAGATTGTACCATTGCAGTCCAGCCTGGGCTACACAGCAAGACTCCATCTCAAAAAAAAAAAAAAAAAAAAATTATTTAAACCCCACTGAATTGGTATGTTAAGCATATCTCAAAAAAAGAAGACACAGATTTATAAAAATAGAGTTGATGGCAGCAGATAAGAAATGTTAAAAATTTTGGAAAATGGAAATTAGACACACAACTTATTGTACGAACAGAAAAAAAGCTAAAATTTAAGTGGCTTTACTGAGGAAACAGGACAAAAAACAAGCACATCCTCTTATACAACATCAGAAAGGCTTAGGAATAGTAGGTATCAGGTACCTCTAAAGCCGTGGGAGTAAGTAAAGGTAAAAACAGAAAATCGGGTTAAAAGTCTACATAAGAAGCAGTTATATTTCTAGATCCTCTTCCCAACCTTGTATAGTAAAGTTACTACTCCTCCTCCACCCAGGTTTAAAATTAAAGGTTTATTCTCTACTGAGAAGTTAAATCAGAAGGATGTTGAACTTGGGAACACCAAGAACAGTTTGAAGACAGAGATGCCCTATTAAAAAGTGGAATATTACATAAAACTCTATATATTGATCTGTAAGACCCTTTCCTAAACAAGTAGCTTCAAAAACTTGAGAAAAGTCTCTATATGAAACACACATTTAAAAACTGGAAAAAAAGAACTCAGGAGAAAAAGAAAATGTAGAAGACGTTCATGTGCAAAAAAAAAAAAAAACAATAAAACAACAACAAAAAAGAAACTCTACAATTAATATTCTCAGAAAGGCAAGATAAAATCTTACATTTAGTAATTAAAAATTTTTTTAAATGGAGTAGAAATTTAAATCATCAAATCTACCATAGTAGATGAATTTTTTATGTCAACTTGACTGGGCTAAGGGATGCCCAGATAGCTAGTAAAACATCATTTCTGGTTGTTTGTGAGAGACTTTCTGGTAGAGACTAGCCTTTGAATGAGTAGACTGAATAAAGAAGATTCACCTTCAGCAATGTGGGTGGGCACCATCTAACCCAATGAGAGCCCACATAGAACAAAAGGCAGAGGGGAAAGGCAAATTCTCCCTCTCATCTTGCCCTGGGACACCAAGGCTTCTAGTTCTCAGGCTTTCAGACTCTGGAACTCATACCAGCACACTGCTCCTCCTCACCACTACCTTCTCAAGCCTATGAACTCAGACTGAACTACACCACTGGCTTTCCTGATTCTCTACCTTGCAGGCACAAATGGTGGGACTTCTCAGCCTCCATAGTCATGTGAGCCAATTCCCATAATAAATCTATATGGCTGGCCCTTTAGCAAAGTGGGACCTGGGTATAGTGGCTCACGCCTGTAACCCCAGCACTTTGGGAGGTCAAAGAGGGAGGAATGCTTGAACCCAGGAGTTCAAGACCAGCCTGGACAATATAGCGAGACTCTATCTCTGTAAAAAGAAAATTTAAAAATCTACATATAACTTTGGACTCCCCCAAAACATAACTATTAATAGCCAATATGTGACTGGAAGCCTTACCAATAACATAAAGTCAATTAGCACATACGTTGTATATGTATTACATACTGTATTCTTACAATAAAGTAAGCTAGGGAAAAGAAAATGTTATTAAGAAAATTATGGGGCCAGGTGTGGTGGCTCATGCCTATAATCCCAACACTGTGGGAGGCCAAGGTGGGAGAATCACTTGAAGCCAGGAGTTCAAGAACAGCCTGGACAACAAAGCAAGATCCCATCTCTACAATAATAATAATTTAAAATTTAAAAAAAAGAAAATCAAGAGGAAGAGAAAATATATTTACTGCTCATTAAGTGGAAGTAGATCACTCATTATAAAGGTCTTCATCCTCGTTTTCACCGTGAGTAGGCTGAGGAAGTAGAAACGGAGGGGGTTGATCTTACTGTCTCAAAAGTGGCAAAGAAAATCTGTGTATAACTAGACCACACAATATAAATCCGTGTTGTTCAAGGGTCAGCTGTATATCTATATAGCTATGTATCTAGGTCTTTACATATCCTATTAGTTCAGTTTTTCTGGGGAACCCTAGCTAATACAATAGATATTTTTGATATTCAACAAAAGGATTGGAAAGGTTAAGATATTCATATAACATGTAACAATCAAAAAAGATAGAAAAGAGAAAACAAGAAAAATTAGAGCATAAATCTATAAGTCCAATGTCTAAGTAACAATAGTTCCAGAGATAGAACACAGATGAGACAATATTGAACACATAATTCAAGAAAACTTCTCAGAACTGATATACATGAATTTCTACACTGAAAGGATCTCAAGACAATGAAATAAGATCCACACCAATGTATAACATGAAATATCACAAATCAGAATGGCATTAGATCACTCAATAGCAATACAGAAAGCTAAAAGATAGGGGAGAAATGCTTTAAAAATTCTAAGGGAAAATTATCTCCAACACAGAATTTTATACCTATCTAAACTATCAATCAAGTGTAAGGGTAGTATAAAGTCATTTTCAGAAACAGAAGATTCCCCCAAATTTTACTTTGCATGCACCCTTTCTCAGAAAGCTACTAGAGGATGCAATCTAATAAAAAGAAGGAGCATATAAGGAAAAAGGAAGACATAGGCTTTCGGAAATACGCACTATATATAACTTACTTAAGCAAGACAAGTAATACCCATGATAAGGATGAAGGATGAAGTAATACCCATGATAAGGATGAAGGATTTAGAGAGCAGCCAGGCCAGACTGGAGCAGGGGGGACCAGTTAGATGAAGGAGTACTTCAGAAAAGTTATCTTGAAGAAAAGAAATTGAAACTGAGAGGATGCTTGATGTGTCTGAACTGACCTTAGGCTATAAAGTCTGCGGATGAATTAAGGACAAGTTCATAGAAAACCATGCACAAAAGGAAAGGTAATTATTAATTGCAGGAAAATGAAAAAAAGTGCAAAAAGGAGAAATGTAATCATAGTATACTATATTTTACATATATATGTTGTATACTATGTGTATATATACATATATACTATGTATACATATATACATATGTATAATTTTCATAGTCATAATAAACACTGAATGTTGATTTAACCAAAAATTATAATAATTTTTTGGAAGACTAGAAAGAAGGGAAATTGAGTAGTATAAGAGACCTAAATCCTCATCTTCTATAATACAAAGTCATTAAGTAATATCTAAAATGAAAAAAATCAAGAAGAGCAATTTAAGCATGTTATTTTAAAATATGCAGCAAAAAAAAATTGTTTTTAATGGTGAAAAATTTGAAAATGGCCTCCTCTGAGGAATGAGACTTCGAGGTGAGAAGGTTGTGGTGTAGGGGGTACTGCTTTTTTTTGTTATAATTCTTATAGACCCATTTGATTTTTAAAATTCTGTAGTTAAGAAAAATAAACATCAAAAACTTTAAATCTAGCAATTCTTTGGACTTTCTTCAATGGAAGAAGTGGAATTTTGTACTCTCTGGATTCTCCCTCTTCTTTTTCATTTTTAATATTTTTTATTTTTTCAAGACAGAGTCTCACTGTGTTGCCCAGGCTGGAGTGCAGTGGCGCGATCTTGGCTCACTGCCACCTCTGCCTCTGGAGTTTAAGCGATTCTCCTGCTTCAGCGACCTGGATAGCCGGAATTATAGGCACCTGCCACCACACCCAACCAATTTTTGTATTTTTAGTAGAAATGGGGTTTCACCATGTTGGCCAGGTTGGTCTCGAACTCCTGACCTCAAGTGATCCACCAGCCTCAGCCTCCCAAAGTGCTAGGATTACAGGCATGAGCCACCGCGTCCAGCCGGATCCTCCCTCTTCTTATCCATTATTTGTGACATCATGTTTTCCTAAAAGAGTTTTTCAATTGTTTCTTCTAATTATTATTTTGTAATGCTTTTGTATTTTTTTCTTTTACCAATTTCCATAGTCAACTTTGCTCCTGTTAGCATTCTTAGTTACTTCTTTTTTAAAAATGATTTATGCAGCCTTACTTCACATGCTTTAATGCAGCTCAGATTACTTGTACTTGGCCCTAGCCGAGCTATCTTTCTTCTTTCCCCCCCGTAGCTAATACAGACTTTCTTTGCTCTCCTCAAGCCTTTTACTTCTGCTTCCCTAACTCTAAGAAGATAATCTTGATTCTTAATTCAGACAAAGAAGAGGTCATCACTAAAGAACACCAACTTCTAGTTCCATTTCTAAGTTTAACCATGTCCTTCATCATCCTTACTTCCTACCTTGTTCTTCAAATACAATTATGCCATGTGAAGCTGTTTTAAGACCACCTTAAGACCTGATTTCTTACTTGGGAATTCTTCCTAATTGAGAAAATTCTTACTTATGAATTGCTTTCAAATATGGTAAAATGTCTGTCAATATTACATGTAATAATGAAAGTTGACATTATATTGTTTTATACACACATAATAAAACATCTACCCACACTTTAGGGTTGATAAATTTTTTTTTTAGGTCTCAAATATTTTCAAAGATCCCATAACAGTTTGTAGGTTAGGCACTACACAAACAGTGCCTTCTGGATAAATATGGTCCTGACTCCCACCTCCAAAATAGCCTTGCACCTCTGCCTTTGATCCTAAATTTCCTCGCACTTCTAAAAATGTTCCATCAAGTATTCATCATCCTTTCCTTCCCTTGGATCTTCCCTCTCTCCCTGTACAATGGTTCCTTTCCCGTCAGCCTAAAAACATACTCAAGTTTCTCCCATCTAAAAACTAAAAACAATAAACTCTCTCTTCCTCCTCTTGCTATCACCCCCTCTCCTCCTTTCCCTAATTGGTCAAACTTCTTGAAACGAATTTAGCCTATTCTCAATGCCTTCACCCTCCCATTTACTCTTCAATCCAGCAAAATCAGGCATCTTGCCACACTACTCCATGGAAACCTCCCTTAATGCCACTAACAACCTGTTTTGCAGCCCTTATCTTTTTTGACCTCTCTGAGGCATCTGGTATCATTGAACACTTCCTCCATCTTCAAACTCTCCACCTCCACATCCCTAGTGTCTGTGGCACTGCCTTTTTCTTACTCTCCTCCTAAATTTCTTACCAATCACTTTCCAGTCTAGGAGGATAAATATCTTTCTTTATTGTAAAACTAGCTCTCCGGAAACAAGATTTTGGTTTCTACAATGGGTCTCTAACTCGTAATAGAAAAAAAAAATTATTTAGCAGCAAAGTTACCTCCAACGCCCAGCAACAAACCAATTATAAAGAACTAAAAATTCTAAAATTACATGTTCTAAGGTGAACGACTAACTAGAGTATAGAAAGGAACTATTCTGATTATTGGAAATGTTTACAAAGGACAGGAAGTGACACAGAGAAATGACACGCAACATAAAGTTAAGAAAGAAAATAATAACCATTGTAAAAAGGGAACAACTAAGCTCAGAGACAGGGACCAGGGATAAAATAACTTTGTACTAGGGCCGGGCGCGGTGGCTCAAGCCTGTAATCCCAGCACTTTGGGAGGCCAAAGTGGGCGGATCACAGGTCAGGAGATGGAGATCATCCTGGCTAACACGGTGAAACCCCGTCTCTACTAAAAAAATACAAAAAATTAGCCGGGCGTGGTGGCGGGCGCCTGTAGTCTCAGCTACTCGGGAGGCTGAGGCAGGAGAATGGCGTAAACCCGGGAGGCGGAGCTTGCAGTGAGCCGTGATTGGGCCACTACACTCCAGCCTGGGCAACAGAGCGAGATACTGTCTCAAAAAACAACAACAACAACAACAACAACAACAACAACAACAACTTTGTACTTCAAGAGGCAGAGGTACAGGAGAAAAACCAAATACTGACCAGCACATCTGTGCTTCACCTGTGAATAAGGGCAAGCCGCTACTAACAATACAACTTGCCTTGAGTAGGGGAGATGTCTCCACCGCATATACTAGGTATGACAGCTTCCTGTTTGTGTCCCGCCAAAAATATGCTGCCATTCTTTTTGCACAGGATTGTCCATTAGATTCAAATTCCCTGCCTCATTGGCAGTTAGCAGGGACCTTATTAAGTTCTCACCTATGAAATATGAGCACAAGTGATGTTTGCATCTTCGGCTTCACTTGCCTAGAAAGTCCTTGCCCTGGATTCACTGCTTCCCCTTTTGCTGGCTAGAAATGGCTACAGTTGAGGCAGCCTTGGAAACCATGTGTTTCATTGACTGCTCTGCTAGCTGAAATCCAATGATGACTTCCTAAAGCAGACCCTGCCTTTCACATCCTGGATTTGAATTAAATAAGAAAGAAAGAAAGTGCTTTCTTGTATGAGCCATTGCATTGGGAGGGTGGGGGAGTTAAGTGGTGGAGTTTTTTGTTTTGTTTTGTTTTTATAACACCAGCTCAGCCCTCACCCTAATACCCTGAGAGATTAGGAGCACCAAACCACCTGAAGTGCCAAACCTCAGTAGACCTCAACAGCTTACTGACTCAGTAGGAAACATTAGTCTGGAGAGAAGGGAATGGTAAGTACTGGTGGGGGAGCAGGGAGATGTCTTCTTATTAATTAATAGCTATAAATTAGAATTTAACTAACACTGAATGGCACCTAAACCACTTAATTTCAAATTAGAAGAATTAGAATCAAATCATAGCTTCACTAACTGCTGTCTATATAAATGGAAAATTTACATAAGTTCTCTGAGCCCCCATTTCTTCTCATGCATAATAAAAATAACATTCATCCTCATGGGTAAATGTTATAACATGTTTCTAGCACAATATAATAAATTAGGTCTAAAATAATGACACTACCTCACCAAGAAAATGTTAAATTATCTTCTATATATTAAAACAATCTGGCAGGGTATGGTGGCTCATGCCTGTAATCTCAGCACCATGGGAGGCCAAGGTGGGTGGATCACTTGAGCCCAGGAGTTGGAGACCAGCCTGGGCAACATAGTAAACAAATAATTTAAAAATTAGCTAGGCATGGTGGCACACACCTATAGTCCGAGCTATCTGGGAGGCTGAGGTGGGACGATCACCTGAGCTCAGGAGGTCGAGGCTACAGTGAGCCGTGATCATGCCACTGCATTCCAGCCTAGACGACAGAGTGAGACTTTATCTCAAAAAAAAAAAAAAAAAAAAAAAGAGTCTAAGGAATATATCATATATTCTGTAGAATTTTCTACTGAATTTAAGTTCTGACACTTAAATTGTTATTGAACTGAATGGGAAAGAAGGCCCTTAGAAATTACAAAACCTGAAAGAAAGTGGCTAACAATACTGGCTTTAGAGTCACATAAACTTCATTCAAACTTCAGCTCCAGACATACTAGCTCAGTGACCTTGGACAAGTTATATAACTTAAATGCCAGTTTCCTCAAAGAAAAGTGGGATCAGCCTAATGTCTACCTGCTGTGAGAACTGAACGAGACTGCTGTCTCCTTCAGTCCTCCTGAATATGAGAATGACTCTAGATGGCATATGAAGAAAACCTATTTGAAAACAGTTTCCGGGCCAGGCGTGGTGGCTCATGCCTGTAATCCTAGCACTTTGGGAGGCCGAGGTGGGTGGATCATGAGGTCAGGAGTTCAAGACCAGCCAGGCCAAGAGACCAGCCTGGCCAATATGGTGAAACCCTGTCTCTACTAAAAATACAAAAATTAGCCAGCTGTGATGGTGGGCACCTGTAATCCCAGCTACTCCGGAGGCTGAGGCAGAAGAACTGCTTGAACCCGGAAGGCAGAGGTTGCAGTGAGCGGAGATCACGCCATTGCACTCCAGCCTAGGCAACAAAGCAAGACTTCAACTCAAAAAAAAAAAAAAGAAAGAAAGAAAACAGTTTCCACTTAAGACAGTATTTAGGCAGCTGTACTACTTAAAAGTTGAAATATTATCTCTGTATTAAAAAAATATATATATGAGACATGATCCCTGCCTAAGGGATTAGAATTTAAAAGAAAAAGTCTTTAGGCCAGGCATGGTGGCTCACGCCTGTAATCCCAGCACTTTGGGAGGCCAAGGCGGGCAGATCACGGCAGATCACGAGGTCAAGAGATCAAGACCACCCTGGCTAACACAGTGAAACCCCGTCTCTACTAAAAATACAAAAAAATCAGCGGGGCGAGGTGTAGTCCCAGTTACTCGGGAGGCTGAGGCAGGAGAATGATGTGAACTCGGGAGGTGGAGCTTGCAGTGAGCCGAGATCGCGCCACTGCACTCCAGCCTGGGCAACAGAGCGAGACTCCATCTTAAAAAAAAAAAAAAAAAAAAAAAAAAAAAAGAAAAGTCTTTCCCCTTTTTGTGTCACCTAATAGCAAATGAAATCTGGGAAATGAAGTTACCCAAATACTACTAACTGTAATTGAAAACAAAAGATTAAATTCTGAACAACCAAAGCTGTTTTTAATTACTTGGCTAAGTTTGAGAACTTTCCAGTTGAAAAGCCTGATGTCAGGTCCTTCAATAATAGCTATTTTCGGGCCGGGCACGATGGCTCATGCTTGTAATCCCAGCATTTGGGGAGGCCGAGGCAGGTGGATCACGTGAGATCAGGAGTTTGAGACCAGCCTGGCTAACATGGCAAAACCCCCATCTCTACTAAAAATACAAAAATTAGCCAGGCATGGTGGCAAGCACCTGTAATTCCAGCTACTCAGGAGGCTGAGGCATGAGAATTGCATGAACCCAGGAGGCAGAGGTTGCAGTGAGCTGAGACTGCGCCATTGCACTCCAGCCTGGGTGATGGAGCAAAACTCTGTCTCAAAAAAAAAAAAATTATTTTATCTTACCATCCCAGGAAAGATAAGAAAAAATTTATAATGTGAGACAAATTCAACCACTTCTTTTCCTTCTAAGTGTGTTTCTCATTTAGAAATACGATATCAAAAATAAATATTTACTGGAAGAACAAAGGTCAAAACAGTCCCTATGTTCAGGCATAGTAATGAAGATTAGCAAGACTCCAAAGGCTATTTGCTTGAAAAGAAAAAAGGCAAGGCTGTTCTCCCTGAAGATTTAACCTATCTTTTGCCTGTACATTCACGATTCTTTACCATGCCAACCCTTGAAGGGAAGGCAAAGACTGCACACACGAGACTTTAGAAGACAATCATGTTTCTAAACAGCAGGTCTGGTGGTTTACAGACTATCAAGAAAGACAATCAATTTTAGGTTTCATTAAATAGTTTACTCTTAAGATACTGACATATATTAATTAATTCATCCTCTCAACCCTCTGTGAGGTAGCTTTTATCAACTCCATTTGTTGGGGAAATTTGATCAAGGAGAATAACAACAGTGTTTTCTATTTACAAAATACCTTCCCTATAAAGAACTCCACAAGTTTGTCTTTTCAATCATCTTTTCATTCCTGTGAGGTAGGGGGCAATATTACCTTTTCCACTTTTATAGGTGAAATGCTGTGGCTCAAGGAGCTTAATGACTTCACATGATAGCCTGTATTTTATCCACTAACTAGAATGTACTGCTTGAGATTAACACTAGACCATGGACTCAAGGCTTAACTGCACATAACTGACATGTGGAGCTTCTAGTTTTCTCTATAGCCATCTTTCAATGCATCGCATTCCAAAAAGGACTGGAGTCATGCTTGCTGTTTAAGCTCATGTGTTCACTGTTTATGAAGTTTATTGTTATCATTTCTTTAAATTGGACTACTTAAGTTTCATATAGGTGCCCAAGGGCTAAATTATGTTTTGTTTACTGTCTGTGCACTAGCATTGTAAATGATGTCATGAGGAATGTACAAAACTCTTAGACAAAGCAGCAGGGCCAGTAAAAGCAGCTCAATTGGGGAAGAGTACATTTCTTCTTTCCTTTTTTTTTTTTTTTTTTTTTTTTAAGTAGCCATCACACAAAAAGATGACTCATTAAGCCCAAAAGAGGGGACAATGCCATGTAAGCGCTTCTTATGCAGCCTTCCACAAAGAGACCTGAGTGGCAGCATAAGGCATCCTCTTCTGTCCATTTTCCTCCAGGCAGAATGTGCATTTGTGTGGCTACATACACAATTATAATCTCCTCTGAAAGGCAATTCCTTCCATATGACAGGCTGAACAGTGGCCTGAGTGCTAGATTCATGTTGCCCAAGCAGTTAACATGCTGAAATACCAGACACATTTAATCTCTCCTTTCTGAAAAACTAAGATGGGACAGAAGAGGCAAAGCTGGAAAGAACTCCACACAGAGAGAAAGGAGGCCAGCCCAAGTGCCCAAACTCACTTTCTCATGGGCTGAACTTCTTTGTGTGTTGCCTACTTATGTGTCAATTTGCAGGACTTTGGGGCATGAGAACCATAGAGCCGACAGGTTCTGGCAGCCTCTCCATTTGACAAGCAAAGCCGAAGACATGTGGCCTTTCATATATCTTACATTCAAAAGTGATATTGTTTCAAACATGCCTATTTTAAAATATAGAATTTTCCCATTTAGAACAGGTCTTTGTAAGTTGGCCACAGGAGGAGTTCTGCCACATTAATTTAAAGGAGGGGAAAAAAAGTGGCAATGGGCCCTAATGCAGCTCTATCCCTGCCAGATGCCTCTGTTTACTTTGGGCCAGTGGGACTGCCCCAGGTGAGAGAAGTCTGAATTTAAAAAACACCTGATATGAAGTCGTGGGGCACAAGCAGATTTCTGTCTGAGATTACAGAAACTGAAGCTTGTGTTTTATCACAATTACCTGTAATCTCAGGGCTAGATAATAGTGTTAAGGAGACATTGAGTTACACAATAGGACAGCTAGAAAAAAGGCTCTTACTTTCTCCAAAGAACAGTACTTCAAAAGCTAATTGAATGAAGAAAAAGAACAGGGTCTGAAAGTGCCGTCTCAAACAATATTTACTTTTACTAGGTTCCTGCTAATCAAACAAAACTTAGTCAAAAGCTTTCCATGAAAAAAAATACATTTGATGATTTCAGCAGTAATTGCTTTGTTTAAAGAAAGGTGCTTAAGAAAAAACATAGCTAGTGGGATCAGTAATTTGGTAAGTTCAGATGTGTTTGGGAAAATCCCTTCTCTCTTTGATAAATCATTAAAATTCTGCTCAGATAAATGTGTTTTGACTTGAAATTCCAATCATAGAATGAGCTATTTCCTAAGGCCCCTAGGGAAGTAGTGTAAGGGTGATCCCAGCACAGAAAGAGGACCCAGGGATTAGTTTACAAGGGTAATTCCAGTCTTAATCAAAGCATATCACTCTGTCCAACTAAAGGACAGGATCTCATTGAGATGCTCCAAAATTGTAGAAAATCTCCTTCCTTTTTAAAATACTGCTTTTACAAAATGGATTAAATTTTAGTGTTATGTAACCCAAACACAGAAACTATGGTATCAACCAAGAAATTAACCTTAGGTATAATCAGAATTAAAACCGAAAAGATCCACAGCAGATTTAATCAGTCATCCTTTTTCATTCATGGAAGAGGGGAAAAGCATAGTTTCTCTCACATGTTAGGAATTCAGTAACTATTTGTTGAACTGGATTCCTTTCTCCCGTTTATTTTAAAGTTTATTCTGTTACTTAAAGTACACCATTCATTCAGCAATTGAGCACCTCACTTGGGCCAAGCATTGTGCTAGATTTTAGAGAGAAAAAGCCTGCCCTCATGGCTCACATTCTAATAAAAAACAGACAGCCGGGCGCCGTGGCTCACGCCTGTAATCCTACCACTTTGGGAGGCCGAGGCAGGTGGATTGCTTGAGCTCAGGAGTTCAAAACCAGCCTGGGCAACATGCTGAAACCCTGTCTCTACTAAAATACAAAAAATTAGCCGGGCATGATGGCACACGGCTGTAATCCCAGCTACTAGGAAGGATGAGACAGGAGAATTGCTTGAACCTGGGAGGTGGAGGTTGCAGTGAGCCGAGATCGTGCCATTGCACCCCAGCCTGGGTGACACAGCGAGACTCCGTCTCAAAAAAAAAAAAAAGAAAAGAAACAGATAATAACCAAGTATACAAGTAGATAAACAAGTGCTATGAAGGACATAAATAGGATGATGAACCAGAAATAGGATAATGGATCATGTCTCTTCTGCTCTACTGTTATTTTTAAAACTTCAATTTATCTACTCAGCCTCCTAGAATTATTCATTTAGCATATATTGCATTTGTGCAAATAAAAGTGATCCCCAACTTCTGAATAGCATTTGGAATAAAGATTTTAACATTACTTGAATATAATTATAATAAACAAAGTCAAAAATTTTAAAGCTATCTTAAAACCCCAAAATAACATTGAAATCTCTCTGCAATTTACTTTGGAGAAATGGGGGTAGGCAAGGGTTGGGAACAAAATGCCTTAGAACTTACTTGCTTTTTTCCCTCCAACAAAAAGATGTTTATTTATTATATGTATTAAATAGGTTACAGAATCTTTGGAAAAGGAAAATAATCTAGATTGACCTTCCAGGAACAACTCCCAAAAGGCCCATTCCAGAACTAGGCTACCAAGGGAACTACTGTCCCTTCGATGACTGAGAAGCTGCTGACCAAACTGGTAAAAGGCCAAGATAGCTGCTGGCTCTAGAACCAGATAGCTCACATACTCTCTACTTATTACACTGTCCTTTTATGTTATGGTCATTTATGAATATGTCCCATCTATTGTGTAAGTTTCCTGTGGGGAGGGATGCTTTATATTCATATATTCATGCCTGGCTTTATATACAGAAGGTATTCAGGGAGGAAGAAAAGGAAGGAGAAGGGTAGGGGGAGGAAAAAGGAAAGAAAGAGGTGACTTCGTGAACATGTTCACAATTATTTTATGTATTTATTTATTATCATTTTGAGACAGATTCTTGCTCTGTCGCCCAGGCTGGAGTACACTGGCGTGATCTCGGCTCACTGCAACCTCTGCCTCCCGGGTTCACACGATTCTCTTGCCTCAGCCTCCCAAGTAGCTGGGACTCCAGGTGCGCACCAGCTATTGAGCCCAGCTATTTTTCATATTTTTAGTAGAGACAGGGTTTTGCCATGTTGGCCAAGCTGGTCTCAAACTCCTGACCTCAAGTGATCCGCCCACTTCGGCCTCCCAAAATGCTGGGATTACAGGCATGAGCTATCACACCTGGCCCATAAACATTTCAAAGTGACCAGTTTTATGTATTATAAACCTAGTTTCCAAAGATTTAGGGAGTCAGTGTAACACCTATTTTATTTCATTTCCTTTCTGCAGCAACCAAACACTTTAAGGCCCTAAGAGAATTTCTGCTAACTTACTGTAAACAGCAGTATTTCCTAGCATAGAATTGGGTTTGGAAGGCTCACTAGTTATATTCAAATAAAAATAAGTTTATCAGGATTCATTCACAATCAAAAAATAAAATGTGTCTGGCAGTCAGACAAGTAAATATCACATGCTTTGGTATCAGCAAATACAAAAAAAATTAAGATTAGCAACACTTATCTTCCACATAGAAGGGGTCCTATGTCAGAACCTTTGCCAAGGCCTAAAGAAATTGTGTTAATCTCATGGCTGGAAGAGACTATATCAGTAACTGTTAGATGTTGTCTTAGCTCAGATACTGTGAGAAGCAGACACCAAAACAGGATCAGACATGTGAGAGATGTACTGGGGGAAACACCCATGACAGAAAATGGGAAGGAAGCCGGAGGAGTCTAGGAGAGCTAAGAGATCAAATGCAGGTGTGACCCTAGTAAAGGAGGGAGAAGGGAGAATGAGGGACTTAGCAGTGTGCAGTGAGTCTTTAAGCCAAAGTCACCCACCAGAGGAGTAAAACATCTCATAGAAGTGGGTCTGTCCTGCCCAGTCATTGACTAGGAGCAGTCTGTGGAAAGTGTGACCTCAGTGTGAACAAGGTGTTAGATTCAGAGCTGGGGTCAGGAGTCAATTACCCTTCCCTCCCCACAGTAGGAGATCTGAGAGGCACGCATTCGTGATTGCCACCAGATGTTTACATATTTGCACAAAAATACAGTAATAACACTAGCAGTTAATATTTATTGAGCACCTACACAGGTGCTCTAACAGGATAAATGCTTTCATATATGAGGTAAGTACAATTTTTTTTTTTTTTTTTTTTTTTTTTTTTTTTTTTTTGAGACGGAGTCTCAGGACTCTGTCACCCAGGCTAGAGTGCAGTGGTGAGATCTCAGCTCACTGCAGCCTCCTCCTCCCAGGTTCAAGCAATTCTCATGTCTCAGCCTCCTGAGTAGCTGGGACTACAGGCACACACCCCCAACGCCCTGCTAATTTTTGCATTTTTAGTAGAGACGGGGTTTCACCATTTTGGCTAGGCTGGTCTTGAACTCCTGACCTCAGGTGACCCACCCGCCTCGGCCTCCCAAAGTGCTGGGATTATAGGCATGAGCCACTGTGCCTGGCCTTTTTAAAATTTTTTGAGAAAGGGTCTCACTTTGTCACCAAGGCTGGAGTGCAGTGGCATGAAAACAGCTCATTGCAGCCTTGACCTCCAGGCTCAAGGCATCCTCCCACCTCTGCCTCCTGAGTAACTAGGACTACAGGTGCATGCTGTCACACCCAGCTAATTTTTTTTTTTTTTTAAATTTTTAGTAGAGACAAAGTCTCACTATGTCCCGTAGGTCTCAAACTCCTGGGCTCAAGCAATCCTCCCTCCTTGGCCTCCCACAGTGCTGGGAATATAGGCGTGAGCCACCACGACAGTACTATTATTACCCACATTTTGAAGATGTGGAAACTAAGGCACAGAAAGGTTAAGTAATTTCTTCTAGGTCATACAGCTACCCAAAGTACAAAGATGATTGTCAATAAAATTCTCCCAAATGGTAGAAGTTATCTTCCTCATTGCCTGCCTCTGAGAGATGAGTCCAGTGGCAAGAAGAAATTGGAATTTTACCATTCTCTGATCCATCCTCATTCCTCGGATGCCTCCTCATGGCAGAAATGTTAAATGAAGACACTGGAATCACTTGACCTTACTCCAGGATCCACATATAGGTCTACACAACAGTTGGAGCCTCACTTTGGGAGTTGCTCAAAGTATTTATAGCATAGAGTTTAACCACGTGGACTTGAATTAGACTGCTGGGTTAGAATTCTAGATCCACCACTTACTGACTTGTTATTTGGTATCTTTGTGTGTCATTTCCTCATCTGCCGAATGGAGATAACAACTGAAACTATCTTCATATGCATCAATATATGTAAAGCATTTAAAATGGTACCTGGTACAGAGTAAGTTCTTAATAAGTCTGGTTGCTTTTGTTAGCTACTCATGTTTGGGGTACCCTAAGGTCAGATTATTCATATTCCATTACACATATATGTATGAACTAAGTGTGGGAGAGTATACAGTGATAGAAGGTAGATAATGATAAAAGGTAGACAATGACAGAAGGTCGACAATGATAAGTAAAATACAATTCTTGTTCCCAAGAAACTTATTTGCAAGAGCCCCATCCTTAATAAGGAAGCAAGAATTACTGCCCTTTGAACCAATAGGGTTTTTTTGGTTTGTTTTTATCTTTTTAGTGAAGAGGAGAAAACACAAGCTGTGGAATCTGACAAACCTGGGTTTGAACCCCTGCTTTACTAGGCATCATTGCCTGTGTGACCTTGTGCAAATCAATTAGCCTTTCTAAGCCTCAGCTTCCTTCTTTATAGAATGACAAGATGATATTAATAACTACTAATTGGGACTAGTAAGAGTACTCACTTCATATGGTAGTTGTGAAAATTAAATGAGACAAACCACAGTGCCAGGCATATAGGAAGAGTTCAAAAACTATAGCTTAAAAAAAAACTACCCAATTTATTGTAATTCTTCTAAATGTCTAGTCCCCAAAGGAGAAAGGCCATCTTTGATTTCTAGAGTTATCTATTATGCTAACCCACTATCAGCCATAGTGAGAATAAGCAGGTTCCATGGAAAAGAAGAGGCAACTTGGAGCGTGAGTGAAAGCATGCACCTTACCAAATTAGGTGGAGTGAAAAACTCAGGTCGCATGTAGGTGGTAGGTTTGGCAAACCTGGGACCAGAACAGGCTGCCCTTTGGCTCTAGAGAGCTAGCCACACCCAACCAGATACACAGACAGACCTCCAGCCTCTGGCAGAAGCTTCCACTAAGTAGGTTTCATAAGGCTGGAAATCTTCTGCGGGTCCTACACAAAGGGTCTATACTTATTTCATCTCCTTACCAGACTCTCCTTTCTCTCTTCAGGCCTGGGCATTAACACAGTTTTTATCACTACATTCTGATGACTGCAGACATGAACATAATTAAGCTATTCTTTAGTGATGATCTTAAGATCTTAAGCCATGCAAGGCCATGATTACAGGTTCCTAATCTACAAAGTCAGTGGGGAAAGGATCAGTTTACCCAACATGATAAAAGATTGATTTCTTCACTAATAGTCAGAAAGGTAAATATAATCCCTAGCTAGCAGGGAGAAAGGGATATCTCTAGATATTCATTGGATAGGTATCCCTGTAATTACACCATAATCCTAAAGAGAGGTCTCCAGATACACTAACCAAGGGGAACTCAACTTTAACTTTTGGGTTTCACTGAATGCCTAGGGCTTTCCAGTCTGCAGTTTTGTTTCTCTGTAAGTATAGCCTTCTTTAGGCCTACACATGCAAGTAACTTTATAATTTATAAAACAAAAACAAATTGAAAAACCACAGGTATTTAAAATTTTAAATCAGGAAATATTTTATTAATCTATTAATCTATTCTCTAGGGAGTGATTTTAAGCGGTCATTAGATTGAGGGTGAATAGGTTGGCCGGGCACGGTGGCTCACGCCTGTAATCCCAGCGCTTTGGGAGGCCGAGGTGGGTGGATAACCTGAGGTCAGGAGTTCAAGACCAGCCTGGCAAACCTGGTAAAACTCTGTCTCTACTAAAAATATAAAAATTAGCTGGGCATGGTGGCAGGCGCCTGTAATCCCAGCTACTTGGGAGGCTGAGGCATGAGAATCACTTGAACCCTGGAGGCAGAGGTTGCAGTGAGCTGAGATCATGCCATTGCACTCCAGCCTAAGTGACAGAGCGAGACTCTGTCTCGAAAAAAAAGATTGAGGGTGAATAGGTCAAAGCAGCATGCTTCTAAGACAGACCAAAATGTAATAGGCAGGGATAGTTCTCAACTAAAGACAAACGCATTTCAGCAGAGTGATACGGTTTGATGAACCAGGAGAAGCCAGTGAGTGGTGTGACCATGCTGAGGGCAGTATGAATGTCTAGTCAGTGGTTAGGACAAGGAATTAAGACACTTAAATATGAAACAAAGCATGAAGAAGCATTTGTATAGGATTCAAGTATTAGGTGGTTGGTTGGACTTCACAAACGTTGAAGCTTCTTCAACCAACCTGAGACTCTGATTCTGTTTGTAGATTCATTCTCAACACTACCACTGAATTGATCTTCCTGAAAAAGCCATTTATGAAGAGACCAACAACTTCTATTCACCAAAGCACCAATATGCCAAATATGCCAAGTCTTTGGGACATAAAATTCAAACAGCAAACACCCAAGGAATTGAACAATGAACTAGGCTTTTCAAATATTTCATATATTCATTGAGTACTGGGTAAATAAAATACATAAAATCTTTGGAAAAAGTCTAGGCATTGCTTGACATTGATATTGTTATTCATTAAATAAAAAATTATCTGTGATATCAGTATCCCCTTTTAGCTGATTAATGGATGTGGTCACAGTCTTAAGCTCTCTCTATGTGTGTGTGCATATATATATATATTATATATATATATATATGTTCATCTATATTTTTGTGTATATATAGCTTTCAAAGACCAACAGCCCTTAAACTTGGTAAAAAGACACTCGACTTCATTTAACAATACACATTAAATCTACTCTGAGACTATTTGTCACTTAGATTGAAAAAAATCCAAGTTTGATGTATTTTGTTGTCAGGACAGTGGGGAAACAGGCATTCTCTTTCATTGCTGGTGGCAAAATGGTATAACACTTATGAAGGGCAATCTGGCAACATCTATCAATACTTCAATGCATATGCCCTTGATCCACCAATTCCACTTTGTGGAACTTATTCTTGCCTGGCCTAAAAAATATTTTGAATCAAGTTTCCATATTACCAACCTTAAAAAATATTTTAAACTTAATTTTTAAAATAAATTAGACAAAATTTAAAACAGAGTTGTTTTTCATTTAAAAAGATGTTGGTCGGGCGCAGTGGCTCACCCCTGTAACCCCAGCAGTTTGGAAGGCCGAAGTGGGTGGATCGCCTGAGGTCAGGAGTTCAAGACCAGCCTGACCAACATGGAGAAACCCGTCACTACTAAAAATATAAAATGAGCCAGGCATGGTGGCGCATGCCTGTAATCCCAGGTACTAGGTAGGCTGAGGCAGGAGAATCACTTGAACCTGGGAGGCGGAGGTTGTAGTGAGCCCAGATCGCGTCATTGCACTCCAGCCTAGGCAACAAGAGTGAAACTCCATCTCCAAAAAAAAAAAAAAAAAAAAAAAGAGATGTAAGCCAGGTGCAGTGACTCACACCTGTAATCTCAGCACTTTGGAAGGCCACAATAAGAGGCTTGCTTGAGCCCTGGAGTTCAAGACCAACCTGGACAACATAGTGAGACTCTTTCTCTACAAAAAATTAAAAAATTAACCAGGGATAGTGGCATGTGCCTGTAGTCCTAGCTACTTGGGAGGCTGAGGTAGGAAGATCACGTGAGACCAGAGGTCGAGGCTGCAGTGAGCCGTAATAGTGCCACTGCACTCCAGCCTGAGTGACAGTGCAAGACACTATCTCAAAAAAAAAAAAAAAGAAGAAGAAAAAAAAAAAAGATGTGCATGGTACATCTATACAATGGAATTATTATTCAGCAATAAAAAGAAATGAGCTATCATGCCACAGAAAGACATAGAGGAAACTTAAATGCTTACTGCTAAGTTAAAGAAGCCCATCTGAAAAATTTACACACTGTATGACTCCAACTACATGATATTCTGGAAAAGGCAAAACTTTAGAGACAATAAGATCAGTGGTTGGCAAGGGCTGCAGGGGGAGGGAGAAGGATCAATAGGTGGAGCACAGAGGATTTTTTAGGACAGTGAAACTATTCTGTATAATGGAATGGTGAATACATGACATTACGCATTTATCAAAACCCACAGAACTGAACGACACAAAGAAGTAACCCTAATTATTATATATTATATATTATATGCAATAATAATACGTCCATATTAGTTTATCCAGTGTAACAAATGTACCACACTAATGCAAGACATAAATAATAGGGGAAACTGTGAGTGAGGGAGACCCAAGATATATGGGAACTCGCTGTACTATCTGCTCAATTTTCTGTAAACTTAAAACTTCTCACACGTGCGGTGGCTCACTCCTGTAATCCCAGCACTTTGGGAGGCCTGAGGCGGGCGGATCACGAGGTCAGGAGATTGAGACCATCCTGGCTAACACGGTGAAACCCCATCTCTACTAAACACACAAAAAATTAGCGGGGCGAGGTGGCGGGCGCCTGTAGTCCCAGCTACTTGGGAGGCTGAGGCAGGAGAATGGCGTGAACCCCAGAGGCGGAGCTTGCAGTGGGCCGAGATAGCGCCACTGCACGCCAGCCTGGGCGGCAGAGTCAGACTCCTTCTCAAAAAAAAAAAAAAAAGTGTATTGTGTGCATATGTGTGTGTGTACATATCCATATGTATGTGTGCTTTTTTCATTCATTAAATGCCTTACACACTAAAGATGCTCAAGAAAGTACTACATATACAGTCTTAGCTCAAGAGCTAAGTCAATATCTCAAGTTCTGTTGGAGTGGGCAAATCCGGTTCTGATCCTAGTGCTACCATTTTCTAGTTGTGTGGCCTAACTTACACAAGTTATCTCTTCAGCCCCAGTTTCTCCACCTGCAAAACTGGAAGAAAACACGGTAATTCCTCCTAGGGCAGTTGAGAAATTCAAATGAAGAATAATGCATGTAAAATGCTTAGCACAGTGCCTAATGAAAAAGAAAAGCTCGAAATGTTCGCTGTCGCCGCAATGGTAAGACAGTTACTCACGGAATGACTGATCTGGCACTTGAGGTTCCAAGGTTATTCTTACTCCACTAACAGCAGGTCAATAATACCCCAACAGGGCCCCAAATCCTCAACTCCAACCTGACCCACTTTGAACACAATCCACATTGCCTGAGTTCCAGCCCCTACACTTCAAACAATTCTTTACTTCCCAGGTGCTTTTCTCCTTCCTACTCGGCCTTACAGGTTCAGGCCCTAGAACCCCCGCCTCTCCGCCCCTTCCCATACCACCCGGACCCGATCCCACTCAGACCCGGCCCCCGCCCCCGCCTCCTCCCAGACCCCGGCCTAATTCGTCTGCACGTCTTTCCCTCCCCAAAGTTGAAGGGGGGTTCCTACCCAGATACTCGTAGTCCGGTAGGGCTAGGCGCTCCGGACTCAGCATCCTTTGACCGGGGTGGCTTCAAAGCTCCAGCTCTCAGACTTCCGGAACCCAGGTTGCAGTCTCTCTCCGTTGCCATGGCACCCACGCGGCGGAAAGGGGACGGGAGCTGGAGGAGGTGTCACACAAACAGTCTCCGTGTCTCAAAGTGGAGCTGGCCACTCAAGTTCCGGGGGCAGTCGCTTCACGACGGTCCAGGTTTCTTTGGACTCCCATTGTTGAAGATTTGGTTTTAGAGGAATCTGAGATGAAGAATTCTTTTGAATCCATTGTTTCCCGGTGTCGAAGAATTACTGTCAGCCGCCCATATACGCAGGTTCTGAATTTCATAAGTATCCCTGCTTTTATACACTGTTTATCCTAACTCAATAATAGCCCCCGCCCTTTGGCCCCCATAAACACTTAGTATCCCATTACCTATTTTTATCTCTTTGGTATTTACTATCTTAAATTGCTACAAAGTGCTTAGGTATCTTTATACCCTGGCTGCTTCTAGAGGTCAGAGATGTGTCTTTTCTGCCTACGACAGCTGGACACACAAAAGGTGCTCCTTAACGCCTCTGAGATAATTGCCATTTCTTCTCAATTCTCACTCCGTTGCCCAGGCTGGATTGCAGTGGCATGATCTCGGTTCCTTGCAACCAGCGCCTCCCGGGTTCAAATGGTTCTCCTGCCTCAGCCTCCCGAGTAGCTGGGATTACAGGCGCACGCCACTACGCCTGGCTAATTTTTTGTATTTTTAGTAGAGACGGGGGTTTCACCATGTTGGCCAGGCTGGTCTCGAACTCTTGACCTCAGGTGATCCGCCCGCCTCAGGCCTCCCAAAGTGCTGGGATTACAGGCGTGAGGCACTGCGGCCCGGCCTCAATTCCTTTTTATCTTTGGTTCTTCTTTCTATTCCTAGCCCTTACTATTTGGTACCCTTCCCAGATGTCTTTCCTTTTTCCTACCAAGACATTTCTCTTCTTGAGGGGGAGGGGATGCAGAAACGACATCACCAATTAGGTTTTTTTCCCCATATGCCCAATTGCTCACTTCTCCTTTAAGAGAATATTCTTTGGTTTTCAAGTTCCCAAATATTTTTTTGTCCTTTCCTACTCCTGACAACAGGTCAGAGATCTGTAGCACTCCACACAGTTCAGTCATAGCAGAAAAAGCCAGTCTGTCCTCACTTTTTTGGTGCCCTCCCCCTCCAACAAGGTGAGGTTTGTGAAAAAGAGACAAAACAAAATCAAGCTATCAAAGGAATGACTGGGAAACCAGTAGACCACCTACACTGGGAGGAAAAGGAAAGAGGAGGTTCTTCTCTTTGTGTTCCAAGTGGCCTATTCTTAGCCTCCTCCAGCAAGGAGCCTCAAACCTCCTAATTCTTGCTTTCCCTTAAAATTGTATATGTGTCTCAATTCTAGGCTCCTGTGAGTCACTCTAAGTTTGGATGTGGTGAGGATAAAAGGACAGAGCCAAAGTAGGAGCAGGACTTAGTGTCTTGAGGCAAATTTACTAATTTGGTATTTGGTGTGAAGTCCAGCAAATCTGATTTTTTTTTTAATTGCCTTCTTATCTGCTTCCCCATCTAGCTTGAGGTTATGGGAGGTTCATATGTTCCACAGCTGTGGCTTTTTACTATTTTATTAGTAAGGTAATACCATAGTAATTATTAAGAGTGATAATTTTACTTTATTCCCGAGCAACTTGTAGCTATTTGCAAATAATCTTATTTGTCCTCATAAAAACTTTCTGCTGAGGTGGGCGGATCACGAGGTCAGGAGTTCGAGACCAGCCTGGTCAATATGGAGAAAGCCCGTCTCTACTAAAAATACAAAAATTAGCCAGGCATGGTGGCACACGCCTGTAATCTCAGCTACTCAGGAGGCTGAGGCAGAAGAATCACTTGAACCCGGAAGCAGAGGTTGCACTGAGCCAAGATCACACCACTGCACTCCAGCCTGGGTGACAGAGCAAGACTCTATCTCAAAAAAAAACAAAACAAAAAAAAGAAAAAAAAACAACTTTCTTTTTTTTTTTTTTTTTTTTTTTTTGAGACGGAGTCTCGCTCTGTCGCCCAAGCTGGAGTGCAGTGGCCGGATATCAGCTCACTGCAAGCTCCGCCTCCCAGGTTTACGCCATTCTCCTGCCTCAGCCTCCCGAGTAGCTGGGACTACAGGCGCCTGCCACCACGCCCGGCTAGTTTTTTGTATTTTTTAGTAGAGACGGGGTTTCACCGTGTTAGCCAGGATGGTCTTGATCTCCTGACCTCGTGATCCGCCCGTCTCGGCCTCCCAAAGTGCTGGGATTACAGGCTTAAGCCACCGCGCCCGGCCAAAAAAACAACTTTCTAAGGCACGTTCCCCTTTTCTAACTAGGGAAACTGAGGCACAAGTCACAACAGTGACTTGTCTAGTGACTTGCCTAGCATCATGCAGCCACAGAGTGGTAGAGCTGGAACTGGATCTCAGCTATCCCAACATCCAAGCCAGTGGTCTGACCACTAAACCACACAGTCTCTTTTTTTAGGGTTTGTTGACCTGGCTTTTATTTATTTATTTTTCCTTTTGCTCTGCCCTGCTAGAAACTGGAAGCTCCCAGATAAAAGAAGATAATGTTGAGTCCAGGCTCAACATTTGACATCGTCTTATTTGTGGAGCATTATCCTGGGACTTGGCGGGTGCTGGCTGCTGGGGTCTGTGTGGTGGAGCTGGGAACCAGCCCCAAGAATATAGCTTTGTTTGGGCATTAACCCATTTGTGGTTATAATAATGATAAGTTTCAGCACCAGTGGCGCCCGACTGTTAATGACTCAAAGAAGGCTAAATAAGAACAAGATGTCATCTCTGGAGCAATTTGTAGGTTTTTCCTGCAGTTCCATCCCGTCCATAAAAATCCGAAGGACCCCTGTATTCCAAGTCAGTCTTCCACTCTGAATGTCCTGAACAGTTTATTGAGGAGGAGGACTTAGAAAAGTAGGAGGTTGCTAGAGTAAGGCTTCCCAAAAATTTGAAGTTTCACTGAAACAACAGGTGGCCTTACTGGTAGTGGAATTACTGTTTACATTTTTCTTCCTTATATTTTTCTATAGTCTTAAATGTTTCTATATATGCATGTATTATAACCTAAAAACAAACAAATAATAAATGAGTGGCATGAAAGTCTTTAAAATTTTATAAGCAGATGTGATGACCTTCCAGATAGTGTTTGTTTTTCCCAAAAAGAAGCCACTGCTAGATTTCTCTTCTGTCATAGATTACTTGATAATAGATTTTGGAAACACATTGGTTATTGATGAAATTTTTCAATGAAACATACACTACACCAGTCTTAAGAAGAGTAGAAATATATAAGAGTTGTTAAAATCAAGTGTATTTTTTGTGACTTGAATGTGAAAGAAAGAAAAAAATGTCAGCCTTTGATTTAAATTGACTTTTCAGGTTCTTAACTTATAATAATATATTTCTTAAAAATTTACCAAAAAAAAATCACCCAAGTAAATCTGTAAGTCACAAGACAACTCCACAATCCTGAAAAGAGGCAAGAGGCAAGTGATATGATATTGATGAAAAATAGAGAGAGCATCAGATGTTAAAGGCAGTACTACACCATGAGGAATGTAAACATCAAATTCAGAACAATAAGAAAAAAAGAGACAGAATATATTGAGACGGTTTTCATTTTTGTTTGTTTGTTTTTTGAGACAGAGTCTCACTCCATCATCCAGAAAGGAGTGCAATGGCACAATCTCTGCTCACTGCAACCTCTGTCTCTCAGGTTCAAGCCATTCTCCTGCCTCAGCCTCCCAAGTAGTTGGGACTACAGGTGTATGCCACCACGCTGGGCTAATTTTTGTATTTTTAGTAGAGACAGGGTTTCGCCATGTTGGCCAGGCTGGTCTCGAACCCCTGACTTCAAGTGATCCACCCGCCTCAGTCTCCCAAAATGCTGGGATTACAGGTGTGAGCCACCGCACCCAGCCTTTTTTTTTTTTTCTTTTTTGAATATATATAAGGTCTCCCTTTGTCACCCAGGCTGGAGTGCAATGGCGCAATCACAACTCACTGTAGTCTGGAATTCTTGGGCTCAAGTAATCCACCTCAACCTCCTGAGTAGCTGGGATCACTGGTGCATGCCACCACACCCAGATAATATTTTTATTTTTGTAGAGACAGGGTCTTGCTAGGTTGCCCAGGCTGGTTTTGAATTCCTGAGCTCAAGCGATCCTCCTGCCTCAGTCTCCCAAAGTGCTGGGATTACAGGCATTAATGAGCCACTGCACTCAGCTGAGATATCAATTTATCAGATTATAATTTCTGATTTTATAATGAGAAAATTAACAGACATCTCTGGCTCTGCAGAAGACCTATTAAGAGATTGATATGGAAGAAAATCCTCCCTATAATTGAAGACTATAGAAAAGCAAATGATGAATACACTAAACAGTTTTAAACTTCAAGGAAGCAATAAGAAAAGAATAAATGCAGGCTGAATTATTGCTATAAAACAGGTTCAAGAAACTAGGACAAGCTTTTATCACTCATCAAGCAGAAAAGATGCTAAAGGCAAAGTAGCTACTAAGAAATGCAGGTCATGAAATTCATGCTGAGCTACTAGGCACTGCATGAAAGACTTATCTTCCACAAGAGCACAGAAGAAAGTAAGTGTATGCCACTGCCTGGGATTCATATGTTTCAATTAAAAATGCTATTTATAGAAGGTCATTTTGTACTGCCACAAGCCAATACACCAGAGCTTTGGAGTAATTTGTAAAGAAAAGAAATGTTCACAAACTCTTGGGCAGTTAAGAATAACTAATGCATTATAAGAAAGTAGTTAAGGGGATATGGCTTAAATTGAACTGAAGTTCAAAGGTAATTATGGACTTTACCTTCTTGTTATTCTATGTTTTCAAATGCTGCAAAAACAGTTGCAAATTACACATTCATATAGTTTGAAAGGGAGGGTGATTTACTGATTCTTCTTGATAGCCCACAAAAATTAGTTATGCCTTCTTTTGTCCTAGAGTATGCACTTTTTTTTTTTAGACGAAGTTTCGCTCTTATTGCCCAGGCTGGAGTGCAATGGCGTGATCTCGGCTCACCGCAACCTCCGCCTCCCGGGTTCAAGTGATTTTCCTGCCTCAGCCTCCCGAGTAGCTGGGATTACAGGCATGCGCACTGCGCCTGGATGGTTTTGTATTTTTAGTAGAGACAGGGTTCCTCCATTTTGGTCAGGCTGCTCTCGAACTCCCGACCTCAGGTGATCCACCTGCTTCAGCCTCCCAAAGTGCTGAGATTACAGGCATGAGCCACTGCGCCCAGCTAGTATGCACTTTTATAACCATTTATGTCTTTTAAAAAAATTATTCCTACTAGATTGTGAGTTCCATGAGGCCAGAGACAGTCTTCACTCATCTTTAAATTTCTGGGACCACGTGCAGTGCCTGCAGAAAGCAGTTATACAATAAATGTCTGTTAAATGAGTTTGTTTCCCTCTAGATTAGAAGTTTAGAAAACAAAGACCAACCAATCAATAGGATTTATGGGTGCCTCATGGCAATCAATTCATTAAAAATATTTATTAAAGAAAAAGGTGGCCAAGTATGGTGGCTCATATCTTTAATCCCAGCTGCTCAGGAGGCTGAGGTGAGAGGATTAACTGAGCCTGGGGTGACCATGCCACTGCCCTCCAACCTGGAGACCCTATCTCCAAAAAAAAAACAAAACAAAACAAAACAAAAAAAAACAAAATGGCCAGAAAAACAAAAGGCATCATTGAGAAAGACATTAAAAGTCAATCAGAAAGCACTGGCAAATCCTTCCTACACCTAAATAACCATGTATAAAATGCCCAGACTGGCCGGGCACAGTGGCTCATGCCTGTAATCCCAGCACTCTGGGAGGCTGAGGTGGGTGGATCACCTGAGGTCAGGAGTTCAAGACCAGCCTGGCCAACATGGTGAAACCCCGTCTCTACTAAAAATACAAAAATTAGCCGGACACGGTGGCACGCACCTGTAATCCCAGCTACTTGGGAGACTGAGGCACGAGAATTGCTTGAACTGGGAGGCAGAGGTTACAGTGAGCTGAGATCATGCCACTGCACTCCAGCCTGGGTGACACAGCAAGACTCCGTCTCAAAAAAAAAAAAAAAAAGTGCCCAGACTAGTCATGGTGGCTCATGCCTATAGTCCCAGGACTTTGGGAGGCCAAGGCAAGAGGATTGCTTTAGCCCAGGAGTTTGAGACCAGCCTGGATAACATAGTGAGACCCATCTCTACAATAAATATTTTTAAAAATAAATAATTAAAATAAATTAAAAATTAGCCAGGTATGATGGCACACGCCTAAAGTCCCAGCTACTTGGGAGGCTGAGATGGGAGGATAACTTGAGCCCAAGAGTTCAAGGCTGCAGTGTGCCATGATCATGCCACTGCATTTCAGCTTGGGTAAGAGTGAGACCCTGTTTCAAACAAACAAATTCCCAGGAAGAAAGTAACTAACAACAAAGCATTTAGAGAGAATGCTTCATGTACATAAGAGAATTAGTTCAGAAGGATGAGAAGGAATGTGCTAGATATTAAATTTAGGATATGAACTGGGAGTTCCCAAATTTCAGATTCTTAGGACAAGAAGCTGGAGTCTCTGCGTCTATTTTTTCTTTTTCCCCCAAATCAACCTCTATATTGTCACAAGAGTGTGTTATTCTAAAGTTTAAGTTTGACCATGGTACTTCTTTACTTAAAAAGTGTTGCTAGGCAAGGCACAATGGCTCACACCTGTAATCCCAGCACTTTGGGAGGCTGAGGTAGGGGGATCACTTGAGGACAGGAGTTTGAGATGAGTCTGATCAACATAGCGAGACTACATATCTACATTAAAAAAAAAAAAAAAAAAAGGTGTTGCTGCTGACTCACCATTACTAGGAAGAAGCAAAACTTCAAAAAAACTTCACATGCAGACATATAAATCCCTTCACAGCTTGGTCCCAACCTCCTCTTCCAGCCATCTCGCCACTCAGTCTTCTCTACAAACTTACACATACAGCCACGCTTTCCTACTCGATATCCCCCAACATATTGGGATCTTTCACACCCTTTGCTTTGGTGTAAGCTTTCTGTCTAGAATGTACCTCTACCATATATTCTGCCTACTAAACTACACATCCTTTAAAACCTAGGTTACGGCCAGGCACAGTGGCTCTTGCCTGTAATCCCAGCACTTTGGGAGGCCAAGGCAGATGGATGGCTTGAGCTTAGGAGTTCAAGACCAGCCTGGGCAAAATGGCAAAACCCCATCTCTGCCACTCGGGAGGCTGAGGCCAGAGGATTGTTTGAGCTGGGGAGGTGGGAGGGTGCAGTGAGCTGCGATTGTACCACTGCACTCCAGCCTGGGTGACAGAGTCACACCTATCTCAAAACAAAAACAAAAACAAAAACGACCTAGGCTTAATGTCACCACATCCATGAGACCTTATCCAATTTCCCAAGGAGCCAGTTAGCACCTGATATGTACCTGTATTTTAGCATTTATCATATTCTTTACTTATTTGTTTGCCTGGGTATTGCTCCTCTTGGACTGAGAATTGTGTGCTGCCAGGGAACATGTTTTATTTGCTGTTATAATATTTCCACTACCCAGAAAGACAGAAGAAGTATTTGTCAAAAGTCTGTATTAGTTCGTTTTCATGCTGCTGATAAAGACAAACCTGAAACTGGGAACAAAAAGAGGTTTAATTGGACTTACAGTTCCACATGGCTGGGGAGGCCTGAGAATCATGGCAGGAGGCAAAAGGCACTTCTTACATGGTGGTGGCAAGAGAAAAATGAGGAGGAAGCAAAAGCAGAAACCCCTGATAAACCCATCAGATCTCGTGAGACTTATTCACCATCAAGAGAATAGCACAGGAAAGACCGGTCCCCATGATTCAATTACCTCCCCCTGGGTCCCTCCCGCAACACGTGGGAATTCTGGGAGATAAAATTCAAGTTGAGATTTGGGTGGGGACACAGCCAAACCATATCATTCTGCTCCTGGCCCCTCCAAATCTCATGTCCTCACATTTCAAAACCAATCATGCCTTCCCAACAGTCCCCCAAAGTCTTCACTCATTTCAGCATTAACCCAAAAGTCCACAGTCTAAAGTCTTATCTGAGAGGAGGCAAGTCCTTTCTGCCTATGAACTTATAAAATCGAAAGCAAGCTAGTTACTTCCTGGATGTAATGGGGGTACAGGTATTGGGTAAATACAGCCATTCCAAATGGGAGAAATTGGCCAAAACAAGTTACAGGGTCCATGCAAGTCCAAAACCCAGTGGGGCAGTCAAATTTTAAAGCTCCAAAATGATCTCCTTTGACTGCAGGTCTCACATCCAGGTCACGCTGATGCAAAAGGTGGGTTCCCATGGTCTTGGGCAGCTCTGCCCCTGTGGCTTTGCAGGGTACAGCCTCCCTCCTGGCTGCTTTCACTGGTCAGTGTTGAGTGTCTGCAGCTTTTCCAAGCACACAGTGCAAGTTGCCAGCGGATCTACTATTCTGGGGTCTGGAGAACGGTGGCACTCTTCTCATAGCTCCACTAGGCAGTACCCCAGTAGGGACTCTGTGTGGGGGCTCCGACCCCACTTTTCCTTCTGCACTGCCCTAGCAGAGGTTTTCCATGAAGGCCCTACTTCTGCAGCAAACTTGCCTGGGCATCCAGGCATCTCCATACATCTCCTGAAATCTAGGCAGAGGTTCCCAAACCTTAATTCTTGACTTCTGTGCACCCACAGGCTCAACACCACGTGGAAGCTGCCGAGACTTGTGGCTTCCACCCTCTGAAGCCACAGCCCAAGCTCTACATTGGCCCCTTACAGCTACGGCTGGAGCGGCTGGGACACAGGGCACCAAGTCCCTAGAGAGCACACAGCACGGGGACTCTAGGCCCAGCCCACAAAACCACTTTTTCCTCCTGGGCCTCTGGGCCTGTGATGGGAGGGGCTGCTTTAAAGGTCTCTGACATGGCCTGGAGACATTTGCCCCATAGTCTTGGGGATTAACGTTATTAGGCTCTTTGCTACTTATGCAAATTTCTGCAGCCGGCTTAAATTTCTCAAAAAGTGGGTTTGTCTTTTCTACTGCATTGTCAATAAGTTTTCTGAACTTTTATGCTCTGTTTCCCTTTTAAAATGAAATGCTTTTAACACACCCAAGTCTTTGCTGCTTAGAAATTTCTTCCGCCAGATATCCTAAATCATATCTCTCAAGTTCAAAGTTCCACAAATCTCTAGGGCAGGGGCAAAATGCCTCCAGTCTCTTTGCTAAAATATAACAGGAGTCACCTTTGCTCCAGTTCCCAACAAGTTCCTCATCTCCATCTGAGACCACCTCAGCCTGGACCATATTGTTCACATCACAATCAGCATTTTTGTCAAAGCCATTCAACAGGTCTCTGGAGGTTCCAAACTTTCCCACATTTTCCTGTCTTCTTCTGAGCCCTCCAAACTGTTCCAACCTCTGCCTGTAACCCAGTCCCAAAGTCGCTTCCACATTTTCAGGTATCTTTTCAGCAATGCCCCACTCTACTAGTACCAATTAACTGTATTAGTTCATTTCACACTGCTAATAAAGACATACCTGAAACTGGGAACAAAAAGAGGTTTAATTGGACTTATAGTTCCACATGGCTGGGGAGGCCTCAGAATTGCAGCAGGAGGCAAAAGGCACTTCTTACATGGCGGCGGCAAGAGAAAAATGAGGAGGAAGCAAAATCAGAAACCCCTGATAAACCCATTAGATCTCGTGAGACTTATTCACTATCACAAGAATAGCATGGGAAAGACTGGCCCCCATGATTCAATTACCTCCCCCTGGGTCCCTCCCACAACACGTGGGAATTCTGAGAGATACAATTCAAGTTGAGATTTGGGTGGGGACACAGGAACTTATCAAAAAGAATGAATATCCACACAGCTTCAAAATGGGTTTAGATAAGCCCATTGATGATAGTTCCGTATAGCCTTGAAGGACAACTAGAATCTAGTGTGTTATGGTACTGTTGTTTTGAGGGGGACATCAAAGGACAACCCTGACAAACCCACTTAGAGGCATCATCAGAGGCATAAACCTAGACCAGACAGAATTTAGGCTCTGTCCTGACATTGTAGTTCTTTTGCTCTTTGGGGAAGATTTTCTTAAGAATATTTAAGTTAATTGGCTAGGTGCAGTGGCTCACGCCTATAATCCCAGCACTTTGGGAGGCCGAGGTGGGCGAGGTCAGGAGATCAAGACCATCCTGGCAAACACAGTGAAAGCCCGTCTGTACTAAAAAAATACAAAAAACTAGCCGGGTGTGGTGGCGGCCGCCTATAGTCCCAGCTACTTGGGAGGCTGAGGCAGAAGAATGGCGTGAACCCAGGAGGTGGAGCTTGCAGTGAGCAGAGATGGCGCCACTGCACTCCAGCCTGGGCAATGGAGCAAGACTCCGTCTCAAAAAAAAAAAAAAAAAGGGCCGGGCGCGGTGGCTCAAGCCTGTAATCCCAGCACTTTGGGAGGCCGAGACGGGCGGATCACGAGTTCAGGAGATCGAGACCATCCTGGCTAACACGGTGAAACCCCGTCTCTACTAAAATACAAAAAAAATTAGCCGGGCGAGGTGGCGGGCGCCTGTACTCCCAGCTACTCGGGAGGCTGAGGCAGGAGAATGGCGTGAACCCGGGAGGCGGGGCTTGCAGTGAGCTGAGATCCGGCCATTGCACTCCAGCCTGGGCAACAGAGCTAGACTCCGTCTCAAAAAAAAAAAAAAAAAAAAAAAAAAAAGAATATTTAAGTTAATTTATTAAGCTTTTCTTAGGAGACTGAGATTTTAGGTTTCAGTTTTTTTTAAAAAGTGCATTAATGCACAGCTATAGAACCAGTTACTCAGGAGACTGAGGCAGGAGGATCACTTGAGGCCAGGGGTTTGAGGTTATAGTGTGCTGTGCTTGCACCTGTGAATAGCCCCTGCTCTCCAGCCTGGGCAACATAGTGAGAGCCTATCTCTAAAAAAATAAAAATAA
Source organism: Macaca nemestrina (assembly GCF_043159975.1). NCBI lineage: Eukaryota > Metazoa > Chordata > Mammalia > Primates > Cercopithecidae > Macaca > Macaca nemestrina. The sequence continues at coordinate 18,730,267 of NC_092136.1, forward strand.
TTTTAAAAAAAGAAAACCAGATGTAAACCTACTACCCAGCCCATCTCTCTCCTGGGAAAAGTATCATTTGTCTAGAGTCAAAGGTATAAAAAGAATAGAAAGATGAATTTTAAAAATAAAAATAGTACAATCCCTCCCTTGTAGTTTGTAGAAACTATTACTGCTCATTGAATAAACAGATATAAAAAATATAAAGGGCATTTAATTCAGAAACAATTTTCAGTAATAGTTGGTTATTAAGAGGTCCCCTCTCTTAGGCAGATTGCTTGAGGTCAGGAGTTCAAGACCAGCCTGGCCAACAGAGTGAAACCCCGTTTCTACTAAAAACACAAAAATTAGCTGGGTGTGGTGTCGCACGCCTGTAGTCCTAGCTACTCAGGAGGCTGAGGCAGGAGAATCGCTTGAACCTGGGAAGCAGAGGTTGCAGTGAGCCGAGACTGTGCCACTGCACTCCAGCCTGGGCGACAGAGCAAGACTCCATCTCAAAAAGAAAAAAAAAAAAGGAAAAGAGGTCCCCTCTCTGCTTTCCTTAATCACCCTATATTCTTCTAGCCACACAAGAGTATTGATCATTCTCCAAACATAGCAGCCACTTGCAAGACATTATGCCTTTGATGATGCCATTTCTTCCATCTGGAATATGTGCCCCCTCCTCATTTTTTCCTTTATTTACATGGTGCAATTTCCCCTATGCTATAGCTTTAATACCCAGCTACTCCAAACTTAAAGGTCCTCTCTTCTCTGTTTCCACAATCCTTTATACATTACTTCTATCATGCTATCATTGCTTTTGAAGTTTTCCTCTCCTCTAGATTCTGAGCTTCTTAAAGTTATGAAGCCTATCTTTTTTCTTTTTTCTTTTTTTTTTTGAGACAGGGTCTCCCTCTGTTGCCCAGGCTGAAGTGCAGTGGCATGATCACAGCTCACTGCAGCCTCAATGCTCCCAGCTCAAGCCATCCTCCCATCTCAGCCTCGTGAGTATCTGGGACAACAGACACGCACCACCACGCCTGGCTAGTTTGTTTGTTTTTTTTTTCAGAGATGAGGTCTCCTTCTCTTGCCTAAGCTGGTCTCAAACTCCTGGCCTCAAGTCATCCTCCCCGTTTGGCCTCCCAAAATGCTGGGATTACAGGCGTGAGCCACCACACCTGGCCCTATGGACCTTATCTTACTCATCTTTGTATTTCCTTGGCCCTAGCTGACTGTCTGCTTTTCATTCATTTACCAAAAATTTATTGATCAATATGTGTTAGGCACTATTCACAGGTGCTGGAGAATTAAAAAAAAAAAAAAAATCCCTGCTCCATTGGAGTTCATCTAATAGGGATCAGATAGACAGATATAAATACACAAAAAACAAACAAGATTATTTCAAAGAATGATAAACCCTGTGGAGAAAATAAAATAGGATACAGGCAGTAAGTGAGAATGAGGCAACTTTAGGGTGATAAGATGAGATATCTCTGAAGTTGAGGCTTCTCTGAGGACGTGATATTGAGCTGAGACCAGTCACAGGAAGGGTCTGGGGAACAGCATTCGACTTCTTCTTCTTTTTTTTAGATAGTCTCCCTCCCTCTGTCGCCCAGATTGGAGACAGTGGCACAATCTGGGCTCACTGCAACCTCCACCTCCCAGGCTCAAGTGATTCTCCTGCCTTGGCCTCCCAAGTAGCTGGGACTCCTGCCTCAGCCTCCCAAGTAGCTGGGATTACAGGTGCACGTCACCACCCTTGGCTACTTTTTGTGCTTTTAGTAGAGGCAGGGTTTCACTATGTTGGCCAGGCTGGTCTCGAACTCCTAGCCTCAAGTGATCCACCTGCCTCAGCCTCCCAAAGTGCTGGGATTACAGGCGTGAGCCACCACTGCACCTGGCCTAGGGGAACAGCATTAGAAGTACAGGAGACACCATGTGCACAAGTTGTAGGACAGAAACAATGGCAAGTTGCGGAACTGAAAGGGAGCCAGCATGGCTAGAGCAGAATGAATGAGGCAAAAGTGGTCAAAGAAGTAAGCAGGGCCAGGTGTGGTGGCTCACGCCTGTAATCCCAGCACTGGCCAACATGGCAAGGTCCCATCTCTACTAAAAATACACAAATTACCTGGGCATGGTGGCGCACATCTGTAATCCCAGCTACTTGGGAGCCTGAGGCAGGAGAATTGCTTGAACTCAGGAGGCAGAGGTTGCAGTGAGCCAAGATCGCGCCATTGCACTCCAGCCTGGGCAACAGAGCAAGACTTAGTCTCAAAAAAAAAAAAAAAAAAAAAAAAGAAGTAAGCAGATGTGAGGTCATGAAGGACCTTGAAGGTGACATGAGAAGTAAGAATTTTATTCCAAGTGCAACAGGAAGGCATTGGAAAATTTTAAGCCATGATCTGAATTTAATTTTAATTTTAATTTTATTTTTTGGGACAGGGTTTCGCTCTGTCACCCAGGCTAGAGTGCAGTGGCAAGATCATGGCTCACTGCAGCCTCATCTTCCTGGGCTCAGGTGATTCTCCCACCTTGGCTTCCTGAGTAGCTGAGACTACAGGAACATGTCACCACGCCTGGCTAATTTTTTTTTTTTTTTTTTGTAGAGATGAGGTTTCACCATGTTGCCCAGGCTGGTCTTGAACTCCTGGGCTCAACCAATCCTCCCACCTTGGCCTCCCAAAGTACTAGGATTACAGGTATGAGCCACTGTGCCAGACCATGAGTTAATATTTTTTAAAAAGTCACTCTGGTTGCTGTGCAGAGAACACATTATAAAGGGGCAAGTGTGAAAACAGAGAGGCCATTTACATAGATGCTTCATTCATATTTGTTATCAAATGAGCATTTATTCATTGATCTGTTTACCCCAACATTCTGAATATATCTTTACTGTTAAAAGAAGCAAGATATACTGAGCTATTTGCTGCAGAGACTCTATTTATATGTGCCCGGTGTGTGAATATCAGGCTTCTAGGAGATGAAAATGGGCCAGAAAGCCCCACCTATCAGGGTGTGCCCCAAGTTAGGCCAGGGATCTGAATCAGCCACATGCCCCAGATCCTGACTGGAGAACCACTGCTGAGCTGGAACATGAAAAATATTGGCACTAGAAATGGTGGTGTGGGCGGGACGTGGTGGCTCACGCCTGTAATCCCAGCACTCTGGGAGGCCGAGGTGGGCGGATCACCAGGTCAAGAGATCGAGACCATCCTGGCCAACATGGTGAAACCCCATCTCTACTAAAAATACAAAATTAGCTGGGTGTGGTCGTGCGTACACGTCCCAGCTACTCGGGCAGCCGAGGCAGGAGACTTACTTGAACCCAGGAGGTGGAGGTTCAGTGAGTGAGATCGTGCCACTACACTCCAGCTTGGCAACAGAGTGAAGCCCTGTCTCAAAAAAAAAAAAGAAGGAAAGAAAGAAAAAAAGAAAAGAAAAGAAATGGCGGTGTGGAGGGTTTGCAATTTAAAAAAGCACAGAAATGCAAATGAGACTATTCTCTCAGGCTTTCATGCTTTCACTGTTTCTGGTCTTCAGTAGTAGCCCCCTGAACCTAGATAAAAGCAAACCTGTTGCTGAAAGTTAGAAAAACTTTTCCCTACATCCTATGGAGTCTTTCCTGGCTCCAGGCCTCCGCGCACACTGTTCCTTCTGCCTGGAAGGCCTCATTCACTCCTAGCCTGATGGCTCGTACTCAGCTTAGGCGTCAGTGCCTCTGGCAGGCCTTCCTTGAACCCCTAAATCTAAGTCCAGTCTTCCCTTTCATAGAACCCTGTACTTTTCCCTCAAAGCCTCTAACATTTGTAACTTCGAATTCATTTGTGGTAGCATTGTTTAAATGCCTCTGCAAACTTGCAGCCCCCTTCAACCATCAGACTGTAAGTTCCAGGGACCCAATATATTTATTTGTTCATCATCACCTCAGAGTACCTGGCGCATAATACACCCTTTGTAAGTAGTTACTGAGTAAGCAAATCCTGAAATTAAGCCTTTCTAAAGCAAATAGGTATAGGACTCTATTAGTCCCCTTAGCTGTGCTTTCTCTTCTAAAGTTTTAAGAACTGGCCGGGCACAGTGGCTCACACCTGTAATCCCAGCACTTTGGGAGGCCAAGGCGAGTGGCTCACTGGAGATCAGCCTGGACAACATAGTGAAACCCTGTCTCTACTAAAAATACAAAAACATTAGCCAGGTGTGGTGGCACACACCTGTATTCCCAGCTACTCAGGAGGCTGAGGCGCAAGAATTCCTTGAATCCAGGAGGTGGAGGTTGCAGTGAGCTGAGATCAGGCCAACCTGGGGCCCAGAGTGAGACTCTGTCTCAAACAACAACAACAACAACAACAACAAAACAACAACAACAAAAACAACAAAAACAAAACATCTCCATTGACATTGCCTTCAACAAGAAACTGATTCTGGAAATAGGATAGAGTAATTCTTTGCAGTCTCATGTTTTTAATCTTTTAAAGCAGTTTCTCAACCTTGGCACTATTAACATTTTGGGATGGATAATTCTTTGTGGTGGGGGATGCCCTGCTCACTGTAGAATGTTAAGCACCATCTTTGGCCTCTATTCATTAGATGCCAGTAACATCAACTCCCCAAAATTACTGGGTGCAGTGGGGCACACCTGTAGTTCTAGCTACTTGGGAGGCTGAGGCAGAAGGATCACTTGAGGCCAGGAGTTCAAAGCAGCAGTGTGCTGTAGTTGTGCCTCTGAACAGTCACTGCACTCCAGCCTTGGTAGCATAGTGAGACCCTATCTCTAAAAGAAAAAGCATGGTGGCTTACACCTGTAATCCCAGCACTTTGGAAGGCCGAGGTGGATGGATCACCTGACGTCAGGAGTTCGAAACCAGCCCAGTCAACATGGTGAAACCCCATCTCTACTAAAAATACAAAAATTAGTCAGGCATGGTGGTGCATGCCTGTAATGCCAACTACTCAGGAGGCTGAGGCAGGAGAATTGCTTGAACCCGGGAGGCAGAGGTTGCAGTGAGCCAACATCACACCACTGCACTCCAGCCTGGGTGACAGAGTAAGACTACGTCTCAATAAAATAAAATAAAACAAAATAAAATAAAATGGAAGAAGAAAAGAAAGAGAGAAAGGGACAAATGGAGGGAAGGAGGAGGAAAGGAAGAAAGGAAGGAAGAGAGGAAGGGAAGAAGGGAAGAAGGAAAGAAGGAAGGAAGGAAGGAAGGAAGGAAGGAAGGAAGGAAGGAAGGAAGGAAGGAAGGAAGGAAGGAAGTTTTTAGATATTGCCCCATGCCTGCCAATTCACCTGTGGTTGAGAACCACCTGTGGTTGAGAAGTGTTGAAGTGTTAAACTTCAGGCCTTATTCTCTTGTAGAAGAATTACATATAGAAATTCAGGTTGTTGAATGATTCCCAGGTTATAAGAGAATTCTACCAACCCAGTTGGATCAAAATAGTGCCCACCCCTATCTTGTTTCCTTAGCACTGCCTGTGTTTCCTTTGAAAAGACCATTAGTGATGGTCTAATTCATGGCAATATTCTGATCTTGGAAATTCAGTCCCCTGGACTGTCCCAGAAAGATGAAGGAAAAGGGTGGTGTTTCTGAGGAAACCAAGGCCTCTGAGACCCCTCTGGAATTGGCAGTCCCCTGCAAATTTTCTAGGGGCATGTCCCAGAGGACAATGAAAGGGAGACAAACAGCCCATTCTGGCATGCTTTTCAGGATCTCTCACTCCAAACAAGAAAGTCTGAGAGGCCTCGTAAAAATAAATATGGCTTAGTACTCCTGGCACAAGAGCAGTTTCTGACAGCCAAGACTTAACTCACCCTAGGGGGTGACCCAGACAGGGACTATGCACTAAACTAGTTTCTTACCCATTGATATTCCCAGTGACTCACAGCAGCCAGGGATGACTCTGCACACCAGAACTGTGCTGAACCTTAGAGGAGGACTTGGGATGCACATAGGAAATAGTCTCTCGAGCTGAGTCAGACAGGGACAGCCAGCCTCTCATTTCTTCTCCAATTCCAGAAAAACAACACAAATCATGCCTCTGGAAAGGAACCTGTCCTTTGCATACAGAGTGGAAACTGTTTATAACTTCTTAATCCCCTGACACTGAAAGTATGGGGACCGCCTGTCCTGGATTTTTTTGGGACAACTGTACTCATTCTACCACATGTCCCTGGTTTTCAGATGGAAAAAAATATGGTCTCCAGAATCCCAAGGTCTTTCCCAACAGATTTAAAAAAAAGTCTTCGGCCAGGCACAGTGGCTCACGTCTATAATTCCAGCACTTTGGGAGGCCGAAGTGGGCGAATCACCTGAGGTCAGGAGTTCGAGACCAGCCTGACCAACGTGGAGAAACCCCGTCTCTACGAAAAATACAAAATTAGCCAGACGTGGTGGCGCATGCCTGTAATCCCAGCTACTTAGGAGGCTGAGGCAGGAGAATCGCTTGAACCCGGGAGGCGGAGGTTGCAGTGAGACAAGATGGCGCCATTGCACTCCAGCCTGGGCAACAAGAGCAAAACTCCATCTCAAAAAAGAAAAAGAAAAAAGAAAAAAAAAAAGCAAGTCTTCATAAGCAACATATATGAAACCCTGAGAATAACCAAACCTGTATTAAGAAATGAGAGGTGGGGGCCGGGCGCGGTGGCTCAAGCCTGTAATCCCAGCACTTTGGGAGGCCGAGACGGGCGGATCACGAGGTCAAGAGATCGAGACCATCCTGGCTAACCTGGTGAAACCCCGTCTCTACTAAAAAAATACAAAAAAAAAACTAGCCGGGCGAGGTGGCGGGTGCCTGTAGTCTCAGCTACTCGGGGAGGCTGAGGCAGGAGAATGGCGTAAACCCGGGAGGCGGAGCTTGCAGTGAGCTGAGATCCGGCCACTGCACTCCAGCCTGGGCGACGGAGCGAGACTCCGTCTCAAAAAAAAAAAAAAAAAAAAAAAAGGAAGGAGGGTGCGGAGGAATCAGCCTCTACTTTTTACGTTTTTTTTTCTCCTTGGATTTTAGGCTATGGTACCTGATTTGAGGCCAGAAAGGTTGACTGTCTTTCCTAGCCCCAAGATCATGTAAACCTGACCTAACTCTACTGCCGCCTTCAGTCAGCAAGAAGAACTACACACCCAGAAAATGCTTCAGTAATAGTTACCATGGTGATGCTAGTTCAACCACATTGCATCTGGGTAAAAATTTCAGGCAAAACAATACAGAAAACTACTGCCTAACAAGGATTTAACACCTTACATCTTTTTGTTGTTGTTGTTGCTGTTGCTGTTGCAAAGTACGGTTCATCTTAGCTTTGGTAAAAGATGGTAATTTGAAGTGAAAGCATTGAAAAAAACAAGCAAGGATGAAATGTCAATGTATCTATTTGGAGAAATCCAATAACCACTTTGCACTATGCCAAATTACTTTCCCCTCAGCTAACAGGGGCATTTGGGTCTTCCTGACTGTATTTACTGGTGAGGAAAGTGAGTTAATGAAATCCATAGACGATCCAAAGCCAGGAAATGCTGGCATGTCAGCTGGGAGGGAAAAAAACGATATACTGGGCCATCAGAAAGTTGGACATTTGGGCAAAAGGAACAAAACAAGATTCAACCTGGAAAAATGGAAGGTGGTGAAATTAACCCGTATTATTAATATGCATTAGGCAGAGTAGACCACAAAAGGAAGGAAGACTAGAGACAAGTTTATGATTTTATGTAGTAAATCAAAAGTTAAATCTGAGGGAAGGACCTACAGACTGGGGCTGGAAGGAGGCTGAGGGCTTTGTGGGAGTGCAGTTGCCCATGAGGACTTCTTTCCTGATCCCCTTCCTTCCTTGTCGGGATCACAAAGTCAAAGAAGGTGAAGAGGCTAACAACGGTGATTTACAAAGACAGCAAGGAGGAACTAAGTCTGTCTGGGCCGAATCTGGGCGTCTGAGCTGGAGCAACAGGACCCAGACAACCATCTCAGGAAATGAGTGAATGAAAAGAGGGGGTCGGTGAATTATTTAGCCCAAGAACAACGCTGCCTAGACCGGGGGAGGCGAGGGAGAAGACAATCTCAGAAAAGGAATTTTGACAGTGAGAACGCTAGTTAAGATACAGCACTCCAGGCCCCCTGATGTCCGTTGTTTGATGTCAATAAAGACCCAAGAGGATTATGCATCCGCAAGCCTTGCGTATTCGGAGACATCAATAAAGTCTGGACTTGGGGCGGGTAGGGGGGGCCGGGGTCACGTCCAGGCGACTTGGGTCAGCTCAGGTGCTCCTCTGAAGCATAGAGCTGGAGTGAGTGGGGGCGAGACTTGCCGCTAGGATAATTTTTTTTTTTTTAAGTTAGGGACATTCAAGCAGTAGTAATAGGGACAGGGAGGGGGCTCTCTCTCGGGCCAGGAATGTGGGGGCGGCCTGAGGAGGAGCGGGGCCCCGCGCAGGAGACGCCGGCGGGTGGGGTCGGGGGACCGGGGAGCCGAGGCCGAGGGCGGGAAGGGGCCGGGCCGGCGCTGGGGGCGGGCCCAGGCGCGGTGGCGGTGGCGGGGGCTGCGGCGCGGGGGGCGGGGCGGCCGGGCCCGGGACACCCCCTCCCGGTCCCCTGGCGGGGCAGCGTCGGCTCTGGCAGCACTGGAGGAGGCGGCGGCGTCCGGAGGGCGACTTGCGGGGCGCGCAGGCCGCCGTGCACCCGGGACGCTTCCCCCTCGGGGACCCTCCGCTGGCTTCTCCGCCGCGCCGTCCCGCGGGAGTCGGCAGGACCCCGGGCGGGCGGCGCGGGCGGCACCATGAGGCGGCAGTGGGGCGCGCTGCTGCTTGGCGCCCTGCTCTGCGCACACGGTAAGCGGCGCCCGCCGGGAAAGTTTGTCCCTGGGTCCGGCCGCTGCAGGACTCCCCTCCCGGTACCCGGACGGCGCGGGCTGGGGCCTGAGACCCCTCGCCCTCGCTCCTAGCCGTGGCCCTGGGGCTGTGTGCTGGGGAGTGGACCCGGAGCGGCCCCGCTCCAGCAGCCCGAGCGGGGGCATCAGCGGAGGCGCTCCAGCGGGCTCGGGTCTGGGCCGGGGCGCGGGTAAGGTCCGGGGCGTTCGTTTGCTCGCCCTCCCTCACTGCTCTTTTAAGAGCGGGGGCTGCTTCCCTTTAAGGTTAGGACCGGGGCTCTGTGTCCTTGGTGCGAATGAATGCGTGCGAAGAAAGGGAGGCGGGCGAAGAGGGTCGCTAAACCCGTAAATTGTAAATAGCTCTCCTTCCTGGGGCTGGGGGCTCGGGCGGGTTGTGGAGAAGGGCCCCGGTGGAATCTGAGTACTTGGGCACCGGGATTCCTCTACTTGGAGAACAATTCCCGGACTCCAGGTCTTGCTCCCACCAAGGGACTCTGGGACACTGTTTGCGGGCAGCATCTCCCCTCGGCAGTGTTTCGGGGTCCCTCTCTTGGCTGCGGCCAGTCAATTTCCAGCCCTGGATCGTCCCCAGGGGAGGTGGTTGGAAAGGGGGAAGAGGAGAAATATAGGGGAAAAAACTGCTGGAAGGCTCCCTCAGATCTGCCCTGGCCGGGGCAGGGGGGCTGGGGGCGGGTATCCCTGAACCCCAGAAAGCAACCTCCCGGCCCGCGCGGCGGGGTCCGGGCCCTCAGGGGAGCTGGACGGCTGCAGCAGGACTCCTTGGTGCCCATACCCCCTGTTGTGTGTGACTAGGGCTCCGGTGGAATCGGCTTCTCCGCGGCCTCTTAACGACCGTGGGTGCACCCCGTGATTGAGCAGCTGCCTCTAGTTTGTGCCCAGAGATCAAAGAACTTTGATCTTTGAACCCCAGCCCTATTCACCCATCGCTATTCATCGTGGCGGGAGTTCCGAGTCTCCCCATTTTCCTCGCAGCCCCGATGTAGGGAGCTGGGGCTCAGAATGAAGGGGTCTGCAGATCCTGCCTGGCCTTGCACCCGTTCTTTATTTCACGTAGGACAGCTCGTGTGGAAAAAGTCAGTGCAGATTTCGGAACTTGCCTGGCAGGGCGTGGAGATGTCTGGGCACTCGTTTTAAAGATTGGTTTACCTCCCAAATCCAAAACAGAGTTTTCATGTCTGTTATTTAAACTACCTGTGGGTTTTCAGGGGCTTTTTCCGTGTCCTCTCCAGCCCGGACTGAGCCCTTTCTCTCTGAGGAGCGGTAGCCTGGCCGGCCCACGTTCCGCTCCGCTCTGCGCTCTCCCCTCCCCGGCTCTCCTGGATGGTTATTTGTAGCCTCTTTGGCGTGTTGGGACAGCGGCCCTACTGGGGTAGGAATGTAGCTGTTCTTCCCACCACATGGGCCCCTTAAAGGGACAGCTTTGCTTTTTGGGGGGTTTCCCCCTTCGGGTTGCAAGGGAAGGGGATGGAACTTTCCTCTCGGCCCCCTGGAGGAAGTTTTGAAAAAGATCAAGGGAAATGGCAAGGCACTGCGGAAAAAAAAAAAAAAATTAGGGTTAAAACGGATACCAACAAAGCCAGAGAGGAGATTGTCGCCTTCTGCCCTAGGGAAGGGGGAGCTGGAAGGTTCTGGGCTGAGACTGGCCAAGAAGATTTTACTGCTCCAGAGCTGTCAACGCTGCAAATATTACATGTGCATAGAGGAAGGGGGTGAGAATGGGGGGAGAGAACTGCGTATGTCTAATGTTTCACAGAAAAAGAATGGGAGGATTCGTGGTAACTCTTTTAGGCTTCTTTTTTTTTTTTTTTTTTTTTTTTTTTTTTGGAGAGGGTGTCACTCTGTTGTCCAGGCTGGAGTGCAGTGGGGCAATCATAGCTCACTACAACCTCGACCTCCCAAGCTCAAGTGATCTTGTCATCTCAGCCTCCTGAGTAACTGGGACTACAGGCATGCACCACCGCACCCTACAAATTTTTGGTTTTTTTTCTAGAGATGGGGTTTCACCATGTTGCCAAGGCTGGTCTCCAACTCCTGGACTCAAGCAATCCACCTGCCTCAGCCTCCCAAAGTGCTGATATTACAGGTGTGAGCCACTGTGTCCAGCCCAGGTTTCTTTTTAAGGAAAAAAGTTTAATAGAAATGTCTAAGCATGGAAAGCTTTCTGTGCACATGTTTGTAAGGGTAGGCAGTGGCGTGAAGGTATACACATCACCTGGCCTGATACTGAGCCACCCTCGGCAGTCTGGAGGGGTCAGATTCACAGTTCACCAGTGAGATTGAGCAGTTTCAGAGCCTGGAACCAGCACAATGAAAAAAAACAACCAAAAATACCACCAACACATCTTTTGTACTGACAATTCCAGGGGCTCAGGGAGACAGCAGTTGTGATAAATGTAGTAGTAGATCCATTAGGCAGACCTGACCTCAGCAAGGCATGAATTAAAGACACTAAAGTTTGAGGTGACATTGGGAGGCTGAGACTAGCGGATCACTTGAGGCCAGGAGTTCAAGACCAGCCTGGCCAACATGGCGAAACCCTGTAATTTTGTAAAAATACAAAAATTAGCCGGGCATGGTGGTACATGCCTGTAGTCTCCAGCTACTTGAACGGGTGAGACAGGAGAATTGCTTGAACCTGGGAGGCAGAAGTTGCAATGAGCCAAGATCGCTCCACTGCACTCTAGCCTGGGCAACAGAGTGAGACTCTATCTCAATAAATACACAAAGTTTAAGGTGCTTATTTGGATGCTGGTAGTCCTTTGGGCTTTTCCTAGAGCGTATTGGTTTGGACTCAACCCACATAACTCTCCAACCTTAAAGATTTTGGAAGGAAACTTGATGGCTGGTAATAGCCCTTAGCATTTTCATCCTGAAGATTGAAGTAAAGGCATAGATGACAAGCATTGGAAGAGTGGAAACTGTGTTTGTTCTGGAGGTCTCATCCAGGTAAGGGAAATGTTAAAACTTCCTGCCTAGGTGTGCTTGGGTAGATAGAAGGTCGTATCTGAGAATAAGTGCAGAGCAATTGAGCTGAGACTGGTCTCCTTTCCATCTCGCTGTTGTCGTGACCATGGTTGTCATGGTGCTTGAGTGACCTTGTCCTTGATCTGTTGGACTTGTGAAACATACTTGGCTTGTCACTGATTTTGGATTTCCTCTTCTGTACCCTGATGAATATCGGATAACATCTTTTGGACTGGCACGTGGTATTAAGAATGACAGGTGCAAGGGAACCAAGTCTGGCCATGTCTGATACAGAGCACATTGGGTATGTCCATCTTCTGGGCCAGCAAAGAACACAGGAGGTCACAGAAGACAGAGTGTTTTATAGCTGTTCGCTCACTCTTTCTGCTGATTAACTGCCAGTCTTAACTGTTAGAAGGAAAATGGGAGAAATTGTTTATGTTGCTGCCCCTTTAAAGAAAAAATAAATACTGAAGGTTCCTGAATAGGAACAGAATTTCAGGGACTACTTTAAGAAGTAGTCTTGTCTTTTCTATGATTGGGCAAAATTATGAGACAGTCTGTGCCCTTGGTCGACTGGGTCTGTTAGCCTGTTCCAGCCACGGTCTCTCTACATTCCTTGATGCAGCTTAGCCACGAGTTTTGTCACAGTTGCCTGGACATGGGGCATCTGGGCCCCAGACTATGTCTGGACTGCCATCTCATCTTTAGCAGCGGAAGCCCTCCTCCCCTCCTCAGCCTGTGAGGATTCAGTGTCCCAGGGAAGACTCGGTGCTGACTGGTTAGCTGGCAGAGCCTGAGTTTGGCCTTATAAATAGTTCTGATGACTGCATGGGTTTGCCACTCTCACTCCGGCTTAGAGCTGGCAAGGATGAGTTCTTCCTCGTACAATCGGGAGCATTCCTCAAACTGGGCTCCACACCCATTCACTTGTTCATTCATTCAGCAAGCACACATATGTCAAGCATTAATATAATCACTGTATACGAAGCTTGGTAATTAAGAAGCACCCACAGACCTGGGTTTGAATCTTGGCTCTGGCAATTCTTGGTGACCCTGTGCAAAATCTCCCTGAACCTCAGGGTCGTTACCTGCAAAGGTGAGTAGGGTAGAGGAAGGAAAGTAGTAATAAATTATCACATAGGAATATCATAAAACTTACATGAGATAATAGCATGTTCAAACCATGCAGCACAGAGCTTGGCAACTACTGTGTTACTATAGAGCTAGATAAAAGCTGTAAGCAAAGTCAGGTAAGTGGATCAGAGATGATTCTTGGCTTTAGAACATGGGAGCCAGGTAAATAATTATGCTACCGTGTGCCGTGCTAAAATTGAGACTTACTCCTTCATTCATTGCAGCTGGTCTTTTGCTTGTCTCTTTTAAAGATCTGCCCCTTCTTTCTCCCCTTGAAAACGTGACAGAACCGAAGCATAGTTCCCACTTGTGCCCACTCCTAGAAAAGTGATCTACTAAGCTATAGCATCAGTCTAGGGGAACTCATGTCACCTTAGTTCTCTTGAGAGAGGTCTGGGGAAATGGAGCTTTTCCTCTGAGAGCTTCCCTTCTTAAGTGGTCAGGGATGCAGCCTAGCAACTTCTCCCCCTATGATTCCTGTGACATGGGATGAGAGGGGCTGGCCAGGGACTCTTGTAGCTGGAACAGTTTAGAATTCCAAGCCCTCTCTCCCATTGGCCTGAGAAAGGAGTCAGGCTCCAGAGCTCATAAGGTAGTAATTGCCCCAATTTGGGAGCTGGGCTGTTGTGGAGCCTTCGTAGCTACCCTTTTCAATCAGGAAGCCTGTCAGTGTGCAGGCCTAATTGATGTGGGTCTCCAGCCCCGAATGGCCCCCAACCCCCAGCTCCTCCACCTCAAAGTTTGACCTCTGTTGTCTCTTTTGTTTCTTCTTTTTAAGTTGGTGCCAGTGATGTGATGTTTTTGGGAGCTGTGGAAAGTTGACCGTAACCAAGAGCAGCTGTTAAAAAGAGCCAATTCTCTAGCTTCCTGGCGGTCGTTTGACTCCATTTTCTGTTGTGCATTTTTGATTTAGCAAGAAGCAAACATCCTAGGTGCCCTTGAGCGCCTCTTACGCCCATCTAAGCAGACTTCATCCTTTCACTGCTCGTAGATTCCCATGCTGGCTCATAGATAAGCGGACTCACTGTTAGCGCTCCCTGACGCCCTGTTTCCCCTGCGGAATAGGACTCCCCCATCATTCAGGTTCGAAAGAGGAGGGCAGGGGCGCTGCCTGGGACCCAACTGGGGAAAGCCTAGCTGGGACTTGCTGCAAGCCCTGACTTGGCCTATGGGAGCTCCCCCTCACCTCTGTGCAGAGCTGAGGATCAGAGCGGCAAGCAGAGCCGGAAACAAAAGACTGGGAGCAAACCTCCCATCTGGCTGAGAGGCAGTGACACAGAGGTGCTGCTGCATAATTTATCACCGGAGCCAGAGGTATTCTGGAGCTGGGAAGCTCCTGGCTCCAGGCAGTGCCTTTTTGCAGGAGAGGTACGCTCCCTCTGTCTGGGTGTAGGGCGAAGCAGGTACAGGGAAGGGTATCGGGAGAGACACCTGATTAGCATGTGAAATAAAGAAGCTGCAAGGTTGTAAGTGCCTCCAGGGATCTCTCCAAGCTCGGCAGCTCCACTTCCTGTCACGCCTGGGGGGAGGTGGGGAGGGGTAGCCCTCTAAGTGTTCCCTTCCTATGTTCCCGTGGCCCCAGCCTTGGAGCTGGCCTGCAACCACGTGCCAGCATGGATGAGTACAACAGACAGCTTCTCTGTTGAGTTGACTGTAGCCTCCTTCTAACCAAGTGGACAGGCCAGGTTATGACATCCACAAGCCTAGCAAATAGGAAAGGGGAGCCCCAGGCTTTCCACCTTCCGGCCCTGGGCAGTTTAAACAAGAAGTTTCAACTACAGGCTCCAAAAGCCAGTAAAAGCCAACAACTCTACAATGTATCTTCCCCAAATGAGAATTTCTGCTCTTCTAGGAATGATCTCCTCCAATGACAATTTTTGCAAATTGTGGGAAGTGTGGATTTACAAACTGGGATATGCGGTCTAAAAAATCCAAATATATTTCTGGAGCAGTTAGCATTTTTGAGAGCTTTGCTGTGTCCCTGGCACTGTGATAAGCATTTAGTATATGATATCACATTTATCCCTCACAATATCCTTATGAGGTAGGTACCATTAGATTCCTGTCTTACATTGGCCAGGTGTGGCGGCTCACGCCTATAATCTCAGCACTTTGGGAGGCTGGAGTGGGTGGATTACTTGAGGTCAGGAGTTCGAGACCAGCCTGGCCAACATGGTGAAACCCTATGTCTACTAAAAATACAAAAATTAGCTGATGTGGTGGCACATGTCTGTAGTCTCAGCTACTCAGGAGACTGAGGCTGAGGTGGGAGAATCGCTTGAACCTGGGAGGCAGAGGTTGCAGTGAGCCAAGATTGTGCCACTGCTCTCTAGGCTGAGCGACAGAGCAAGACTCCATCTCAAAAAAACAAAAACAAAAAACAGATTCCCATCTTACAGATGGGAAACAGGCTTAGAGCAGTTTGCTCTCATACAAGTAGTGAGTAACTGAACCAGGATTTGAACCCAGAGTCTAAGCTGTTAACCCCCAATCCCATGCTACCTGTCGAAATAGAATATTTTCAAGCCAGGCTATCCCAGAAGATCTAGGTTGGGAAGGTCTATATTTCACCTTGGATTGACCTCTCCTCTCTGTTTTCAGACATCTCCTTCTCAGGGAGTCTCAATGCATAAGGAATTACTTCTCAGGTGCTTTTTGAGGGAGAGAGACTTTATTTACTTTTTTTTTTTTTTTTTTTTTTAAACAGGGTCTCACTCTATTGCCAAGGCTGGAGTGCAGTGGCATGATCATAGCTCACTGTAGCCTTGAACTCATGGGCTCAGAAGAAGCGAGAGACTTTAGAAGGCTTCCAGAAAATGTGGTTTGTTGCTCCCTGAGCAACCACAAACAAATGTAGTTTGTTACTGTGTGGACTTTCTGATTTGAGATGCAGGGGGAGAGGAAAGCAATATTTTGAGCAGCGCTTCACAGAGCACAGCCATGTTTGAGCCCTGTTGGATTTGTGAAATCTGTTGACAGCTTCCAGGTAGGGCAGGTAGAATTTTGAGGATCTATACCAAGACAGCCTGGCATTGGCTACATTACTGGGTTGAGAGAGAGGACATATCCAGATGAAGATAATGGGATTAGTACAAATAACAAGAACAAAAATAACAGCTGTCTAGTATGAACTTCATATGTATTATCTCATTTAGACCTCTTAGCAACCCTATGAAATAGATACTGTTGTTACTCCTGTTTTACAACAGTGGAAACAAATCCATTTCTTAATTGCTTTAGGTTCTGGATTCTCTCTCCTGTCCTTGGCTCCTCAGAATTAGTTGGTGATAAATTAGCCAAGGATCTGCCGGGTGTGGTGGCTCATGCCTGTAATCTCAGTGCTTTGGGAGGTTGAGAAAGGCGGTTCACTTGAGGCCAGGAGTTCGAGACCAGCCTGGTCAACATGGAGAAACCCTGTCTCTACTCTAAAAATACAAAAGTTAGCCGGGTGTGGTGGTACATGCCTGTAGTCTCAGCTACCTGGGAGGCTGAGGCAGGAGAATGGCTTGAACCTGGGAGACGGAGGTTGCAGTGAGCTGAGATTGTGCCACTGCACTCCAGCCTGGGTGACAGAGCAAGACTCCATCTCAAAAAAAAAGGCAAGGATAAAGGATACCATGTGCCTCAAGCTCTTCCAGAGAAAGGCAGTAAAGCAAGACTGTGGTTATTCATGCCACCAACTTAACCCATGGGGGGTGGTACTGCTGCCTGGTACATGGTAGGGTTTTTAAACATCTCAAGTCCTAAAATAGCAGGTCTTAATCATGGAGTGGTTGGATGTGACAGTTCTGGGGTAAGCCAAATCTTTAATAGTAATAGCAAGAGCTATTATTTATTGAGCACATAGTATGTGCCAGGCAGTCCTTTTTATGAATTAACTAATTTATTTCTCATAACTTCCCTGTAAGGTATGGGCTTTTATTGTCCCAATTTTCCTGTTGAGAAAATTAGATAGAAAGAGATTAAATAACTGCCCAGGGTCAGACAGCTAGGAACTAGCAGAGTCAGGATTTTTATCCTGGGAAGTTTTGTTCCTATGTGCTTAACATTATGTTCTTCTGCCTCATAACTTTGGAGGCTAACCATTAAGGACTTCTTTTCTATATGTAACAGTAGCAAGAGAGGGCTGATCTTGCTTGGATCTGTAATCACGTGCCTGATAGTATCCCTTTTGAAACGACCCACTGAGGAGAAGACTGCACCTGGTAGATTTTCCAAACCAACCAAGTTAAGCTGGCCTCTAGGGATCAGGGGAATAAGAGGGACCATGGGACAGAAATAAGTAGAGTCATGGCGTGTCCGTTTTACAGCTGGATAATACAGCTGGTGAAAGAACTCTTGTAGGAGAAAGGAGTAAACAAAACCTGGATAGGACTAAGAGGCTGCCTTGCAAAGGAAAAGATACGTGTTCTCTTGGGTACTGGTTAGGTAGGAAATAGCTACTTTTATTTATGATATTCTGAGTCCCTTTTCTTTTGACTCCAGCTTTCATAAGATTTTAAAGGAGTGTTTCATTCATTCATTCATTCAACAAACTTGTATTTATTGCTGCCAGTGGATAAAAGGAGAGAGGCATATGCTAACATGCTTTATAAATGAATGGTGATTCCTCCTTTTCTCGTTGTAATCCTAATACCTTCCACACCGGGGTAGCCACCAGACTCCAGAACACTCACAGGGCATTCCTTAAGCCTTCTCATCTCTGGTTCAACTTGAAAAAGCTGCTCTGTAGCTGTGTGTAGTCACGGTCTACCCATGTGCCTCCACGTGACAGGTGTGGTCCACCTTCAGCTGTGCATTCTGTGGAATGGTGGAGAGCAGCGCCTCTCAACACTTGAGTGTGCATCGGTGTCACCTGGAAAGCTTACTGAAAGTCCAGACTCTGAGATCACACTAAGAGAAGAATACTAGTTTAAGTATCAGAATGGGGCTGCCATCCTGGCTCTCCCACATACCTCATGACCTTGGCCAAAGCAGGTGCCCTTACAAGTTGAACAGGCCCTGCAGTCATTGCTCAGGGTTATTGTAATGATTCAATGAGAATGCAAGTGCATATGCAAAAGTAGCTTGCACACTAAAGAGAAATTGCAAAGTATAATTATTTGTTATCAGAAGCACTGTTCCTTCCTGGACCAACAACACTCCAGTGCTGATTCAAAAGTGCTGGGATGCCAGACTTTCCCCGCTTCATTACTTTACCTTCAGGCGAGGGAAATAAGTCTTTACCTTAGCAGTAACCAGAAAGAGGTCACTGTGTGAGACCCATAAACTCACTGCATATTTGCTATTGGAGAACACATCAAAGAGAAGGACCCAGAAGTTGTAAATTCCCCCTTTTGACCTTGGGGTTTTGGAGATTCTTGCAAGAGTAATACCATTTATTGGGAAGCAGTATAATCACCTGCCTGGGTGTGAATGCTGGCCTCAACCCTTAGTACTTGTGCAATCTATCTACAGACTTAACCTTTCTGTGGTTCATTGTCCCCAGCTGTAAAGTGGTGATAATATTAGGTTGGCGCAAAAGTAATTGCGATTTTTGTCATTAAAAGTAATGGCAAAAACCACGATTGCTTTTGCGTCAACCTAATAACACTACCACCTCCAAGGGTTGTTGAGAGCCTTCCGTGATGTCGCATACGAAAAGTACTTAGTAAAGTACTCGGAGGGCACCTGGTAAGTATTTAATAAATGATGGCGCCGGGCACAGTGGCTCACACCTGTAATCCCAGCACTTTGGGAGGCTGAGGTGGGCGGATCATGAGGTCAGGAGTTCAAGACCAGCCTGGCCAACATGGTGAATCCCCGTCTCTACTAAAACTACAAAAATTGGCCAGGCGCACTGATGGGCACCTGTAATCCCAGCTACTCAGTAGGCTGAGGCAGGAGAACTGCTTCCCAGGAGGCGAAGGTTGCAGTGAGCCAAGATCGTGCCACTGCACTCCAGCCTGGGCAACAGAGCAAGACTCCATCTTGGGAAAAAAAAAATGATGGTTGTATTATTATGAAGCTTTTGCTGTGTGTTAGCCCTGTGCTAAGCAGTTCATATGGGTTAATCTTTACAAAGCCCTTTGAGGTAGAACTATTCATATTCCCATTTTATGGATGAGGAAACTGAGGCCTGGAGGGATTAACTTGCTCAAAGTTGTAGAATTTGTGGTAGAACCAAGATTTGAAGCTTCGTCTCTCTGACTCTAGAATCTCTGTTGTCTACTACTAAGTTAGGGTGTCTTGTATACCAGATGGATGGTTCCCTTCTTTCCTTTATATCAGGGGTGTCCAGTCTTTTGGCTTCCCTGGGCTGCATTGGAAGAAGGATCGTCTTGGGCCACACATAAAATACATGAACATTAACAACAGCTGATGAGCTAAAGAAAAAAGAAATCACAAATAATCTCATGTTTTAAGGAAGTTTACGAATTTGTGTTGGGCCGCATTCAAAGCCGTCCTGGGCCATGCAAGTCACAGTTTGGACAAGCTTGCTTTACATGAAAACAGTGAGAAATTGGTAAGGTGGCGGGAGTGGGAGAGATGAGATGTAAAAGGTAAGATTTTAGTTCACCTCTAGAGAAAAATCCTATGAGCACATTAACATATATCCCAAAAGCTGGATAGCTTCATGATCAAAGATGCCTTGCAGAGAGACCTTTTCCATGGTGAATCGCATTAGGTGGAGGGGCTAGAGCCCAGGCCCCTGGAGGCTAAGGGAGCTTGTGGTGCGGCTGGCAGCTTTCAAGGCCAGAGCATAGCAGAGTGTTCTAATTCAACACTTCTTAAAATGAAGGCTGCATTTTGCCACCCACAGTCATTTGTTTTCTTTCTTCACTCACCATTCTTTTCCTTAAAAAGGGTTAAAAGCTGCCTTTATGATCACAGCCAGGACTTGAGTGAAAAGGCAGAATTCCACCTCTGAGGACCCCAAAGAGACAGCAGTTGTCCAGAAGAGCTGGCTTTTTGGAGTATAATGTGTCTGTTTACTGTATGAATGCCCAAGTCAAGCGTTTGCCTGACCGGTGGCTGCCCGCCCTTCACTGCAGCGGATGCTGAGATGTTGATTTGACATGCAGGAAGTCAAGGCCCTTCAACTGCCTGCAACTAACTTGATGCCCACCGATGGAATGCTTTGTTCCTAAAGTCTGCGCGGGGAACTCAGGACTTCTGTTATCACTCAGCCAAAGGCGGGGGTGGGGCCCTAAAGAAACAAAAGAGCTTAAGGTTCTTCCCTACCAGTAGCCTTTTCATTTGCACGCAGCCCCAGGACTCTTCTACACTTGCTCTATTCTGGTACTCCAATTTTTAATATCAAAGCCTTTTGGGAAAATTTAACCCCCACGGCCCCACATCTACACACCCCTGCATCCGCACACCCCAGCGTCCATTATTGAACATCTTTGGTGTGCCAAGGCACGAGGTTAGTTTTTTCCACCTTTATTTTCTTATCTAATCTTTGTTGCTTTTTTTTTTTTTTTTTTTTTTTTGAGACGGAGTCTCGCTCTGCCGCCCAGGCTGGAGTGCAGTGGCCGGATCTCAGCTCACTGCAAGCTCCGCCTCCCGGG
Organism: Macaca nemestrina; assembly: GCF_043159975.1. Taxonomy (NCBI): domain Eukaryota; kingdom Metazoa; phylum Chordata; class Mammalia; order Primates; family Cercopithecidae; genus Macaca; species Macaca nemestrina. The sequence continues at coordinate 18,750,763 of NC_092136.1, forward strand.
TTTACGCCATTCTCTGGCCTCAGCCTCCCGAGTAGCTGGGACTACAGGCGCCGCCACCTCGCCCGGCTAGTTTTTTGTATTTTTTAAAGTAGAGACGGGGTTTCACCGTGTCAGCCAGGATGGTCTCGATCTCCTGACCTCGTGATCCGCCCGTCTCGGCCTCCCAAAGTGCTGGGATTACAGGCTTGAGCCACCGCGCCCGGCCTTTTTTTTTTTTTTTTTTTTTGAGACAGAGTCTCCCTGTGTTGCCCAGGCTACAGTGCAGTGGCGTGATCTCTGCTCACTGCAACCTCTGCCTCCGGGGTTCAAGCAATTCTTTTGCTTCAGCCTCCCCGGTAGCTGGGACTACAGGCGTGCACCACCATGCCCAACTAATTTTTATATTTTTAGTAGAGACAGGTTTTCACCATGTTGGCCAAGCTGGTCTCAAACTCCTGACCTCAAGCCCACCTCAGCCTCCCAAAATGCTAGGATTACAGGTGTGAGCCACCAGGTTCAGCTCCTTGTGGCTTTTTTACAAACAAGAAAACTGAAGCTTAGGGAGCTATGTGACTTGCACAAGGTCACCTGGCTGGTGGATGGAACCCAAGTCTGTCTGCTCCAGGTCCAGTGCATTGTCCTCTGCCCAACCTCCTCCTCCAGTTCCCCCCCTCCACCCGCCCCATCTTCCTCTCTGTCCTTATCACACCTTTCATGCTGAACTCCCCTCTGGTACATCCCCACTCCATACTGTGTGTGGTTAGCAGCATTTCTCAACCTCTATTGATGTTTTGGGCCAGATAATTCTTTATCACAGGGGCCTGTCTGCACGTTATAGAATTTTTTTTTTTTTTTTTTTTTTTTGAAGCAGAGTTTCGCTTCTGTTGCCCAGGCTGGAGAGAAAGGGCACGATCTCAGCTTACCGCAACCTCTGCCTCCGGGGTTCAAGTGATTCTCCTGCCTAAGCCTCCCAAGTAGCTGGGATTACAGGTGCCCACCACCATACCTGGCTAATGTTTGTATTTTTAGTAGAGACGGGGGTTTCACCACGTTGGCCATGCTGGTCTTGAACTCCTGACCTCAGGTGATCCGCCCACCTGGGCCTCCCAAAGTGCTGGGATTGCAGGCATGTAATCCTGTATAGAATTATACAGTTATAGAATCTTTAGCAGCATCCCTAGCTTCTACCCACCAGATGTCAGTAAGCACCACCAAGCATGACAACCAAAAATGTCTCCAAACATTGCTAAATGTCCTCCAGGGGACAAAATATCCCCAGTTGAGATCCACTGATTTAGCCTTATCCTTTTTCTCACCATGATACCCCAGGAAGGGGATCTGTGTACTGGGGAGCCCCATCACATGGAGTGGGATTAAACATCTTTGCTGTTCAGTCCAGCTAGAGTTCACCAAAAGGGTGCCTGTAGCTGTGCTGAGCCCGTCATAGTACTGAAGTTCCTCAGGCTGTGTTGTCCAGGATCTGAGTGAGAAAAACCCTCCTCCCTTCTCAGAGTTCTCAGGCCAGAAAGGATGGAGTGGGGGCAGGAGCAGCTGGGTCTTTTAGTGCTTCCTGGGGAAGAATCCTCTACCCTGCATTTGCAGAGAGACCCGAAGAGACAGGAGCACTGGACTTGGAGCAAGGCCTTCCTGTGAGGTCTAGAGACACTGCACCTCACAACTGGACCTCACTTGGCTTCCGCAGGAAATCCTGCATCTTTTTTTTTTTTTTTTTTTTTTTGAGACAAGGTCTCACTTTGTCACCATGACTGGAGTGCAGTGATGAGATCATGGCTCACTGCAGCCTCAACCTCCTGGGCTCAAGTGATCCTCCCACATCAGGCTCCCAAGTAGCTGAGAGTACAGGCGTCCACCACCATGTCTGGCTAACTTTTGTAAATTTCTTTTCTGTAGAGACAGGGTTTCACCATGTTGCCCAGGCTGGTCTCAAAACTGCTATGCTCAAGGGACCCACCACCTCAGTCTCTCAAAGTGCTGATATTACAGGCGTGAGCCACCGCGCCCAGCCCAATCCCGCATCTTTTCTAGGGCAGCTGATTCCCATAGCATGTGGAGGGAGAGGGCCAGGCCTCAGTTGAGAATCTGGTGAAAGCTGTGATTCCTTACACAGAAACGTACATTATACCTGTAGCATCAGGGATTCACAGATCCCGAAAGCCAGCCAGCCAGCCAGCCATCCATCCATCCATCCATTCATCCATCCATCTGTCTATCCATCTGTCCGTCCATCCATTCATCCATCCATCCATCCATCCATCCATCCATCCATCCATCCATCCATCCATACTTCGCAGGCTAGGAAGTTCTACCTTATGCTCACACTTACTCTTGGGGTTGAAATGGAGAGGGAAAGTTCTAGAGCTCTCTCCCTGCTTTTGGAGGGCATGGCAGCACACCTTTTTATCCCAGGCGCTGAGCCCTAGACTAGGCCAAGGAATTGTAATGTGAGACAAGGATGTACATCAAGGAGATGAGCTGCGAGAGAAAAGCTGGACCAGGTACAGAGTATAGGAGGAAGGGTGACAATTTCGAGCTGACTCCTTCTCTGTTTCAGCCCAGACTGAGGGCAGGGCCCAGCTGAGGGGAGGAAGAGGAGAAGAAAGGAAGCGGGAGAGATGAGCCATGCACTGCGGCCCCCTCCTTCCCCAGCTGCGAGCAGAGCAGCCCAGCGGGTTGGATGAATGCTGGGAGGGGGGAGAGTGACCCTGGCAGAACCCTTTGTTCCAGCTGAGGCTGGAGCGGGGCACTGAGCCATTCACACGCCATCCCAGGGCATCCTGCTGGGCACGCTGGGGAGGGGGCACAGCAGCCGGTCATGGGACTTGGCCAGGCAGATAGCTCGATGCTCAATAGGGAAGCCCAGCTGCGTGCTGCTGAAGCCGGGGGAGGGGCTGCATCTGCCAGCCTTCCTCAAGGCTGTGGCCTGTGCCACAGACAGGAAGGCCCTGGCAGGTCCCAGTTCCTCTGCCCTGAGGTGGCCTTGGGGACTCACAGCAGCCCACCCTGCTTCCTGCTCCCCTGTGTGGATTCCTTATCTTAAAGAGGCTCCAGCATTTTAATTACACCATTAGTTCTTGCCCTCCCTGGCCAACATCCCAGGGTCTGGTCCAGGACAGAGGCAGAGCATCCGTATCTCAACCTAGTTTTGGTGAGAAGGATATGGAAACCTCTCAACATCACCCCTTCTGTCCCTTGTTCCTCTTCTTCAAGAGCACCAAACCTCTGAGTGGCATTATTTGTTATTTTGGGGTTTTTTTTTTTTCTTTTTTGAGGCAAGGTCTTGCTCTGTTGCACCAGCTGGAGTGCAGTGGTGTGATCATAGCTCACTGCAGCCTTGACCTCCCAGGCTCAAGCAATCCTCCCACCTCAGCCTCCCAAGTAGCTGGGACTACAGGCACGTGCCACTACCCCCAGCTAATTTTTTAGTTTTTTGTAGAAACAAGGTCTCACTATGTTGCCCAGGCTAGTCTCGAACTTCTGGGCTCAATCAATCCTCCAATCTCAGCCCCTCAAAGTGCTGTGATACAGGTATGAGCCACTGTGCCTAGCCTAGGTGGCATCATCTGTCTCTGGGCCCTTAGAGGTGCTATGCAAAAAAGCCCTGTCATAGAGGGGGTCACCTGGACTCTTTGTAAGCCCAAAGTCAGAGGGTATCTTCTGGATTGTTTGTGCCCTGGAGTAGGCATGGTTTTACCGACTGCATCTCCCTTGAAGTGTCACTGTGACTCTCCCGGTGACAGTGCCCCTTAACTAGGCCCCTCTACCTTCCCCTTGGAATGGGCTTTGGTTGAGTGGGAGCTGAGCCCTCACTGATTCCTCTTCCCTCTGCCCAGGCCTGGCCAGCAGCCCCGAGTGTGCTTGTGGTCGGAGCCACTTCACATGTGCAGTGAGTGCTCTTGGCGAGTGTACCTGCATCCCTGCCCAGTGGCAGTGTGATGGAGACAACGACTGCGGGGACCACAGCGATGAGGACGGATGTAGTAAGTACCTCCCCAGAGGCAGTGGGAGGTGGTGGAGAGGGACCCGGGCGTAGGGGGCAAGGACAAGGCTGATGGAGGGTTCTCGGCATCAACTGTGTTGGACTCAGAGAGTTGGTCTTTTGCAAGCTTAATAGATACTGACGTTTGGGTAGTTTCTTCACTCTATATGGCTCTAACTCTCCTGTGTTTCTTTTTGTTGGTTCATGCATATATGTCCAAGAAAACAAACTTGAAAACAAGTATAAAAGAAGAGAACACACTTGAAACAACAGGGAGTTTCTTTAAATAGGTCTCTCTGTATTTATGTGAATATATGTTTATGTATAGGTACTGCATATTTGTGCATTTTAAAATTTATATACTATACACAAATATTGATTATTTCTATGTTTCTTATTTTGGTATTTTGTACAATAAAACCTTTTTTTTTTCTTTTTTTTTTTTTTGAGACAGGGTCTCATTCTGTGGCCCAGGCTGGAGTGCAGGGGCGTGATCTTGGCTCACTGCAACCTCCACCTCCCAGGTTCAAGTGATTCTCCTGCCTCAGCCTCCCGAGTAGCTGGGACTACAGGCATGTGCCACCATGCCCGGCTAATTTTATATACTTTTAGTAGAGATGAGGTTTCAACATTTTGGCCAGGCTGTTCTCGAACTCCTGACTTCAATCCAGCCACCTCAGCCTCCCAAAGTGCTGGGATTACAGGCATGAACTACCACACCTGGCCACACCTTTCTTAGTGATATAAACTTTGTAAGAAATCTTGTATTTTCTTAGGCTGGGCACGGTGGCTCACGCCTGTAATCCCAGCACTTTGGGAGGCTTAGGCCGGCAGATCACGAGGTCAGGAAATCGAGACCATCCTGGCTAACACCGTGAAACCCCATCTCTACTAAAAATACAAAACAATTAGCCAGGCGTGGTGGCGGGCGCCTGTAGTCCCATCTACTTGGGAGGCTGAGGCAGGAGAATGACGTGAACCCGGGAGGTGGAGCTTGCAGTGAGCCGAGATTGTGCCATTGCACTCCAGATTGGGCAACAGAGCGAGACTCCGTTTAAAAAAAACGAAGGAATTTTATATTTTCTTTAAATGTCCCTTTTCCCCTAGCATGGTAACATCTGCACAGTTGGCCAGGGTGACCTGTCTTGGATATATAGAAATATCCCTGCTAAGCCAGTTGTCTGGATTAGAGGTGCAATCTCTGACCTAACTGTGACATCTATGTCTGAGGCTGGCTAATTAGTCTAATGGGAACGGAGGTACAACCTGGACCTCATTAACCCTAACCAGTTCAGCTAATTGTGTTGATGATAAATGCTTCACTTTCATGTAGCATTTTCATAGGCATTATATCAAAAGGCCTCTATGAACTGGGTATAATTATCCCCATTGTACAGCCAAAAAGACGTCAGCTCAGAGAGGGTAAATGACTTGCTCAGAGTGCTACGTAATTAACTGGAAATTGAGCCCAGGTGTGTCAATCATTTAACAAGACGAAAAGAGGGGAAAAAAGCGCTTCTTTCTCTTGCTCATGTTTTTCTTATGCTTTCCTAGTGCCTGTGAGTTCTTTGGGTTATTCTTCTTCCCCTGCCCTGTGAACCCTTCACCACAATTCCCTTCTGAATCTCTTAGCTGTAGTTTCTGCTAAGCTTCTCCATCAGCTGGGGATGAGCCTAGGAGTCAGTAAGGAAGGACTATAAAACAGACAGGGGGCTGGGTGTGGTAGCTCACACCTGTAATCCTAACATGTTGGGAGGCCGAGGCAGGTGGATCTCTTGAGTCCAGGAGTTCGAGACCAGCCTGGCCAACATGGCAAAAACCCATCTCTACTAAAAATCCAAAAAAAATTTTAAAAATTAAAAAAAAGCCAGGTGTGGTGGTGGGCACCTGTAATACCAGCTACTCGGGAGGCTGAGGCATGAGAATTCCTTGAACCCAGGAGGTGGAGGTTGCAGTGAGCTGAGATCACACCACTGCACTCCAGCCTGGGCGACAGAGTGAAACTCTGTCTCCAAAAAAAAAAAACAAAAAACTCCCCGGGTATGGTAAAGCATGCCTGTAATCCCAGCTACTCGGGAGGCTAAGGCAGGAAGATCATCTGAGGTCAGGGGATCGAGACCAGCCTGGCCAACATGACGAAACCCTGTCTCTACTAAAAATGCAAACAACAAAACAAAACAAAAAAAAAAAACTCCCTGGGTGTGGTAAAGCATGCCTGTAATCCCAGCTACTCAGGAGGCTGAGGCAGGAAGATCACCTGAGGTCAGGGGTTCGAGACCAGCCTGGCCAACATGATGAAACTCTGTCTCTACTAAAATGCAAAAAATGCAACAACAACAACAACAAAAAAAAACAAAAAACAAAAAAAAACCTCCCCCGGGTGTGGTGAAGCATGCCTGTAATCCCAGCTACTCAGGAAGCTGAGTCAGAATCGCCTGAACCAGGAGGCAGAGGTTGCAGTGAGCCGAGATTGCACCACTGTACTCCATCCTGGGCGACAGAGTGAGACTCGGTCTCAAAAAAGGAAAACAAAAAAGACAAGGGAATTTGGAGTAAAAGGCTATCTGGCCTAGTTGAGCCTGACTAAGTATACCAGGTTGATCGACTTTTCCTTCCTTTTCCTGGGATTCAGTGCTACCTACCTGTTCCCCTCTCGACTTTCACTGTGACAATGGCAAGTGCATCCGCCGCTCCTGGGTGTGTGACGGGGACAACGACTGTGAGGATGACTCGGATGAGCAGGACTGTCGTGAGTGTTGGCAGGGGCTGGGCGGACTCCATTGAGTTCTATTGGGAAAGGATTTTCAATCAGAAAGCGATGCCCCAGGTCCACATGGACCCTTGTGTTTTCAGCACTTGGTCCTGTCCTTTTACTTCCTCTCGCAGTCAGAAAAGCTGCTGAGAGGCAGCCTCCTCCTTCGGAGCCCTCGGGGCAGCACTGGAGCTACTTGACTGCTCCGGAGGGCTTTAAGTCAGGCTTCCAGGCACCAGACCCCCATGCCTGCAGCAGCCTGACTGTCCTGTGTCCACAGCCCCCCGGGAGTGTGAGGAGGACGAGTTTCCCTGCCAGAACGGCTACTGCATCCGGAGTCTGTGGCACTGCGATGGTGACAATGACTGTGGTGACAACAGCGATGAGCAGTGTGGTGGGTGGCCCCAGTGGGGGGAGGCAGACACGGTGGCCAGTGGGTGGCCTGGCCATAGGAAGAGATAGCAGCAATGGCCCCAGCACTGCCAAACCTTGAACTGCCCAGATATCTGGAGCAGCTAGAGGAAGGCAGAGGGAGCAGAGCCGCTCAGACCCCGGAGAAACTGCGGACCAGGAGGCTGAGGCCCAGTCTCTCCAGGGCCCCCGTTCTTCACGGAGTGTCTGCACTGACTCTGGGGTGCCTTTCAGGGCCTGGGTCAGACCAAAGCCAGTGAGGTTGCGGAGTCAGAGAGGAGGGTGAGAGGGTTGCCTGTGGGGCCCTCTCAGAACTGCTGTCCCATCGCATCCCCCAGACATGCGCAAGTGCTCCGACAAGGAGTTCCGCTGCAGTGACGGAAGCTGCATTGCTGAGCACTGGTACTGCGACGGTGACACCGACTGCAAAGATGGCTCCGATGAGGAGAGCTGTCGTGAGTGGCCCCAGACCTCAGGCTGTTGGGTTGGATGAGGACGCATGGTTCTGCCCATGGGCTAAGGGTGAGGCTGAGGGGTACATATACCAAGGGCAAGGAGCATGGGTGCCTCAGCAAGAGCTCCTCCTGGGCTGAGCTAGGGAGGGACCAAGTTCCCCAGGTGGGAAAGGAAGGCTCCCTTTGGTCCACCTGAATATGGGCGTCTATAAGGGCTGTCCCAGATGAAACCTGGTTGCATCTCGCTTGAAGAAGCTCTCCTGCCTGAACATCCTGCCTGCTTGAGGAATCAAGGCCCCTCCATCCAGGCCTGAGTGTGTGCCCCTCCCCACCCCTGCCTTCCTTCCAGCCTCAGCAGTGCCAGCACCCCCCTGCAACCTGGAGGAGTTCCAGTGTGCCTATGGCCGCTGTATCCTCGATATCTACCACTGCGATGGCGACGATGACTGCGGAGACTGGTCGGACGAGTCTGACTGCTGTGAGTGCTCCGGGCAGCTGGGAGGCGGGGAGGCCAGGCTGGGAAGAACTCCTCGGGTGGCAAGGCACAGGTGCCAGCTGGGGCAGGAGTTCAGAGAGGAGTTTCTGGTTTTTCTGGTCCCTCTTGGGAAGAGATGGAGGAACTGGGATTCTGGGACTGTGGCCTTCTAGTCTGCCATGGGACACTGTGCACAGACTGGCTAGAGACAGAAGTCTCATGTTTCCCTAGCCTCCCACCAGCCCTGCCGCTCTGGGGAGTTCATGTGTGACAGCGGCCTGTGCATCAATGCAGGCTGGCGCTGCGATGGTGACGCGGACTGTGATGACCAGTCTGATGAGCGCAACTGCAGTGAGTGGGGGAATGGAATTAGGCTGGGCTTGAACTAAGGAGAAGGCTTGTGGAGCCAAAGAGGCCCCTACCGGCTAGGCACGGTGGCTCACGCCTATATTCCCAGCACTTTGGGAGGCCGAGGCGGGTGGATCACTTGAGGTCAGGAGTTCGAGACCAACCTGGGCAACATGGTTAAACCCCATCTCTAGCCGGGTGTGGTGGCTCACGCCTGTAATCCCAGCACTTTGGGAGGCCGAGGCGGGCGGATCACGAGGTCAGGAGATCGAGACCATCCTGGCTAACACGGTGAAACCCCGCTTCTACTAAAAATGCAAAAAATTAGCCGGGCGAGGCGGCGGGCGCCTGTAGTCCCAGTTACTCGGGAGGCTGAGGCAGGAGAATGGCATGAACCCAGGAGGCGGAGCTTGCAGTGAGCCGAGATCGCGCCATTGCACTCCAGCCTGGGCGACTAAGCGAGACTCTGTCTCAAAAAAAAAAAAGAAAAAAAATAAAAATAAAAAAATAAACCCCATCTCTACTAAAAATACAAAACTTAGCCGGGTGTGGTGGTGGATACCTGTAATCCCAGCTACTTGGGAGGCTGAGGCAGGAGAATCGCTTGAAGCCAGGAGGCAGGGGTTGCAGTGAGCCAAGACAGCATCCCTGCACTCCAGCTTAGGTGACAGAGTGAGATGACATCTCAAAAAAAAAAAAAAAAAAAAAAGACAAAGAGGCCATTACCCATAAATCTTGAAGACACTGGGTAAGACCACCATGTACAGTTGTGTAGGTCGTGCACTGTGCAGAGGCAATATGTTCAAAGGGAAGCCAGTCACATAATAGATTTATATACTCATCATGGCAGTTTTCCAGCAGATGGCAGTAAAGTGTCTTGAGGAAAGGATACCTTTTTCTGATTCACACAAAGACGCCATATAGACCAGCTGTGATCCTGGTGTCAAGAGTGGCATGGGTACTGACATAAGCTGCAGCTTTGGGTGGCAGGGAGAATTTCAGGCTGAAATGGGGCCCACCTTTCATTAGGCCTTTGCTTTGCCCAGCCACCTCCATGTGTACAGCAGAACAGTTCCGCTGTCGCTCAGGCCGCTGCGTCCGCCTGTCCTGGCGCTGTGATGGGGAGGACGACTGTGCGGACAATAGCGATGAAGAGAACTGTGAGAATACAGGTGGTGTCTCCCGGGGTGCCCCAGAACCCTTAGCCTATAGTTGGGGTGGAAGGGTGGAAAAGAGGGTGTTATTGCTGTCTTTCCAGTCGGGTTGAGGTTTTACCAGTGTAAAATCCAGGAGCACCATTAAACTGCGGCCTTATGGCCTGGAGCACGGTATCAGAGCTGCGAGTTTCAATTGCCACTCCTAACTCACACACAGCCAGTGCCTTTAGCTCTGGTCTACTGAGGAAGGACTACCTTCCGTCTGGCAGCCCCCATGGGTGCTCCCCGGCCATACTCAGTACTGAGCATGTGGATGTAGTTTTTCATTCTGTTCCATATTCCTCACCATCCCACTGTGGTGTCCTGGGGAGAAAGCGAATGCAGACATTCAGCCAGCCCTGTCTGAGCTGCTTCCTGCCCAGGACCCTCACCCTCCCACCTTGAGTCTCATCTGTCTCCAGCTTACCCTAGAAAATGACAGGCTCCCATCTCTTTGTTGACCCAAGCCCTGCCTTGCTGTGACCTGACCCTCCCTCTCCCTAGGAAGCCCCCAGTGTGCCTTGGACCAGTTCCTGTGTTGGAATGGGCGCTGCATTGGGCAGAGGAAGCTGTGCAATGGGGTCAACGACTGTGGTGACAACAGCGACGAAAGCCCACAGCAGAATTGCCGTGAGTGTCCCCAGTGGGCAGACCTGGCCCATGGTTTGTGGCCGAACCCCACCCATAGGGTTCAAAGGGAATCCTCCCTCAGGACTCTTGCAGCTTTGGGAGCTGTTGTTCCTGGTCCAGGTGGAATGCCAAGTTGGCTGTCTGGGGGAGGATTCTGGGCTCAACTCCCAACTCTGGCTTGGCTGGCACAGGGCCCCGGACAGGTGAGGAGAACTGCAATGTTAACAACGGTGGCTGTGCCCAGAAGTGCCAGATGGTGCGAGGGGCAGTGCAGTGTACCTGCCACACAGGCTACCGGCTCACAGAGGATGGGCACACGTGCCAAGGTGAGCTGAGGCCTGGTTTGCAGCAGAGTCGGGGTTCTGAGCAGGGGCAGCAGACAGGCAGCTGTGTTTCCTACGGGTCAGGCATGTGAAGGCTGTGACCTCATTTCATCCTCACAATAACCCTAGGAGGTGGGGATCATCCTTCCCATTTCACAGATGGGGAAACTGAAGCACAGAGAGGATAAGTAGCTTACCAAAGGCCACACAGCTGGTGAGCAGCAGAGTTGGGATTCCAGCCCAGGTCTGCATGACCTTAAAGCCCTTAACCATTTCTTTTTTTTTTTTTTTTTTTGAGATAGAGTCTTGCTCTGTCACCCAGGCTGGAGTTCAGTGGTGCAATCTCGGCTCACGGCTGCCTCCGCCTCCTGGGTTCAAGCAATTCTCCTACCTCAGCCTCCCAAGTAGCTGGGACTATAAGTGTGTGCCACCATGCCCGGCCGCCCTTAACTATTTCTTAGACAACCTTCCCACTAGGCCTGGAAAGTAGATGGGGATGTGGGCAGAAAAGCAGCTCCGCAGCCTGGGAGCGGGGGTGGGAGGACGACAGAAGGGAGATCTCTTGACGTGCCTGGTGTTCCCAGATGTGAATGAGTGTGCCGACGAGGGGTATTGCAGCCAGGGTTGCACCAACAGCGAAGGGGCTTTCCAGTGCTGGTGCGAAACAGGCTATGAACTACGGCCCGACCGGCGCAGCTGCAAGGCTCTGGGTAAGGGCTGTTGGCACTTGGCTGGGTGGGCAGAGGGCTGAGCATGGAGGAAGGCCACGTGCTCTGGTGCTCAGGGATTTGCAGAGAGGTAGAGAGATTTCCATCGCAGTAAAACGGAGCAACAGTTGCATTCTGAGCCCCAAGAAAAGCTGCCGTGGTGGAGTGGGGTGGGGAGGGGTGGAGGAGTATAGTTTAAGGGTTGCTACTCTTCTGGTACTGATGCTGACAGCCTGGGGCATGCCCTTGTGGGCACATGGCTCTATCAGTCAGCTGAAGACCTGCTGATGGGTACCAGGGGCGGCTCTGAAACCCAGTGGGGACCCCATGTTTATACTGTGTCCCAGGGCCAGAGCCTGTGCTGCTGTTCGCCAATCGCATCGACATCCGGCAGGTGCTGCCGCACCGCTCTGAGTACACGCTGCTGCTTAACAACCTGGAGAACGCCATTGCCCTTGATTTCCACCACCGCCGCGAGCTTGTCTTCTGGTCAGACGTCACCCTGGACCGGATCCTCCGTGCCAACCTCAACGGCAGCAACGTGGAGGAGGTTGTGTCTACTGGGCTGGAGAGCCCAGGTAGGGAATGAGCCCCCATGGAGAGGGGCAGAGCCATGCCACATGCGCAGCAACGGTGGGAGGAGCAGGCCAGTGGTTTGCAAACCTTAGGCAGCAGCACATCTTTTTCTTCCAGGGAAATCTTAGCTGGAGCTCTAATATAGAAAACATTTGTTAATATATATCAATTTTATAGGTTCAAATATAACATTTGCTTATGATTGAACTCAGTCAGTGAGAATAATCAGAGCACGTTGGTGGTTGTAATCATGGGAGGGGAATCAGATTGATGGATGACAGAGTTTCTATCAGCCTTTGCATCTAGTTTATTTCTGAATTTTGTTTCAATTGCTTAGTATTAAGAATATTCAGATTGACCTGGATAAGTATATCAAAATGTTTTATAGATTTTAAAAAAATAGGCCAGGTGCGGTGGCTCACGCCTGTAATCCCAGCACTTTGGGAGGCCGAGGTGGGCAGATCATCTGAGGTTGGGAGTTCGAGACCAGCCTGACTGACATGGAGAAACCGCATCTCTACTAAAAATACAAAAGTTAGCTGGGTATGGTGGCGCATGCCTGTAATCCCAGCTACTCAGGAGGCTGAGGCAGGAGAATTGCTTAAACTCGGGAAGCAGAGGTTGTGGTGAGCCAAGATCGTGCCATTGCACTCCAGCCTAGGCAACAAGAGCAAAACTCCGTCTCAAAGGAAAAAAAAAAAAAACAGGCCAGGAGTGGTGGCTCACGCCTGTAATCCCAGCACTTTGGGAGGCTGAAGCAGGTGGATAACCTGAGGTCAGGAGTTTGAGACCAGCCTGGCCAACATGGCGAAACCCCATCTCTATTAAAAATACAAAAGTTAGCCAGGCGTGGTGGCACACACCTGTAATTCCAGCTACTTGGCAGGCTAAGGAAGGAGAAACGCTTGAATCCAGGAGGTGGAGGTTGCAGTGAGCCAAGATCGTGCCACTGCACTCCAGCCTGCGCAATGGGAGTGAGACTCCATCTCAAAACAAACAAACAAACAAACAAACAAACAAACCACAGAAACAGCTCACTTGGCAATCTCAGACTATTTTACAAACAGGTGAAGTGGTCAAATTCTAATTTGGTATCAAGCACATTGGACTCAAATGCTTAGAGAACTTCTGAAATGCCTCTGCAAAACCCTAGATGACAATTTACAAACCCCAGGGTCAGAGCAGTGGGGGACCCTGGGAATGCGTCAGGGAGACGGAATTCAGGAAGTGAGGTATGGTTGGCTGTGAGGAGGAAGTGCATGCCCTTGGACAGTTACTTGACTTTTTTGTGCCTCACTTTCCTCATCCTCATGGAAATTACAGTATCTAGCTCACAGAGTTGTGATGCTTAAATGAATTCATGTATCTAAAATGATGACAATAGTGCCTGGCCCAAGAAATTGCTTCCTGTAAGAGTTTGCTCTTGTTACTATGGGAAAGGGGAGCCTGGGTTGACTCCTTGACATTTTTTGTGCTGCTTCTCACCAGGGGGCCTGGCTGTGGATTGGGTCCATGACAAACTCTACTGGACCGACTCAGGCACCTCAAGGATTGAGGTGGCCAATCTGGACGGGGCCCACCGGAAGGTGCTGCTGTGGCAGAACCTGGAGAAGCCCCGGGCCATTGCCTTGCATCCCATGGAGGGGTAAGTTGTATCTCAGGCTGCTGAATCTCTCTTGCAACTTCTCGGGACAGCTCCCAGGCTACCGGACTAGATGCTCTGGGGGTACATCTTCAAAGTGTGGTGTAGCTGGGCCTGGTGGCTCATGCCTGTAATCCCAGCACTCTGGGAGGCCGAGGCGGGCAGATCACCTGAGGTCAGGAGTTCGAGACTAGCCTGGCCAACATGGTGAAACCCCGTCTCTGCAAAATACAAAAATTAGCCAGGCATGGTGGCGGGTGCTTGTAATCACAGCTACTCAGGAGGCTGAGGCAGGAGAGTCGTTTGAACCCAGGAGGTGCAGGTTACAGTGAGCTGAGATTGCGCCACTGCATTCCAGCCTGGGCGACAGAGCGAGACTCTGTCTCAAAAAAAAAAAAAAAAAAAAGGTGTGATGTTATGTTAATAACATGGGCCCGGCCGGGCCTGGTGGCTCAAGCCTGTAATCCCAGCACTTTGGGAGGCCGAGACGGGCGGATCACGAGGTCAGGAGATCGAGACCATCCTGGCGAACACGGTGAAACCCCGTCTCTACTAAAAAAAATACAAAAAACTAGCCGGGCGAGGTGGCGGGCGCCTGTAGTCCCAGCTACACAGGAGGCTGAGGCAGGAGAATGGCGTAAACCCGGGAGGCAGAGCTTGCAGTGAGCTGAGATCCGGCCACTGCGCTCCAGCCCCGGCGACAGAGCGAGACTCCGTCTCAAAAAAAAAAAAAAAAAACATGGGCCCTGTCCCCCACACACTTGAGTCTGGATCCTGGCTCTGTAGTAACTGGCTATGTGGCCTTGGGCCAGTTAATCTCTGTCTGCCTTGTTTACTCATTTCTAAATTGGCGATTAAAAAAAATACTTCCGTCATAGTTGTGTGAAGATTAAATGAGGTGATGCATTTTAAATTGCATATAATACACATTAGATAAGTTGTAGGTGTTTAGTATTTTTATTATTAGCTCATAAGGTTGACCTAATTAATACAAATTAAGTTATTAGTAATTCATAAGAATTGTAATTAATTATTATTGCCTAAAAATTAATAGAGGGGCTGGGCACAGTGGCTCACACCTGTAATTCCAGTACTTTTGGAGACCCAGGTAGGAGGATCACTTGAGTCCAGGAGTTCAAGACCAGCCTGGGCGACATAGTGTGGCCTCATCTCTACAAAAAAATTTTTTAAATTAGCCTGGCTTAGTGGGTGCATGGCTGTAGTCCCAGCTACTTGGGAGGTTGAGGTGCAAGGATGGCTTGAGACTGGGAGGTCGAGCTTGCAGGGAGCCATGATTGCAACACTGCATTCCAGCCTGGGTGACAGAGTAAGACCCTGTCTCAAAAAAAAGTTAAATAAATAAAATTGAGAAATCTGGTCAGGTTCAGTGGCTCAACGCCTGTAATCTCAGCACTTTGGGATGCTGAGGTGGGCAGATTGCTTGAGCCCAGGAGTTCAAGACCAGCTTGGGCAACATGGCAAAACCCCATCTCTATAAAAAGTACAAAAATTAGCTGGACTTACTGGTGCATGCCTGTAGTCCCAACTACATAGGAGGCTGAGGCAGGAGGATCACCTGAGTCCCAGAGTTCGAGACTGCAGTGAGCCATGATCATGACACTGCACTCGTGGATGACAGAGTGAGAACCTATCTCAAAAAGAAATTTAATTTAAAATTCAGAAATCTGAATTAAAGAAAAACTCCCAAAATGAAGTTCTTACGTCTGGCTTCTAAAAATTCTATTCAGTCAATGGAGGGAGTATCTTATAAGGTCCTGCAGTATGTGTCAACTGTTTTAGAAACTGTGTGTGTGTGTGTGTGTGTGTATAAAATACAAAAGGGGCCAGGCGTGGTGACTCAAGCTTGTAACCCCAGCACTTTGGGAGGCCGAGGCAGGTGGATCACTTGAGGTCAGGAGTTTGAGACTAGCCTGGCCAACATGGTGAAACCCCATCTCTACTAAAAATACAAAAATTAGTTGGGCATGGTGGTGGGTGCCTGTAATCCCAGCTACTCAGGAGTCAGAGGCAGGAGAATCACTTGAGCCCAGGAGGTGGAGGTTTCAGTGAGCTGAAATCGTGCCACTGCATTCCAGCCTGGGCAACAGAGCGAGACTCTGTCTCAAAAATAAAATAAAATACAAAAGGCAGTGGAAGAGACTGTGACAAAGAAGAAAGTGCCTGTCCTAATATTACATTGTATTGTCATTTATGAGGCTTTGTCTGTTTTGTTCACTGCTAGATTTCCAGTGCCTAAGATAGTATGTCCTGCCTGTTGCCAGTACGAAAAAAAAAAATTATTAAATGAATAAATGCCCTGTCTGAAGACATTTAAACTCAAACACTTAAAAAGCATTCTGAGGCCAGGCATGGCAACTCATGCCTGTAACCCTCGCACTTTGGAAGGCCGAAGCAGGAGGATCGCTTGAGCTCAGGAGTTTGAGACCAGCCTGGGTAACATAGCAAGACCTCATCTCTACTACTACAAAAAAAAAATTTTTTTTTAATTGGTTAGGTGTAGTGGTACTAGCTGCTCAGAATGCTGAGGTGGGAGGCCTTCTGAGCCCAGGAGATTGAGGCTGCAGTGAGCTGTGATTGCACCTGCCCTCCAGCGTGGGTGACAGAATGAGACCCTATCTTAAAAAAATGCATTCTGTGGACCAAACATTGGAGTCCCCTGAGTTAAATGGATAAAAGCTCCCTACCTGATTATTCTCCTGGTTACCTACCTGTTTTCTGCTGCCCACTTCCCAATTTACTTTTCTCTCTTCCTAGTACCATTTACTGGACAGACTGGGGCAACACCCCCCGTATTGAGGCCTCCAGCATGGATGGCTCTGGACGCCGCATCATTGCTGATACCCATCTCTTCTGGCCCAATGGCCTCACCATCGACTATGCTGGGCGCCGTATGTACTGGGTGGATGCTAAGCACCATGTCATTGAGAGGGCCAATCTGGATGGGAGTCACCGTAAGGCTGTCATTAGCCAGGGTGAGCCCCTTCCTTCACTCTCCATCTCTTGTCCTCCTGCCCCTGTCCCTGTCCCCCAGGAGCCTTGGCAGAGGCTTTGTGTAGTTGCCAGGCCTGGGCCCAGAGACCATGGCAGTCCATGTCCAGACTGAGGTCTTCCTGGACTTTCCCCAGGCCTTCCGCATCCCTTCGCCATCACAGTGTTTGAAGACAGCCTGTACTGGACAGACTGGCACACCAAGAGCATCAATAGCGCTAACAAATTTACAGGGAAGAACCAGGAAATCATTCGCAACAAACTCCACTTCCCTATGGACATCCACACCTTGCACCCGCAGCGCCAACCTGCAGGTAAAAAACTGCCCACCGGGTGAGCCAAAGTAGTCTCATGGTTGAGGTGGCCTCTGGTGCCTTTGAGAACTTTCCTTCCCCTTAGGAGTTGCCATTTCTTCTGATGGGGAAATCCAGCGGGGCACTGACATGGGCTAACTCCTCCCTCTGCTGGACATTCAGGGCAGTACAACAAGATTCACGAAAAGACTCATTAGGCTTCACCGTTCCCATCTAATTCAAGCATTTACAGGCCATCTTCTCTGTGCCGGGTAGTCACTGTGCTAGCAGCGGGGGCAGATGTCAAAAATAATAAGACATAGTTTCTCCCTTCAGGGAACTATCACCCTACCTTAAACCCCTATTCCTTAGTCTTGGGGTCACTTTTGCAAACCTTTGCTAATCCTCTTGCCCTGGGCTCTTTGAGCAGGGAAGAATCGCTGTGGGGACAACAACGGAGGCTGCACGCACCTGTGTCTGCCCAGTGGCCAGAACTACACCTGTGCCTGCCCCACTGGCTTCCGCAAGATCAGCAGCCACGCCTGTGCCCAGAGTAAGTGGGTCTGCGACACCAGCCTCTATGGAGGCTATTGTGAGGATGGGGAGAAGGAACAAGGGATAGGAGGTGGAGGGATTGCCTATCGTGGGAAAAACCACATTCCTCAGGGAGCCCTGGAGAGGAAGAACTTAAAAGGCTGAGGGATCTTCTATCAAAGCTGAGGACTGAGGACCCAGCTCTAGCTGCTGAAGGCTCAGCAACACCACCTGGTTGAGTGTGAACACCTGCAATCAGGCTCATGTGTCATTTTACCAGGCAGGATACCTTCTCCATAGGCAGCAAGAGGGTTTTATGCTCTTCTAGAAAACAGGGGAATGATTTCCCACCTTTTTACCTTTAGCCTCACCCTGTTGAAGACTTTCTTTCGGCCCTTAAACCAGGAAGCCAAAGTTCGAATCTCTGATGATGTTCTGTGTGAGCAGGTCCTGGATAAATATGTGTCAAACAAGTGGAAGATCGTGGGATTCCCTGGTCTCTCCCTGAACTACTACTTTGGCTTCCTTTGGGCTCCTGCGGGGTTATTGCTTTGAGAGGGTAGCCCTGGAGAGCCCTGCACACGATGACTTTTTCTAAGAATAGTCCAGAGAGGAGCAGTCCGGGTGTATGGCACGACCAGCAGGGGGCCTGGGGTGACTCCTCACACACCAGCAGCTGTTCTTGTTTACTGCTGCATACCCGACTGACCCTCTGAAATCTGGGTACAATAAAATTCTCCTGGGACCTGGGTCCTTTCTAGAGAGTGTGGTTAGGGAAAACATTCAGAAGTTTCAGTCATACACATTAAAAACCTAATTCATACACATTAAGAACCTAATTTCACGCTCTGAGTTTTCCCCTTGCATTCTTTTTTTTTTTTTTTTGAGACAGAGTTTTGCTCTTGTTGCCCAGGCTGGAGTGCAACAGCACAATCTTGGCTCACTGCAACCTCCCCTTCCCAGGTTCAAGCGATTCTCCTGCCTCAGCCTCCCAAGTAGCTGGGATTACAGGCATGCGCCACCATGCCTGGCTAATTTTGTATTTTTAGTAGAGATGGGGTTTCTCCATGTTGGTCAGGCTGGTCTCAAACTCCCAACCTTAGGTGATCTGCCCACCTCAGCCTCCCAAAATGCTGGGCTTACAGGCATGAGTCACTGCACCCGGCTTTTTTTTTTTTTTTTTTTTTTTTTTTTTTTTAAGAGAGAGTCATTCTGTCGCCCAGGCTGGAGTGCAGTGGTGTGATTTTGGCTCACTGCAACCTCCGCCTCCTGGGTTCAAGTGATTCTCCTGTCCCAGCTCTGTGAGTAGCTGGGATTACAGGTGTGCACCACCACACCCAGCTAATTTTTGTATTTTTAGTAGAGATGGGGTTTCACCATGTTGGTCAGGCTGGTCTTGAACTCCTGACCTCGTGATCTGCCCACCTCCCAAAGTGTTAGGATTACAGGCATGAGCCACCGCACCCAGCGTTTTTTTTTTTTGAGACAGGGTCTTGCTCTGTCACCCAGGCTGGAGTGCAGTGGTGCAAACAGTGCTCACTGCAGCTTCAACTTCCTGGGCTTAAGCAAGCCTTCTGCCCCAGGCCCCTAAGTAGCTGGGACTACAGGCATACACTATCACACCTGGCGAATTTTGTGGGGTTTTTTGTTTGTTTTGTTTGTTTTTGAGACAGAGTCTCACTCTGTCACCCAGGCTGGAGTGTGGTGGCATGATCTCGGCTCACTGTAACCTCCACCTCCCGGGTTCAAGCTACTCTTCTGCCTCAGGCTCCCAAGTAGCTGGGATTATTGGCACCTGCCACCATGCCTGGCTAATTTTTGTATTTTTACTAGAGATGGAGTTTCACTACATTGACCAGGCTGGTCTTGAACTTCTGACCTTGTGATCTGCCCGCCTCAGCCTTCCAAAGTACTGGGATTACAGGCATGAGCCACCGCGCCCAGTTAATTTTGTATTTTTAGTAGAGACGGGGTTCCACTATGTTGCTCTGGTCTCAAACTCCTCAGGCTGGTCTCAAACTCCTGAGCCCAAATGATGCCCCCACCTCAGCCCCTCAAAGTGCTGGGATCACAGGCGTGAGCCACCATGCCCGGCCCTTTCCCCTTGAATTCTTTTGTGCCCAGCACTTCTCCTGTTGTCTTAGTGAGATGCAAGAAGTAAAGCCCCCTGTCCCCTGCCAGCTTCCCCTTAAGGATTTCCCAGTGCTAGGAAGAAGACATTTGGCAACGTTAGGCAGGAAGTGCCTTTCTGGATGAAAAGTCTACTGAGAAAGTATTCAGACTGGCCAGAGGAAGGGCAGAGGATGGAAGTAAACTTCGTAGAGGAGTGGCCAGAGCTCTTTCTCCGGAGTCAGACCCGAGTCCCAGCTCTGGTGCTTTGTAGCCATCGGATCTTGGGCACGTTTCTTAATCTCTGTTAGCCTCAGGGTTGCTCATCTAGAAAGTGGGAATGAGAATAACACACGATAGAGGCTTGGTGTGAGACCAAAAAAGCCCCAAGCACAGTGCCTGGCAAGGAAAGTGCTCAGCTTAAGCTACTGGCTTAAAGTTGTGAAGAGGAGAGCAAGAGGAAGGGATCCAGGTGATGGAGTGCAGGGACAGGAGCCCTGACACAGTCATGAACATCAGAGAAGTAGGGGTCAGGGGTTGGCAGTGGGCAAGCCAGGGCAACCAGAAGAGGTGGAGAAAAGTAAGAAGAGAGAAAAGTTGAGATGAAGCCGACAGATGCTTAAACAGCGTGCACTTCTGGGACCTTGGTAGAGTCTGTTTCCATTTGATTTAGAAGTCTGATTCTGCCAGCATGGCAGTGCTCAAAGAGAGCCTGAGGTATAAAGCATAGGGGGCAAAGGGCACCAGATCCCAGGAAGTGTGATTGAACCAGATGTCACGCAGGTGAGCGTCTGTGTCTGTCGCTGTTCTTGGATTTAGAGCATTAAAAGAAGACCCCTTTCGGCCTTTGATCAGGTCTTGACAAGTTCCTGCTTTTTGCCCGAAGGATGGACATCCGCCGAATCAGCTTTGACACAGAGGACCTGTCTGATGATGTCATCCCACTGGCTGACGTACGCAGTGCTGTGGCCCTTGACTGGGACTCCCAGGATGACCACGTGTACTGGACAGATGTCAGCACTGATACCATCAGCAGGGCCAAGTGGGATGGAACAGGACAGGAGGTAGGGCCCAGCGTGGGGAGATCGAGGGGTGGAATCTGCCATCTCCAGGGTAAGGGCTTCCCATACCTTTGCCAGCCTTCAGAATTGGTGGAGTTTGGGCTTCAGTACTAGAGTGGAAGTACAGTTGGTGATACAGCTTTGCTTCCTGCCCAGGTGGTAGTGGATACCAGTTTGGAGAGCCCAGCTGGCCTGGCCATTGATTGGGTCACCAACAAACTGTACTGGACAGATGCAGGTATGTATAGGGGAGCCGTGGCCTGCCTGGCTCCCTGGGACTCCTCTTGTTTAAAACCCTGGCCTCAGATAGAAGGGGCCCAGTGTCCCTCCTGGGCCACTTCTGTCTTCACCTGAAGTCCTTGGTAGGTCAGAAGCAGGAGGTCTGCTGCAGAGCTGAAGTGAGAAGCTCCCATGTGAGAAGCTCACATTGTGGCAGCTGCTTCTGCTGTGTAGTTGATGCTGGGGAGTGTTTTAAGGCATCTCAGACCATGAACCTATGCCTTGTGGTTTTCTTTCCGTAACTTTCTGGGTAAATCAGGCTTTGTTTTTTTTTGAGGTGGAGTCTTGCTCTGTTGCCAGGCTGTAGTGCAGTGGTGCAATCTGGTCTCACTGCAACCTCCCACTCCTGTGTTCAAGCTATTCCCCTGCCTCAGCCTCCCGAGTAGCTGGGACTACAGGCGTGCACCACCATGCCTGGCTAAGTTTTTGTATTTTAGTAGAGACGTGGTTTCACCATGTTGGCCAAGATGGTCTTGATCTCCTGACCTCATGATCCACCCATCTTAGCCTCCCAAAGTGCTGGGATTACAGGTGTGAGCCACCACGCCCAGCCAAATCAGGCATTTTTAATTAGCCAGTTGGGTTTGGGAGGCAAGGGGACACCCTGAACAAGTGCTACTTAGCGTGTGGTTGCTGGACCACAGAGGCTGACAACAACCTTGCCTCCTCTGCGTGGCAGCATCAGCATCATCTGGGAAGTGTTGGACATGCAGATTCTTGGGCCCCACCCTAGACTTACTGAATTAGCGCCGGGCATGGTGGCTCACACCTGTAATCTTAGCGCTTTGGGGAACCAAGGCAAGATCGCTTGAGCTTAGGAGTTCAAGATCAGCTTGGGCAATATAGCAAGACCCCCCAGACCTCCCCCAATTTTTTCTTTTAATTAGCTGGGTGTAATGGTACATGCCTGTAGTCCCAGCTACTTGGGAGGCTGAAGTGGGAGGATTGCTTGAACCCGGGAGTTCAAGGCTGCAGTGAGCCATGATCGCACCACTGCATGCCAGCCTAGGCAAAAGAGCAAGACCCTGTCTTCAAAAAAAAGACAAGACTTACTGAATCAGAATCTTAGGGGGTTAGTGAGCATGAAATGGACTAGCATTTTTTTTTTTTTTTGAGACAGAGTCTTGCTGTGCTGCCCATGCTGGAGTGCAGTGGCACAGTCTCAGCTCTCTGCAACCTCTGCCTCCCCGGGTTCAAACGATTCTTCTGCCTCAGCTTCCCAAGTAGCTGGGATTACAGGCATGCACCACCCACACCCA
This sequence comes from Macaca nemestrina, assembly GCF_043159975.1. Classification (NCBI taxonomy): domain Eukaryota; kingdom Metazoa; phylum Chordata; class Mammalia; order Primates; family Cercopithecidae; genus Macaca; species Macaca nemestrina. The sequence continues at coordinate 18,772,798 of NC_092136.1, forward strand.
GCTAATTTTTGTATTTTTAGTAGAGATGGGGTTTTACCATGTTGTTCAGGCTGGTCTCAAACTCCTGACCTCGTGATCCACCTGCCTTGGCCTCTCAAAGTGCTGGGATTACAGGCGTGAGCCACCGCGCCCGGCCAAATATTTTTATTTTAAAAAAATCTTTGGGTGTTAGGTTCAGGAATCTGTGTTTTAACAAGCTCTCCTGACTCAACGCACACTAAGGTTTGAGAATGATCGCCTTAAATTATGGTTGCCTATGTTTGGGAAGTCTTGCTCTTTCAAGAAATCCAACTGATCACATCCTTGAATTTCTTCTTACAGTTCAAGTCACTAAATTTCCATTGTGCATCTGTCACAAAATATCTTTTGAGTACCTACTCTGTGCTCCGCTGGCACATACCAGGCTCTTGTGTTGGCCATGGAAGGTAAGAGGGTGAATGAACAAGACTAGAATTAATCTCTGTATCCCTTCTTGGTAGGTACAGACCGGATTGAAGTAGCCAACACAGATGGCAGCATGAGAACAGTACTCATCTGGGAGAACCTTGATCGTCCTCGGGACATCGTGGTGGAACCCATGGGCGGGTGAGTGGCTGCCCCTTGGGAATGACCTCCACCCACCCCTCCCAAGATCTGAGTTCCAGAGAGAAGTCTAAAGATTAGGAAGAGTGGCCAAATCTTATGGATATACAAGGAAGCAAGAGCAGCTATAGAAACCAGAGGCTGGTGACAACTTTGTATTCTCTGTGGACAAGGAAACTTTTCAATTCTTCCTTTCCTTATCTCGTTTTTATTGTTGGTTAGCTTACAAAAGTAACTCATTGTTAAAAAAATTTTAATCTGTAGCAAGTAAAAATTCTCTGTGATCTCACTCTCCAGCAGTAAGTTAACAATTTAGGGTATTTTTTTTCCTACTAAATGTATGTAAACATTTGTTATTGGTGGTGATGGTTTTGGTTTTACAAAAATAGCACATTTTTGTGACTTTTTTCTGCGTGCCTATATATCTTGTGTATCTTTCCAGTTGAGTGTATAGATCTATCTTGTTTTTGTTGTTGCTGTTTGTTTGTTTTCAGACAGGGTCTTGCTCTGTGGCCCAGGCTGGAGTGCAGTGGTGCAAATCATGGCTCACTGCAGCCTCAACCTCCTGGGCTCAAGCAATCCTCCTGCCTCAGCCTCCCAAGTAGCTGGAAGTACAAGCACAGACCACAATGCCTAGCTAATTTTTATAGGTTTTTTTTTGTAGAGATGGGGTCTTGCTTTGTTGTCTAGGCTGGTGTCAAATTTCTGGGCTAAAGCAATCCTGCCTCAGTCTCCCAAAGTGCTGGGATTACAGGTGTGAGCCACTGCACCTGGCCTATGTTGTTCTTACTGGTTATATAGAGTTCTGTTAAATTATTTAACCCATCCAGTGAATAAACATTTCTTTTTTTTTTTTTTTGAGACAGAGTCTCACTCATTGCCCAGGCGGGAGTGCAGTGGCGCAATCATGGTTTACTGCAGCCTTGCCTTCCTGGTTTCAAATGAGCCTCCTATCTCAGCCTCTCAAGTAACTGGGACCACAGATGTGCACAACCATATCCGGCCCTTTTTTTTTTTTTTTTTTTTTTTTGGTAGCGATGGGATCCTACTGTGTTGCCCAGGCTGGTCTCAAACTTCTGGGCTCAAGCAATACTCTCAACTCAGCCTCCCAAAGTGCTGAGATTATAGGCATGAACCATGGCGCCTGGCCAAGGAAACATTTCTTATTCATTTTCACCCTCCTCTTTCTTTATTCCCATGTACACTTTATTTGCTGAGTTCTGCTTAAGTTGTGGGTTCTGCTTTTATTAAGACCCTGTAGCTTTTGATAATGGTAGAAGACAAGGCATTCAGAGATAGCGCTGAGCCCAGGGCTGGGCTGGACACTGAAACAGGAGGCTGAGGCAGCTACTTCAGGCAGAAACCCTGAAATCCTAGGTACTCTGAGTCCCTGCTGGATATTAACTAGCTTGTAAGACCTCCCTTGCCTTGCCTTTGCCCAGGTACATGTATTGGACTGACTGGGGTGCGAGCCCCAAGATTGAACGAGCTGGCATGGATGCCTCAGGCCGCCAAGTCATTATCTTTTCTAATCTGACCTGGCCTAACGGGCTAGCTATTGATTACGGTTCCCAGCGGCTATACTGGGCTGACGCCGGCATGAAGACAATTGAATTTGCTGGACTGGATGGCAGTAAGAGGAAGGTAAGGGTGGCACTAAAACATCTTCCCCCGGCCTTGACAGCCTCCAGGATGGTACTTTTTGGCTGGCACTGGTACTGATCAGAGCTAAGGGGACCAGCATGGGGCATGTGCTGTTTCTCTGAGGCTGTGGGTGCTGTCCAGAGCTTGGGGGCAGGGGTGGGAAAGGGCTGCTGGTTGATGATGAAAAGACTTGTGTGGATTATGAGCTGGGGGTGTAAATGCACAAACTTTCCTGTGAACCAGCACAACTATTGCTTGTTAATTACCAGTTGCACTGTGGGCCCATGATTGATCTCTTTTTGTTTTTATTTTGGTATAATTTCAAACTTACAGAAAAGTTGCAAGAACAGGTAAAAAGAATACATAAATAAAATTTTGCCACATTTGCTTTATCATTCTGTTTTGGTATACACTATTATTTTATGGAGCTGTCTGAGATTAGAGTGCACACAGCCTGCCCTTGACTCCAAACTATTCCTGTGCACATTTCCTAAAAGCAAGGATGTTGTCTTACATCACCACAGTACAATGATCAAAATCAGGATATTTAACATTGATCCAATATTACTGTCTTTTTTTTTTTTTTTTTTTTTTTTGGTTTTTGGTTTTTTAGAGGTAGGGTCATGCTCTGTCACCCAGGCTGGAGTGCAGTGGTGTGATACTGGGTCACTGCGCCCTCGACCTCCTCGGATCCTGAGAAGCTGAGACTACAGGCATGAGCCATAACGCCTGGCTAGTTTTTTTTTTTTTTTTTTTTTTTTTTTTTTTTGGTGGAGACTTCCTGTATTACCCAGGCCAGTCTCAAACTCCTGGCCTCAAACGATCCTTCTGCCTTAGCCTCTCAAAGTGCAGAGATTACAGGCGTGAGCCACCATGCCCAGCCCAATATTACTGTCTAATCATAGTCCTTGCTCAATTTCACTACCGATTGCCTCAGTGATGTCCTTTATAGCTCCCCTCACCCCACTTTTTTTCTTTGTTAATCTAGGCTCCAATAAGGATCACCCATTGTGTTTAGTAATTATGTCTCTTTTAATTTTTATTTATTTATTTATTTTTAGACACTCACTCTGTGGCCCAGGCAGGAGTGCAGTGCCACAAAGATGGCCCACTGTAACCTCGACCTCCTGGGCCCAAGGGATCCTCCCGCATAGCTGGGACCACAGGCATCTACTACTGCACCCGAGCTACTCAGGAGCCTATGGGTTTGAGGCCACTTGGCTGATTTTTTTATTTTTTGTAGAGATAGGGGTCTCACTTTGTTGTCTAGGCTAGTCTTGAACTCCTAGCCTCAAGCAATTCTCTTGCCTTAACCTCCCAAAGTGTGGATTTATAGGCATGAGCCACCACACATAGCTTGCTTTTTTTTTTTTTTCTTTTGAGACTGCAGTCTTGGTGTGTTGCCCATGCTGACGTGGGCTCAGGGGATCCTCCCATCTGAGGCTCCTGAGTAGCTGGAGCTGTGCACCACTGGGCCCAGCTAATCTAGTCTCTTTACTCTCTGATCTGGAACATTTCCTCAGCTTTTCTGTGGCTTTCTTGACATTTGCATTTTTTGTTTGTTTGTTTTGTTTTGAGACAGAGTCTTGCTCTGTCGCCCAGACTGGAGTGCAATGGCACAATCTCGGCTCACTGCAACCTCTGCCTCCTGGGTTCAATCAGTACTCCTGCCTCAGCCTCCCGAGTAGCTGGGATTACAGGCGCCCACCACTACGCCCAGCTACTTTTTGTATTTTTAGTAGAGACAGAGTTTCGCCATGTTGGCCAGGCTAGTCTCGAACTCCTGACCTCAGGTGATCCGCCCACCTTGGCCTCCCAAAGTGGACATTTGCATTTTTTAAAGAGTAAAGTCCAGTTATTTTTTTTTATAATGTCTCTCAACTTGGATTTATCTAATGTTTCCTTGTGATTGGATTCATAGTGTGCATTTGCAGCAGGAATACTACCCTAAGTGAAGTCACGTCCTTGAGTTCTCAGTGTGTCTCATCAGTAGACACAGGTGTTGGCCTGTTCCATTATTGTGATACTTACTGCCATTGTATGGTTAAGGTAGTGTCCACTGTAAAGTTGCTATTTTTTTCTTTTGTACTTAATAAGTAATTTGTACAGAGATACTTTGAGATGATGTGAGTAATAGATGACTTCCAACATATTCCAATGAAACCATCACATGACCCTTAGAGCCAGGCACGATCAAGTCACAGATTGATAGGGCAAGGCTCAGAGAGATTTTATAAGTAGGTCTTACTAGAGGTCACACAGTAGGTGTTAGTGGGAGAGCCACTTTCTGAGTCCACAGTGAGCTCTTTACCACTGCTCTGTGCTGTCAGACTTTGTTGAAGATGACACAGTGTTGGGGCCCTGGCAGGTACTGATCGGAAGCCAGCTCCCCCACCCATTTGGGCTGACCCTCTATGGAGAGCGCATCTATTGGACTGACTGGCAGACTAAGAGTATACAGAGCGCTGACCGGCTGACAGGGCTGGACCGGGAGACTCTGCAGGAGAACCTGGAGAACCTGATGGACATCCATGTCTTCCACCGCCGCCGGCCCCCAGGTGAGCAGCCCTTGGCTCGCATTGGCTTCTCCTTGGCCCTCCTATGCCCTAACCCTCCCCATTGAACGTCCCCTCCTCTCTACCCAGTGTCTACACCATGTGCTATGGAGAATGGCGGCTGTAGCCACCTGTGTCTTAGGTCCCCAAATCCAAGCGGCTTCAGCTGTACCTGCCCCACAGGCATCAACCTGCTGCCTGATGGCAAGACTTGCTCACCAGGTGAGTGAAAGCATCACAGATCTAGATGCAGCCTCTCTGGGAGGGGGCAATGACTCTCTTCCTTCCTTGCAGATGGGCTCCAATGTGGTCTGAGAAACCATGAGTCCTGCTGCTTCTAGAGGCCCAGGGGAGAGACTCGCGGCTTTTAGAAAAGGGGAGGGGTCTGGGGAGAGGCCCTTGGAAGCAGGTAGAAAGGACTGGAGGCAGGGTCCACCTAGTTCTTATGATGTCTTCATGCATATTAGATAAAGTTGCTCCTTTCTCAAGACACTTTCCTCTCATCTCTTAGTACATTGTCATAATATACTGATTTGGTTGGAATAAGATACTTCTGGCCAGGCACAGTGGCTCACACCTGTAATCCCAGCACTTTGGGAGGCCGAGGCAGACAACTCACTAGAGGTCAGGAGTTCAAGACCAACCTGGCCAACATGGTGAAACCTCGTCTCTACTAAAAACACAAAAATTAACCAGGCATGGTGGCACGTGCCTGTAATCCCAGCTACTTGGGAGGCTGAGGCAGGAGAATCGCTTGAACCCAGGAGGCAGAGGTTGCAGTGAGCAGAGATCACACCACTACACTCCAGCCTGGGCAACAGAGTGAGACTGTGTCTCAAAAAAATAAATAAAAAATTAAAGACACTTCTAACTGCCTAAAATTGGTATAATGAAAACAGAAATGTATGATATCTACAATGTCATGGTGCCCTCCCCCTTAGATGTGCCACTTTTGTGAGCACACAACCTATGTGACAGCCTTATTGGAGGGTCCCAGAAGCAGTACCTGGCTACCCAGATGTTGGGAGTCAAGTTTTCTCCCTAGGAGATGCTGCAGGGCAGGCTGCACTTGAACTCTAACCTCCCTGGGAATTTGAGTGAGAAAGGAGCTGTGAACTGTGCCTCCCAGGTTGTGAGTAGAGCCCACTGGGGTCCCTTTATTCCCTTTCTTTTTTTCTCTTTCTTAATCTTCATGGTAAAGGGTCCATCAAAGAGAGCCACTTTCATAATGTTAATAAAGAGGCATTATTTATGAATATGTGTGAGACCTAATGGTAAGTGCTTTGTGTACATGATCTTTTAACCCTTACAGCCACCCTGTTATTGTCCCCATTTTATAGATAAGAAAACTGAGGCTTAATAATTTAGGCTGAGAGTGGTGCCTCACGCCTGTAATCCCAGCACTTTGGGAGGCTGAGGTGGGGCAGATGCTTGAGCCCAGGAGTTTGAGACCAGCCTTGGCAATATGATGAAACCCCATCTCTACAAAAAATACAAAAATTCACTGGGCATGGTGGCATGTGCCTGTAGTCCCAGCTATTCAGGGGGCTGAGGTGGGAGGATCGCTTGAGCTCAGGAGGTCAAGGCTGCAGTAAGCCATGATCATGCCATTGCACTCCAGCCTGGGTGACACAGCAAGACCCTGTCTCAAAAAATAATAATAATTTAAATATCTTGCCTAGAATAACATAGCTAGAAACTAGCAGGGACAGGGCATGAATTTCAGTTTGCCTGATTCCAAATCCACTTAATGGCTGTGCTCAAGTGATCTCTTCCCTCCTCTCCACCTGGCAGGCATGAACAGTTTCCTCATCTTCGCCAGGAGGATAGACATTCGCATGGTCTCCCTGGACATCCCTTATTTTGCTGATGTGGTGGTACCAATCAACATTACCATGAAGAACACCATTGCCATTGGAGTAGACCCCCAGGAAGGTCTGTGTGGCCCTCCCTTCCCACCTGGCCTTCTGTCCCTGCCCTTCAGCAATTACTGTCCTTCCTCTCCCACCACCTTTGTCTCCTGCCAAGAGCCAGGGGTTTCCCATACCCTCTGGCACAGCCCCTGTCCCTGTCTCTCTAGCATTTTCTCTTTGGTTGTGAGAGCATGGTTTGGGGCCCTCTTCTCTCCATCTCTGCCAAGAGCTATCCTGCTATGATATTTCTGCATTTTCCTTGATTTCCTCTGCTAGAGGCTCCAGGGCTCTCTGACATGCTCTGGTGTTTCAGGACACGAATCAGCTGTGTGTGTCCCATTGTAGGGGGTGAGGGTCTTGGTTGAGCCAAGCTTTCCCTCTCCAGGAAAAGTGTACTGGTCTGACAGCACACTGCACAGGATCAGCCGTGCCAATCTGGACGGTTCACAGCACGAGGACATCATCACCACAGGTGGGACTTCCTCCCAGCCCAGGGACCACCTGTCTGGCAACGGGACTGGGGAAATAGCCCATCTGTTTTAAAATAGGAGCCAGTGTGCTCTTTTGACTTCCCACAGGGCTACAGACCACAGATGGGCTCGCGGTGGATGCCATTGGCCGGAAAGTGTACTGGACAGACACGGGAACAAACCGGATTGAAGTGGGCAACCTGGACGGGTCCATGCGGAAAGTGTTGGTGTGGCAGAACCTTGACAGTCCCCGGGCAATCGTACTGTACCATGAGATGGGGTGAGAGCTGGCTGTATCACACTGGGTAGTGTGGGGGGCCAGCTCAGCTGGGGTTATGATGGGGTGAAGGTGGGTAGCAGAGAGCAAGCTTGCATCACAGGAACAAGGTGACCTCCTTGGGGCTCTTCCACTCTCTTGTGACTTCTCGCAGGGTGACAGTACAGTGTAGAAGTTAAAAGCATGAGCCTTAGAATCAGAATCCCAGGATTGAAATGTTTTCATCATGTGTTAACTATATCACTTGGGTCCAGTATTTAACCTCTCTGATTCTCAGCTTCCTTACCTATCTATTAAATGGAGGTGGTAGTGAAAATACATACCTTGTCGCCCTTATGAAGATTGAGATAATGCACATGAAGTATTTTGCAAAGCATTTTGTCAAGCAAAAATTTTGCCTGACATACTATAAGTACTCAAGTGTATCTGACATACTGTTAAGTACTCATGGTATGTGGTAGCTGCTGGAATAACTAGCTAATATAGCTAATATTCTTCCTCACTCAGGTTTATGTACTGGACAGACTGGGGGGAGAATGCCAAGTTAGAGCGGTCCGGAATGGATGGCTCAGACCGCACAGTGCTCATCAGCAACAACCTAGGATGGCCCAATGGACTGACTGTGGACAAGGCCAGCTCCCAACTGCTGTGGGCCGATGCCCACACCGAGGTGAGAGCCGTGCCCTTGCTGCTTCCTAGGAGCCTGGGAAGATGGGAAAGGCCTGCCTCAGATCTCCACGGAGAGTTCCATATCTGCTGATCACCACCCCCCACCCTCTCCTTCCTCTGCAGCGAATTGAGGCTGCTGACCTGAATGGTGCCAATCGGCATACGTTGGTGTCACCAGTGCAGCACCCATATGGCCTCACCCTCCTCGACTCCTATATATACTGGACTGACTGGCAGACCCGGAGCATCCACCGTGCCGACAAGGGTACCGGCAGCAATGTTATCCTCGTGAGGTCCAACCTGCCAGGCCTCATGGACATCCAGGCTGTGGACCGAGCACAGCCACTAGGTGAGAGTCAGAGGGCTGGGGCTGTGAGTCAGAGCCTCTGGCTTTCTGGGGCCGTCTCAACATCAGAGATATATCCAGAGCACAGAGCTCCTTTACAGCCAGAAAGACAGTGACCTGTTGAAGCTCCCTTTCAGGATTGGGCTGTGTTCTCTTTGGGTATGGCTGGTACTGCAGCTGTCACCTTCAGAGGACTCCTGGAGATCCTCCTGCAGACCCTCCTTCTGCCTCACCCCGCCAGGCACTGAATCCTGTCACTTAGAACAGCAAAGAGTCAGCCACAAGCAACTGGGACCTTTGTAAGATTCAGATGATGTTCCAGGCTAGGCGTGAACACTTCTGCTTCTCATCACCAGGTTTTAACAAGTGTGGCTCGAGAAATGGCGGCTGCTCCCACCTCTGCTTGCCTCGGCCTTCTGGCTTCTCCTGTGCCTGCCCCACTGGCATCCAGCTGAAGGGAGATGGGAAGACCTGTGATCCCTCTCCTGAGACCTACCTGCTCTTCTCCAGCCGTGGCTCCATCCGGCGTATCTCACTGGACACCAGTGACCACACCGATGTGCACGTCCCTGTTCCTGAGCTCAACAATGTCATCTCCCTGGACTATGACAGCGTGGATGGAAAGGTCTATTACACAGATGTGTTCCTGGATGTTATCAGGTATGAGCAACACTGAAACCTCCAAAGGACACAGATTTGCTTCTGATCGCCCATGGGTGAGGTTATGTTCTGACCGCTAAATGGATGAGTGATTCGGCACTTTGGATAGCGAGTTCTAATCCTGACTTGTTCACTTTGTAGTGTTGTCACTTAGAGCAGAGTTTCAAACTTTTGTTTGTTTAGAGATTACATGGAAGCCTAGTATGTAAAACAAACAACAACAATAAAAAACAGGTAAAGTCAGGGTGGGGACCTGGAGCCTTTCACATCTACCATTGTGCCCTGAGGGAGCTCCAGGAATCCCCGAGGACTTACTGATGAGTAGGCCATATTACCAGTATCTGTATTGCAGTAAAGGAGCCCCAGCCAAATGCCAAGGCGTATGGTGGTTTACAAAGCTGTTGTTTTTTATTTTTTTGTTGTTTTATTTTTATTCTTTAAATCTGTGGCCCTAACAAAGCTTAGGAATATGATGCCCTGCTACCAGTAAGAGTGGTTTCCCATGGCAGAGGTTCTCACAGGGAGGAACAGGGAACATTCCTCTTTACTCTCCCCAAGGGATGTATTAGAATCTCAAGCTGGGGACAGGTAGGCATATGCAATTTCGGGAAGTCCCCTAGGTGACAGTGACATGCTCCCCATTCTGAGGGAGAGTTCCCTCCTGCCTGTAGGGCCTCTGCAAAAGTGCACAGATAGGGGTGGGCATGGTGGCTCACACCTGTAATCTCAGCACTTTGGGAGGCCAAGGCGGGAAGATTGCTTGAGCCCAGGAGTTCAAGACCAGCCTAGGCAACATAATGAAACCTCATATCTACTTGTATTTAAAATTATTTTTAACTTTTAAAAAATGCACAGGTAGGTTTTGACAAATCTGTATTTCTTTTTTTTTTTTTTTTGAGACGGAGTCTCGCTCTGTCGCCCAGGCTGGAGTGCAGTGGCCTGATCTCAGCTCACTGCAAGCTCCGCCTCCCGGGTTCACGCCATTCTCCTGCCTCAGCCTCCCGAGTAGCTGGGACCACAGGCGCCCGCCAGCTCGCCCGGCTAGTTTTTTGTATTTTTTAGTAGAGACGGGGTTTCACTGTGTTAGCCAGGATGGTCTCGATCTCCTGACCTTGTGATCCACCCGTCTCGGCCTCCCAAAGTGCCGGGATTACAGGCTTGAGCCACCGCGCCCGGCCCTCTGTATTTCTTATAATCACCACCTAACAATCCTTGTCTCTTCCCAAAGATATGTGGGGAATGATAAACCTGTCTTCTAGCAAGACGTCCCCTGGCAGCCGCCACTATTTCCAGTTAGCAGGAAATACTCTATCCTCCTAAGAACTGGTTCATTCATTCTGCAATTATTTTATCGAGCATTTATCATGCTGGGTGCTGAGGAATGTACTCACAGATACTTGGTCTCTGTCCCTGTGGAGCTTACAGTTCAGTGGGGGTCCAGTTATGGGAACATGGGTTAAAGGAGTTCTACTCTATTCTGGGGCAGTCTGGTTGCTCATCCAACACTGGGCTCTCCCCAAGGCGAGCAGACCTGAATGGCAGCAACATGGAGACAGTGATCGGGCGTGGGCTGAAGACCACTGATGGGCTGGCAGTGGACTGGGTGGCCAGGAACCTGTACTGGACAGACACAGGTCGAAATACCATTGAGGCATCCAGGCTGGATGGTTCCTGCCGCAAAGTGCTGATCAACAATAGCCTGGATGAGCCCCGGGCCATTGCTGTTTTCCCCAGGAAGGGGTAAGTTTATGGCCAGCAGAAGAGAGATCCAGGGAAGAAGGGCTGGGTGGAAAAGATGGCGTTGCCTTCTGTGTTCTCTCAGCCTCTGGGTGCCGTCTTCCCTTGCCTTGATGATGATGGCGCTGTTGTGTCTCAGGTACCTCTTCTGGACAGACTGGGGCCACATTGCCAAGATCGAACGGGCGAACCTGGATGGTTCTGAGCGGAAGGTCCTCATCAACACAGACCTGGGCTGGCCCAACGGCCTCACCCTGGACTATGATACCCGCAGGTGGGAGTCCTGCACCAAACAGCCTCCTGGAGATCGGGTGGGCAGAAGAGAGAATGGTTGAGATTAAAATGGAAAAATGAAAAGATAGAAAGCTTCTTGGTATGTGGGGAAGAGGAACCATTGAGAAGGATGAGGGAATGTATTCTTAGAGCAGCGATTGCTAAATCCAGCCCTCAACCCTTAGGTGGGTCTTGTTTGGCTGGTTTACATGTTCCTAATTTGAGTGCCTTTGGCAGAGCATGTCTTCTGGCTGGACCACAGGTCTCACACCCCTACTCATTTAAGGGCTGATTCTTGTATTTGTTATAATATAACAAATCCTGATCCCTTCAGGCTCTGGAACTTTGTTGTTGTTGAGACAGCATCTTGCTCTGTTGCCCAGGCTGGAGTGCAGTGGTGCAGTCACAGCTCTCTGCAGCCTGAACCTCCCTGGCTCAAGCCATCCTCTCACCTCAGCCTCTCAAGTAGCAGGGACTATAGGCACATACCACCATGCCCAGCTATGCCCAGCTAATTTCTAAATTTTTTGTAGAGACAGCGTCTTGCTATGTTGCCCAGACTGGTTTTGAACTCCTGGACTCAAGCAATCCTACTGCCTTGGCTTCCCAAAGTGCTGGGATTTCAGGCATGAGCTACCACGCCTGACCCAGGCTCCAGAATGTACAACTACTTGTCTAGATAAATGCTGAGGGCAGGGGGAAGGGGCTCTGAAGAAGTCTGTGCCCCCTTCTGACCCAAAAGAAGCGGAAGGGAATCCAAGACTTCTGGAACGGCGGTAGAATGCCTCCTTCTTTTAACCTCAGTGAGGTCCATGTAGACTGAGCTCACCTCTTTTTGTTTTTGAGACAGTCTCACTCTTTTGCCCAGACTGGAGTGCAGTCGCATGATCTCGGCTCATTGCAACCTCCGTCTCCTGGATTCAAGCAATTCTCGTGCCGCAGCCTCCCAAGTAGCTAGGACTACAGGCACGTGCCACCATGCCTGGCTAATTTGTGTATTTTTAGCAGAGACGGGGTTTCACCATGTTGGCCAGGCTGGTCTTGAACTCCTGACCTCAAGTGATCCCCCGCCTCAGCCTCCCAAAGTGCTGGGATTACAAGTGTGAGCCACCATGCCCGGCCAACTGAGCTCTCTTAAAGACCATTTGTAAAAATTTGGGCTTTGATTCTTGAGTAGGAGTCAAAGGGCAATCAAATTCCTGAAGATGAAGCTGGGTGGTGGTTCCTCTGAGGTCACTCTACGCCTCCCCAGAGCAGCCCTGACCTCCCCACTCATGAACCACCAGCTCCCCTCTTCAGCTTTGGGACTCACAGTGACTCCTCATTAAGGGTGCTTCTTGAGTTCTCATAGCACCTGCCAGTCAGCTCAGGAGGGGACAGATAGGTTCTTAGGGGGAAGAGCTGGGCTTCCTGGCAAGCATTTGGAGCAGCCACTCTTTTCGTTTTCTTCGCAGGATCTACTGGGTAGACGCCCATCTGGACCGGATCGAGAGTGCTGACCTCAACGGGAAACTGCGGCAGGTCTTGGTCAGCCATGTGTCCCACCCCTTTGCCCTCACACAGGTACTGGCTCAGGAGAGAGGTAACTAACCTCCTTGCCTGGGATGTTTCTTTGGGGTTCTAAGTCAGCAGTCTCAGCTGTAGCTGCTACTGAACAGACATGCTATTGAAGCTCATTTTAGGGATTTTTCCTGTGCCCTGAAGCCTTGGTAGGTTGCTAGGGCCACCCAGTGCCTTCATACTCCTATCCTGCCATTCCCATGTTCTAGCATTCAAAGGAGTGGCTCTCAAAGAGTGGTATACAGAATCAGATGTGGCACTTGTTAAAAGGCAGGTTCCTAGGCCGTGACTATAGAGGTTATAGAGAAGCAGCTTCATGAGGACTGGGCACAGTAAAATCCATTTTGACAAGTTCCCCAGTTAATCCTAATGCTGTGGTCCCAGCACCTGGGCTTAGGGAGCTCACTTAGTGGCAACAGAGTGGAGTGACTAAAAGCCAGAGTTTTGAGGCATCTAGCCAGTTTGTAAGTATTTAATGAGTACCATCAATGTGCCAGGTACCTGGGTTCAAGTTTTATCTGTATTATTAAATAACTGGGTAACTTTGAACCAGAGTGACTGAACCTCTCTCAGCTTCAGTTACCTACAAAATAAATCAGCCTAATAATAGTGTCCTCCTGAAACAGACACAAAGCATTAGTATAGTACCTGGCACACAGTAAGCACCACACGCATGTTATCGCTACCCATTTTAATTATTATTAGCTGTCACTTTTGAGTTCTAACACAAAAATAATTTGGGCAAGGAAAAGAAGATCTACCAGGCCTGAGGCCAAAACAGGAATTCTCAATCATTTAAAAATCTTGGCCAGGTGTAGTGGCTTATGCCTGTAATCCCAGCACCCTGGCCAAGGCCAGAGTATCAGTTGAGCCCAGGAGTTTGAGACCAGACTGGGCAACATGGCAAGACCCTGTCTTTACAAAACTTTTTGTTAAATTAGCCAGGTGTGGTGGTACACACCTGTAGTCTCAGCTACTCAGAAAGCTGAGGCAGGAGGATCACTTGAGCCCAGGAGGTTGAGCTGCAGTGAGCTACGTTTGTACCACTGTGCTCCAACTTGGGCAACAGAGCAAGACGCTATCTCGGAGAGGAGAGAGTCAGAGAGAGAGAGAGAGAGAGAGAGAGAGAGACAGAAAGGAAAGAAGAAAGGAAAGAAAGTAAAGAGAAATAAATTTGACCCTTTTTTGCCAAATATTATCAACTCTGTCTGTATTCTGTATTATGTTCTACTAGCCAAAAAGATTTTTGTTGTTGTTGTTGTTGTTGTTTTTAAGATGGAGTCTTGCTGTGTGGCACAGGCTGGAGTGCAGTGACATGATCTCCGCTTCCTGGATTCAAGCGATTCTCCTGCCTCAGCCTCCCAAGTAGCTGGGATTACAGGCATGCGCCACCACACCTGGCTAATTTTTTTTTTTTTTTCTTTTCTTTTCTTTTTTTTTTTTTTTGAAATGGAGTCTCGCTCTGTCGCCCAGGCTGGAGTGCAGTGGTGCGATCTTGGCTCACTGCAACCTCCACCTCCTGGGTTCAAGTGATTCTCCTGCCTCAGCCTCCCGAGTAGCTGGGATTACAGGTGCATGCCACCACACCCGGCTAGTTTTTGTACTTTTAGTAGAGACAGGGTTTCACCATGTTGGTCAGGCTAGTTTCGAACTCCTGACCTCGTGATCCACCCACCTCGGCCTCCCAAAGTGCTGAGATTACAGGCGTAAGCCACCGCGCCTGGCCTAGCCAAAAAGATTTTATCTGGTTTTACTTAATGATAGGCTTTTTTTTCATATTCTAAATGTAAAACTACAGGGTAATACTGCATATAGGTTTTTCAATCTACAGGTTTCCCCACAGTTTCTGATATATACCCTTGGATGGGGATGAGAACACCTTCATTGCCCCTCCCTACCCTTGGCTGAGAATTTCACCATCATTGCATTAGAAGAAAGCTGCCTACAGAAGTAAGCAGAGGATTTGGGGCAGTGCTCTGAGCAAAGGGCCCAGAGGAACCTAGAATAACCTTCAAATTTCCTCCTATTTGCTAGAGAGGGAGCCATTCAATCAACTGAATGGGGACTGAGTGTTAGGTGCCAGAAATTCAGAGATGAATAGAACACATTCTTGTCCTTGAAGAACTAATCTGTTAGGATGCACAGACCTGTAAACAAATTGCTTGAGTATAAAAACGCACTTGGGCAAGTGACTACAAGGTGCAGAACTGCATAGAGGAGAGAATGGTGAAGTCTATATGGATTTGGGGAGATTTCCTTGACAGTGTCATGTCTGGGGATGCACAGAAATGAGGAAGAGATGAAGAGGGCATTTCAGCAGAGGCAGTGGCCAATGTGAAGCATAGAAGCTGTACAAGAAGGAGTCTGCTTGCTGAATAACATTTACTGTTTGTGGGCTTCTCCTGTTGAGTAGCAAGACAGGTGGATCTACTGGACAGACTGGCAGACCAAGTCAATCCAGCGTGTTGACAAATACTCAGGCCGGAACAAGGAGACAGTGCTGGCAAATGTGGAAGGACTCATGGATATCATCGTGGTTTCCCCTCAGCGGCAGACAGGTGGGCTCCCGGGTACTGAGCCTGCTTCCTTAACATCTGTGGGATTGGTCTGTCACCCTAAGGACTGTTAGGGACCAAGACAGGGCCACAAGAGAGCTTCTTGGTTCACATTTTAAACGCTTAGACCTTTTTACTCCCTCACAGTTGTATATCTCCTGCTCCCCTGTCCCTGGGAGTAGGGTAATCCTGGATTTCCTGTTTTTGAGAAGCCTTAAATTGGGAGACCTGATTGTGTCTCAGATAAGACACTCATCTACTTTGCCTCTAGGGACCAATGCCTGTGGCGTGAACAATGGTGGCTGCACCCACCTCTGCTTTGCCAGAGCCTCGGACTTCGTATGTGCCTGTCCTGACGAACGTGATAGCCGGCCCTGCTCTCTTGGTGAGTTGGACTGTATGACTGGAGCCACTCAGCAGAGCCCCTGGAAGGGCTGAGGGTCAGCAGCCTCTGATCCTGGTCTGATCTGTCCTTCTGAGTGAAGTCCCCATATAGAAGGTCTTGTTAGTGGGGTGATTGGTAGCAATCTGCTTGGGTTTTGGGAATTGCTCAAACCTGGGTTTGTCTGCCCTCTGGCATTTGCGAGAACAGAATTCAGGTCTCTTGATTCCCAGGTCCCTGCTGTGGGATAATCAGTGGCCTGTGCATCACTGTCTCTTCCTGACTTTGGTGAGCCAGCTGCCCCATCCAGAGCTACTATTATGGAATCCAACTCCTTTTTATTTATAGTATTAAGAAGGGCTACTAATGAAGGTGCCTGTGACTAGGGCAGCTAAAAGATTTTGTCAAGTTCTCCAGCTGCTACTCTTGGGCCATATGTAGAGGTTTGTGGTTCCAGTAGCCCACTCCAATCCTCTTTTTTATCTAGTGCCTGGCCTGGTACCACCAGCTCCTAGGTCCACTGGCATGAGTGAAAAGAGCCCGGTGCTACCCAACACACTACCTACCACCTTGCGTTCTTCAACCACCCGGACCCGCATGTCTCTGGAGGAGGTGGAAGGAAGGTAAATAGGTTCAATGCAGGCTCGTGAGCCCTTTGATTCAAATCACCATCCCACGACCAGTAGCTCATAGTCCCAGCTCGATCAGGTAGTTGGGAGGTAGATTACGTCATGAGCTACCAGTCCCTGTTATTTGGGACAGAAGGTGATATTCAGACTTGTAGACTGTTGCAAGTGATTCCCTTTTTAGCTCTGAGGGCAAGAAGCTTTAAGAACAACTTTAAGGCCAGATGCGGTAGCTCACACCTGTAATCCCAGCACTTTGGGAGGCTGAGGCAGGTGGATCACTTGAGGTCGGGAGTTCAAGAGCAGCCTGACCAACATGGAGAAACCCCGTCTCCACTAAAAATACAAAATTAGCCGGGCGTGGTGGTGCATGCCTATAATCCCAGCTACTCGGGAGGCTGAGACAGGAGAATCACCTGAACCTGGGAAGCAGAGGTTGCGGTGAGCTGAGATCGCGCCACTGCACTCCAGCCTGGGCAACAAAGACCGAAACTCCATCTCAAAAAAAAAACCAAAAAAACAAAAAACTTTAAACAGAAATCACTTAGGAGGACCCTCCCACATGGTATTCCTCCTTCTTCTCTCTGTGACATTTGCTCTCACATCATAGGTTTGGCATACTGGCTTGTCCAACAGTAGTCTCTGGGCTGTGGCTTGATGACTTGGAACAAAAAGTCTTCCCCAGAGATATGATGGCCTTAGCTTATAATGACACGTGCACCTCCCTCACACATACACAAACACCATTATTAAATAAGTAAGCATAAACACGGACAGTTCTCAAATCAAGTATAAAGTATCTTATTTCATTAAATTAAAGGTGCTATTCATTATAAAATGCATCCTGATTTGAGAAATTAAACTGAAAAGATAACCAACAGCAAATGTGAAATGCTCTTGATCGTAAGTTACATTCCTGTTTCGGAGATGGTAGACCATAGAAAAAACAAACATCGTAAAATCGATTAAATATGATGTTACATTCAATTCAGAGACATTCTTTTTTTTTTTTCTTGAGACAGGGTCTCACTCTGTCACCCGGGCTGGAGTGCAGTAGCATGAACACAGCTCAAGCTCACTGCGGCCTCCACCTCCTAGTTTCATGTGATCCTCCAACCTCAGCCTCCCAGGTGGCTGAGACTATAGGTGTGTGCCACTATACCTGGCTAATTTTTTGTTCTTTTTGTGGAGATAAGGCTTCTCCATGTTGCCCAGGCTGGTTTTAAACTTCTGGGCTCAAGCAATCTACCCGCCTAGGCATCCCAAAGTGCTGGCATTACAGATACGAGACACTGCACCTGGCAAAAAATTCTAATGACTGTGTTTTCCATTTATACTTTATAAAAAATAATCTGGGCCAGGCACAGCTCATGCCTGTAATCCCAGCACTTTGGGAGGCCAAGGTGGGTAGACCACATGAGTCCAGGAATTCAAGACAAGCCTGGGCAACATAGTGAGATCCTGTCTCTACAAAAAAGTTTTTTTTTTTTTTTTTTTTTAGTTAGCCAGGCATGGTGGCACATACCTGTCGTCCCCGCTACTTGGGAGGCTGAGGTTGGAAGGATCGCTTGAACCCAGGAGGTTTAGGCTGCAGTGAGCTGTGATTGTGCCACTGCACACCAGCCTGGGTGACAGACTGAGACCCTGTCTCAAAAAAACCGAAAAAACAAAAATAAATAAATAAATCATCTGGAAATACAGATGTGAATAAAGAACAAGTGAATATCCTATACCTATATATAATTTACTCTTAATGTTTTGATGTCTATCCTTTCTAGACATTTTTCTAATTAGAACAGTTTTTTTTCCCACTGCAACATACTGGTCTCTTTATTTTTAATATCATCAATGGCTTACAAGATAGTTAACACTTGATTTCAATTCTGAAAGCAGAAACATAATAATAATTCCAAATAAAAACTTTAGACTCAATGTCCTAAAGTTACAAGATTTGCACATGATCAAATTCATATGCTGTGTGCCCCCATTCTCTGTTTTTACTGCAGTTTGTAAAGAAAAGGAAACACCCAAGTATAAACATGTGCCTTTCTCACTAACTTTTTTTTTTTTTTTTTTTGAGACGGAGTCTCGCTCTGTTGCCCAGGCTGGAGTGCAGTGGCCGGATCTCAGCTTACTGCAAGCTCCGCCCCCCAGATTCACGCCATTCTCCTGCCTCAGCCTCCCGAGTAGCTGGGACTACAGGCGCCCGCCACCTCGCCCAGCTGGTTTTTTTGTACTTTTTAGTAGAGACGGGGTTTCACCGTGTTCGCCAGGATGGTCTTGATCTCCTGACCTCGTGATCCGCCCGTCTCGGCCTCCCAAAGTGCTGGGATCACAGGCTTGAGCCACCGCGCCCAGCCTACTCACTAACTTTTAAGTACTATCAGTCATTATTACTCTGATTTTCTTTAGGTTTATTTAGAAAACTTTTGACCCCTGCTCGGACCTTTTCTTATTGTCAGAGTTCTATTTGAAAATTCAGTGCATCTTGGTTCCAAATGCTCTTGCAAGTAGCTTTTCTCTGGCTGTTTAGGAGATGCCTTTGATTGCCTGCTCAAAATGTACCACAAAGAAGTCACCTTCTGAGCATTTCAAGTTAGTTATCTGAGCACTCCCTCTGGATGTCTTGCATGTTCCCTTGTGCAAGAATGAAGAGAAGAAAAACATTTTTTGACCTTGGGATATTCAGCTCTTGTGATAATTTTTATCCAATCAGATTGGCTTGGCTAGCAGCTTCTTCTGACTCATCCTGGTAGTTTAAGAAAGCCTAATATTGATGTCCTTAGTATTCTTTCTGCAGACTTCCAACTCACTCCCAAACCTGCTTCTCATTTTTAAAGGTACATATTTTGTAACACATTTAAACATGGTATAATGCTTGAAAACAGTGCATTGCACAGATTTCTCTCCATTTCCTGCTGTTGCCCTCTCCATGCTTCTGATATCTTCCATCTGGTACATTCTCATACCTGAAAGCCCCCGCTTACAGGCCTTTCCCCCTTTCCTGGAGGAAGGCGTGATCTTCATTGAGTATAAGTAGGCTTCACATTCAGTTTTCTGTGCCCCACAGATGCTCCGAAAGGGATGCCAGGCTGGGCCTCTGTGCACGTTCCAATGAGGCCGTTCCTGCTGCTCCAGGTAAGCCCTGAGTACCCCACTGTTCTGGAAAAGAAGATGTAATGAATCTAAGTCTCCACTGATATCTTTCATAACCTTCATTGGGACTCTGGGGTTGATGAACTCTTTTTAAACTAAATCCATAGAAATAATAATCATAATAGCTCTCATCACTTACAGTGACAGCTTATGATATGCTTTCCATATGCCAAGCATGTGATAAGCCACATATATGTCACATACATGTGTGTGCACATGTATATATACATACTCTCATATACTCTCCTCCAGTCCTATGAGCAATTTATTATTTACATATAACTAAAGAGAAAATGTAGGCTTACAAGTTTAGCATCTTGCCTTATGTCAGATAGCTAGGAAGGGGTTGAAATGGGATCAGAGATGCTGGCAGAGTGACAGATTTCTTCTCAGCCTCCTCCCTGCACCTCCCATTCACCTATCTGAAAAGGAGGCCCTTAGCCATCCTCAGATGATATAGGATCCAACACCTACAAAAGGAGCCCTTCAGCTTTCCATTCCTCACACCAGCACCAGCTAGAAAGTTGTCAGTGGCCCCTGCCTAGTGTTTCTCTATTTTTCCTAGGGGAAGGACTTCATATCAGCTACGCCATTGGTGGACTCCTCAGTGTTCTGCTGATTTTGGTGGTGATTGCAGCTTTGGTGCTGTACAGGTAACTTCAGTCTTCCTGCAGGGGCCACGTGCTCATTGGTCTTCATGAGCATGTCTGGGATCTCCCAAACCTCTGCAGTTCACTGAATCAAGCTCTGACCAGCCTTATTGCAAGGTTGGGTGCCTGGTCAGGGCAGCAGAAGGAAAGGGTGGAAACTTAAATACTTACCCTTCTCCAGTCATAGCCTAAGCATTTTCCTTATTGAATGACTACAACAACCCTTCGGGTTTTCTTTATAGACTGGGATGCTGAGGGCACCAAGGATATTACCCAAGGTCACAAAGTGAGAGGCAAAGCTAAGACTGACTCTTAACATCTTTGCTTTTCCCAGTACTCCCCACTTCAAATCATTGAAATTGGAAATGATTTTTCCCTTATACAGACACAGCCTTTTACTACAATATTGGTTTGTACATCATTGCTCAGTAGCCATCATTCTGGAAAGGCAGAATGTGTCATTTAGAATCTTTTTATGTCCCTCTTTCTTTATATTTTCCCCCAAATGCTTTAAACGTAGCTTGCAGTTTGCTGCTGCTGTTCATCATCATATCATCGTAACAGTTACCATTAATGGATATAGATCAATGTCACGACCACCTCATAACATTCCTCACTTTACAGATGAGGAGCTGAGGCTCAGAAAGTTGTTTTTTTTTTTTTTTTTTTTTTGTCTTTATTTTTTTGAGATAGAGTCTCACTCTGTTGCCCAGGCTGGAGTGCAGTGGTGCAATCTCGGCTCTCTGCAACCTCTGCCTCCTGGATTCAAGCAATTCTTGTGCCTCAGCCTCCCAAGTAGCTAGAACTACAGGCGTGCACCACCATGCCCAGCTATATATATATATATATATATATATATATATTTTTTTTTTTTTTTTTTTTTTTTTTTTTGTATTTTTAGTAGAGAGAGGATTTCTTCCATGTTGGTCAGGCTGGTCTCGAACTCCTGGCCTTATGTGATCTGCCTACCTCAGCCTCTCTAAGTGCTGAGATTACAGGTGTGAGCCACTGCACCCAGCCAGAGAGTTTAGATTATATCTATCAAGGTCCTAGCTAATAAATCACAGAGGTGGAATTGAAACAGATCTGTCTGACTCTCAAGCTCAGTGCATCAGTTCTCCATTGCTGCATAACAAATTACCCTAAAACTTAGTGACTTAAAATGACAACCATTATCTCATAGTTTCTATGGGTCAGAAATCTGGATGCAGCTTAGCTAGGTGCCTCTGCCTCAAGGTGTCTCACAGACTGCAATGCAGATATCAGCTGGGGTTACAGTCTCATCTCAAGGTTTGACTGGGGAAGGATCCCCTTCCACACTCAGTCACATAGTTGTTGGTAGGATTCAGCTCCTCATAGGCTGTTGGCTGGAGGCCTTCCTCATTAGTTTCTTGTCTTGTGGGCCTCTCCATAGGACAGCTTACAACATGGCAGGTTGCTTCTCCCAGAGCAAGAGCAAGAAAGAATGAGGGAGGGCAACTCAAGACCAGAACCAGTTTCTTGGTAACTTAATCTAGTAGCCATCACATTTGCATAATCTTTTCATTAGAAGTAAGTCACCAGACCAGTCCACACTCAAGGGGAGGGGATTCTTAAGGGCATGAATACCAGGAAGTGAGAGTCACTGGGATCATCTTAGAGGCTGCCTACTGGACTCAGTTTACAGCTTTCCCAGGTATCACCCCCTTAAAGATCTCAATTAATTTCTCATCACCTTTCCTCCTAAAGACACAAAAAATCCAAGTTCACTGATCCTGGAATGGGGAACCTCACCTACAGCAACCCCTCCTACCGAACATCCACACAGGAAGTGAAGATTGAAGCAATCCCCAAACCAGCCATGTACAACCAGCTGTGCTATAAGAAAGAGGTAAAAATTGAAATTGACATTCAAGGGTCTTTTTGGGGAGGTGTGGGGAGGGGTTATACTCCAAATGCCCAAATAAGTCAGTACGGGCTGCTGAGTAATCCCATCTACCATTTTGGAAGTTACAGTGAACAGAAGAACTGAATGTAATTTGGGTTTCTGGGAAGTTCTAGAATCTCTGAGGGATTAGCTTGAGGGACCTTAGTGAGAGCCAGGTTAGAAGGCAGATCTCAGAAGATTTAGGTCTGAAAGCAGTTGTCCTGCCAGGAGATACTTTTCCAAGCTCATAGGTCCTTTCCCTCCAGGAATTGTCATTCCCCTACAAAGGGCTATGTGTTTCTGAAACAAGGGAGCTCTCCCAGACCACACCCAAAAAACCCAAGAGCTCCTGGACTTGCCCATTACTAACCAAGCTAGTAGCACCTATGGTTGGGAATGGCTTGTTTTTCACTGTTCTTCCTCTTACCACAGAAATTTCTCTAGAATTCTGAAGGTTTACCTGCTTTTGTTTTTTTAACTTCTTTGTCACTTCAATGGAAAATTATTTGCTCAATGTTAAGGCATGAAAAATAGTCCCATTTCAGTTAGCTGGGTGTGGTGACTTGTGCCTGTAGTCCCAGCTACACAGGAGGCTGAGGTGGGAGGATCACTTGAGCTCAGGAGTTGGAGGCTGCAGAGAGCTGTGATCGTGCCACTACCATCCAGCCTGGATGACAGAGTGAGACCCTGTCTAAAAAAAAGAAAAAAAAAAAAAGTCCCATTTCCACAAGGGAACTATACCTGGTATTTCAGATTTTCCTAATCCAATATAAGCCTTGTTTTTTTCCCTAAAATCCTGTAACTCTTCATCAGAAGTTATTCCTTATGAAGACCCTAATCGGTCTACTTTTTTGGCCTATGTAGCAGAGTCAGAACCTGCTCTCACACCTGCAGGGCTCTCATGTGTAATGAACACATTTCACATAATAATCATGTGCTTTCTGCATCCATGAATTCCCGTATTTAAAAAGCTTCCATTACTTCTGGTTCAAGTTGATGTTTGAAAAAAAATTTTTAATTAAAAAAACTTTTTTAAAAGCTTCTACTGCAGTCAAAACAGAATGTGCAGGAATGGCTTATAGTTCTAGGAATGGTAGACCCCTCCTCAATATCTTTGAGAGAAAGACTCTTGAAGATTCTTGGGTTCCTGGAGTATCTGATGCTCCAGAAAAGAACCACAATGAAGGCCACAGGATGGCAATTAAAATAGTGTAACCTCTTTCTTCTGTTGTGTGTTTCTTCCTCAGCAGCTCTTTCACCCCTCTGATAGTCTTTCACCTTTTCTCTTCTGATTTCCTCTTGATTTCAGGTACCTGTTGCTGGGTGTTTGTAGAGGGAGTGGTGTTTCCCAAATTGCAAGTGCCGTGTCCCCCACCTCTCTCTAACTTCCCCAGCATGTCTCTTGATTAAGACACTGAGTGGCCTGCATCTTATACTAATTTCATCTTGGAGGGTGTGCTGGGTGAACGGACATCTGTGTGTTTGCTTGTGTGCTATCTATGTCCCACTCTGCATGGCTGAGGGGACTGTCACTCTCAGAGGGCAGGGACCATGTTTTTTATTGCATAATCATCAAAGCACCTAGCACAGTCTCCTGCTTAACATAGGGGCTCAGTAAATATCTGTGGAATTGAATTGTTACAAAAATAGAGCCACAGCCACAGTTGCAGAACTCTTGGCAGGAATACTATCCCAGGGACAGAACCCAAGATGATCCATTTTCTTCTAGCAGTGGTGGCATGTCAGTTGGTATACCCCAGCAGCCAGGAATGAGGCTACTCTTTGAAGAAGCCATAAAGGGAGAGGGCTGAGCAGAACTCCAGGCTGTGCCTGGAAGAGTCCCAGGTTTTGCTTGGGAATGGTCCCAGGACTCATGGCAGCAAAGCCAGAGTAACCTCCCAAAAAAGGTTATAAGTTGCAGGACCCCACTGGAGTGATGTTTAGGACCCAGAAAAGAGGATTTCCTTTTTTTAGTTTTTTTTTCTTTCTTTCTTTCTTTCTTTTTTTTTTTTTTTTTTTAATGGAATCTTGCTCTGTCACCCAGGCTGGAGTTCAGTGGCATGATCTTGGCTCACTGTAACCTCAGCCTCCAGGGTTCAAGGGATTCGCCTGCCTCAGCCTCCCAAATAGCTGGGATTACAGGCGCCCGCCACCACACCCAGCTGATTTTTGTATTTTTAGTAGAGAAGGGGTTTCACAGTGTTGACTAGGCTAGTCTTGAACTCCTGAACTCAAGTGATCTGCCCGCCTGGGCCTCCCAAAGTGCTGGGATTACAGGCATAAGCCACCACGTCTGGACAGATAAGAGGATTTTCTAGAGTCCCCTGTCTTACCTCCCAAGTTTTCTCCTTAACAAAATTAGAAAAAAGAGATAATTGAGAAACTAACACCGAAAGTAACTTAACATCCTGAATAAATGTACATTTAATTGCTCTTGCCAATTGCTTTTGATGATTTATATCAGCATGATGTCCCATTAATAAACCATAGTAACAATGTAACATAGCTAACATGTTATAGTGCATTTTGTGTCAAGCACCCAGATAACTGCATTCCATGTATCACCTCATTTAACCTGACAGCAGTTGGTTGTGAGGTATGGATACTGTTACTCTCCTCACACTGCAGAGTTTTAGAGACCGAGTTTTAAAAATGTGAAATAATTTGCCCAAAGTGACAAAGCCAGTGAGTGGCTGCTGCAGTACTGGAAGCCATGGTTTTCCCTCCTCCCTGTATGATAATGGTAACAATCATCATAGCTGCCCCTCCTCTTTTAGGCTAGGCCTCATACATTTGCCCAATCACATTTCCACATTTGTTTGTGGGATTTTTGTGCGCTTCACTCCTACTCTTACCCCATCCACTTCCTTTTTCCAGTTTACCATGGGATCCTTTGTAGAAAGCCAACTGACTGACCATATCTGCCCACTCTCCACCCTAGGGAGGGCCTGACCATAACTACACCAAGGAGAAGATCAAGATCGTAGAGGGAATCTGCCTCCTGTCTGGGGATGATGCTGAGTGGGATGACCTCAAGCAACTGCGAAGCTCACGGGGGGGCCTCCTCCGGGATCATGTATGCATGAAGACAGACACAGTGTCTATCCAGGCCAGCTCTGGCTCCCTGGATGACACAGAGACGGAGCAGCTGTTACAGGAAGAGCAGTCCGAGTGTAGCAGCGTCCATACTGCAGCCACTCCAGAAAGACGAGGTTCTCTGCCAGACACGGGCTGGAAACATGAACGCAAGCTCTCCTCAGAGAGCCAGGTCTAAATGCCCGCGTTCTCTTCCCTGCCTGCCTGTTCCTTCCCCTTTATGGACGTCTAGTCCTTGTGCTTGCTTACACCGCAGGCCCCTCTTCTGTGTGCTCGTCCTCCTCCTCCTCCCACCCCATAACTGCTCCTAAGCCCTCACTGGAGCTGTTTACCACCTGAGTCCATAACTACCTGTGCACAACAAATGATGGTGCATCTCGAGAATTTAGACCTGGATTTTACCATGAACCTCACATCTTGTACTCCGTCCTGGGCCCCCTGAAACTGCTTATTCATGATTCCTCGCCAGCGTAGAGCTCCACCTCCCCTTCCCCCGGTACCCTCAGTGCCTGCTTCTCAGTGCTGATGCAGCTGATGACCCAGGACTGTGCTCTGCCCCATCACAGCCAGCATGACTGCTTCTCTGAGAGAACTTGCCCATCAGAGGCTGGGACAAGGGGGTGTGGGTAAAGAGGGATGAAGGATAGAGGCTGAGAGAAGAAGGAAAAGTCAGCCCAGCAGGTATGGGCATCTGGGAACCTTCAGCCTCAAGTGTGTTGGTAACATGAAAAAGCTTTGGGGGGTAGTTGGGTCTGGGTGTCTGGTCCATTGCTGGCAGTGGACATTATTCTTGCCCTAAGAGTCACTGCCTTTTCAGCAGCAGATACTGGTGAGATGGGGGTGGCTCAAGCTGTTCTTCCTCCTGCTAGAATGTGTGGAGCTCTTTCTACCTTCGGATAACTGGGTTCCCTATCACGAGGCTACTGGCTAATATGGATTCCCTCCTGGTGCCACCACTGGCCAGTATCTTTCCTAAGTCTTTGATCAGAGTAACCAGGTTGTGAGCCAGTGGCTTGAATGAATGTTAGGCCTTGGGGGCTGAGTCTCTGAAAAGTCTAAGAAGCTCTGCCTAGACCAAACATGGTATACCACCTGAACCCTCTCTCCCTCATTCCCTGGGATTCTAGGGAAGAGACCTAGAAACAAGCTTTCAAAGAAACC
Organism: Macaca nemestrina; assembly: GCF_043159975.1. Lineage (NCBI taxonomy): Eukaryota > Metazoa > Chordata > Mammalia > Primates > Cercopithecidae > Macaca > Macaca nemestrina. The sequence continues at coordinate 18,799,016 of NC_092136.1, forward strand.
CGGAAGTTGTCATAAATGGTCAGAAAGAACAATCAGGTTGGAGACTTGGGACACCCAGGGCCTAAAGAGAAGTATCCATGAGGGTCAAACTTCCTGTTGAACTTCCTGTGTTCTTTCTCAAGTGCTCAGGGATCTAAATTAGTAGACAGCGAGCCTGTGGCTGTGGGGTGGTGACGTTCCTCTTCCAGCTGTCTCCTCAGCTAAGGGGCTTGGTTTCCGTGTGGGATGCCATCACTTGGTTCATGCTCATTCACACAAAGGGCATGTGTCTCAGCCTAGTATGAGGGAAACTCAGACTTATTTTTGCCCTAAAACGTCTCCCTAGTTGTTCTTCGTGGGTTGGTTTATTTTTTTGTTTTTTTTTTTCCGTTTGTTTTTTGCCTAATTTGCTTTTTCTGACCAAGCCTTGTGGCACCAGCAATCTCCAAAGTCCTGTGGTGGGAGGGCCGAATAAATAAAGATGCAAAGAGGTGGGCAAGGAGTAGGAAGGTAGAGAGCACCACTGATGAGGCCCTCCTAGCCCATGGCAGACCCAGACCTCTTCTCCCCCAGGAATTAGAAGTGGCAGGAGAGGACAACAGGGGCTGGGAATGGAGGGGAGAATTTCTAGGGGAAGTTTCCTGAGTTGAAACTTCTCCTGTGGTTACTGGTATTGAGAAATCAGCTACCAAACATGGGTGAAAAAGGACAAGATCAAGTCAGTTCTAAGACTGCTAGAGAGAGATACCAAGCCCTTAGCCTTGCTCTCAGTAGCATCAGCCCCAGGTCTGAGCTTCCCCACATTACAGCCTCCCCACATTACACTTGACAAAGCAGTAAAGGAGGGAGCACTTTGGGTCCTGACACTCATGTCTGGGGAGGAAGAGCAAGAAGAAAAGTGGCATTTCCTTAATTGGAAAGGGGGAAGGATCTTATTGCACTTGGGCTGTTCAGAATGTAGAAAGGACATATTTGAGGAAGTATCTATTTGAGCACTGATTTACTCTGTAAAAAGCAAAATCTCTCTGTCCTAAACTAATGGAAGCGATTCTCCCATGCTCATGTGTAATGGTTTTAACGTTACTCACTGGAGAGATTGGACTTTCTGGAGTTATTTAACCACTATGTTCAGTATTTTAGGACTTTATGATAATTTAATATAAATTTAGCTTTTCTTAATCACCTTGCCTGGCTTGGAGTCATGACTAATCCTGCACCTGCTCTGTCTGGCAGATCCATGCTGTGGAAAACCTGCTTACAGACATCACTTTTAAGTCCTTTGTGGATGTGGGGACAGTGAAGAGCAATAAAGAGTGTAAGGTTCCTGCTGGAGTTTTCAGCTCATCTGGAGAAGAGAGGTCGAGGCCAGAGTTCGTTGGCTGATGAAACCTTTATTTCCTCTGGAAGAGGAATGGTAGATGGGTTTCCTCTTGAGTGCCGACTCTGATTGGTTGGCAGTGGCTGACTGAGGGCCTGTTCACACCCAATGGGAAGAATGTCATATGGCTAGTGACATCTCTTTTGTGCACTGGAAGGAAATGTCATGGCATGTACACCATGTATCGTCTATTTCTGTTCTAGGTCTTTGTCACAGAACTTTACTTTGCCTTGCAGTGATGGTCATTGGCAAGACTATCTCAGGTAGTAAGAAAAGTACTGGAGCTGGGGACATGGAGGGCTTAATTCCAGTCCCAGATCTGCCACTAGCTCTGTTTGATCTTGGTCAACTTTCATAGTTAGTCTGAGAGTGGATCAAATTATCACTAGGATTTCATTTATTTTTAAAGGCTATCTTTTTATAGCTCATCCACTACTTCTCAAGGCTAGAATAAGGAGCTCTAGGGATCCCTTCTCAGGTTCTCTGGATGTGATATCCCTCAGTGAAAATTGGGAATCATGTTAGTCTCAATGCCCGATATAGAATTTCATGTCAAGTCTCAATAGTTGATTTTCTAAACCACACACCATCTATAGGATAATATTCCCATTCATTCATCTGCTGTGGGCTAGGCACTGCCCATGCCTAAACAAAGACATAATCTTATAGAACTTAGAGTCTAACAACACCATTACCACCACCATCCCAAAAAAGAAAAAAAAAAGAAAGCAAGAAAGACTGAAGCTTCTTGTATTTAAGTGACCAGAGATCTGAGTATAAACTACAGTGTATAATTTTTCTAACTGTAGTGAGGAGTAGGTGTGCCAGAACAAAAACAAGTAGAATAGCCCAAGGATAACCATCCCTCCAACCCCCACTGTTCTCTTTGCAGGGGGGAAAAAGAAAAAGAGGACATCTTGGGATAAAACAAAGGAACAAAGGTTGGGAATTCCTTGTCTAGTTCTCTGGATATAAAATCTGAAACTAGGGTCAGGCACAGTGGCTACACCAAAGTAATCTCACCACTTTGGGAGGCCAGGACAGAAGTAAGAAGTATTGCTCGAGGCCTGGAGTTCAAGATCAGCCTAGGCAACATGACAAGACCCTATCTCTACAAAAATATTTAACAATATTAGCCAGGTGTGGTAGCTCATGCCTGTAGTCCCAGCTGCTCGGGAGGCTGAGGCAGGAGGATCACTTGAGCCCAGGAGTTCAAGGTTACAGTGAGCTATGATCATGCCACTGCATTCCAGCCTGGGTAACAGAGCAAAACCTTGTCACTAGAAAAACAAAACAAAAAAAACCCTGAAACTGATAAGTGAGCAGATGGTGGGTCAAGTTCTAACAAACTGACCATATTTTTGCAAACTCACTCAAAATACAGTCACGGTCTGTCTATGGTGTATGAACAAACTGTGGAATCTAAAATGAAAGGATCTCTGGCCCATAGAAAGGACTCTATGGCATAAACTGAAGCTCTCACCAAACTTAGGCCTGAAGAAAACACAAAGTCAATGCATAGGAACTCAGAGAGAGCATCTACAAAAGCTGAGGGTGCATAGGTATCTAAGTGGGTTCTAAGAGGGTTCTAAGAGGACCCAATAATGCACCGACATCCAAGGTTATCCAGTGAGCTTAAATTCTCTGGTTTCTATTTATGAACATAATGATACAAGAAATGTGGTTGAGTCCTTTTTATGGCTACGAAACACTCTGTAATATATCTTTTCTTCAAATGTGAAGATGAGTCAACTGATCCACATAATAGGATGTATGTTTTGGGATGTTTTAGGCAGTCTTTGTTTTGAAACATTCCCTCATCTGCCCACTTATTTTCTCTCCACACCATTCTCCTGTTAACCAGCTGGAGAGGCTGGCAGAGCTCAACATAGGGAATAGAGTTTGATGTCCAGTCAAAGCTCCAACTCATAACTCTGGTCTCCTTGACATAGTGTTAACACAGAACCAGACAGCCTAACTAAGGGTCATAGTTTAAACCCAAGGCTAAGTTAGCCCCAAGCTACACAATCTGCTTATTTCATTTTATAAGACATAAAAAGCCAAGAACTTTCACATATCTTGCCCTTCCTGATGGTTTTCCCTCCAGGCCCTAAAAGCCTGCTGATAGCCTGCTAATGGGGTCCCCATCTCTCCCTTCTCCCTCCTTCCTCTTTGGTGGGACTGATGCTTCTGTGGTCAAAGTTCTTGGACAGTCTACATTTTGGGGGCTATGGAAAATGAATATGAGAAAAGAAAAAATAAGGGCTATTCATTCCTTCATTCAACCAGCACCTACTAAATGCAATCAAGTGCAAGCCAGGGTAGGCTTTGCAATCCTGGAAGACAGTTAAGGCACTAAAACCCAGAGCCACTTGAAATCTGTATTAATGCCACCACTTCTGTCTCCAGGGAAATAATGCAGAGGGCACCTGGATTGAAAGTTGAAGGAAGCTCATCACTGAAGCTGCTCCTTTTAGGCTAGAAATATGGATACATATCCCATGGTAGGGATGCTTCAACCAGAATTCAGCTTGTGATTACAAAAGAATGAGGACTGTCCCAACCCTAACAAGCTTTTTGGAGATGCCCAGCACAGTTATTCAGCAGCCACAGTATTTGACATTTGTTTCCTGTTTGCAGTTGCAAAAATACAGCATTCACTTTGATCTCTAATGCCCACAAGGGTTTCACTGCCCTCGGAGGGCAGTATGTTCATAAATATACTCCTTATGTAAAAGGACTATTGAGAGGACCCTAGAATAAACAAAGCACACGTAACTCCAATAAATATACAGATAAATGCTATTTGATAATAATCCTAGATGGCAAAAGATGACTGGGCAAACATTTATTGAATACCTACTATGGGCAAGGTACTGTATAAGATTTCTACAAGGCCCTGTGGGATCTGCCACTCCTCACCCCCAACTGTTAAAAGATTTCATCTCCTACTACCCCCTTACTGCATCCTACTCTGGGCCAGCGACACTAGCTTCCGTCTTCCTCAAAAACATAAGGCCTTTGCACAGCTGTTGGCCCTTGCTCGCAATTCTTCCCCTAGATATACTCATGGCTAACTCCTTCACCTTCTTTAAGTCTTTGCTCAAATGTAATCTCAGTGAAACCTACCCTGACTGCCCTTTCATATATATATATTTTTTATTTTTTTATTTTTTTGAGATGGAGTAATGGTCTGTCACCCATGCTGGAGTGCAATGGCACGGTCTTGGCTCACTGCACCCTCCACCTCCCGGGTTCAAGAGATTATCCTGCCTCAGCCTCCCAAGCAGCTGGGATTATAGGCATCTGCCACCATGCCCGGCTAATTTTTGTATTTTAATTTTAATTTTAATTTTATTTAATTTTATTTTATTTTATTTCTTTTTTTTTTTTTTTTTGAGACGGAGTCTCGCTCCGTCGCCGGGGCTGGAGTGCAGTGGCCAGATCTCAGCTCACTGCAAGCTCCGCCTCCCGGGTTTACGCCATTCTCCTGCCTCAGCCTCCCGAGTAGCTGGGATTACAGGCGCCCGCCAACTCACCCGGCTAGTTTTTTGTATTTTTTTAGTAGAGACGGGGTTTCACCGTGTTCGCCAGGATGGTCTCGATCTCCTGACCTCGTGATCCACCCGTCTCGGCCTCCCAAAGTGCTGGGATTACAGGCTTGAGCCACCGCGCCCGGCCAATTTTTGTATTTTTAGTAGAGACGGGTTTCACCATGTTGGCCAGGCTAGTCTCGAACTCCTGACCTCAGGTGATCCACCTGCCTCAGCCTCCCAAAGTGCTGGGATTACAGGCGTGAGCCCCCCGGGCCGGGGTCGGGGGCTCACGCCTGTAATCTCAGCACTTTGAGAGGCTGATGCAGGAGAATTGCTTGAGTCCATGGGTTTGAGGTTTGAGACCATCCTGGGTAACATGAGATCCTGTCTCTACAAAAAAAAAAAAAAAAAAAAAAAAAATAGGAGGTTTCATGCATGCTACAGCTACTCGGGAGGCTGAAGTGGGACAATCACTTGAGCCCAGGAGGTCAAGGCTGCAGTTGAGCTGAGATCCTGCCATTGCACTCCAGCCTGGGTGACAGAGCAAGACCCTGTCTAAAAAACAAACAGACAAAAAAAAAAAAAAAAACCAAAACAAACAAACAAAAAAACAGCCTTTCCCTTGAAATATAAAAATCCTAGAAGAAAACCTACGAAATACCCTTCTCAATATCAGCTTTGGCAAAGAATTTATGGCTAAGTCCTCAAAAGCAATTGCAACAAAAACAAAAATTGATAAATGCATAAATGGAACCTACTAAAAGTAAAGCGCTTCTGCACAGCAAGAAAAACTATCAAGGGAGTAATAGGCCACGGAATGGGGGAAAATATTTGCAAGCTATGCATCCAACAAAGGTCTAATATCCAGAATCTATAAAGAACTTAAATCAACAAGTGAAAAACAACCCCATTAAAAGGTGGGCAAGCCAGGTGCAGTGGCTCACGCCTGTAATCCTAGCACTTTGGGAGGCCGAGGTGGGTGGATCACCTGAGGTCAGGAGTTCGAGACCAGCCTGACCAACATGGCGAAACCCCATCTCTACTAAAAATACAAAAATTAGCCAAGCACGGTGGTGGGTGCCTGTAATCCCAACTACTTGGGAGGCTGAGGCAGGAGAATCGCTTGAACCCAGGAGGCACAGGTTGCAGTAAGCTGAGATTGCGCCACTGCAGTATAGCCTGGGAGACAGAATGAGCCTCTGTCTCTAAATAAATAAATAAATAAATAGTGGGCAAAGGACATGAACAAACACGTTCAAAAGAGATACAAGTGACCAACAAACATATGAAGAAATGCTCATCATCACTAATCATCAAAGAAATGCAAATCAAAACCATGAGATACCACCTCATACCAGTCAGAGTGGCTTTTGTTAAAAAGTAAAAAATTAATAGATGCTAGAAAGGCTGCAGAGGAAAGGGAACAGTTGTACACTGTGGTGGGAATGTAAATTAATTCAGCCACTGTGGAAAGCAGTTTGGAGATTTTTCAAAGAACTAAGAGTTGAACTACCATTCGACCCAGTAATCCTATTAGTGGGTATATACTCAAAGGAAAATAAATCATTCTACCAAAAGGACACATGTACCCATATGTCACTGCAGCACTATTCACAATAGCAAAAACATGGACTCAACCCTTGTGCCCATCAATGGTGGATTAAAGAAAATGTGGTACATATACCATGTAATACTATGCAGCCAAAAAAAAGAATGAAATAATGTCCTTTGTAGCAGCCTGGATGCAGCTGGAGGCCATTATCCTAAACAAACTAACAGATAACCAAACATTGCATGTTCTCACTTAGAAATAGGAGCTAAACATTGGGTACACATGGACACAAAGAAGGGAACGATAGACATTTGGGACTAGTAGAGATGGGAGAGTAGGAGAGGAGCAAGTGTGGGAGTTCAGTCAGGATGGTGGGAAAAATTTTAAGATGAAGTTATAAAATATAGACACAAATCTTCTTGGAAGGCCGGAAGGTTTTGCAAAAGTCTCAGGATAGGGTTACGGCTGAAAGCAGCCTGATCCTTACCTTGAATAAACAGCTTAGAGTAGATATGAAGGAAAGTAGTGTAGTTTATCTAAATAGCTTGTTTACTTATATGGTCTTAAGACCAACCTTTGATCAACTGTGGGTGCATAACCGTGGTGGGGTGGGGGGTGTCGGCAATTACAGGTCAATTACCCTCTAGTGGTGTTTACTCAAGACTTTTGAAGACCTTTGTCATTTAATCTATACTGAATAAATGCAAGCTTCACTGGCTGATCAGGATGGCTGCTACTCTTTACAGTACCTTCCTTGGTGTCTGTGAGGGGCCCAGACCCTTAGCTGGACTGACAGGCAGAATATCTGTGTTAGTGTACGTTATTCATCCGTTGTTGGGTCGAGGTCTGTGGGATGGGTCCCTGCAAGCAAGGACTCATAAACTACTGTTAGGTACTATGCTCACTACTTAGGTTCAATCATACCCCAAACCTCAGCATCACACAATATACCTTTATCACAAATCTGCATATGTACCCTCGATTCTAAAATACAGGTTGAAAAATAAAATAAAATTACAGTCTTTCCAACCCATTTCCCTATCCCTTTACCCAGTTTTATTCTTTTTCTTTTCCCACTGGACATATTGTCTAATAACATACTATATAATTTATTTATGTATTGATTGTCAATGTTTCCTCACTATAGTGTGAGCACCACTAGGGGAGGAAGTTTTGGGAAGTCTATTTTGTCTACTGATCATTGCAGTGCCTAGAAGTGTCCCACCACATACTAGGTGCTGATAAATATTTGTTGAATGCATAAATGAGTAAAATCAGACATCTAATGCTCATCTTAAAATAGGGCTGCATCTAAGTCATCCAAGACAAAAAGGGATTTTGCCATCTTGTTCTAAAACTCTCCAGGACCCAGACTGCACACACATCCTTTATTAAGCCAATTCCGGATTACCATCACACCCTCTCCTTAAATGTAATCTTCAGTTTATTTCTGGTAATATTTAAATAAAGTAAATATGCCAACGACCAATGACTAAAGAAAACTATTTCTGTATATCCTCACCAATTTCTCCAAGGTTACCATGACTGTATTGCTTTCATTCCTTTCTTCTTCTCCTATATGTGGATCTGTCCTCATTATCCATCCTTTCACTCTCTCCAATCCCCCCGTCTGTGGTCTCATTCACTCTATCAATGTGATTCCCAAATCTATATCATTGATTCTGCATCTATTCTTAACAGCTTCCATCGTGTATTTTCTAAGCCTACTCAGACGATTCCATTAGAATGCGTCATTGGTACCTAAAAGTAAACAGGTTGCAATTTAAATGCCTCACCTTCCCCTTGAGACTGGCTTCTCCTGACTTCCTACTTCCATTGGGCAATCAAATCCTGGAATTCTCTTTGACTCACCTTCCTAAATGGGACCCACCCTTGCCTTTGTACCTAATCTAGTCAGTTGCCAAATCTTTCATTCTTTCTTGAATCTGCTCTCATCCTCTCCACTGCTAACACCTCATATGAGACTCCTAGCTGGGTTCCCAACTCTAAACCATTTTAGACAATCAAGCTAATTAATTTTCCTAAAGTACAACTCTGATTTTGCCACTCTCTTGCTCAGGAACTTTAATAGCCCCCCATTATCTACTTAATAAAGTACCAATTCCATACCCTGGGATTCAAGATCCTTTAGGAATTGTTCCTGGACGGGCGCGGTGGCTCACATCAGTAATCCCAGCACTTTGGGAGGCTGAGGCGGGCAGATTGCCTGAGCTTAGGAGTTTGCGACCAGCCTGGGCGATAAGGTGAAACCCTGTCTCACCTTGTTGTACTTTTTTGTACTAAAATACAAAAAAATTAGCCTGGCACTGTGGCTTGCGCCTATAGTCCCAACTATTTGGGAGGCTGAGACAGGAGAACTGCTTGAACCCGGGAGGTGGAGGTTGCAGTGAGCTGAGATCACACCACTATACTCCAGCCTGGGCAACAGAGTGAGACTCTGTCTCAAAAAAAAAAAAAGAATTGTTCCTAACCTTCTGTGTCAATCTTGTGTTCCACTACTTCCCAACATAATTTCAGCCCTAAAATCAACCCCATATGTTCAGTCCTATACATACGATGCACTTTCTTGTTACTGTGCCCTGACTCACACTTTCTCCACTACTCTCTGCTTCTTCTATGAAAGAAAAAAGAAACACACCACGTCAATGGTAAAAATTCATTTCCCTCCCGAGTCCCATTCCTATTAAGTTTCTTATAATTCCAGGAATGTTCTAACCATTTTCAGGCATGCCCCCAAACACACATACATTTATAACCATATATAAAAAAAATCATTCCACAAGTTCTGCAACTTGCCTTTTTTTCAATTAGTAAAATTTGTGCGTGTTTCTGTTCCAGCACATAGATTAACCACATTCTTTTTAACAGTTGCATAGTGTTCTATTGAATGGATATATCATAATTTACATAAAAGGCTCCCTGTTGATGAACATGTAATTTCCAGATTATTTATTTATTTTTTGTTTAGAGACAGGGTCTCATTCTGTCATGCAGTCTGGAGTACAGTGGCATGATCATAGCTCACTGCAGCCTTGACCTCTCATACTTCAGCAATCCTCCACCTCAGCCTCCCAAAGCACTGGGATTATAGGCATGAGCCGCCGTGCCTGGCCTCCAGAATTTTTTTTTTTCTTAATCTTAAGCAGTGCTGGCCAGGCACAGTGGCTCACAGCTATAATCCCAGCACTTTGGGAGGCTGAGGCGGGTGGATCACTTGAGGTCAGCAGTTCAAGACGAGCCTGGCCAACATGGTGAAACCCTGTCTCTACCAAAAATACAAAAAATCAGCTGGGCTTGGGGGTGCATGCCTGTAATCCCAGCAACTTGGGAGGCTGAGATAGGAGAATCGCTTGATCCTGGGAGGTGGAGGTTGCAGTGAGCTGAGATGGTGCCACTGCATACCAGCCTGGGTGAGAGAGCAAGACTTCATCTCAAAACAAAACAAAACAAAACAAAACAAAAAAAGGGCCAGGCACAGTGGCTCATGCCTGTAATCTCGGCACTTTGGGAGGCTGAGGCAGGCGGATCACCTGAAGTCAGGAGTTTGAGACCAGCCTGACCAAAATGGTGAAACCCCATCTCTATTAAAAATACAAAAAAAAAAAAAAAAAAAAAAAATTAGCCGGGCATATTGGCAGGTACCTGTAATCCCAGCTACTTGGGAGGCTGAGGCAGGAGAATCGCTTGAACCCGGGAAGTGGAGGTTGCAGTGAGCCGAGATCACGCCATTGCACTACGGCCTGGGCAACAAGAGCGAGACTCTGTCAAAAACAAACAAACAAAAAGCCCAGCAGAGTGGCTTACGCCTGTAATCCCAGCATTTTGGGAGGCCAAGGTGGGCAGATCACAAGGTCAGCAGATCAAGATCAGCCTGGCTAACACGGCGCAACCCCTCTCTACTAAAACTACAAAAAATTAGCCGGGCATGATGGCATGCGCCTGTAGTCCCAGCTACTCGGAAGGCTGAGGCAGTAGAATCGCTTGAACCCAGGAGGTGGAGGTTGAAGTGAGCCAAGATCGCACCACTGTACTCCAGCCTGGGCATCAGAGTGAGGCTGTGTCTCAAAAAAAAAAAAAAAAAAGCAGTACTGCAGTAAACATCCTTGCACATTTTTCTTTGCATACTTGCACAGATCTGTAGGATAAATTCCTCATAGTGGCATTACTGGGCCAGAACTAGATTATGTACATTTTAGTTACTGCCAAATTGTTCTCCTAAAGGTTCATACCAACTATACTCTTGCCAATAGTGACTTTGAGTGTCCGTTTTTCCAAATCTTTTTATTTTTTATTTTTAAAAACAGAGACGGGGTCTTGCTATGTTGCCCAGGTTGGTCTTGAACCCCTGGCCTCAAGCAATCTTCCTGCCTTGGCCTCCCAAAGTGCTAGGATTACAGGCATAAGCCATTGCATCCGGGCTGTTTTTCCAAATCTTGACCAACCAAAGGTTGTTGAACTTTTTCATCTCTGCCAACTTGACAATTAAAAAACATGTAATTGTTTCATTTACTTTTATCCATCCCCTCTCCATCTTTTAGCCTGTTGAGAATCTACACATTCTTTAAATCCTGGATTAAAAATTCACCTTCCTCACAGATCCTCCCCCATCAAATTTCTCCTGTGTCTAAGCATGTATAGCTTTTCATTTATACAGTTATTACACTGCTTTGAATTTTAGTGACTACTCTGTATGTTATATTCCTCTAACCATTGTAGATTACAAATTCCTTGGAAGTAAGGACCTGAACTCATTCACAGAAACACTGAATGTAGAGCTAAGCTAGAATTCTGGAGATCACGTTAACCCAGCCTCTCATTTTTATAAGGGAGTATTCAGCATTTGCAGAACGCGTTACAGTTCACAAAGGCTTTTCTCAAGACATTCTATTAGTTATATTAACTCCTCCCATTAAATTGTAAGGGAAACATCGTTATCCCATTTTACAGATAAGGAAACAACTCCAGAAGATTTACTGAGAAAGGTGATTTACTCAGAACAGGTCCGAGGTCAGAATCCAGCGTCCTGGCTTCATTCGCTGTTACTTTCAGCTGCCTCTGGTTTCCCTTACAGCACTTAGCTTACAGTCAATCTCTGGGGAATGAATAATGACCAAAAAAATTGCCAGGTGTTGACAGCAGCTTGAACATCTGTAATTACATAAAGCAAACATGCTGACGGCCAGGGATGCCCAGGTCTACACACATCTTTCGCCCTTCTTTCTGGAGTCGTCAGCAGCTTGCCCCCGGCAGCGACCAGCGTCCCCACCCGTGTAGGCAGCGTCTAGTCCACAGGGAAACACGGCTGCTCGCGGCCCCTTTAAGGCTGCGGGCGGCGCGTGCCCACAGGCCTTTCAAATGGACCAATAAAAGGCCGATGGGCGGTCTGTCGAGGACCAATAAAGAACGAGGACACTGCGGGGTGTGCGGCGGCCCAAGCGGTTTCAAACGGCTTAGAGCAGGCCCCTTGGTTCTGACCCGGCTGAGGTGAGTGGTCGGTGGCCCCACCCGCGAGGCCCTCGAGTGCAGCCATCGCGCGCTCATAGGAGCCCCTGGATCCCGGGCTGCTGGGAGCCTCCAGACGCGCGCCTCCTTTGCCCCACGAACCCGGCAGGTCTGAGGCGGCGAAGCGGGGCGGAGGCCAGGGGACCTGCGGCGGGCAGGGCGGGGGGCGTGGGCGCTGGTGTGCTGCGGAGGCTGGGGGTGGGCTCCGGGTGGTCACAGCGCCGCCGCAGCGGGGCACGGGTGGTAGCGTCTGGGGGGCGCGGGCGGCGCAGGGCCGCGCCTGGCGGCAGCGGTGTACCAGGACTGGGGCGGGGGCCCCGAGAGCCGGCCCTGCTGGAGTGCCCCTCGCGTAATTGTCAAGCGAATGAATAAGTAAGCGCCTACTAGGGCTGTGGTGGTTGCGAAGGGCCTTGTAGCCTCGGAGCGTGGCAAGGACAGCGGCAGCGGGGCCTGGCCGCACACCTGTGTCCCTCCCGGCTTGCTGCGATGTGAACGATTCCGATCATCCACCACCCCGCCCTTAACGTTTGGCTTTTTCTCTCTCAAGGTGTCGAGAGCGTTCAGGTGTCCTTCCAGCCCTGGAGGTGTGGGGGAACCAATACAATAGCCAGCAATGTGGGCTGGGCCTTGCTACTTTTAGATCGGGGCTCGGTGAACTAGATTCTTACTTTTGAGCTCTCCCCCCACTTGTAATCGTGGTCATTGTTGGGCAGGATTGAAATGCATTCCGTTCTGTTTCTTGGATAGAAAATGATGAAAGGGATGTTGCCAGAGTGGCTAGTGTGTGTTAGAAAATAGATTCGTGTTGATGAATCTTAACAATGAGTTTTTCATTCAGTATCAATAGAGGTTGAAGTGGTTTTTGCAGAACTCGCCCCAAATTTATGCATGGCTCTAATTTAATTCTCATGGGACCAAGGCATCAAATCTTGGCCCAGAAATGCTGCCTTTCTTATGCATAATTATAGTAATTGAAAACTCATTTTTAGAAAGGTGAGCTCCTACTTCCTCCATTTTCATCACCCTAAGAAGTCCTCCTTTTGACCTAAAGAGCCAATAAATTAAACTAAGAATCTTTTGAAACTTTAAGAAATTGTAAAAAGACTTTTGACTTCTCTGAAGTGACTGGACAAACTGTAATGCTTTTATAAAATTTAATGATATAGATAAATGTGAAATCAATTTATTTTGCTACCATAAGTTAAATCTAGTTGGTAAACTCATGTAAAATTTTTTTAAAATAAGATTTTAGGCTGGGCGCCGTGGCTCACGCCTGTAATCCCAGCACTTTGGGAGGCTGAGGCGGGCGGATCACCAGGTCAGGAGTTCGAGACCAGTCGGGCCAACATGGTGAAACCCCGTCTCTCTCTCTCTTTCTACTAAAAATACAAAAAATGGCTGGGCGTGGTGGTGGGCACCTGTAATCTCAGCTACTTGGGAGGCTGAGGCAAGAGGATCATTTGAACCTGGGAGGCAGAGGTTGCAGTGAGCTGAGATCCAGCCATTGCGCTCCAGCCTGGGTGACAGAGCGAGACTCTGTCTCAAAAAAAAAAAAATTTAAAGGCTGTTCACTGAGGCAATGGCAAGCAAAGGTATTCCGTAACAATTAACATGCCTTTTACTTTATTCTCCATTACTTTAAAGTCTTGATCAGTTTTGAATTTTGAACAGTGGTGTGTGGTAATTCCATCGCAGTCTTCTACAACTGACAGTTCAGTTTTAACAGCAGCTTTTTTTTTTTTTTAGTGTTTTTTTGTTTGTTTTTTACTTTTACAGTTTATTGTAAAGGATGCTACAAATCATACAGATGAAGAGAGGCACAGGGCTAGTAGGTATGGGAGAAGGGTGTAGAGCTCTTATGCTCTCACATGAAGTGTGTTTGAATATACCAACTCTCCTGTAAACTTTTATCTTAATTCCATCAACCCTCACTTTTCTTTTCTTTCTTTTATTTTTTATTTTTATTTTTTTTTTGTGACAGAGTCTTGCTGTTTTGCCCAGGCTGGAGTGCAGTGGTGTGATCTCGGCTCACTGCAACCTCTGCCTCCTAGGTTCAAGCGATTCTCCCACCTCCGCCTCCCAAGTAGCTGGGACTACTTGTGTGTGCCACAATGTCCGGCTAATGTTTTGTATTTTTAATAGAAACAGGATTTCACTATGTTGGCCAGGCTGGTCTCGAACTCCTGACCTCAAGTAATCCACCCGCCTCCGCTTCCCAAAGTGCTGGGATTACAGGTGTGAGCCACCACACCTGGCTAACCCTAACTTTTCTAACTGGAGCTTCTATTAGGACTTCATCAACAGGTTTTGTTTTTACAATACCAGGTAGGGGAAGTGTTCCCCAGCCAGACATAATATCCATTCCCTTAAAACATTTATGTATAGGAGACACAGCTTCCAACTTTCATAGTTCTGTCAACACTTATATCTTTGTGTTCTCTCAATTTTTTAATTTTTTTAAAATTAAAAAAAATTTTTTTTTTGTGATCAGATCTCACTCTTTTGCCCTGGCTGGAGCACAGTGCTGCGATTATGACTCACTGCAGCCTCAACCTCCAGGGCTCAGATGATCCTCCCATCTCAGCCTTCCAGTAGCTGGGACTACAGATGTGCATCACCATGCCTGGCAAATTTTTGTAGCGATGGGGTTTTTGCCTTGTTGCCCAAGCTGGTTTCGAACTCCTAGGCTCAAGGGATTCTTTTGTCTCGGCCTCCCAAAATGCTGGGATTATAGGTGTGAACCACTACGCCTGGCCTTCTCTGAATCTAGTTGTAGCCCTCTTCGGGGCTTCACCAATGGCTCTTGGTACCACTGTGCCTGGGGCTTCCATATGAAGGAGCCCCAGGAATTTCTCTTTGCCACTCCCTGACCATTTTACCTACTTGTATACAGAAGGCTTGGGGTCCCCAGCAGGTGGTTGAGCCAAGAGACTCTTGCCCATTCGTCAGTCTTTATCTTGACTCATCTACTGCCTCCACAATTTCAGATCAGATTTCTCATTGTAATCTGCCTCCTGACTTATAATTTCTGCAAACTAGGGTAAATATAGCAAACTTGTTTGGAACCCCTTAATGTTGGGACACCAGCACGGTCTTCCTTTGGCACCCAGGCTAGTCTTGAACTCGTGGGCTCAAGTGATCATCCCGTCTTGGCCTCCCAGAGTGCTGGGATTATAGGCATGAGCCACCGCACCCTGCTACCTTATTTCTTAATAACCATTTAAAAATTTCCACCTTCCAGGATGAATCCATTTGTCCTCTGTCTCACTATTCTCTTAACTTAATAGTTTTATTAGCATCTGTAAGACCCACAAGAGGAAACTGAGACAGCACATTTGATAAGGCTTCTTGAACTGTCTTTTGATTTTGCAACAGTAAGGTTATCCACATTAAGGGGTCACCGTTAACCACAGCATTTACCATGACTGGCTAGTGGGCATATTCAGAGGGCAAATGTCCTAGTCATCATAAAGCCAGTTTCACATGGCTTGCATATGAAGCATATCCGTGGCCTTATCTGGATCTGGGGTGTTCCACTTGGCATTTATAGGTGGAATCAGACTGTCCCCTTCAGGGAGCTTGTGATACTAATGTACAAAATGAAACAATTTCTTCACATTGTACCCCCTGGTTTCTATAGTTCTTTGGTTTTCGCAGACCACCTTCTTCGTTACCAAAGGTCTTAGAAGCACTTTCTGTGGTCCCGGCATAAATTTTTCCCTTGGGGGCAGCTTTGAGGCTAGTGTGAGGCCTAAGCTCTCACACTCACTGAAGTCTGAGCTTGGTCTAGCAGGAAGGTCCAACCCACCACTCTCTTTTAATTTCATTTTAGCTCTTACAGATAACAATAACCAAGAGATTTAACATTTCACTTTCTTTCTTTTTTTTTCTTTTTTTGAGACGAAGTCTTACTCTGTCTCCAGGGCTGGAGTGCAGTGGCACGAGCTCAGCTCACTGCAACCTCTGCCTCCCAGGCTCAAGCGATTGTCCTGCCTCAGCCTCCCAAGTAGCTGGGATTACAGATGTGAGTCACTACGCCCTGCTAATTTTTTTTATTTTTAGTAGAGATGGGGTTTCACCATGTTAGCCAGATGGTCTTGATCTCCTGACATTGTGATCCACCTGCCTCGGCCTCCCAAAGTGCTGGGATTACAGGCGTGAGCCACCGTGCCCAGCCAACATTTCACTTTTTTAATATTAGTTTGCATTTCCTTGTGCATCCTGTGAACCAACTCCCAGGCAATTGGATCCATCTCTAGATTCCATGGATAATTTTTACCTTGAGTAATTGATGGCAGCACAACTTCGGCTCCTTGCCGTAGGTGACCACTTGGCCACCTAGGAATCAAAGTTCTTCATCCCTATCCTTTTATCCTTTTTCTTCCCAAACCATATGTGTCTGTGAGCCAAAGTCATTCTAGCAAATCCCAGTTCTGACACCAATTCTGAGAATATAGAATAAGAAACTTTAATAAGTTTATCTTATACTCTCACAATACAGAAAACTTCTGTGACCTCAGATGTGTGGGATTTTTTTCCCCACACACCAAGCAAGTAGTTCTTCAGCAGTAGACACCAGCTGTGTGTCCTCTAATTCAGTTCAATTCTGACTTTTTTTTTTTTTTTTTTAATTGAGACAGAGTCGCTCTGTCGCCCACGCTGGAGTGCAGTGGCGCGATCTTGGCTCACTTCAACTTCTGTCTCCCGGGTTCCAGCGATTCTCCTGCCTCAGCCTCCTGAGTAGCTGGGATTACAAGAACCCACCACCACGCCCATCTAATTTTTTGTATTTTTAGTAGAGACGGGGTTTCTCCATTTTGGCCAGGCTGGTCTTGAACTCCCGGCCTCGAGTGATCCGCCCACCTCAGCCTCCCAAAGTGTTGGGATTACAGGCATGAGCCACCGTGTCTGGCCAATTCTGACACTCTTTATCTGGAGGTAGTGTCAGATGCCACAGGTTGAGGGTTTAGTCCCACAAGACTGCCCCCCACTCAGATGCCAATCCCAAGCCCCAGGTTTTTTTTTTTTTTTTTTTTTGAGACGGAGTCTCGCTCTGTCGCCCAGGCTGGAGTGCAGTGGCCGGATCTCAGCTCACTGCAAGCTCCGCCTCCCGGGTTCACTCCATTCTCCTGCCTCAGCCTCCCGAGTAGCTGGGACTAC
Organism: Macaca nemestrina; assembly: GCF_043159975.1. Taxonomy (NCBI): domain Eukaryota; kingdom Metazoa; phylum Chordata; class Mammalia; order Primates; family Cercopithecidae; genus Macaca; species Macaca nemestrina. The sequence goes on from NC_092136.1 coordinate 18,816,144, forward strand.
AGGCGCCCGCCACCTCGCCCGGCTAGTTTTTTGTAGTTTTAGTAGAGACGGGGTTTCACTGTGTTCACCAGGATGGTCTCGATCTCCTGACCTCGTGATCCACCCGTCTCGGCCTCCCAAAGTGCTGGGATTACAGGCTTGAGCCACCGCGCCCGGCCGGTTTTTTTTTTTTTTTTTTACCTGTGCTTCTGTAGACTGACTATATAAATGGGCATTCCTACAATCCCCCAACCCCCGCCTTGGGTTTGATTAATTTGCTAGAGCTGTTCACAGCACTCAGGAAAACACGTTTTCCAGCCAGTTTATTATAAAGGATATTGCAAAGGATACAAAGAGCTATATAGGGTGAGGTATAGGGGAAGAGGCATGGAGCTTCCATGCCCTCTCTGGGCACACTATGCTCCAGGGACCGCAATGTTTTCAGCTCTCAGCTGCTCCAGCAGCAAAGTTTTAATTGCAATAAATTTGAGTACCTTAATATTATGAACACTGTTTAGGTTTTTGGTAAGCAATTAAAAAAAATAAACATCTTTAACAATGCCTTAGGATAAGTGTTAAAAATGTTGACAGGAATGAATATGTTAAGGTAAAGCCAGGCTCTCTTATGCTTCTTAATGGGGTCTTATTCATTCATTGAACAGATATTGAGATTGATGCTTAATGTCTGTTACACATTGTTCTAGATTCAGGGAATACACTGGTGAACCAGAAAAAGACAAAGGCCCTGACCTAAGGGAGTTTGACAGTTTTATCTCTCAAACAATTTACTGTAGCAAATTATAGTTTCTGTAATCCCTCTGGGCTCAGCTCTGGTCCTTGAATAAAATACATGCCCAAATAATTTTACTAGCAGTAGCTAACATGTATTGAATGCCTACTGGGTTCCACATTTTATTTTATTTTATTTATTTTTTGAGACAGGGTCTCGCTCTGTCACCCAGGCTGGAGTGTAGTGGTGTAATCATGGCTCACTGTAGCCTCAACCTGGGCTCAATCGATCCTCCCACCTCAGCCTCCCGAGTAGCTGGGACTACAGGCACATGCCACTACATCCAGCTAATTTTTGTATTTTTTGTAGAGACAGGGTTTTGCCATGTTACCCAGGCTGTTCTCAAACTCCTAGGCTTAAGCAATCTGCCCTCCTCACCCTCCCAAAGTGCTGGGATTACAAGCATGAGCCACCATGCCCAGCTATATTTTATCTTTTTTTATCCTCATAATGTTTTACAGATGAGGAAACTGAGTCTTTAAAAGGCTGTGCAACTTGCTCAAAATCATAGAACTAAGTGATGAAACCTGAATTTGAACCCAGGTTAGTCTATCTCTAGGGCCTTTGCTCTTAACCTATGGTTGTACTACGTGAAGTAGGGATCTGTAGGAGAATGCAAGAGCAATTTCTGGGTAGAATTCCCCCAGCCCCTTTAAAAAAGTACTTCTACCAGAGATGCAATGAAATATGAATGACCAGCATGATAGTTTTTAGAGAGAAGATGGGGCAATGCAGAATAGCATTTACCATATGGGAGATGGACAACTGTGACAGTGGTGGCAGGAGGTAGCTAAAGGGATGCATAAAAATTGAGTTCTTAATCTAATTAGGAGTGATGGATTCTTGGTAGTTAATGTTGGAGAGTTTTAAGGTTTTTAAATGATTTTCCTATTCTTGCCTCTGGAGTTTAGAATACATTACTTAGGTCATTTCTATCAGGGCAGTTACTCTACCTGCTTGATGTATGTAACTCCAACACATTATGCTTATTCTTTTCTGTCTTTGCATTCTGTTCTGGAACTTCCCACTTCACTCTACCCCTACCCCCAGCCTATATTACGGGCACTCTCAGGCCTCAACTTAAATGTCATTTCCTTAAAGAGATACTTTTCTGAGCTCTTAATTAGAGGAGCCCTCTTGGTCACTTTTACTTCACTTTTCCTTATTTACTTCATGGCATATATTGTTATGTAATTGTTTATTGTTTGTCTATATATTGTTAGATTTTCTCGTAGAAATGAAAGCACAGCATAGATTTTTTTTTTTTTCCTGCGAGGTTACCTCAGTGGCTTTAACAATGCCTGCAACAAACTAGGTGGTCAAAAATATTTGTTGAACAAAATTGGCCAAAACTGACATCATCTTCTTTGTACGACAAAGTGACCAAAACAGTATCTGACTAACCAGTTGGCTGTGTTTCTGTGTCTTTATTTTTTTATTTTTATATTCTAAAAAAAAAAAAATACTGTGGCAAGGGTGGCTCAGCTATTTTTTTTTTTTTTTTTTTTTTTTGAGATGGGGTTTCACTCTGTCTCCCAGGCTGGAGTGTGGTGGCCCCATCTCTGCTTACTGCAGCCTTCGCCTCCCAGGCTCAAGGGATCCTCTCACCTCAGCCTCTAGTGACTGGGACTACAGGCGAGTGCCATCACGCCCAGCTAATTTTTTTTTTTTTTTTTTATAGAGGCAAGGTATCACTATGTTGCCCAGGATGGTCTTGAACTCTTGGACTAAAGTGATCTGCCTGCCTCGGCCTCCCAAAGTGCTAAAGTGCTGGGATTACAGGCATGAGCCACCGTGTCCGGCCCTCAATTTTTTCTTTTTGTGGAGACACAGTCTCAGTATGTTGCCTAAGCTGGTGTTGAACTCCTGGCCTCAAACAATCCTCTCGCTCCAGCCTCCCAAAGTGCTGGGATTACTGGTGTGGGCCGCTGCACCAGGTTTGTTCCTGTGTCTTTGGGTGTAAGCAGTATCTCAACAGTCTCAATTAGTCTCAAAATTAACTTTATTTTAGACTAGTTCAGAAAGGCTTCAACTAAGAAAGCTAGAAAAATTATAGATCTGAATTTAAAAAAATTTTTTTAATCTGTTTTGAGAGGTACTAGTCAAATACATTTTAAGATGTCCTTTTACTGGAATTTGTCTGATGTTTTTCTCATTAGACTGGAGTTACGGGTTTTAGGAAGGAAGACCACAGAGTTAAAGTGCCATTTCATCACATCATATCAAGGGTACATGCTATCAACATGATTTATGACTGTTAGTATTGACCTTGACTGTTCATATTGACCTGAAATAATGTTTGTGAGGTTTCTACAGTGTGAATTTACTTTTTTTCCCTCCTTTTCTGTACTGTATTCTTTGAAGGGAAGTCACTGTTTGTAGCCCACACTTAAGGAATGGGGAGTTCCTTGATCTTAGGGTGGAGTACCTACCTAATTTATTTGAAATTCTTTTTTTTTTTTTGAGACAGAGTCTCACTCTGTCGCCCAGGCTGGAGTGCAGTGGCGTGATCTCTGCTCACTGCAAGCTCCGCCTCCCAGGTTCACGCCATTCTCCTGCCTCAGCCTCCCGAGTAACTGGGACTACAGGCGCCCGCCACCACACCTGGCTAATTTTTTTTTCATATTTTTAGTAGAGACGCGGTTTCACTGTGTTAGCCAGGATGGTCTCCATCTCCTGACCTTGTGATCCGCCGACATCGGCCTCCCAAAGTGCTGGGATTACAGGCTTGAGCCACCTCGCCCGGCCAACATGTATAACATTTAATCTTTACAACAATGATTAGTTGAGTCATGTTAGGCAAGTTACCCTCTTTGCCTCAATTGCCTTATTATTAAATAGGGATAATAATATCAACTTAAGGGTTTTAAGGATTAAATGAGTAAATACATGTGAAGTGCTTAGGGTAGTGCCTGGCACATAATATATGTTCAAGAAGTGTGTCTTAAATAGGGAGCAACGTGAAGATGGTATTGTTATGATGATTGATAAAACTGAGGATCAGCTGGTTTGTGGCACAGCAAGGTTTACAACTCAATCTGTCTACCTCCAGAGCTCAACATGACTCCAGGTTTACACTAAATTTAATCTAGAGTAGAGCTTTCTGCAGTAAGATTTCCTTCAAGCAACTGTTCTACTGCCATGGCTTTGCCAAAGTGAAAGATTCTAAAAATGAAATTACCCTCTTTAGTGGATCTTATAATAAAAAAGTAACTAGGAAAACAGTGGCAAAAATCTTGGAAAATTTCAAAATAATATTACTGAGTGATTTCTTTTCACTTTGAAAAGGGTTTACTTCGGAATTTTATTAAATATATCTTGTTTTCTCAACACATTTGAAATACACATTCTACAAAATTTTCTTTTTTTTTTTTTTTTTTTTGAGACGGAGTCTTGCTCTGTCGCCCAGGCTGGAGTGCAGTGGCCAGATCTCAGCTCACTGCAAGCTCCGCCTCCTGGGTTTACGCCATTCTCCTGCCTCAGCCTCCCGAGTAGCTGGGACTACAGGTGCCCGCCACCACGCCCAGCTAGTTTTTTGTATTTTTTAGTAGAGACGGGGTTTCACTGGGTTAGCCAGGATGGTCTCGATCTCCTGACCTTGTGATCCGCCCGTCTCGGCCTCCCAAAGTGCTGGGATTACAGGCTTGAGCCACCGCGCCCGGCCTACAAAATTTTCTTTATAAGACCAGGCGTGGTGGCTCATGCCTGTAATCCCAGCACTTTGGGAAGCTGAGGCAGGCAGTTCAGTTGAGTCCAGGAGTTCAAAACCAGCCTGGGCAAGATGGTGACACCCCATCTCTACAAAAAGTAAGAAAGTTAGCTGGGCATGATGGCACATACCTGTGGTCCCAGACATGTGAGGTGCTGAGGCAGAAGGATTGCCAGAGCCCAGGAAGTCGAGGCTGCAGTGAGCCGTGTTCGTGCTACTGCATGCTAGCCTCAGTAACAAAGCAAGACCCTGTCTCAAAAAAAAAAAGATACAATTATTGTATATTTAAGACTTCTGGCTGGGTAGTTCATGCCTGTAATATCAACTCTTTGGGAGGCTGAGGCAGGAGGATTGCTTGAGCCTGGGACTTCGAGACCAGCCTGGGCCACATAGTGAGACCCTGTCTCTACAAAAAAATTTAAAAATTAGACAGATGTGGTGGTACATGCCCCAGTAGTCCTAGCTACTCAGGAGGCTGAGGCAGGAGGCTCACTTGAGGTTGGGAGGTTGAGACTAGAGTGAGCAGTGATTGCACCACCATACTCCGCCTAGGCAATGGAGCAATACCCTGTCTCAAGAAACAAAAAGACTTCTGTGACTTGATGAAATGGTGCCATTTTAGAAATTTTACACTAGAGTACAAAGCACTATGCTCAATGCTGGGATAATGAATAAGACTGAGTTCCTTCTTTCAAAGGAGATATGCACACAAGAAAAATGTTAAGAGTGAAAGTGAAGTGTAGCCTATGGGATGAGTATAGGCAGATGATCCAGCTTCAAGGCTCTAAGTGGGAATTTTTAAGTTTTAAAGCTTTAAAAAGCATTATTTATCATCTAAGTGGGAGTTAAATAAAGAAAAAGTAAATGAAAACAATTTAATAATATAAAAAATATAAAATTATTATAAAAGATGCTGAAGCTCATTAAAAATCAGAAGGCATGGATGGGTATTAAAGTTAAAAGTAAAAGTTTTTTCAAAAAATTTCTTTGCTTAACCCTTAGACACACTCTCAGAAGTAGCCATGGTTAACAATTTTCTACAGCTCCTTCCAGAAAATGTTTATGTGCATTCAAACATGTACAATGTTGTCCTAGTTTTCTATGGCTGCTGTAACAAATGACCACAGACTTGGTGGCTTAAAACAACAGGATTTGTTCTCTCAAAGTATGGAGGCCAGAAATCCAAAATGAGTCTTATGGACCTACATCAAGGTGTCAGTCAGCGGGACCACACTCCCTCCAGAGGCCCTAGGAAAGAATCGGTTCCTTACCTCTTCCAGCTTCTGGTGGCTGCTGGCACTCCTAGGCCTGTGGCCATCTTACTTTACTCTGTTCTAATCTTTCTCTGATCCCTCTTCATATCACTTTCTCCATTGTGTCAAATCTCCTTCTGTCTTGCCCATAATGATATATGTGATTGCCTTTAGGACCTACCCAGATAATCCAGGGTAATCCCCCATCTCAAGATCCTTAATTTAATCACATCTGCAAAGACCCTTTTTCCAAATAAAGTAACATTTACAAGTTCCAGGGATTACAACTTGATCTCTTTGGGGGTCATTATTAGCTTACACAAATGCATATGTAAATGTGTATGTGAGACATATATATACACACACACACATATATACACACACACACAAAAAAGGAATTAGACTTCATATACTGTCTTGCAAATTTCTTCTTAAAACTTAATGGATTCCTTCCACATTGGCACATTTGACCCTTGAGCAATGCCAAGGTTAGGGATCCCCCTGTGCAGTGGGAACTTCACATATAACTTTAGATTCCCCCAAAACTTTACTAATAGCCTACTGTTGACCAAAAGCCTTATTGATAACATAAACAGTTGTTTAACACATATTTTGTATGTTATATGTATTACATATTGTATTCTTACAGTAAAGTAAGCTAGAGAAAAGAAGATGTTAAGAAAATCAGAAGGAAGAAAAAATATTTTTTCTCGCTTCATTGTTCAGGGTGGAGTGCTGTGGTCCTCTCTTGACTCACTCTTCCTCGGCTCAGGCAGTCCTTCCACCTTAGCCTCCCGAGTAGCTGGGACTAACAGGTGTGCACCACCATGCCCAGATAATTTTTTATTTTTATTTTTAGAGACAGGGTTTCACTTATTGCCCAGTAAATAGAAAATATATTTACTATTCATTAAATGGAAGTGGATCATCATAAAGGTCTTCATCCTTGTCATCATCCTCATGTTGAATAGGCTGAGGAAGAGGAGGGGTTGGTCCTGCTGAATTAGGGGTGACGGGCAGAAAAAAATTCACATGCAAGTCAACCTGTGTGGTTCAAATCCATGTTATTAAAGGGTCAGCTGTATTTATATAGTTACTTCTGTCTTCCATATCATCTTTTGTTTTCTTTAAATATTTGCAAAGCAATTTTTGTATAGATGAATGTCTCATTTTTTGTGTATGGTATAAAAACAATAGTGTAAAATTTACCGTCTTAACCATTTTTAAGTGTACAGTTCAATAGTGTTAAGTATATTCAGATTGTTATGAAACAGATCTCCAGAACTTTCTCATCTTGCTAATGTGAAACTCTGTATCTAAATATTTCTCCTATCCCCCTCCTGAGGCACACCCCTACCCTATCTTTGGTTACTACCATTCTACTTTCTGGTTCTATGAATTTATGAATTTGCATACCTCATAAAAGTGGGATCATACAGTATTTGGCTTTTTTTGTGACTGTTAGTAGATTTTTTTTCTCTAATTTTTAAAATGTTTAATTCACTCATAAACACAGCACAGGGTATTATCCATTTGTGTGTGCATGTACACATATACTCATTGTACTATGTTTATTGCGGTTAACTGAAGTCCTGTGTCACTAGAATGCTACCTAACAGAAAATGTTGGTCATACCTCTTGTGGTAAATATTTGTTGGGTACTTATTTTGTATCACACATTGGGAGAAAAAGATAATTAAGATACATTCCAGCCCTTGCCCTTGAGGCACTCACAATCTGATGAGAAAGGCTGATCTGCAAACCATTACTCTCAGAATAGCGTTAAGCTTGATGGGAATATAATGAAGGAAGATCTTAATTACCTCATTCAGAGGTATTCTTTACAGTTAAATGCATTTTAGAATGAGATTGTCTTGGCAGTTCAAAAATCAGACTATTTTAATCTGAATTAGTTTTTTACTTGGCAACTTTATTTATTTATCTACCCCGCCCCCACCCAAGTAAGGAAACGGTACTTGGCAACTTTAACTTAGGGTTCTCTAAAACCTTCAGAATAAGAGTAACCTGAGTCTGTTCTCTGGTGGAGCAATATTCATTACCGTTCTTTGGATTCTTAAATTTCTGCTTTACTCCTGTTGGGGATAGGAGAAATTGGGTTTCTTACAAATGGTCTTTAAGCTTACTACATTGATTCCTGTACTGATATGATGATGGCCTAAGGCTTTAAGGAGGTGTGTTGATTCATCTAAATTAGGTAGAGTAATACGGACTTAAAAAGCACATATCTTTTCTGTTGGTATGATGGGAGACACAAAATGCGGTCAAACCTTGTAAACTAGGATTCAGGACAAACTCTTCCTCCAAAAAGAAAATTAAAACTAGTTGCTAACCTTTGGAGATCTCAGAGACTAGGACTTAACTCCTTGAAATATTAATGCTGTTTCTACTACAATTTTCTTAAGAACTCCTCATATTAAATTAGGTGACTGCACCTTACAATTGTATTGGCATGCAAGATTACTTACATAGACTTGTACATTTATTTACATTGACTTTTAGGGCAATTTTTGAAAGATCATATTTTACACACGAAAAGGGGAAGGTTATTTTTCTTTTTTTTCTTTTATAGAGGTAAGGTTTCACTCGGTTGTTCAGGGTGGAGTGTTGTGGTGCAGTCTGGCTCACTGCAGCCTAGTCCTGGGCTCGGGATCCTCCCACCTCAGCCTCCGCAGTAGCTGGGACTACAGGCTTGTACCACCATGCCCAGCTAATTTTTTATTTGTAGAGAGGGGTCTCCCTTTGTTGCCCAGGCTGGTATTTTTCTATTTTACCTTCTGTTACCTTCCTGCTCATCTTGTATCATTGACCAGGATTCCTCCTCCAGTTTTGTAAAGAAGGAATTCTGTGAAAAGGTGAGGTGGAGCATTCTAGGTTCTTTTCCGGGCCTTTGAGTTGCCATTTGAAGAACTGCTCAAGTCCAAAGGAGTTTAATGAAGTAAGCAGCTTACATATAATGAGGGGCTATGTATTTACCTTGATGCTTTGGCTGTTACCTGCAGTAATTTTTTTCAGACTTGGAGGAGGGATTAGGATTGTAATAGTGGGAACTGGTCATCTCCTTTGTTTCTGGAATATTATGTGTAATACCACCAAAAAAAGAGGTCCACCGAACCGCAGTAGTCTTCCTAGTTGGTCCATCATTTGCCTCTTGCCTTGGAAAGCCTATGACCTGGAAGCAGCGCCTGAGGCCTGCAAACCTCTGGGCGAAGATACACTGCGGCCCCTTTAAGCTTTCAGTATGTGCGAAGAGAGGAACTGAGGGTGGGGCGGGCACTCTGGCAGTGGCGCTCCGGGCCCCGCCCTCGGAGGAGGCGTTTCCCAGCGGTCTGCAGCACCAATGCTGCTGCCGCCGCCGCCGCCGCCACAGCCTGCCGGGTATTCCTGCTGATCCTGCTCGGACCTTAGGTCCCCTGACCTCTCCCTGCCCGGGGAGCGTAAGTGTCAAACCACGGGCAAGGGGCAAGCATCCCGAGACCGTGCTGCAAGTCTTGGTGGACAGTACTGGGGACTTTCCTGGCCTATCAGAGGCTAAGACGGCGAAAGAGCATAAACAATGCCGGCTGCAGTGAGCTAAAGCCAGGGCATCTGCTCTACTTCTGGGTGGTGACAGCAGCCGTAGGGTGCTTGTTTGGGTATGCAGTGGGTGAGCAGTGCCCACGACCTGGCTTTGCCCCCGCCTGGTTCTTACTTGGGGTGAGGAGAGGTTTGCTTTTACCAGAGTATAACCCATTTGAGCTGAATGGGTGGAGCTGAATCTCTTGCTCTGGGCCTTGGATCCTTACCCCGGTATTTGAAGACCTTGGTAGCTTTGGGATGAGTAAGCATTAGGTTTTCATCTACCTTGGTACAGTCGAGCAGCAACTCCACGTTGTCCTAATTCACAGCAGGTTTAGCTTTCTGTCTCTCCAGAGGCCTGTATTGGTGGTATCCCATACCCCTTTTGGATATGTTGACAGTGATCATCTCTTAGGAAGAGTCCAGTTAACCTTTTTTCCTCCTGATACGAAGAGCACCGTGTGAAAGAGACAGCTCTTTACCCCTCTCTGTCTCTAAAGGAATTTGTGGGACACCGCCATCCCAAGATTAGGAAAGCAAACACACCAAAGTTTGAGATAATCTGCTAGAAAACAGTTCAGATTTCTGGCTGCCTGGTAATGCAGAATACTCCAGCAAGAGGATAACACTTGTCCTTGTTAATGGGAAATACCTGGAGACAGTGAGGTTTTTTTAATTTGAGGGAAAGTCTTGTCATTTTTGCCACCTGCTACTCAGAGATGGGATTTTGTCAGATTTTGGTTAAGTAATAAAAATCTTAAGTTTTCTATGACAGTTACATAGTTGTTATGTTTCTTTAATCCAGTTGTCCTTCCTAGACATGGTTTGAGTAGATTTCTGGGCATGTGTATGCACTGCTTTTTTTTTTTTTTAACAATTTTTTTTTTATGAGCCTATCATCACACTTAGTGGTCATTCAAATAGGTTGCTTTTTGATGCAGCAGAAGTTTTTCTCAAACTTCTGTTCACATAATTCTGTGCTTCTGCAATAGCATCTCCTTAGCCAGAAGTGAGAGTCCAGGAATGGTAATCAAATTCAGATCTCTTGTATTGTGATAGTGAAGAGCTTTTGTAGGTCAAGAGCTTGCGAATTTGCCATAAAATAGTCGTACTGCCAGTGGTTTTTTTCTAAGTAGAAGAGAAAATAATCTGTACAGTAGCTCTGTAATTACTCTTATAGATTGTCAAAATACAGGAATTTAAACTAAAAAGACACCACATTTGGGCCCATGGGTTGTAGGGAAGAGAGATAGACTGAGAAGTAGGAGACATAGGTTCTAGGCCCAGCTCTAATATTACTCATGACTTAATCTCTCTGTCCCTTACTTTTAACTGGTTGGTTAATGAGAAAATGCACAGATTTTGGGGTCTCTTTTATGATGGGATATAGTGCATATTTAATAGGAAATTTGTTATTTATTTGAACACTAAACTGAAAAATCAGACAATTTGGAATTTATTCTAAGTTCTGCCTTCATGTATAACCTTGAAAACGTTTCTTAACCTCTAGTCTACAAATAAACAATTACACCTAAACCTTTTCAGCGATAACATGGACTATATGGTATTTGAGCTCTTAGGTAGACATTTTTAGATCAGCGGTATATGATTATAATATTTCTGTAAAACATACTTATTTTAGCTGGCCTCCTTGTCTTTGCCTCTGTTTTAGACTGGGATAAAAATCTGAGAGCTCTGAATAATTGAAATTTCTGAATATGTATCTTTAGTAGGGACTAGATCAGATAAACCACAGCAAGCATTATATATAGTTCAAATTAATCTTATTAATGCTTCTCTTTGTTGGCAATTTTATTTGCTCTTTAGGCATCAAACTCTATTGTGTACCAAAAACTTGGCTTCTTATATCTGTTTATAAAATCCAGATCAGTCTGCTCATCCCTATATGATACTCTAATTTTTTGAGAAACTTCCAAATGGTTTTACACAGCAGCTAGACCATTTGGCATTCAACTTTAAAAATGCACAGATATAATAATTTTTATTGTATTTTACAGACATCCAGTATTCAGTTGGTGGGGGTGGTGGGGGAAGACTGGTCCTGAGTTTGAAAAGCACATTTTGATGAGCATGTGAACTGTTTCCAGCTTTTGACTATTACGAACAACATTGCTCTGACTGTCGCTATATAGGTTTTCTGGTGTAATTTGCATCAGCTTCTAGGCTATACACCTAGGAATAGAGTTGCTGGGTTGTAGGGCATGTGTATCTGATAATGCCATACAGTTTTCCAGACTGTTAAACTATTCTGTCTCCCATCATTGCTGTATTTGAGTTCCTGCAGATTCTCTCGACTCCTTTAAATTACGCTGCTGCTGTTTCATGGCAATCCTAGGGGTTTTGAAGAAGAGTCTTAGTGAAGTTCCACATATCCTAATAAACTTTTACAATTCCATCTTTCTCTGGGATATTTTCTTCTTTGCGATGGGAGGGAAGAAGATGTAAAGGAAGAAGCATAGACTGCATCTTAGTTTAATTTCATTACTTACCAGTTTTGTTGTTTTTGCAGGTTACTTGCTCTTTATGAATCTAGTGTAAAATGAGAATATATTTCTTTCATGTAGTTGATGTTAGTACAAAGTGAATTAGCATGTTTTAAAAGTACTTTGCACAGTGCCTGATTCGGAATAGATAATATCAGAGTATATATTCAGTAAACAAATATTTATTGAAAACATATTTTGTGTCAGGCCAGAACTAGGGATGGAGAATTAAGGAGGACCTCTTCTATGTTATTTTTAATATTGAAAAATTGGCCAGCTTGGCAACATAGTGAGACCCCATCTCTACAAAAAACTGAAAAATTAGTTGGGCATGGTGACACGCGCCTGTAGTCCTAGCTACTCGGGAGACTAAAGCGAAAGAATCACTTGAACCTGGAGGCGGAGGTTGGGAGGATCACTTGAGCCCAGGACGTTAAGGTTGCAGTGAGCTGTGATCACACCACTGCACTCTAGCCTGGGTGACAGAGTGAGACCCTGTCTCAAAAATGAAAAAGAAAAATTGGAAACAAATGTCCAATGGTAGGGATGATAATTATGGTACATTCATAAAATGAAATACTATGTAGACTTTAAACATCGTAGTCTCAAATCTGGGAAAATGTTTGTGATCATATAAGAAAAATGTTATAAGAGGATTATGCCTATCTTTTTCATATAATTTATATACTACATGTGTATTAAAAAAAACTGGAAGGAGTCAAGTGGATACATAATTTAGTGTTCATCATGGTTATTAGGTGGTGGTGAAATTGTGTTTTAATACTTATGTTTTTTCTGTAGTTACTAAATTTTCTGCAGTTAACACACATTACTTTTATAATAAGAAAAAGGTGTTGTCTAGATAGATAGCATAGGGGTGGTTGTGGTGGCTCACAATCAGTGGGATCACTTGAGCCCAAGAGTTCGAGACCAGTCTGGGCAATATAACGAGACCTTGTCTCTACAACAAATTTCAAAATTAGCTGAGCATAGTGGTGCATACCTGCAGTCCCAGCAACTCCGAGCTACTCGGGAGGCAGAGGTGTAAGGATCACTTGAGCCCAGGAGGTGGAGGTTGCAGTGAGCTAAGATCGTGTTCCCTCCACTCCAGCCTGGATGACAGAGTGAGATGCTGTCTCAAAAAAAAGAAGATAGGTAGCATAAAGTTATTAAAAGGATGTTGACTGTAAGCCTCACTAAAAAAAAAAAAATGGTTTACATAAAGAATACGTATAAAGGTTCATTCAGGGATTTAATTTTGTAGTCGTTTATGTAAACATTGACTAGTCATGTTTGCCAGAATGAAGGAGCTTGGCAGCATCAACACTTTTACATATTGATTATTTTCTTTGTTTTCTTTTATTTACTTGTTTATTTATTTTGTTGAGATGGAGTCTGTCACCTAGGCTGAAGTGCAGTGGTGCGATCTCAGCTCACTGCAAGCTCCATCTCCCAGGTTCAAGCCATTCTCCTGCCTCAGCCTCCCAAGTAGCTGGGACTACAGGCACCCACCACCACACCTGACTAATTTTTTTTTTTTTTTTTTTTTTTGAGACGGAGTCTCGCTCTGTCGCCCGGGCTGGAGTGCAGTGGCCGGATCTCAGCTCACTGCAAGCTCCGCCTCCCGGGTTTACACCATTCTCCTGCCTCAGCCTCCCGAATAGCTGGGACTACAGGCGCCCGCCACCTCGCCCGGCTAGTTTTTTGTATTTTTTTTTAGTAGAGACGGGGTTTCACCGTGTTAGCCAGGATGGTCTCGATCTCCTGACCTCGTGATCCGCCCGCCTCGGCCTCCCAGAGTGCTGGGATTACAGGCTTGAGCCACCGCGCCCGGCCAATTTTTTGTTTTTTTAGTAGAGATGGGGTTTCACTGTGTTAGCCAGGATGGTTTCGATCCTGACCTTGTGATCTGCCCGCCTTGGCCTCTCAAAGTGGTTGGGATTACAGGCGTGAGCCAGTGCACCTGGCCCCCATATTGATTATTTTCTATAAGTAATTCTAGGTGAAAGTATGACTTTTTCCAAAACTTTTTTCTTGGCCTTTTAAAAGGCCAGATAGCTCAGCAATTCAGTTTTATTCTAGCTTTGTTTTATATCTAAGAAGTTCTCATTTGTGAAAATATATAAGCATCATTTTTTAAAAAACAAATTTTTGGTTTTTTTGAGACAGGGTCTTGCTCTGTTGCCCATGCTGGAGTGTAGTGGCATGATCACAGCTCACTGCAACTTCTGTCTCTTGGGCTCAAGCAGTCCTCCCACCTCAGCTTCCTGAGTAGCTGGGACTACAGTCACACACCACTACACCTGGCTGATTTTTGTATTTTTAGCATAGACAGAATTTCATCATGTTGCCCAGACTTGAATATATTTATATTTATATTTTTTGAGTGACTTTATTTATTTTTTTTGAGATGCAGTCTCACTCTTTGCCCAGGCTAGAATGCAGTGGGATGATTTTGGCTCACTGCAACCTCTGCCTACCAGGTTCAAGTGATTCTTCTGTGTCAGCCTCCCAAGTACCTGGGACTGCAGGTGTGCACCACCACACCCAGCTAATTTTTGTATTTTCAGTAGAGATGGGGTTTCACCATGTTGACCAGACTGGTCTTGAACTCCTGACCTCAGGTGATATGCCCGCCTCGGCCTCCCAAAGTGCTGGGATTGCAGGCGTGAGCCACCACCGTGCCCTGTCTTTTGAATGACTTTTAAAAAAAAAAAGTTAATATTAATTGAATTAAGTGGGGATCTGACCAAAGAATGGGATTTTTACTCTTGTTATTGCATGAATGATATAATAATCTCAGAAAAGTTATTTTTGTCTTATGAGATTGCCTGATTGCTAAGTAGGTTTCTACCTTTATCTGACCAGGAAATACTCTTAATTCTAAGGAAAACCTGGAAGCACAATGGGAGATGACAGTGAGTGGTTGAAACTGCCAGTTGATCAGAAATGTGAACACAAGGTAAGACTCTTCTGGAATTCGATTTCAGTGTCATTGGCTTGTTTTGTCAGCAGTTATACTATCATCTTACTTAGAAGCATGTGAAAACATTGGCAGTTTCAAAAATACTGAAGCCTTGTTAGGTATGTTATTTTTTCTCATTGAAAATAGGTTTCTCTAGCTCAACTAAAAATTTTTTTGAGTCTCTGGAAAGAATTCCAAGAAAAGATACTAGTGAAGTGAAAAGTAAGTGGTATCTATAAAAAGTTAGTAACTGGCTAGTTTTTTCATCTCCTTCTATATACAGTACAATATACTTCTGATACTTAAGTAGTTACTAACATTTTATTATATAGAGACTCTTCTTTGGAGATGTGTTCTGAATTTGGCCTTAGAAATCCAACATTTTTTGGTTCTCTGATGTATATAATCTGCATTCCAGTATTTACCCTCAGAATCTACCAATCTTTATTTTCTGGTTTAAGCTAATAAGAGACAATTTATCACATCATGTCATTATTTGGTGGGCATCCTTTCAGATTATCTTATTTTTTCCCCAACTATACCTCTAGTTTCTTTTATTTTTAATCATTTTAAAAACTACAAACATCTACCATCTGGTGGATTTTAGAATTTCATTTCTTCTTGTAAATGTAGTCTACTCAAAGTCCTCAGGTTAACCACTTTATGTTCTTGACAGTTCTTTTAAAGTTTGTTTTGAATTTGAGTATTCAAGATTTATGGTTGTTGATTACTAAAAATACTGAATAAAATATACTAACTTACACAGTTGTATACATACAGTTCTACATATGTAGAGTAGAAATTTGGAGCCATGGTCCCTATATCCTCCACAGAACCATTCCTTCATCCTATATAATAAATTAGCCAAGGCTGAATACTGTATCAAAAATCAACATGTAGCTCTTCAAATAAGACCAGATTAACAGTGAGCTAGTTGGTTTTTATTCTAATTCGCATAGAAATTGTTGGTATGTAGTACATTAAATTGCAACAAAAATTTTGGGGCACATTTTGGAACTTATTTAGAATCGTAACTATTTATAATGCTTTTTTTTTTGGTAGATAATGTATTTTCTCGCTGAAAGGGGCAGACAAAATAGATAAATCTTAAAGGTTTTCCAATTTTTGAGTGATTAATATGTGCTAAGAGTTTTTCAATCTCGTGTGATTTGGTGCTTTTTTTTTCATTTTTTGAGCATTTATTATGTGTTTTTGAAACTTAAAGAATAGAGATATTAAATCTGGTTTAGGGAACACTCATTCTACTTTATAGAATGAGATGTTGCCCAATTTAAAAAAAAATCTGGTTTAAATTGATTAGTAAATGTACAACTATGATATTAATTTATGTTATGCTTCACTCTAATGTTGCAGAATAGGTAATGCCTTCTTCCTAATGAACTCTTCTTATAGTGGGTTAGGCAGCATTCCTTCCTTAGAAGGAACAGTTTTTTCTGTGAGCATAGCACCTGCCCCAAATTACATTTTCATTTAGACAAATAACATGTAAATTATTTCTGTTTTTCAATCATATGTTGATCCTTCTGTCTCTTTGATCTAATAGTGTAGAGGACAAACATCTAATTCTTCACTAATGCCTAACACAGTAAATGCAGATTTGATCATCCCACGAACTAACTTCTCATTTAACTGCCCCCAAATCATTTCATTGCTTTCCCATTGATCTTAGAATAATGAGTGGAATCTTTCCTTTGGCCTTCATAGTCCTGCATGGTCTGGCCTTTTCCAGTCCTCTCCTGCTTATTTTGTACCATGCTCCCCTTCTCTTTCTTTATAGGAGTGGGAAATACCATATTCCCTGCTGCCATAGGGCCCTGGAGTATACTGTTCCTTCTGGAATGTTCTTTCTCCCCCTTTGCCACTCTTTCCTGATTCGTTCCTATTTGTCTTTCAGGGCTCAGCTTAATTACCGTTTCTCAGGAAAATTTTTCTTAACACTGAGACAAAGCCTTTTATAGTGTATACTTTTATAGCACCAAGTTGCTTCTCCTTTGTAGTACTTAATGTTTTGTTAATTTTAAACTTATTTGTATGATAGCTTAATGTCCCCTCCTGCTGGAGTGTAAGCTCCACAAGGGCCAGAGCTGAATTGATTTTTGTTTATTAAACATCTGTTTAATAAATTAATGGAAAAAGAATACCTCAGTAAAAATGTCTGAAATCTACTGGCTGAAATTAATATACAGTGTAATATAAAGCTGCCTAATGATTATACAAAAATAGAACCAAAAAACAGCATATACTTTGGAGATGGGGGCAGTTTCATCAGGGTGATTTCTCATGTTTGAGTTGTCACATCTTTAATGCAATATTATAAAGAAGTAATAACTAATACTTAGATACAATGTGAGATTCATTTATAATGGCCTATTATGAATGGCAGAGTATCATAAACACTAAACACTTGTAAAAAGTTTATTAGCTAATCTTTTTTGAAAACTGCCAATTTCTTAAACTCTTTTTTTGTTTCCAGTCATGGGGTCCTTTGTTCACATTACCTGACATGGGGTATTCATTTTTACTCTCACACCCTCCCCCTCAAATTAACAGTAGATGATAATATCATTAAATTGTGTTTCGTTTCAAAATACTACTTTTCTTTTAGCTGTGGAAAGCAAGGTTAAGTGGGTATGAAGAGGCCCTGAAGATCTTCCAGAAAATAAAGGATGAAAAGAGCCCAGAATGGTCCAAATTTTTAGGATTGATCAAAAAATTTGTCACAGATTCCAATGCAGTGGTTCAATTGAAAGGATTAGAAGCTGCACTTGTTTATGTTGAAAATGCCCATGTAGCAGGAAAGTAAGTACTTTCTTTCCAACTTTACTGATAAAAACCCCTGTTTGGTGTTACATAAGTTATGTGTGTTTATAGATGATTGTCCTTAGTTATTAGCAGTTTTAGAATAGATGAATTTTCTTACTTTCATAGTTTCTTTTTTTTTTTTTTTTTTTTTTTTTGAGTCTCATTCTGTCGCCCAGGCTGGAGTGCGGTGGCCAGATCTCGGCTCACTGCAAGCTCCGCCTCCCGGGTTTACGCCATTCTCCTGCCTCAGCCTCCCGAGTAGCTGGGACTACAGGCGCTCGCCACCGCGCCCGGCTAGTTTTTGGTATTTTTTAGTAGAGACGGGGTTTCACCGTGTTAGCCAGGATGGTCTCGATCTCCTGACCTCGTGATCCGCCCGTCTCGGCCTCCCAAAGTGCTGGGATTACAGGCTTGAGCCACCGCGCCCGGCCTCATAGTTTCTTAATACTTGTTTTTCATTCAGTCTTTATTCCCCGAAATCTAAATGGTACATGAGATCTGTAGAGGAATAAATTAGAAATAATATTTTGAGAGTTTACTTTAAGGTTTGATGACCAAGTGGTTTTCCTTTTAAGCTTTTTGTATGGGAATTATTCTAAACTAAAAGCAAGAGTCTTTACTAACTTCAAAAATAAACTGAGAGATTGTCAGTAAAGGAATTATCAGAATTTCACTGAAGAGATTTGGGCATTATAAAAAACTAAATTTTTTACAAGGGTTCTTAGGTGATGTTAGAATCACGTCTTTCTCCCTGTGTTCATTAGGCATTTTTATTTCTTGGGGGAGGTAATGCTTACTAAACAACCTCAGTGACTCCTGGCCTGTTTAACTTGATCTGTGAATGACAGATTTCTAGTCATCCTACTATCCTATACCTCATAGACCTGATTTTCCTAACTCTGGTCTCTGGGTTATTGAAAGGAACCCTCCATACGAAAAAAAAGTTGAAACACTTAATTGCACAAGAAATATATACTTGACTTACTTCAAAGATTATACCAGTAAAGATCATTATTAATTCGACAATTTGGTTAACTGGCATCACTGGGTTTCCTTTACCATTAGTAAAACTATCACTTTTTAATTTCTCTTCTGATACCAGAAGCTATTTTTTGATAAATACTGCATATAATCTCAACCCACTCAGTTTTTCTAATTCCCAGTAGTATAGGTTTCATTTCATTTAGAAGAGATTCAAAGCAGTAAAGTTATTGTAAAGTCTTATTAAGGAGTCAAGAGTAGTCTTTTGTTATTAAAGGTACATATCCATTCCCTCTGCGAAGAAATCCTCTTTTCCTAAAAAGTGTTAAAAACGACTTAAAAATTTTTTTTGCCCAGATGCAGTGGCATGCGCCTATAGTCCTAGCTACTCAGGAGGCTGAGACAGGAAGATCGCTTGAGCCCAAGAGTTTAAGGTTACAATGAGCTATAATCCCACCACTGCACTCCAACTGGGTAACGGCACAAGACCCTCTCTCTTTTTTGTTTTTTTGTTTTTTTGGTTTTTTTGAGACAGAGTTTTGCACTTGTTGCCCAGACTGGAGTGCAATAACGCGATCTTGGCTCACCACAACCTCCACCTCCCGGGTTCAAGCGATTCTCCTGCCTCAGCCTCCTGAGTAGCTGGGATTACAGGCATGCGCCACCACACCTGGGTAATTTTGTATTTTTAGTAGAGATGAGGTTTCACCATTTTGGTCAGGCTGGTCTTGAACTCCTGACCTCAGGTGATCCGCCTGTCTCAGCCTCCCAAAGTGCTGGGATTACAGGCATGAGCCGCTACACCCGACTGAACCTGTCTCTTTAAAAAATAAATAAATAAATAAATAAATAAAAATAAAAGCAAGCATTCTGTAACCCTACTTTTGTAAAATATATTTGTATGTCCATACACACACACACTTAGAGAAAGGTCTGGAAGGAGGGATATCAAAAAGTTGAAAGAAGTTTTCTCTGGGTGGTGGGATATCAAGGGATCTTTACTTTTTTGTTTGAATGTTCTACATTTATAAACTGTTACTATGTCTGCTATGACGTGTCTTAAAATTTTGTGGTTAACATAAGTTTTTAAAATATTCTTGAACATAAATTTAAAAATTAAAGACTCATTTACTGTATTTCTAGCATTTGTAAAAGTATTTGTACACCCCCTTTCCATGACCATTTTCCAATTCTTACTACTAAAGTGGGGTCTTTGTTCTTTATAATATGTTACAGAACCACAGGAGAAGTTGTGTCAGGTGTTGTAAGTAAAGTATTCAACCAACCTAAAGCCAAAGCCAAGGAGCTGGGCATAGAGATCTGTCTTATGTACATAGAGATTGAGAAAGGAGAGGCTGTGCAAGAAGAGCTCTTGAAAGGCTTGGACAATAAGAATCCCAAGATCATAGTGGCCTGTGTAGAGACATTGAGGAAAGCCTTAAGGTAAGACTTTGTTTTAGTTCTGTTAACTAGAGCAGTAGTCCCCAACCTTTTTGGCACCAGGGACCCGTTTCATGGAAGACAGTTTTTCCACGGAAGAATTGTGTGTTGCAGATGGGGGATGGTTTTGAGATGAAACTGTTCCACCTCAAAAGGAGTGTGCACATCCCGCACATGTGCATTTCGCAGTAGGGTTTACACTCGTATGAGAACCTTAATGCTCTGCTGATCTGGCAGGAGGCAGAGCTCAGGTGGTAATGCTTACTTGGCAGCTGTTCACCTCCTGCTCTGTGCCTGGTTCCTAACAGGCCACTGTACTGCTCCACAGCCCAGGGGTTAGGGACCCCTGAACTAGAGTATCTCAATTGAGTTTGGATTCCTGGTTTAAACAGAAATGGAAACTGCAGAATTTGACTTAGCATGCCAAAACAAGCAAGAAAAGTGACCTGAGCAAGGAAAGTCATTCCCCAAGTGTGACTAATTTTAGCCTTCAAGTGTGTTTTATAGTTATTTTATCTGAATCCCTTTCTAATGAAGATGAATAGAGATTTCTGACCTGTTATCAGATTAAGAATTGGGCTTTTCAACTGGGGGCAGTGGCTCGTGCCTGTAATCCCAGCACTTTGGAAGGCCGAGTTAGGAGGATCACTTGGGGCCAAGAGCTTAAGACCAGCCTGGGCAAGATGGCGAGA
This sequence comes from Macaca nemestrina, assembly GCF_043159975.1. Taxonomy (NCBI): domain Eukaryota; kingdom Metazoa; phylum Chordata; class Mammalia; order Primates; family Cercopithecidae; genus Macaca; species Macaca nemestrina. The sequence continues at coordinate 18,836,856 of NC_092136.1, forward strand.
CCCTGCCACTATAAAAAAGAAGCTAAGGGCCGGGCACGGTGGCTCACACCTGTAATCCCAGCACTTTGGGAGGCTGAGGTGGGTGGATCACAAGGTCAGGAGATCGAGACCATCCTGGCTAACATGGTGAAATCCCGTCTCCACTAAAAATACAAAAAATTAGCTGGGTGTGGTGGTGGGCACCTATAGTCCCAGCTACTTGGGAGGCTGAGGCAGGAGAATGGCAAGAACCCGGGAGGCGGAGCTTGCAGTGAGCCGAGATTGCGCCACTGCACTCCAGCCTGGGTGACAGAACGAGACTCCGTCTCTTAAAAAAAAAAAAAGAAGCTGAGGTAGGGAGGATTCCTTCAGTCTAGAAGTTCTAGGCTGCACTGAGCTGTGATTGTGCCACTGCAATTCAGCCTGGGTGAGAGAGCAAGACCTTGTCTCTTTAAAAAATAAATATGGCCAGGCTCAGTGGCTCACTTCTATAATCCCAGCACTTTGGGAGACTGAGGCAGGCAGATCACAAGGTCGGGAGTTTGAGACCAGCCTGGCCAACATGGTGAAACCTGTCTCTACTAAAAATACAAAAAAATTAGCTGGGCATGGTGGCGCGTGCCTGTAATTCCAGCTACTCGGAAGGCTGCGGCAGGAGAATCGCTTGAACCTGGGAGACAGAGGTTGCAGTGACCCGAGATCACGCCACTGCACTACAGCCTGGGCGACAGAGCAAGACTCAAAAATATATAAATAAATACATTTTAAAAATTGGCCTTTTGGTGGAAAAGCACTGCAAAAAAAAAAGTACTGGCCTTTTGTTGGAAAACTACTCCTCAGGGTATTTAAGCAGCTCTTTTTCTCTTGTTATCTTAAGTATAGACTTTTGAAGTCTATACTTTGAGATGTTGGCTAAAGATATAGTTTATGGACTAAAGCAAAGCTTTATTTAGGTGCCTTTTTAGTAAAGTAGAAGCAAATGCTATATGCCTTTAAAGAGAAGCACAGTGAAAGCAAATAGAAAAGTAACATTTACTCTTAATGTAGTAAGTTCTTTTCAACCCTAGACTTCCTTGTTGTTTGGCCATGAAATTTTTCATGGATAGGATCTCTTTCAGGAACAAGTGGCTGTAATTTGCTGTGGAAATCTGAATTAGACAGATCACTAGTTTGTTCAGATTTGGCAGTTCTTCTAATCTGATATCCTGTCCCCAAGTACTGTCTATATGAGATATTTTAGAAAGCGGCTGTAGTGAAACCCTCACAGAATGAAGATCATCCACCTCACCTCTCGTGATTTTGTGTATGACCTACATCTTGGAGAAAAATGTTTCCTTTGGTGTTTATCTTCTGTGAAAGTATAAAAACTCTTGAATTTTGTTGAATGATCTTTGATTTATAGGTCTTTAATTTTTTTTTTGCTTTGTTCATAATGTACTTTTATAAAATTTGACTTGCTTAGATTCTAATGTGAATGAAATTTCCTTGTTTCTAGCCGATTATGGTATAGCAAGCAAATGTTTTTCTGAGTAGTAAACAGTACGCTCATTCTATTATCTTAGAAATTTAGTGACTTGTCTTAGTTATCAGAACTATGCTTATATCAATAAATCTTTTATGTCCTTAGTGATGTCTGAATTTTAAAAATATACTATAATTTTTGGTGTTTTTGTTTTGTTTTGTTTTGTGTTTTGAGACAAGGTCTCGCCCTGTCACCCAGACTGGAGTACAGTGGTGCGATCTCAGCTCACTGCACCCTCCGCCCCTGGGTTCAAGCGATTCTTGTGCCTCAAGCCTCCTGAGTAGCTGGGACTACAGGTGAGCACCACCATGCCCAGCTAATTTTTGTGTTTTTAATAGAGATGGGGTTTCACCATGTTGTTTAGGCTGGTCTGGAACTCCTGGCATCAAGTGATCCCGCCTCAGCCTCCCAAAGTGCTGGGATTACAGATGTGAGCAACCGTACCTGGCCTATAATCTTCTATGTTTAAATTATAAGTTTCTAGTCTGGAGTGCTGTGTACTCTGGTTATTTCATTTTTTAGCTAAATTGGGAAAATAAGGGTAGGATAATAACAAGTTAGGTATATCTCATGTTTTCCTCATAGATGTTGTTATATATCCCATCCCTGTGTGGTTCTTTATTTGTCCTAAAGCATTTCAGAATCTATAGTTTAACTAGGTAGCTCTCTGGGACCCTCAAGAACCCTGAGGCCAAACTGCTTGATCCTGGGTTCCAGAGCTTGCTAAAGCTTTGTTAGTGAGAGCTTCAGGTGACCAGAAACATTTGTGGTACCTAAAACAGGTTTCTAGTACCCTTTTGTGTTTTCTATAGTGATATGTTTAGTATCAAAATTAGGTTTTATTTTATTAAGGTATCTATTTTCCATGTGGACTTGCTCCATCTTTTTTTTCCTTACAGAAGTAGACGTGGATAGAGAAAAAAGAGTCAGATGAAACAGTGATAATATATAGGAAGATTTAAGAAATCTCAAATGTTAGGTTCTTCAGGCACCATGTTAAATATCACTAAAACAAAACGGTTTATTGCCACTATAATTTCTAATTTTTTCTTTAATCGGCTGAGCCAAATATAAAGGCATTTTTAAAGAAATCTTAGAGATTATGTAGGTTATTCTCATGATATTTATACTTAAACTATATTGCATAGCCAGGTATCTTATTAAAAATTATTTTTTTATTGCGCCTGTAGTCCCACCCCCTCAGGAGGCAAGAAAATTACTTGAGTCCAGGGGGTGATGCTGCAGTGAGCTATGATTGTGCCACTGTACTCCAGCCTGGGTAACAGAGTAAGAAACTATCTCAATAATAATAATAATAATAATATAATTATTAATATAATAATAATAATTATTATTATTATTATCAAGGCCAGGAGCAGTGGCTCATGCCTGTATTGTTGCAGCACTTTGGGTTGGGAGGCTGAGGCAGACAGATTGCCTGAGCCCAGGAGTTCAAGACCAGCCTGGGCAACAAGGAGAAACCCCGTCTCTGCAAAAAATACAAAAAAAAAAATTAGCTGGGCATGGTGGTGCACCTTTATAGTCTCAGCTGCTTGGGGCACTGAGTCTGGAGAACAGCTTGAGCAGGGGAGGTCGAGGCTGCAGTGAGCTGTGATCACACCACTGCATTCCAGCCTGGATGACATAGTGAGACCCTATCTCCAAAAAATTAAAAACAAAAACCAAGAAAAAAAAATCGCTGGAGTACACTAGTAGCTATTACTGAATAATTTTGTTGCATTTGCTCACATGAGATAAATTTGTGCACATTAGATAATAGAAAAATAATACATTTGGGTCCTACTACTCATACAGAATTTCAGTATTCTTTCATAAATACATCTCTTCTGCTCTAGAATTTGATACTCAGAAATGGTAATAGTGATATTAGATAGCTAAAATTGGCCAGTTGGGAACATGGAAATGTAATCTATGACAGATATGTAAGGTTAAATACACTTTTTTTCTTTTTTTGAGATGGAGCCTTGCTCTGTTGCCCAGGCTGGAGTGCAGTGGCGCGATCTCGGCACACGGCAACCTCTGCCTCCCGGTTTCAGGTGATTCTTCCACCTCTGCCTCCCAAGTAACTGGGATTACAGGTGCCCACCATCATGCCTGGCTAATTTTGTGTTTTTATAGGGACAGGGTTTCCCCATATTGGCCAGGCTGGCCTTGAACTTCTGACCCCAGGTGATCTACCTGCCTCGGCATCCCAAAATGCTGGGATTACAGGTGTGAGCCACTGCGCCCGGCGAAATATGCTTTTTGAAAGAAGTCAAAATGCAACTATTTCCCCATAAAAAACTGATGCAGTGAAAGATTTAAGATGCTGAGAGTTACAGTGTGATAGCCACAAAGTCAGGAACAAAATACTGCCAGGATTTGTGATCTATCTAGGTAAATGAATCACTTTAATTATAGGAACTATTAAAGGTTTATTAAAAGTAGATTTCATTCATCTAAATATTTATAAACTAGTTTATATTTGTAAGCTTTATATATTTGAGGTATTAGACTGGGCATGGTGGCTCACAGCTGTAATCCCAGCACTTTAGGAGGCCAAGGTGGGTGGATCACATGAGGTCAGGAGTTCGAGACCAGCCTGGCCAACATGGTGAAACCCCGTCTCTACTAAAAATACAAAAATTAGTTGGGCGTGGTGGCACACGCCTGTAATCCCAGCTACTTGGGAGACTGGAACAGGAGAATCACCTGAACTCGGGAGGCAGAGGTTGCAGTGAGCCGCAATCACGCCATACCACTCTAACCTGGGCAATGAGCAAAATGCCATCTCAAAAAAAAAAAAAAAAAGATATTATACATGTTGATCCTTTATAGGTTTTAATTATTCCTAGTCTGCTTACCTAGAACGTTTGTTTTAAAATGGTAATATTATTTTGGGCCCTATACACTAAATAACATTCTTGGAAGAACAACATCTTAGTAGGTAAGTGGTTATGAGTTCCTTTTGTTGCCTTAAAAAAACTGAACTTATATAATTCTTCTAATATATAGATATGGAACTATGTTTGAATGAAGAAAAGCTGATGCTTTACTTAATCACATTGCATGTTGACAGTGTTTCCCCAATTTTTTACTTGTAGTGAATTTGGTTCCAAAATCATCTTGCTTAAGCCAATTATCAAAGTGTTGCCAAAACTCTTTGAGTCTCGAGAGAAGGCTGTTCGAGATGAAGCCAAACTGATTGCTGTGGAGATTTACAGATGGATTCGAGATGCTCTGAGACCCCCATTACAAAATATAAATTCTGTTCAGGTGAGACAAAAAGTTTTCTGGTTGCTTTTGCGTAAGGTTAATATGAAAATATTTTCTTCCTATCATTGTTGTTGATATTCTGTCCTTTAAAATAATTATTTTTCATTCTTAATTTTGAAGTCAGCTTTTCTGAGCATAACTAACTTTCTCTGCAGTTCTGTTGGGTGGCAGAACTTACTATCTGTGTGAAGTACATTCTTTCTGGCTTTTTATTACAATTGGTTTTGGAGACTCTTCTGATGATGTAAATGTATCTGAATTAATGAACTAATGAGAGTATCTTAAAAAATGGGACTTACTGTTCTTTCTTAGTGCTTAGACATACATCTTCCTTATAGTAAATTCAAGTTGGTTTGACTTATGCTGTAAAAGAAATATAATTTAATTATATATTTTCTTCTGCTGGTGCAGTGGTTCACACTTATAATCCCAGCACTTTGGCAGGCCCAGGCAGACAGATCACTTGAGCCCAGGAGTTCGAGACCAGCCTGGGCAACATGGCAAACCCTATCTCTATAAATAATAAAATAATTAGCCAGGCATGGTGGTACAGCCTGTAGTCCTAGCTACTCGTGAAGCTTAGGTGGGAGGATCACCTGAACCTGGGGAGGTGGAGGCTGCAGTGAGCCAAAATTGTCCAGCCTGTGCAACAGAGTTGAGACCCTGTCTCAATGAATGAATGAATCTTTTCTTGTTTGCCCTGGTAGAGCCACATAAATAAGAAATTGGGGGCCAGGCACGGTGGCTCACACCTGTATTCCCAGCATTTTGGGAGGCTGTGGCAGGAGGATCACCTTAGGTCAGGAGTTCAAGACCAGCCTGGCCAACATAGTGAAACCTCATCTCTATTAAAAATACAAAAATTAGCCAGATGTGGTAGTGCACTCCTGTAATCCCAGCCACTTGAGTAATCCCAGCCACTCGAGAGGCTGAGGCACGAGAAATGCTTGAACCCAAGAGGTGGAAGTTGCAGTGAGCCAAGATCATGCCACCGCACTTCACCCTGGGTGACAAAGTAAGACTGTGTCTCCAAAAAAAAAACAAAAAGAAAGAAATGGGTCCTGATATGTCAATAAATGTAAGTATTAAGTATGTTAAACTAATGGTGGAGATGCAGATGTTGTTTAAAATATTATATGATTTTTGCAGTTGAAAGAACTAGAAGAAGAATGGGTCAAACTGCCAACAAGTGCTCCTAGACCTACTCGATTTCTTCGTTCCCAACAAGAGCTAGAAGCTAAATTGGAACAACAACAGTCTGCTGGTGGAGATGCTGAAGGAGGTAAGCCAATTTTAAACACTGGTTTCTGCAAAAATTAACCAGAACTGGCACTGCCACAAGAATCTGTGTTCATTAGGCATATTTTGTAGGATTGCCTTTAATAAAATATAAGTTGCAAGTAGCTTTAATAACTCTGGTCCCTTCTCTGTTAAAATTTCATCAGGGTTGTGAAAGGACTGATAACTGATGAGTAAAACAATTTTAACCATTTTTAAGGTTTGTTTTTCTCCTTGAAGGTGGTGATGATGGTGATGAGGTGCCACAGATAGATGCTTATGAGCTTTTAGAAGCTGTAGAAATCCTTTCCAAACTTCCCAAAGACTTTTATGACAAAATTGTAAGTAATAGTTAAACTTCTTTCATTTATTTCTTGTAAAATAATTACTTGAATAGAATTAGAACACTCTGCTGAGCCCTTGCCTGGTGCCTCCCCTTCCACACCATATCTTCCCTAGTAGAGTGAGTTAGTTGCTTCTTCCTCTTTGCTCCCACACTACTTTGTACATATATATATTATAGCACTTTTTAAAAACATGTCTTGCCATAAAACCAGAACATTCTTGACTTCCTTTTTCTCATTTTCTCTCTGATTTAACTTTAAAGATCTCCAGATTTCTCCCCTGTCTCCATTTCTACTGCCACTACTTTACTTCAAGGTTTCTTGACCTTAGCACTGCTGACATTTTTTTGTCAGCTGTCCTGTACATTGTATGGTGTTTAGCAGCATCTATGGCTTTTATCCACTAGATGTCAGTAATACCATCTGCCTAAGTCATGACAATCAAAAATGTCTTCAAACATTGCCAGATGTTCCCTAGGAGACAAAATCATCCCCAGTTGACAAACACAGTCTTATCCCAACCACCGCTGTAGTAGTGAGTTGTTGGTTATGTGATTGTTCTTCTCTGGTCTTTTTAATGTTGTCAGTGTAGAAATTCCTCTCCTGTAATTGTGCCACTATGAGATGGGTGGGCTAGAAATGCTTTCTATTAATGTTTTCTTTTTGACATCTGCTTACTAATGTTTGCCTAGAAAATGAGAATGAAACGTCTATGGCATTCTGTTTATTATATTACTTTAGTTATAACATCTTATGAAAATACTTTTTATATGTGAATAAAAATTTATATATGTAAACAATTGTTCTGATTGCCTCCAGTTTTTTATATCTGTAATATATATAATATATTTGTATATGTTTATAAAATATATATCTATAAAATATATAATAGATATATATTTATATACAATATGTAACATATATAAATATATAATATATTATAATTATATATAATATATAATATATGCTTCTGATATATCTATAAAATATATATATTTATAAAATAAATATAGAAATAAAGGATTGCATTTAATAAAATATAAGTTGCATGTTGACATTTTTTGTCAGCTGTCCCGTGCATTGTGTGATGTTTAGCAGCATTTCTGGCTTTTATCCACTAGATAAATATAAATATATATATATAAGTATATATACACTAGGCAAATATAAATATATAATAAAAATATATATTTATGAAATATTATATATATATATTTTTTTTTTGAGAAGGAGTCTCGCTGTGTCGCCCTGGCTGGAGTGCAGTGGCGCGATCTTGGCTCACTGCCAGCTCTGCCTCCCAGGTTCACGCCATTCTCCTGCCTCAGCCTCCCGAGTAGCTGGGACTACAGGCGCCTGCCACCACCCCCAGCTAATTTTTTGTATTTTTAGTAGAGACAGGGTTTCACCGTGTTAGCCAGGATGGTCTCGATCTCCTGACCTCGTGATCTGCCCACCCCGGCCTCCCAAAGTGCTGGGATTAAAATTATGTATCTTTGAATTAGCAGAATGTAAAAAATAGACTTTTATTCTACTCTCTTATTTTCTGTTACAAATGACTCATATTGTATCTTGCAGGAGGCAAAAAAATGGCAAGAGAGAAAAGAGGCCCTAGAGGCTGTAGAAGTACTAGTAAAAAACCCCAAACTGGAAGCTGGCGATTATGCAGATTTAGTAAAAGCATTAAAGAAGGTAAATATGAGGACTTTCAGTACTGGTATTGTAACAACAATCAGGCCTTTGAATTTCTTATCAGTCATCTTTTTAATTACATATACATTGCCACTTAAGGAACATTACCGATAGTATTTGAATTATAGACATACATTTTTAAAGGATTGTTTTAAATTACTGTTGTGAGTTAGTTTCATTTTTAGTCTTCGTTTTTTGTCACTTTGACTTTAGGTATGCTATTTGATAGCTTCTGTAACTCTCTAGGAAAAGAGAGTTGCTGATCTAGAACTACATATTCCAGTTTTATAATTCTACAGGATGAGCTATTTAAGTTAGCTGTATTTAATTGGACAAATATTAAACATGATAATAGCAAATGATAACACACTACATTGTATCAGTATGTAAAATAAAGAGTATAGGAATATGTGGTCAATTTTGAAACAGGCAAGTACTAAGTAAGAGATAAACATTTTTAGAAAATACTCTTTTGGTATTGCTTAGGTCCAAGCAAGTTGAATGCTGCTGGTGGACATTTTGTATGTAGTAACTTTTTATGAAACCTTTAAGTATAGATCAAACACTGGATATGATTATAGTGCTTAAGAACAAACTCTGAAAACATCTTGAATACAGCAAGAATGAAAATTTTGTTTGTTTCCTCAGTCTGAAATTACAGAGGATTATAATGGTGATGGGAGGAAGTTGGTTTTTAATTATACGCACATCTAAGTATAGTGATTCTCATTACTTGTAGTAGTTATATTCTGTAAAGCCACTGAGAACACTAAATTAGTGAATATTGAATCATTGCCTCTGAGAGAAATAAAGCGTTAGGATCCTGCAACCCTTTGGTCACAACATTTCCATCAATCAATACATAACTTTGTTTTATTCTGTTTGGAGATACCATATTTAATATATATTGTTGATTCATTAACATTGAACTCTTGGCCAACAACACTATAACTCTTGCCTGACCGAAGCTTTTCCTATCACGTGTATTTTCTCCCTAAGGTACATCACAGCCTGTTTGCACTTAGGAATACTAGACAGCATTTCAGCACTACACTTAGGGACCATTTTAAACAACAAAAGCACCAACAAAAAACACAAAAATGCAAAAATATGGCACCGAATAAACCATGAAAAAGACACTTGTTTATAGTGTAAGAACTGAAGCAAGAAGGCAGAGCTGGGAGTGTGCACAATAGACAACACAAAATGTTCACAGCTCTGAACTTGTCTGTGAATGACCAGGAAAGTACCATGAATGTTGATTCGGGGATTATAAGTAAGTTCAGCAAGTAGTTGAATTTGCAAATATGGATTCGTGAATGATGAGGATCAACTATATTCTAGTAGTTAACCTTCCTAGGCTTTCCTCCTGTGGAATTTGGAGGCAGAGATATGATTTGTGAAATCTTTGTTCAGTCATCAGTTTTCCATCTTGAAGAGCCACAGTTGTGTAAAATAAATTAAAAGAGAATTGCCCTAGGGGAAAAAGAGTTTTACCAACCTGGAACCTGAGAGAAAAGAATGGGAAGGGGAAGAGTAGAGGACACTGAGACAGGGAGAGTCATATTCCAGTGGCGTATGAAGAGAGCTACAGATTCTCTGTCAGTTCTTCCAGCATATGATTATTATTAGAAATCTTACTGCTCTGGTGCTGAATTCTCAATGTGTCAAAGAAAACCTTTTCTTTTTCCTTATCATTATGTGTTTTCTACATGCATTTTCTAAGGATATTAGCTTCTCACACACAAAGACAATTCTGCGGTTTTCACTGGCATTGTGAATGTAAATATAATCTCTTGCTGTTCTATATAAAGAAAGCATCATGGATTTTATATTTGAGTAGACAATAGATTTCTGAGAGATCCAGGGTAGCAGTAGAAATTTCTTTCCCTTTTCACATGGTGGGGCAGAGGGAATTAAAGACCACAAACAAGTAAAAAGAAAGTGAATTTTGTGGCTAAAATATTTAAAACAATGGAAAGTTAACTTCAGTTATAAAAATTAACCTGAAACAAGACATTTTCTTTTTGCATTAAGTAGTGACAGAGACTTTTTTTTTTTTTTGAAATGAAGTTTCACTATTGTTGCCCAGGCACGATATCATCTGACTGCAACCTCTGCCTCCCATGTTCAAGTGATTCTTCTGCCTCAGCCCCCCAAATAGCTGGGATTTGTAGGCACTTGCCACCACGCCCAGCTAATTTTTGTGTTTTTAGTAGAGACAGGGTTTCACCGTATTGGCCAGGCTGGTCTCGAACTCCTGACCTCAGGTGATCTACCCTCCTTGGCCTCCCAAAGTGCTGGAATTACAGGCATGAGCCACGGTGCCCAGCTGACATTTTTTTTTTTCTGTTTGATTTTAGTTATATGTACATACAAACTTTGTATTATGTTGACTTCCTAGAAACATAACAAAAGTGGGGAAATGATGAAATGGAAAAAAGAGGATGAGATTGAAGAATAGATTACAGACCAATCCTTTTTCCCTCCATAATTATCTCTTTGTATTGTATAAATCAAGTAATCCCATTAATTTCTCAGTTTTTTTCCTTTAATGAAAGTAGTAAGGCCGGGCGCGGTGGCTCAAGCCTGTAATCCCAGCACTTTGGGAGGCCGAGACGGGCGGATCACGAGGTCAGGAGATCGAGACCATCCTGGCTAACACGGTGAAACCCCGTCTCTACTAAAAAAAAATACAAAAAACTAGCCGGGCGAGGTGGCGGGCGCCTGTAGTCCCAGCTACTCGGGAGGCTGAGGCAGGAGAATGGCTCAAACCCGTGAGGCGGAGCTTGCAGTGAGCTGAGATCCGGCCACTGCACTCCAGCCTGGGAGACAGAGCGAGACTCCGTCTCAAAAAAAAAAAAAAAAAAAAAAGAAAGAAAGAAAGTAGTAAAAAGACATGCACTTTAAAATTTCTTATGGTATTCCTGAAATTATTTTTAAACTGTTTTGAGTTGTCACCTGATTTAGCATATTCTGTGGGCTTTCCTGTTCTCACAGATTATAGTTTTTGTTTTTTTCTATTATTTTTAATTAATTTATTTATTTTTGAGACAGGGTTGCGCTCTGTCACCCAGGCTGGAGTGCAGTGGCATGATCTCAGCTCACTGCATCCTCCACCTCCCGAGTTCAAGTGATTCTCCTGCTTCAGCCGCCCGAGTAGCTGGGATTACAGGAGCGTGCCACCATGCCCAGCTATTTTTTTTTTTGTATTTTTAGTAGAGACAGGGTTTCGTCATGTTGCCCAGGTTGGTCTTGAACTCCTGTCCTCAAGTGATCTGCCTGCCTCAGCCTCCCAAAGTGCTGGGATTACAGGCATGAGCCACTGCGCCCGGCCTATAGTTCTTCTATTTATAAGATGCCTCCCTCCCACCTCATCGCTTCTTTGATTTTGTCACTTGCCTATGCCTATGGGCATTTGGTTTTTTTAATATATGTATAATTTATTTATCTTTACATTAAGATTTGGATTTTCAAAGTGCTTTCTTATATAATCTTTAGACTTCTATGTGGTATTAATCTTTTTTTCACTTGTTCTTTCTACTTTCCCCTCTTAATTATTGCTTGTATTCGTCATAGTTTTCTAAACACAGTAATTCATAATAGGTTTCATTAATTTGCTTCCTTCCCTCTGTCAACAGTGTGTTTTTGTTTATTATTAACTAATGGCTTTCATTTCTAGTTAAAGATAAATACCAATTGATAATTACGTTAAAGCACTTTGTGTTTTAATACTGTAGGCCTCAATTTATGAAAAAAGTGACAGTACTTATAACTGTGTACAAAATTTCCTATTGTTTAGATTATATTGAGATTATGAGCTAAAGCTTCCATTCCCTGGTCTAGAACAGAAATTACTGAAAAGATTCTTACCTCTGAAATGGAGTCTCCCCACATATGTTACTTGTCTTAAAAATAAACACTTCTCCATCTTCCCTACTCTCATTTTCCAGTTGAGAATAATTTGTTTATGGGATAAGTGTCAATGAGTGTGACAGGCAGATATTGTATTAGGGTATCTGGTCCATTGCTCACTTATAAGTTTATTTGAGCCTTCGCAATCTTGAAATTTAACAGATTCACGGTATCTTCTTCAATACTATACATTAAGATCATGAGTATCTAGAGTTTAGCTCCCACTGGTTACTGTTCCAACAATGGATAGGGAGAGGTATTCTCCTAAAAAAGGGATAGAATGATAGTTCTTTAACTGAGCCCGTATGACAAAATCACCCTTTGAGCCATATAAAAATACTGATGTCCAAATTTCATCCTGGATTCATTGAACTAGAATTTATTGGAACGGGGTCTTACATGTTTTTGGTGTCCATTCCTAGAATATATATTTAGGTGCTAAATATAAAGTCTAGCATCTGAATCATATCTGAGAGATATTTTGGTAAGGAAAAATAATCAAAACATTTATAATTATACTATTATTATACTATAATTATACTAATCACTATTATACCAATAGTGATTTCAATACAGAATGAATGGAAAATTTTTTCTCCATAGACTTACAGTAATTAGAAATTTAACAAAATGTTTATTACGACCCTGATCCTCATCCTCTCGTAAGGAAAGTAGACTTAACACAAGTTTAGAGGAAGAACATGCTTTACTTAATAAAAGGAGCAAAAGCTTTGGAATCAGAATTGCCTGGGTTTGAATCACACAGCATTACCATTTGCTAACTACCTGACTGTAAGCACATTAATCTCTATTTAATTTTTAGAATCTGGTTTGGGTACAGTAGCTCACACCTATAATCCCAACACTTTAGGAGGCCGAGGCGGGCTGATCCCTTGAGCCCAGTAGTTTAAGACTAGCCTGGGCAACATGAAGAAACTCTGTTTCTACAAAAAATAGAAACATTAGCAGGTGTGGTAGCACTTGCCTTTAGTCCCAGCTACTCAGGAGGCTGAGATGGGAGGATCACTGGAACTTGGGAGGGGGAGGTTGCAGTGAGCTGAGATCGAGCCAGACTCTGTCTCAAAAAAAAATTTCTTTTTGAAATCTGCACATTTTTTGTTGTTTTTTGTTTTTGAGACAGTGTCTCGCTCTGTCACCCAGGCTAGAGTGCAGTGGCACGATCTTGGCTTACTGCACCCTCCGCCTCCCAGGTTCAAGCGATTCCCCTACCTCAACCTCCTGAGTACCTGGGACTACAGGCGCGTGCCACCATGCCTGGCTAATTTTTCTATTTTTGGTAGAGGCAGGGTTTCGCCATGTTGCCCAGGCTGGTCTTGAACTCCTGGACTCAAGCGATCCTCCCACGTCAGCCTCTTAAGGTCCTGAGATTATAAGCGTGAACCATCACGCCTGGCTGTGAATCTGCAAAGTTGAAATAGTAATAGTACTTACCTCATAGGGTTTGGGTGAAAATTAAATTTAAAAAGGATTATAAAGTGCCTACAAAATGTTGGTGCCTAATTTGTTTTTTTAATAAATGTTTATTCATCCTTATTCCTCAGCACTTAAGGAGTGCATATAAGTGCCAAGTAGAACTTCTTGCATGTTGCATGTTAGGAGTTGTTTAATGCAGAGAATCTAGAATAAAGCATTCTGCTTATGGAACACCAGATTGTAGGGACTAGATAAAATTCAAAGTAGTTGGGAGGCATTACTCCTACTAGGAAAAGAATGAAAAAAGAAGAGTTTGGAGGCATTTATAAATAAAGCAGCTGTGTTTGTGTGTGTGTGTGTGTGTGCATGCATGTGTGCATGCATGTGTGTATGTGTGAGAGAGAGAGAGTCTTGCTCTGGTGTCCAGGCTGGAGTGCAGTGGCGCAATCTTGGCTCACTGCAACCTCTGCCTGCCACGTTCAAGTGAGTGATCCTTTTGCCCCAGCCTCCCAAGTAGGTGGGACTACAGGAATATGCCACCGTGCCTATATTATTGTATCATAAAGCGGCCTTTTAACACCAACTGATTGGGCAGTGTACCACAGCAAAATCTTACCAGGAAGGAACCCAGTCATAATCACTGTCTTGCTAAATTGACACAAATGCAGCTACTACCCATGAGTTTAGATAAGTGCTGGGCTTTGTGGGGAGTGGCATAGGAGGGCAGTAGTATAAGCAGTGCTAGAGGAGAATCAACTGAGACTCTGAATCAAAGCTTAACCATCATTAGATGACTGAAGTGGCAGCCTCAAGGCCAGAAGCTTCCTCAGAAGAATGGTTGCAATAGCATTAACAATTTAGAGTCCCCATGGACTTCCTGAAGGTACCTGCAGCAGTTTCTACTGGTGCTTCTTGGCAATGAATGCTAGAGCTGTTGCCCAGTCGTGTCTTTCAGAGATACGTTGTCTTTTCATTTTCCTTGTCCCAAAGCAAAGTCAGCAGACCTCTAGTCTCTCTGCCATTATCAGGGTCATTTCCTGCACAGTTGAACAGTGCTGGCAGCCCAGACTGCCACTACTGGATAGTGAGAAATTTGATGTTGTGGTTTTTATCTATGTTTTATTAGTAGAACTTCAAGATAGAAGACTAAACATGATGAAGGGAAGCTCCCAAATTCAATACAATGAAAGAAGAATTTCTCCTATCTTGTAGTAAATAGAATTGGTCATATATTAGCATAAGAGCTTTCAGAGTTCTTTTTTTTTTTTTTTTTTTTTTTTTTTTCTTCGAAATGGAGTCTCGCTTTGTTGCACAGACTGGAGTGCAATGGTGCAATCTTGGCTCACTGCAACCTCTACCTCCCGCGTTCAAGTGATTCTCCTGCCTTGGGCTCCCAAGTAGCTGGGATTACAGGTGCCTGCCATCATGCCTGGCTAAATTTTGTATTTTTATTAGAGACAGGGTCTCACTATGTTGGTCAGGCTCATCTCGAACTCCTGACCTCAGGTGATCCACCCACCTCTGCCTCCCAAAGTGCTGGGATTACAGGCGTGAGCCACTGCACCTGGCCTCAGAGTTCTTTTGAGAATAAAATTTCAATACTCTTCTACATGGCTGTGACTATTTTGTTTTCCTTTCCACGCGCCTCCCCCCACTTGTAGGTTGTTGGAAAGGATACCAATGTCATGTTGGTGGCTTTGGCAGCAAAATGTCTTACTGGCCTGGCTGTTGGGCTAAGGAAGAAATTTGGACAATATGCAGGACATGTAAGTAACACTCCTTTTTAGATACAGATCAACAAAATTTATCAAAAATGGTAGTTCTAGTTTGCTGTTTGCTTTAAAACAACTCCTTGGCATAGATGTGTATATATTGTAGAAGTAAATTTCTCTCTGTTTTGTTAATATTCAGCATATCTTATAAATTTCAGTAGATGTCAGTTATAACAAAATTTATAGGCCTTGTGTAGAAAGTCAGGGACTAGGCCTAAAGTACTTAGTTGAGTTGATTTATTTACTTACTTACTAGTATCTTACTTTGTTCTTACAACATTATACACATTATAACAAGATGAAACAAAACTTGTAATGACCAGGACCAGAATGAAAATGAGAGTAGGAAAGGCAATAAAAAACTATAAATGTAAAACTGTGAGGTTAATATATAAAATATATTTTATAGTGTTTTCCTATTTTAATATATAATTTACTTATGTATTTGAGACTTTTATATAGGTTACAATGTTATATATTTTATATAGGTTATCTCCATTTTACTTATTCAAAGAAAATCTGACTGGAGACATTTGTTGCCTATACTATTTGTATAAGTTTGTTTCCAATCAAATTTGGTAATAATTTTAATTAATTAAGATGTTTTCTTTAACTGTGGCTTCTGTCCTTTGGCCTCTAAATCTGGTCTGAATTACTAAGAATGGCTCAGCATCCTAAAAATTGACCTTATTGATCTTTAGAGTTTAGCTTGCTAGCCACTTCATCATTTGATTCCCTAGATTGACTTAGGAGTTTCCTAATAGTCCCTAGTCGTGTGTCCATTTTATATTGTGAAGCTGATCCTCACATGAGCTATGGTATTTGGAGCTTGCTTACTCATAGCATTAAAAATAATCTCAGAGAACTTAACTGAAGAAAAAGAAGACACTACCAAATAAAAATAAATCATGACTGGCTTATACTAGGGAAATAAAAATAAGGGTCTATAAAACCCTTAGACATGTACATCATAAATTGAAATAAAATTAAAATCTAGTTTTGTAGCAATCAGTATTATATAATATCTATGTGTATACGCTATTTCCGTCAATTTTGTGTTACTTAGTAGGATATTTCACACTTTTGTATTGGGAATAATTTTTCAAGATAACAATTTTTTCCTAAACCACTTAAATATCAGTTCAGAGAATAATTTTAATTTTTTTTTTGTTTTTTTGAGACAGGGTGTCACTTTGTCGCCCAGGCTGGAGTACAGTGGCACCATCTCAGTTCACTGCAGCCTTAACCTCTTAGGCTCAGGTGATCTTCCCACCTCAGTCTCCCGAGTAGCTGGGACTTTAGGCACACCCCACCACGCTTGACTACTTTTTGTATTTTTGGTAAAGATGGGGTTTCGCCATCTTGCCCAGGCTGGTCTCGAAATCCTAGGCTCAAGCCATCTGCCTGCCTCAGCCTCCCAAAGTGCTGGGATTACAGACTTGAGCCACCACACCCAGCCTAAAATTCATTTTAATTTACCAAATTATCATTGGATAATTGCCTGGCTTTCCAGTTTGAGTTCTGATTCTGGCTTTGTTTAACTTTGTTGTCCTGGTTAAAGAATGTCTCCATTGCTCTAGAGTTTGGGGTCTCCCCTGCCTTAATACTGTAATATATATGGTGTTAGTATCAAGCATGTTAGTGACTTGGCTTTATTTTCTTTAAATGTTTACAAACTGTCTTTTTGGCAATATTTATAAAAGTGAACGTTAGCTTTATAGGCATTAAAATATCTTGATGTTCAAGTTTATAACTAGTATTAAAAAGTCTCATATTTTTCCATGGGAACCATAGTCCTTGAACTATACCAAGTAGTCTATAACCACTTCTGTGAAATCTTGAAAACAATTTTTTCCTTTTTTTGGATGCCATTGAGCTTTACTGTGTCCTTTGGACCTTAGAAATTTCCTTCTCCAGCCTGGGCAACATGGAGAAACCCCCATCTCGACAAAAAATAAAATAAAAAGTTATATTTACAGGGAAGTGGTCAAGAAGTTAATAATTTAAAAAAAAAAAATTATCAGATGTGGTGACATATACCTGAGACCTACCTACTCGGGAGGCTGAGATGAGAGGATTACTTGAGCCCAGCGGGCCAAGGCTGCAGTGTGCCATGTTCATCCCACTGCACTCCCACCTGGGTGACAGGGCGAGACCCTGTGGTGCAGAGGCAGCAGATAGATTGAGAAGCACTGCCATAGTGGGAGAGAATGAGAATTCTTCATTATTGCAGCATAAGATTCTATGTCCTTCAAGAAAGGAAATGACTTTTTATTCCACCTAAATGTTTGCTTTATTGGTTTGTTTTGGTGGAGACAAGGTGGTTTTTTAGAAAGTAAGTTTTATTGAGATAAAACTTACGTACCATAAAATTTACCCTCTTAAAATGATTTTAGAATATTCACAATGTTATATAACTATCAGCACTATCTAATTCCAGAACATTTTCATCACCTCAGAAAGAAACCCCTTGCCCATTAACAGTCACTCCCCGTGCTGCTCCCTGCCCTTGACCTTAGCAACCACTAATCTACTTTTTTGTCTCTGTGGTTTTAACATTTCATGTAAATGGAGTCATCATACAAAGCATGGTCTTTGCGACTGCTTTTTTTTTTTTTTTGGAAGACAGAGTTTTGCTGTGTTGCCCAGGCTACAATACAGTGGTACAGTCACAGCTCACTGCAGCTTTGACCTCCTGGGTTCAAGTGATCCTCCCACCTCAGCCTCCCAAGTAGCTGGGATCACAGGCACATACCACCACACCTGGCTAATTTTTTTGTTTGTTTTAGTAGAGACAAGATCTCACTCTGTTGCTTAGGCTGGTCTTGAACTCCTGGCCTCAAGCAACCCACCTGCCTCAGCCTCCCAAAGTGCTGGGATTACAGGCATGAGTCACTGTGCCCAGCCTATGACTGGCTTTTTTTAAACTTAGCATACTATTTTTAAGGTTCAGCCATGTTCTGGTGTACATAAATATATCATTCCTCTTTGTTGCCGAATAATGTTCTAGCCATTCACTTTTACAGGTTGTGCCAACCATCTTGGAGAAATTCAAAGAGAAGAAACCTCAAGTGGTACAAGCCTTGCAGGAGGCAATTGATGCAATCTTCCTTACTGTAAGTTGACAGCATGAGTTTGTGGTTTTATCTGAAGTAAAGTTTGTCAATATAATATTTTGATTGTTCTTTACAATTGAAAAAAGTTCATTAAGCACATTTTCTTTCTAAAGACCACACTACAGAACATCAGTGAGGATGTTTTAGCAGTAATGGATAATAAAAATCCAACCATCAAGCAGCAGACATCTCTTTTTATTGCAAGAAGTTTCCGCCACTGCACTGCTTCTACCCTGCCAAAGAGCTTGCTAAAGCCCTTTTGTGCTGCACTACTTAAGGTACAGACTCTCCTTGAAATTGGGGGAATATTGAAATTATACCTAGGCAGGATTTTTTTCCTGCTAATTATGTACAGTGACTACTTGACTTTCAGACTATAGAGTTCATAATCTTTTGAGGAGCAGACTCTTTGCAGCTTGGAAACTGAATCCAAATTCTCCTAACTGTGTTCCTCTTCTTGAAAGAAAGCACAAGTTAGTGTTATGATTCCATTAACTGTTAAATATTTTGTTTCTTACTTGGCCCATATACTGGTGTTCAGCTGGATCTGGCCAAGCATAGGCATCAAATGTGGAGTATTTGAAGATCATCTGGGAATGAGTCATTTTAGATAGAGGGTAAGAGGAAAAGGAAGCACTTAATTTTGCAAAATGGATTACCAAGGGTTTCCTTAACCCAGAAAGAATTTTTTTGTTTGTTTTTGTTTTTGTTTTTTTTGTTTGAGATGGAGTTTAGCTCTGTTGCCCAGGCTGGAGTGCAGTGACACAATCTTGGCTCACTGCAACCTCCGCCTCCCAGGCTCAAGCAATTCTCCTGCCTCAGCCTCCTGAGTAGTTGGGATTATAGGTGCATGCCACCATGCCTGGCTAGTTTTTTTGTATTTTAGTACAGATGGGGTTTCACCATGTTGGCCAGGCTGGTCTCAAACTCCTGACCTCAGATAATCCACCTGTCTTGGCCTCCCAAAGTGCTGGGATTACAGGCATGAGCCACCGTGCCTGGCCCAGAAAGAATTTTTGAAAGAGGAACTGTCAGTTGGCACAAGGAAAGCTACACTTAGCTTCAGAAAATTGTAAAAAGCAAATTCTTTATCCAGCAACCATCAGTCTGAATTAAAATGAGTAATGCCTAAAATACCTTGCATTAATATTTTGCTTACTTCTGGACTATAGCACATCAATGATTCTGCTCCTGAAGTCAGAGATGCTGCATTTGAAGCATTGGGTACTGCTTTGAAAGTGGTTGGCGAGAAAGCAGTAAACCCATTCTTAGCTGATGTGGACAAACTCAAGCTTGATAAGGTAGGTTAGTAATGGATTGGACTGAATTTGGACAACAGTCCTGTCTCTTTGCATCATGGCTTTGTCTCTTGACAATTGGAGAGTACTGGTATTCTTTTGATTGGGATTTCTTGATTTTTTTTTTTTAAATTGCCCTTTACAGTAGGAAAGAAATGCATACTTGAAACAAGTTTTGGAGGATGCTCTCTGGTACTTTTTGTCTTCAATTTTGTCTGTTGTTTTACTAAGAAAAAAAATGCTGATATCACCTCAGGAAATTTATTTCATCCTCCACTGGTAGTTCACACCTAGAGTTTGAAAACATAGCTTTTGAGAATTTAAGTTTCATTCAAGGCCATGATGGTGATAATAGTAGAAATATCTTTCAAATTGTAACCAAAAAAAGCTGAGTGACCAGTCTGTAGAGAAGATGAAAACAGTTCTGTGAAATAAATTTATTTCTAAAGTCCAGAAAGTTACCTTCCTATATGTGAATGTCTTCCATAAACAATGTGGTCATTTTAAGTTTATTACAATTCTAATTTGTAAAGAAACAAAATGTCAGATTAATATCTTACATATGCCTACCTACTGCCAGAAAAGTGTGGATAATTTATATTTGTTGAAAGGGAAATTTTTTCTCTTAATTTTTTTTTTTCTGGCAACGAGTCTCACTCTGTCGCCCAGGATGGAGTGCAAATGGCACAATCTCAGCTCACTGCAACCTCTGCCTCCTGAGTTCAAACGATTCTTGTGCCTCAGCCTCCCAAGTAGCTGGGATTATAGGCGTCTGCCACCATGCCCGGCTAATTTTTTTGTGTTTTTGGTAGAGACAGGGTTTCACCATGTTGGCCAGGCTGGTCTCGGACCTCTGACCTCAAGTGATCCACCCATCTCGGCCTCCCAAAGTGCTGGGATTATAGGCTTGAGCCACCTTGCCCAGCCATTTCTCTGAATTCTTACGTGTAGTTGTGGTTTAGAAATGTAATAACATAGTGGTTGTGTTTCAAAGTTGGGCTTAATGATGTTCATCTCATTTTCATTCTCCAGATCAAAGAATGTTCAGAAAAGGTAGAATTGATACATGGTAAGAAAGCCGGACTAGCTGCTGATAAGAAGGAATTCAAACCTCTGCCTGGAAGGACTGCTGCTTCAGGGGCTGCAGGAGATAAGGACACAAAGGACATTTCTGCACCCAAACCAGGACCTCTAAAAAAGGCACCTGCTGCTAAGGTTAATAGATTATTTGAAAATAGAATTTAGTAAGGAAGGGTGTGAGTCTCAGGTTCATGGTTGTTCCTCTAAAATTATTTTGTTTGATAAATGAATTCATTTGCCACATTAAAAATACAGCAGAAAATCTGTTAATGAAGATAGGATATTCCAGCAATAAATTCAGCTATTTGAAGCTTTAATAGAGATAAAAATAGTAACAAAGGCACAGAAGTGTGTTTTGTCAATTTAACATAAAATTTACTATCTTAACTTTTTTTTTTTTTTTTGAGATGGAATCTCGCTCTGTTGCCCAGACTGGAGTGCAGTGATGCAATCTCGGCTCACTGCAACCTCTGCCTCCCAGGTTCAAGGAATCCTCCTGCCTCAGCCTCCCAAGTAGCTGGCATTACAGGCACCTGCCACCATGCCTGGCTAATTTTTGTATTTTTAGTAGAGACAAGGTTTCACCATGTTGTCCAGCCTGGTCTCAAACTCCCGACCTCAAATTATCTGCCTGCCTCAGACTCCCAAAGTGCTGAAATTACAGGCATGAGCCACCATGCCCAGCCTCAATAAATCTGTCAATTAATAAGTAAAAGTTGATGTCTGTTAACAACAACAAAAAGAATAGTAGGAGATTTGTTATTTGAAGTATCTCTCCATATAGAGAATGCTATTACAGAGAAAAATCCAGAAGAGGTATCGTAGTTAATCAAAGAGTACAGAATTTTCTATATTTAGGGTTAGAATATAAATCCCTTTATGGGGTTATTACTATGAACCAACAAAACCATACTGTTGATATGACATGGTAAGTATTACAGGCTTCCATTTAGTTAAAAACTGGCATCCTTAGTTTTGCTAACTACAACTTAAAATATTGGAATATATTCAAGATAACATTAGTTTCAGAACAGCTCTGGATGCTGAAGACTAATTTGGTCCTCTGTTATTTTATCTTTTCTTTTTAGGTTTGCGGCATTTCATAACAAATATCCAAAATAGGTAGAAGGAACAATGTGAATGGTGATGCGTGTTGCCATAATATAGTTATCATTTGCTGTGTACATTGTGATACACTATTTTCTTGTGACTTTTTGCCCCCGTACATATTCTGCTTTTGTATCTTGGGACTTCTGAAAACTGGAGTGGAATGAATATTTTTTGTATTTTTTGTAAAGATGGGGTTTTGCCATACTGCCCAGGCTGGTCTTAAACTCCTGGGCTCAAGGGATCCTTAGCCTCCCAGAGTGCTGGGATTACAGGTGTGAACTACTGCGCTCAGCTACTTGGGAAGCTGAGATGGGAGGCTCACTTAAGCCCAGGAGGTCAAGGCTACAGTGAGCCGTGATCAGGCCACTGCACTCCAGCCTGCATGACAGAGCAAGACCCTGTCTCAGAAAACAAACAAACCCCAAATAAATGTAAAAAAAAAAAAAAAAGGTATAGGGATGTCATTCTCAAATTAATTTGTAAATGTAGTACAATTTCAGGCCATCTCTTTTGTTTCATTTATCTCATTAATTCTAAATTCAAGTTTTCAATATGGGGTCTACAGATTACCCCATGGGTGGTCTTCAGGGGTTCTGTCTGACCTTGAAACTGTGCTAAATTTTGTAGGTACAAAAAATGTTTATTTTAGGGTAATCCCTCATTTTAATCAAATTTTTGAGGGAGTATGTGACTCAATAAAAGTTTTAAAACCACTGTTTTAGGCCGGGTACAGTGATTCATGCTTGTAATCCCAGCACTTTGGGAGGCCAAGACAGGAGGATCACTTGAGGCCAGGAATTCGGGACCAGCCTGGGCAACATGGCAAAACCATGTTTTCTGTCTCTACAAAAAAATTTTTTTTAATTAGCCAGGCATGGTAGCACACGCCTGTGGTCCCAGCTACACAGTAGGCTGAGGTGGGAAGGAAGATCCCTTGAGCCCAGGAGGTTGAGCCTGTAGTGAGCCGAGCTTGTGCAACTGTGTTCCAAGCTCGACAACAAAATGAGACACTGTCTCAAAAAAATAAAAAATAACTCCACCATTTTAAATCCTTAAGTGGTTTAATTTTTATTTTTTAAATTGTTTTAGGCTGGTGGGCCACCGAAGAAGGGGAAACCAGCTGCACCGGGAGGCACAGGGAATACTGGAACCAAGAACAAGAAAGGACTGGAGACTAAAGAAATAGTGGAGCCTGAGCTCTCGGTCAGTATTACACACTGAGCCTGAAACTCATGAACCCTGCAAAGTGAGACCTATGAGAAGACTGGAGTTGTTGGTGGGTTCTACAACATACAGTTAACTCATATCTTTTAGCTTATTGAAACTGCCTTGGACAGTCTCCTTTATCAAAGTATAATAGAAGCCTCAGAAACTATAGCATACCATGGGAATATTCTTTTAGTTTTGACTGGAATATGTTTACATTTTTGTCATCTGTTCCCTTAAGCAATTCCTAATTCTAATATGTTTTTGTATCTTACAGATAGAAGTATGTGAAGAAAAAGCTTCAGCTGTTCTTCCCCCTACCTGTATACAGCTTCTTGACAGCAGTAACTGGAAAGAAAGGCTGGCTTGTATGGAAGAGTTCCAGAAGGTAGTGCATAGGGATGAATTGAGTATGAAAGAAAATCAGATTATATGGAAGCAGTGAAATTGATAATAAAGAATTTGTCCTAATTGCTGTGTTTTATAACCAGCGAACACATTTCATGGCATTAAAGATGAGGTGGGACTTTTTATTTCTTGTAGCTGTGTAGTGTTTGCTATCTTTAAACATCAGTATTCTATGGCCTCTATAAGCTCATGACTTAATACTTAAGAAAATTATATTCTTATTCTGAATTATAAGGCTTAGATTAAGTTTTTCTTTTTTTTTTTTTTTTTTTTTTTTTTTTTAGACAGAGTCTCGCTCTGTTGCCCAGGCTGGAGTACAGTGGCGTGATCTCAGCTCACTGCAAGCTCTACCTCCTGGGTTCACGCCATTCTCCTGCCTCAGCCTCCTGAGTAGCTGGGACTACAGGCGCCCGCCACCACGCCCAGCTAATTTTTTGTATTTTCAGTAGAGACGGGGTTTCACTGTGTTAGCCAGGATGGTCTCAATCTCCTGACCTCATGATCCATCCACCTCGGCCTCCCAAAGTGCTGGGATTACAGGCATGAGCCACCGCACCCGGCCCAGTCTTGCTTAGATTAATTTTTTAACTATGGTACTCGCTCATAAACTTCCTAGGCAAATAGGTCTCTCTACTTAAACCATCCCTTATCCAGTACTTTTTTCCGGCTTTATCATCATGATTCCTTGGTAGAATTGGACAAAACCTCTCAAAAACGTGTGTTGTAAAGGAACATGGCAGTTCATTTTGGCATATACCAGGTGATTCTAATGAGGAAGGGTAAGGAGCAACTGCAAGAGCACTGTCACTTAAGGCAGAGAAGCCTTCCAGTCCTGCTTCTGCTGCCCATTTGGTTTAGATCTGAGTTTGTACATCTTTAATATTCAGTACTTTAGAACTTCAAATCTATTCTGCTTTGCTGTTTTTAGGAAAATCAAGGAAGAGAAAATATGTATAAGCAGTTTCTGCCACACACTAGGCAAATGAAAACTATTATTTTGCATGGAGCAAACTTTTTGTGAATTCCTGAAATGTGAGATAAATGTTCAGTGATACTAATTTAACAGCCATATACCAACCATCTAGCTTAAGAAATAAAGCATTATAGACATAAAAACACAAAGAAATAAAGCATAACAGCAGAAGCTATATAAGCTCCCTCAATAACCCTTCTCAGTTCTATTCCACTCCTTCCTTCAGAGGTAACCACTTACTTGACTTTGGTATTTACTCTTCCTTTGGAACTAATCTTTAACCCTTTAACTCTTTTATTCTCTTATTTTACTTCAAGGCTGTTGAGCTAATGGACCGAACTGAAATGCCATGCCAGGCATTAGTGAGGATGCTAGCCAAGAAACCTGGATGGAAAGAAACTAATTTTCAGGTATTTAAAATGTGAGATTTGATATATTTTATTGAAGTAATTTACATTACATCATCCTATGGAGTAATAGAATAGTTTTGGTAATGAATTTTTTTTTTTTTTTAATTTTTTTTTTTGAGATGGAGTTTCACTCTTGTTGCCCCGGCTGGAGTGCAATGGCATGATCTTGGCTCACTGCAACCTCTGCCTCCTGGGTTCCAGTGATTCTCCTGCCTCAGCCTCCCGAGTAGCTGGGATTACAGGCACCCGTCACCACGCCCGGCTAGTTTTGTATTTTTAGTAGAGATGGGTTTCTCTATGTTGGTCAGGCTGGTCTCGAACTCCTGACCTCAGATGATCTGCCCGTCTTGGCCTCCCAAAGTACTGGGATTACAGGTGTGAGCCACCGTGCCCAGCTTGGTAATGATTTTTAATGAACAATGGGGTGTGTGCATTTTGATTCAACACATAACTACAGTTGACTCTTGAACAATGTGGCAATTAGGGGCACTACCCCTTGTGTAGTTGAAACTTCACATATAACTCTGGACTCCCCAAGAACTTTACTAATAGCCTACTGTTGCCAGAAGCCCTACTGATAACATAGTCAGTTAACATATTTTGTATGTTACATGTATTGTATATTGTATTTTTACATTTAAAGTAAGCTAGAGAAAAAATGTGATTAAGAAAATCCTAAAGAATAGAAAACATATTTACTATTTATTAAATGGCAATGGATCATCATAAAGGTCTTCAGTTCCCTCATCTTCATGTTGAATAGGCTGAGGAGGAGAAAGTAAGAAAAGGGGTTTGCTAATTCAGGAGTGGCAGAGGCAGAAGAAAATTCATGCATAAGTGGATCTTTGCAGTACAAACCCGTGTTGTACAAGGGTCAGCTGTATAACTTTATATAACTAGAGATTTATATATGTATAAATATGTAAATATATACATCCATATATAATTTGTATAATTTAGATATATGCATTTTTTTCTTCTCACTTTTAGGCCTAGAAGGCTTCTTATCTAATTTTTACATATTCAAGGGAGAAATAAACAGTGAGATAGCTTTTTTATTTGATGGGATAAAAAATAAGTGCAGTCCTTAAATTGCCAATGAAAATTTACCATATAATCAATTGTATAGCCCCATTAACTGATAATAGAGCTGAAATTTAGCAGTACCAAGTTATTAGTCTAAGGGGCGGGTATAGAGGGAAGTATAGGAAAGTGGTGCAGGAAGGAAAATGAGAAAAAGTTTCCTTCTCTTTTTCTAGATGTACATAAAATAGACCTCATGCTAAACAAACTTGAAATGTATCAGGTTTATTTTTGGCATCCTGCTAGTCTCTTTTTGGTTTCTCTTCTGCTGCCACCTCTTGTTTTCCCTCTAGGATGTTTAGCTCTCTCATACACTGTGTTTCCCTTAGATTGTGTTACATAGGTTACATAGCACCTTATTCGTATAGGCCAGCTCCACAAAGGCTAAATATTCTAAAAGATTCTTGAGTTGTGAGTTGTCCTCTTGCTCTCACAGCACTTTTTTTTTTTTTTTTTTTTTTTTTTTTTTTTTTTGAGAAAGGCCTTCACTCAGTTGTCCAGGCTGGAGTGTGGTGGTGCAAACGTGGCTCACTGCAGCGTTGACATCTTAGGCTCAAGAGATCTTCCCATTTTAGCCTCCAGAGTAGTTGGGACCACAGGCGTGCATTACTACACCTTGCTAATTTTTTTCTCAAATTCTTAGAGAGTATGAAGTGTAATCTCATTGTGATTTTGATTTTCAGCCACCAAAGACTCTCTCCTCGGTTAACTTAATGACGAGCTAATGACTGGACAGATTTTCTTTTTTTTTTTTTTTTTTTTTTTTTGAGACGGAGTCTCGCTGTGTCGCCCAGGCTGGAGTGCAGTGGCCGGATCTCAGCTCACTGCAAGCTCCGCCTCCCGGGTTCACGCCATTCTCCGGCCTCAGCCTCCCAAGTAGCTGGGACTATAGGCGCCCGCCACCTCGCCCGGCTAGTTTTTTGTATTTCTTAATAGAGACGGGGTTTCACCATGTTAGCCAGGATGGTTTCGATCTCCTGACCTCGTGATCCGCCCGTCTCGGCCTCCCAAAGTGCTGGGATTACAGGCTTGAGCCACCGCGCCCGGCCGACAGATTTTCTTAAATGCCTTGAACCAATATGATCTGTCTCCCACCCTCTGCCAAGGGCGCGTGTGTGTGTGTGTGTGTGTGTGTGTGTGTGTGTGTGTGTGTGTGTGTGTGTGTGTGTGTGCGCGCGCGTTGGTTCATGCCAGAGATACTCAGGCACTTTACAGCTTTACCCTGGAATTCACTTTTAAAGCAAGGTCTTGAAGGTCAGTCAGAGATCCGAGATTAGGGCCCTTTTCAGTCTTTCCTGGGCATACACACAACCTTGAATATTCGCACGACCTTCTAGATTCTCAGAGTCCTCTGTGGATATCTCATTCCCTAGATCCTTTTATGTTTTTGACCAAGCTGGTTTCCCCCAACTGGTATTGTGGACTTACACAGCTCTGATGTGAGATGTTAAGCAGTTGCCGCTCATTGTTTTTGTTGTTTTCAACAAAATCCCTGGGGATAGGGCTCTTACCACTGAGCTAGCTAGAGTCCAGTCAAATAACAGGCCCTTCAAATGGAGCTTTTCTAGGAAGCAGCCAGAAAAGACAGTACTTTGGGTCAAAACTTTCTGAGGAAGTCCAAACCTGAGCTGTCCCCCCACCTGCCAGTGGCTGCACAGCTCTTGGTTTTCATAGTTGCTATGGTTACAAGACTTCAGGTTTTGAAGGCTACTGTGGAGCTGGAAGAAAAGGGGAACAAGGCAAGTTAAATCACCAGAAACCTCACTGTCCTTACTGAAATTTCAGCATCCTGTCTTTAAATGGTTCTTGTATTGTTACAAGCCTTTTTTAATTGTCAAAGTTGTGAGGTAAGTTGATTTGTATAGTTTTTGCCACTGTTCTATGTTGCTTTAAGGAAGATCAGTTTTTCAGAGGTATTGACTCTACAATTGCAGAAGTCCCACTCAAGATAATTACATTTCTTTGTTTTGTTTTTTGGTTTGGGATTATTTTAAAAATTTTTTACATTTTTATTTTTTTCACACGCCTGCTATGTCAAATTTTGGGGGTTTGAGACAAAGTCTCACTCTGTTGCCCAGGCTAGAGTGCAGTAGTGTGAACATGTCTCTCTGCAGCCTCAGCCTCCCAAGTAGCTAGGACTACAGGCGAAGGCCACACCCAACTAATTTTTGTACTTGTTGTAGAACTGGGGTCCCTCCATATTGACCAGGCTGGTCTTAAACTCCCGGGCTCAAGCATTCCTCTTGCCTCAACCTACCAAAGTGCTGGGATTACAGGCATGAGCCAGGCGATAATTGCATTTTAAAAGAGGGTGTTTGTGTGGCTGGGCACAGTGGCTCACGCCTGTAATCTCAGCACTTGGGGAGGCTGAGGTGATATCCACTTGACATCTACTTGAGGTCAGGAGATCGAGACCAGCCCGGCCAACATGGTGAAACCTCATCTCTACTAAAAATACAAAAATTAGCCAGGCGTGGTGGCAGGTGCCTATAAGTAATCCCAGCTACTTGGGCGGCTGAGGCATGAGAATCACTTGAACCCGGGAGGCAGAGGTTGCAGTAAGCTGATATCACACCACTGCACTCCAGCCCGGGCGACAGAACAAGAATCTGTCAAATAATACGTACATACATAAATAAATAAGTGGGGGTATTTGTCACCTGAATGAATCTGTATAATAGAATTTCTAGTGGCTTAACAAAGTTAAAATATTCACACAATACAAAGAAAAATATTTATGAGCAAAGGGGTCCTTAATCCCATAGATCTGCCATCACAATAATATCTTTAAATTATTTTCCACAGATGTTTTTATTCTTTTACTTAAAAGCCAACAAGTTCTCTAAAATCTCTCAAGTTCTGCGTTATGTGTGTGTATAAGAGGGTTATAGTGTTTTTGTAGGCAGCCCTAGTAGTAATTCTCAGTTATACAGTCAGTAGTAATTTGTTGTGTATTTTAGGATGTGTATTCAGTACTAAATGCAAATAATCATAAGAGGAGGAAAATTAAAAAATCAGATTTTTCAATTCATAAACTTTCTGTGCAATATTATTTGTTAATATTTTGGAACACTGAGTAGCTTTTTTTCCCCTCTCTTCACTGTCAGTTAAGTAATTGGTAACAATTAAAGGATACAAATTATTTTGCATATTTGTTTAAAATCCTCGTTTTACTTTAGTTGTGTTCTCAGCTGTCCCTAACCATGTCATATCTGTTACATGCTGTTAATACAAGTAAATAAATAAATGTCCTTGGCTTGCTCCTAACTTTATGAACTTATCCTTGTTCAGGTGATGCAAATGAAACTTCACATAGTTGCTTTGATTGCCCAGAAGGGAAATTTTTCCAAAACGTCAGCTCAGATTGTATTAGATGGCCTTGTGGACAAGATTGGAGATGTGAAATGTGGGAACAATGCAAAAGAAGCTATGACAGCAATAGCTGAAGCCTGTATGTTACCGTGGACTGCTGAACAGGTAACACAGAACTCTTATTCCTCCAGTTTTCCTAATTTTTTTACCCAAACTTTAAGCTTACTAATTAAACATTAGTTTTTATCTTCTCAAGTAAAATCTTTTTTGATACTGCATTTTGTTTTGAGATGGAATTTCACTCTGTCGCCCAGGCTGGAGTGCAGTGGTGCAATCTCGGCTCACTGCAACCCTCCTGGGTTCAAGTGATTCTCCTGCTTCAGCCTCCTGCATAGCTGGGATTACAGGCACCTGCCACCACACCTGCCTAATTTTTGAATTTTAACAGAGACAGGATTTCATCATGTTGGCCAGGCTGATCTCAAACTCCTGATCTCAGGTAATCCGCCTGCCTCGGCCTCCCAAAGTGCTGGGATTACAGGCATGAGCCACCACACCCGGCCCTTTGATACTGCATTTCCATTTTTACCTTTAAAAATACTCTATTGCCTAGTGATGAAAATTTATGTTAGTCAAAAATATTCGGTCAGACACAGGGTCTCACACCTGTAATCCCAGCACTTTGGGAGGCCGAGGCGGGAGGACAACGTAAGGCCAGGAGTTTGAGACCAGCCTGGCCAACGTGGTGAAACCCCGTCTCTACTGAAAATATAAAAATTAACCTGTAATGCCTGCTACTAGGGAGGCTGAGGCGGGAGAATCACTTGAACCCGGGAGACAGACATTGCAGTGAGCCAAGATCATGCCACTGTACTCCGGCCTGGGCAACAGAGTGAGACTGTCTCAAAACAAACAAACAAAACATTCTATAGACAGTGAAAGCCCACGAGCTCTCGAGGCTGCAATGATTGATGATTGTGCCACTGTACTCCTGGGTGACAGAGCAAGACCTTGTCTGTAAAAATAAAAGATATTGTAATGCAGAGTAATTGCTGAAAAGCTATAAACAGTCCAGAATGCCTTTTAGTCCCACTGTCACTCACCTCATTTTCTTGTGTAGGTTAACTCTTGTTCCTAAGGCATTCTTGCAGTTGTTTTAGCATCAGAAAACTCTGTTTAATGCACATCTGCCTTAATGTCATGTGTATTTCTATAAGAAATACGAGATAAAACACAGATCTGTTGGTTTTCCCGTTTCAGGTTGTGTCAATGGCTTTCTCACAAAAGAATCCCAAAAATCAGTCAGAAACTCTGAATTGGCTATCAAATGCCATAAAAGAATTTGGTTTTTCTGGGTAAGTCGGAACGAAATCAAGTGGAAAATAGTTAAATGTTCTGTCAGTTTCTAAGTCGTGATTCGTCGTAGCTATTGCTGCTTATTTCTGAAGCGTGAGAGCTGGATTGTCTCATTTATATAAAATAAAATTACCTTTGTTCTCAAAGGTCTATATTGGCTTGTGTTCCTGCATTTTAATATTCACTGAAAGAGTTCTCTAAGTTATTTTTCCTTAAGCATTAATAGCTGTCCCACAGAAAATCCAGTTCCAAGAATTTCTAGTCAAATACATTAGGAAATTTCTGTATAAAATTACATTTGTTTAAAGACCTATAGTATGCCTTGATGAATGAAATGCTCTCAGAAATCTTCAATAGAAGAGCTTGTTTAACTTTAACCCACTGTTCTCAAACTTATTTGCATATAGAGCACAGTTGTTTATTTAAAACAAAACTTTATACAGTTTACTTTATTCCAGGTACTTTTAAAAAGCACTTTCTAAATCATAATTCATTTGATTTAATCGTCATAAAAACTATGTGAGGCATTATGTTATCTCTATCTTGTAGATGAGGACTAAGGCACAGAAAGTTTAAGTAATTTGGGCCCATCATAGTTAGGAAAGTGGCAAAACCAAGATTTTAATCCAGGCATTCTGGTTTGGAGAAAGAATGATGTAACTGCTATACTATGTTGCCTTTGTCTGTGCCATGCTACATTTTTCAACATGCTTGTTAATATCTCGTGAAAGGATATTTTGAGTTCTACTGATTGAAAAAACACTATTCTAGAACTTACTCAAATAGCAAAGAACTGTTGTTGTTGTTGTTGTTTTTTTTTTTTTTTGAGACGGAGTCTCGCTCTGTCGCCCAGGCTGGAGTGCAGTGGCCGGATCTCAGCTCACTGCAAGCTCCGCCTCCCGGGTTCACGCCATTCTCCTGCCTCAGCCTCCCGAGTAGCTGGGACTACAGGCGCCCGCCACCTCGCCCGGCTAGCTTTTTGTATTTTTTTAGTAGAGACGGGGTTTCACCGTGTTAGCCAGGATGGTCTCGATCTCCTGACCTCGTGATCCGCCCATCTCGGCCTCCCAAAGTGCTGGGATTACAGGCTTGATGTTTGTTATGTTATTATCTGTGGTGTTCTCCCATAGTTGAGGGTATTGTTATAATTCCTCTTAATTGTACAGTCTTTGATATAACACAAATCTCTTGGCATGTCACTTATAAAAGCCACATATTTTCCTCTTTTTTGTTACGATCTTTCATTTATTCATGTATTAAACAATTACATATTGGCTATTACAGTGTTCCAATTGTTTGTTCCAGTCCTTCAGAATACATCGTGAGCGAAATTAAATTTCTGTTTCATGGGAGTTACGTTTGAATAAAGAAAGATAAGTAATAAACAGTACATATGTATATATAAAAAGAGAGACAGAGAGGCAGGCAGGCCGAGTGCGGTGGCTCATGCTTGTAATCCCAGAACTTATGGGAGGCTGAGGCAGGCAGATCACCTGAAGTCAGGAGTTCGAGACCAACCTGACCAACATGGAGAAACCCCACTTCTCCTAAAAATACAAAATTAGCTGGGTGTGGTGGCACATGCCTGTAATCCCAGCTACTCAGGAGGCTGAGGCAGGAGAATCACTTGAACCCAGGAGGCGGAGGTTGCAGTGAGCCAAGATCATGCCATTGCTCTCCAGCCTGGGCAACAAGAACAAAACTCCATCTCAAAAAATAGAGATATATATATTTTTACATATATATGTTTATGTAAAGCAGGATGAGGGGTTAAATGGAATAATGTGGTATAGTTTAGATGGTGTTGTTTTCTATATAGTAGTTGAAGAGTTCTTCCTGAAAAAAAGACATTTGAGCAGAGACCAGGATATGAGAGAGCAAGCTGTGATAATCAGAGAGGAGCATTCTAGACCAAGGGAAGAGCAAATGCCAAAAGCTCTGTGGTAGAAGCACATGTGATATATTTAAAATAGCAACGAGTGTATTTCCTTCAGAATGTAGCTATAGGACAATGAGTGAGTGGGTAGGAAGTGGTAGGAGATAAAGCTGGAGAAAGAATAGGGGGCCAGGTCATATGGGGCCTCAACATTTTGAGTTAAGTTGGGAAGACATTAGGGGATTTTTGAGCAGAAGAGTAACGGGTTCATATTCTGACTATTGTCAGAGAAAACAGGAGATCAAAGACAGGAAGACGAATTAGTAGGCTATTGGAATAATTCTGTCGAGAAATTCTGGTGGCTTGGACATAGACTGTAGAAGTGGAAGGGTTTTAACTGATAAAGATGTTTAAAAAGCAGAACAGAACAGGATATAAGAGAGAGACAAGTCAGAGATAACTTCAAAAAGTCAAGGATAGCCTGAGCAACTGGAAGAAAAATGTGGCTCTTCACTGAGGTGGAGAAGACTGGGAGGAACAGATTTTGGGATTGGAGTGAGGACAATCAGGAGTTTGGTTTCAACATATTAGATGTAGGGTGTCTTCCAGGTATACAAATGGAAATATCACAAAGGCAGCTGGATGATGTGAATCTGGAGTTCAGGAGAGAGTTCAAGATTGGATTTAAGAGTTGTATTTAAGCATGAAAGGATTGTCAGCATATAGATAGTATTCAAAGCTCACTTTAGTGTAGGAGGCTGAGTGCGGTAGCTCAAGCCTGTAATCCCAGCACTTTGGGAGGCTGAGGCAGGCAGATCACTTGAGGTAAGGAGTGTGAGACCAGCCTGGCCAACACGGTGAAACCCCGTCTCTACTAAAAACAAACAAACAAAAAATTAGCTGGGTGTGGTGTTGCACACCTGTAATCTCAGCTCCTCGGGAGGCTGAAGCATGAGAATTGCTTGAACCAGAGAGGCAGAGGTTGCAGTGAGCTATCATGTACTGTACTCCAGCCTAGGTTACAGAACAAGACTGTGTCTCGAATAAATAAAACAAAATAAAATAAAGTTAGTGTAGGAAGAGAAAAAGTGAGAACTTTGCCAAAGGAAGCCAGTCCTAGAGTCTGGCTTTATAAAACTCTATTGAGTATTTTGAAGGTTTCATTTGTTTGCTTTTAATTCTAAGTGTTTCTTCTAGGTTGAATGTCAAAGCTTTCATTAGCAATGTGAAGACAGCTCTTGCTGCAACAAACCCAGTGAGTACATAACAACATATATAGGGCAGTATTGCCATCTTTGTGATTTAAAAAGTTATTATTGCCATCTTTGTGATTTAAAAAGTTCTTTTTCTTCTGTCTGGCAGGCTGTGAGGACTGCTGCCATAACCCTGCTTGGCGTGATGTATCTGTATGTTGGTCCCTCTTTGCGAATGTTCTTTGAGGATGAGAAACCTGCCCTCCTATCCCAGATAGATGCAGAATTTGAGAAGGTAAAATTTCCACAAATGATGCAATCTGTTAGCGGACTTGAGAATCTCATTAATTAAGACTAAACTGTTGGGTGTGGTGGTGCATACCTGTAGTCCCAGCTACTCAGGAGACTGAGGAAGGAGGATTGCTTAAGCGCAGATGTTTTGGGGGCTGTAGTGTGCTGTGCCAGTTGGGTGTCCACAGTAAGTTCAGCATTAGTATTGTGACCTCCCAGGAGCTGAGGCCACCAGGTTGCCCAAGGAGAGGTGAACTGGCCCAGATCAGAAACAGAACAGGTCAGCCAGGTGCAGTGGTTCATGCCTATAATCCCAGCACTTTGGGAGGCCAAGGCAGGAGGATCCCCTGAGCCCAGGAGTTTAAGACCAGCCTGGGCAACAAAATGAGACCTTGTCTCTACAAAAAAAAAAAAAAAAAATCAAAAAATTAGCCAGGCATAGTGGCACATGCCTGTGGTCCCAGCTACACAGGAGGCCAAAGTGGGAGGATCACCTGAGCCCAGGAGGTTGAGGCTCCAGTGAACCATGTTTGTACCACTGTACTCGAGCCTAGGCCACAGAGACAGACCTTTTCTCAAAAGAAAAAGAAAGAAAGAAACAGCACGTCAAAACTCCCATGCAGATCAGATCAGTAGTGGGATCACAATTAGAATAGTCACTGCATGCCAGCCTGGGCAACATACTGAGACTCCGTCTTTCTGGAATGAAGAATATGTATTTGCTTTTATGCACAATAAAGTATCCCTGGAAGAGTTCATAAGAAATTGATGATTTTGGCTGGGCTTGGTGGCTCATGCCTATAATCCCATCACTTTGGGAGGCTGAGGCAGGCAGATCACTTGAGGTCAGGAGTTTGAGACCAGCCTGGCCAATATGGCGAAACTCCATCTCTACTAAAAATACAAAAATCAGCCGAGTGGCTGGGCGCCGTGGCTCACACCTGTAATCCCAGCACTTTGGGAGGCCGAGGTGGGTGGATCATGAGTTCAGGAGATCAAGACCATCCTGGCTAACATGGTGAAACACCATCTCTACTAAAAATACAAAAAATTAGCCAGGCGTGGTGGCAGGCGCATGCCTGTAGTCCCAGCTACTCGGGAGGAGAATGGCGTGAACCCGGGAGACGGAGCTTGAAGTGAGCTGAGATTGCCCCACTGCACTCCAGCCTGGGCAAGAGAACGAGACTCTGTCTCAAAAAGAAAAAAAATTCAGCCGAGTGTGGTGGTATGCCCTGGAATCCAGCTACTTAGGAGGCTGAGGCATAAGAATCACTTGAACCCGGGAGACATAGGTTGCAATGAGCCAAGATCATGCGACTGCACTCCAGTCTGGGTGACAGAGCAGGACTCTGTCTCAAAAAGAAGAAGAAAAAAAATTTTTTTTTTTGTTTGTTTGTCTGTTTTGTTTTTGGGTTGTTTTGTTTGGTTGTTTGAGATGGAATTTCGCTCTTGTTGCCCAGGCTTGAGTACAGTGGCGCTTCCTGGGCTTATTCCAACCTCTACCTTCCGGGTTCAAGCAATTCTTCTGCCTCAGCCTCCTCAGCTGGGAAGCTGGGATTACAGGCATGCGCCACTATGCCAGGCTAATTGTTGTATTTTTAGTAGATATGAGGTTCTACCATGTTGGCTAGGCTGGTCTCAAACTCCTGACCTCTGGTGACCTGCCCGTCTTGGCCTCCCAAAATGCTGTGATCACAGGTGTTAGCCACCACAACCAACCGATGTTTTTATCTATGAGGAAGATAACTAGGTAGCTATGGTATAGAATGGGAGATTTTTCTCTTTACGTTCTTTGATACAATGTCAAATGTTGTAAATGTATTACCTGGTCAAAAAGTACATTAAATATAAGTTTATTTAATTTTGTTTAGAGACAGGGTCTTACTCTGTCACCCAGGCTGGAGTGCATTGGCACAATCATGTCCCACTGCAGCCTCAACCTCCCAGGCTCAAGTGGTCCTCCTGCCTTAGCTCCCAAGTTGCTGGAACCACATGCATTATGCTCAGCAAATTTTTAAAATTTTTTGTAGAGACAAGGTCTCCCTTTGTTGCCCAGGATGGTCTTGAGCTCCTGGACTCAAGCACTCCTCCCACCTCAGCCTCCCAAAGTGTTGGGATTACAGGCGTGAATCACTGCTCCTGGCCAAATATAACATTTTTTAAAAATTTAAAATAAAAACATAAATTTAAAAACTTGACCCTCCTCGGCCAGGTGCGGTGTCTCATGCCTGTAATTGCAGCACTTTGGGAGGCCAAGGTGGGCGGATCATGAGGTCAGGAGATGGAGACCATCCTGGCTAACACAGTGAAACCCCGTCTCTACTAAAAATACAAAAAATTAGCCAGGCATGGTGGCAGGCACTTGTAGTCCCAGCTACTGGGGAGGCTGAGGCAGGAGAACGGCGTGAACCTGGGAGGCGAAGCTTGCAGTAAGCCGAGATCACGCCACTGCACTCCAGCCTGGGCGACAGAGCAAGATTCCGTCTTAAAAAAAAAAAGACCCCCTCAAATAATATTTCTAACTGAAATTGCTGAGTGTTGGTACACTTGCTCTGTATTGTCTTGAGTATATAAGTCAAAAGACAGCTTCATAATTCTAACGAGTTTTGGGGGAATGTTTTGTTTTGTTTTGTTTTTGAGATAGAATCTGGCTCTGTCACCCAGGCTGGAGTGCAGTGGGCAATCTCAGCTCACTGCAACCTATTCCTCCTGGGTTCAAGTGATTATCCTGCATCAGCCTCTCTAGTAACTAGGACCACAGGTGTGCACCACCACACCCTGCTAATTTTTGTATTTTTAGTATAGTTGAGGTTTCACTATGTCAGCCAGGCTGGTCTCGAACTCCTGACCTCAGATGATCCACCCGCCTTGGCCTCCCAAAGTACTGGGATTATAAGTGTGAGCCACCACACCTCGCCTTCTAGTAGGTTTTGTATAAAAATACCTTTTGACATGTAGTCTCAAAATTGTAATCTAGGTAGCAGTCAAATTACCTACTGTGTAAATAGATATTATAAAGGAATGAGAGTTTGACACGGGCACCCTCTCTAATTTGTTTGTTCCCATATCCTATTATATAAATTTCATTACCCTTACTCATTCATTTGTGTATAGATGCAGGGACAAAGCCCACCTGCTCCAACCAGGGGAATTTCCAAGCATAGCACAAGTGGTACAGATGAAGGAGAAGATGGAGATGAACCAGATGATGGGAGCAATGATGTCGTTGATCTTTTGCCGAGGACGGAGATCAGGTAGGTTCCAGTCTGTGAAATGGTTTATTTCATTCATTGTATTGAATTCTGAATGTTCTTTTTGAATTCAGTGAGGGGAACTTATGTGATATCATCATTTTTTTGGAGTGTGGAATTAAAGGTTATTTTCTGTTTTTCAGTGATAAAATCACTTCAGAGTTGGTATCTAAGATTGGTGATAAGAATTGGAAGATTAGGAAAGAAGGCCTAGATGAAGTGGCAGGTATTATCAATGAAGCAAAATTTATCCAACCGAATATAGGTGAACTTCCAACTGCCTTGAAGGGTCGACTCAATGATTCAAATAAAATCTTGGTATGTAGAGCATACGACTCTTCTTTTTATCTTCCCTCCCCACTGCTGCAGGAGTTACGTTTTCAGTGTAGCCTTCACTAGCAAAAACTAAGTGATTACTTTCTTTGCTTTGAACTAGAAATAGCTGCCTTTAATTTATTAAGTGTATCTCAAGATATGATGGTAGTTGGCAGATTTATTCATCAAATTTTTATGAGTCAGAATTTGCTTTTTGCAGAAATCCAGTATTGAATATATTTGTATAAAACTGCTTGTAATATACATAAACATAATAATTTCTTATTTTTAAATGTGGATTTTTATATCAGGATTTCCATAAACTAGGTTTTACCTTAAAGTTGTAAAGTACCATAATCTCTGGTCTAAAATTCTGATAATCTAGTTTTACGAACTGATGATAAAGAGAGAGGCCACTGCCTACAAAATAATTGGAATAATCTAAGTAGAATAGCATGACAAGCCAATGTCTCTGTCTCTTGAGCAGGCCAGAAATATCCTGCTGTATTGACAGTATAGCAGCAAATTTACGGAAGTTTGCACGCAACTTGCTTATGGTTTCAACATAAAGTATTGGCTCTTTCCACTTAGGTACAGCAAACATTGAATATCCTGCAACAACTGGCAGTAGCCATGGGCCCAAATATTAAGCAACATGTAAAAAATTTAGGCATCCCTATCATCACAGTCCTTGGAGACAGCAAGGTAAACCTAACTCTTTTCACCACGGCTCCATTCTGGAATAGGCCAGCCATATTCTTGGGTTAAAGATAATTCTCTTTTTAGAGTAATGTAAAGACCTTATAAACTTTATAAAGATGGAAATATTAGAAGAAAAACAGTAAACATTTTTATCTTCCAGGCAGGATTAAGGTGACCAGATATCACTTACTAGTTTTGTGACTTTTAGATAAGATATCTTCATTGAGGGTCAGTTTCTTTATCTGTGATATTTCTTTCTTACAGAATTAAATGAGTCTGTATGTAAGGTACATTTTATTGTGCCTGTTTCATATAGTATGCACATGACAAATGGTTGCTATTATGATTATAACATAATTGTGTAACATTTTGCTGTAGTGAATAAAGACGTGAATTTGGAGTTCATTAAGTTATTTTCTACTTTTATTTTTCTGAACTATTAGAGTGGGATCTTCTAGTAGCTCAGCAAGATAATTGTAGTTTCATAGTCCTAGAAGTCACTGAAATATCATTGAAGGTTACAATGTTTAGCCCTAGACTAAATATTTGAATATAATGTATAATTTATTTAACTTGAGGAACTTTAATATAATTTGTGCTATTTTAATATTAATGTAAATTAATATAAAAACATAACTAATTTTCAATCCGTTTATTAGCAATTTCAGTCTTAACCATTATGTTGTCTTTAACATTTAGAATTTCATTCTTTAGCAGACAGACATAGACGTAAATGCCCGCAGCTTTTCAGGAAGCAAAATATAGGAGTTTATTCTTTTTTTTTTTTTTTTTTTTTTTTGAGACAGAGTCTCGCTCTGTCGCCCAGGCTGGAGTGCAGTGGCCGGATCTCAGCTCACTGCAAGCTCTGCCTCCCGGGTTCACGCCATTCTCCTGCCTCAGCCTTCCATGTAGCTGGGACTACAGGCGCCCGCCACCTCGCCCGGCTAATTTTTTGTATTTTTAGTAGAGACGGGGTTTCACCGTGTGAGCCAGGATGGTCTCGATCTCCTGACCTCGTGATCCGCCCATCTCCGCCTCCCAAAGTGCTGGGATTACAGGCTTGAGCCACCGTGCCCGGCCTAGGAGTTTATTCTTACATGATATTTTATGCCCAGATCACTCACTGTTTTGCCTGATTAACTGAGTACACAAGTTTTACAATTTGGAGTTTTATATTTCTACTTTACTTTGGAGTTTTAGTACAATCATAGAACTAGTTTCTGTTTTAGAGGATGGCTTCATGTATGTTCATGTGGGCCTTAGAGAACCCTCCATTGTTCATGTTCATAAAGCAACAGTGATTACCCCCTACCTCCAAACTGTGGTAGATATTATTTTTGCTGATTATCTTCTCCATTTAGAACAATGTTCGAGCTGCTGCCCTAGCGACTGTAAATGCTTGGGCAGAACAGACTGGCATGAAGGAATGGCTGGAAGGAGAAGATCTTTCTGAAGAGCTCAAAAAGGAAAATCCTTTCTTGAGGCAAGAGGTTAGTATCATAAATTAATCAATCGTGTGCATTACTCATGTCATTTACTTCCATAGGGGCTTGGGCCTGTCTGATAAATACGCATTTATGGTTAGAATGAGTTTCATTATAAAACAATTAATAAAATGAAACCACATTCCTGGGGCCTTTGTATTCATGTGCTTCCATTTTCTTCCTTTCACATGCTTCTTTATCAATAACACTTTCTAGAGGACTAGGCTTTTTGTGGAATTTTTCCCTTTTCTTAAACATTTAAATGATAAAATCAGAGGTTTTGTGTTTTTTGTTTTTTTAATTATACTTTAAGTTCTGGGATACATGTGCAGAACATGCAGGTTTGTTACATAGGTATACATGTGCCATGGTGGTTTGCTGCATCCATCAATCCGTCATCTTCATTAGGTATTTCTCCTAATGCTGTCCCTCCCCTTGCCCCCCCAACCCCTGACAGGCCCCAGTGTGTGATGTTCCCCTCCCTGTGCCCATATGTTCTCATTGTTCAACTCCCACTTACGAGTGAGAAATTGCAGTGTTTGGTTTTCTGTTCCTATGTTAGTTTGCTGAGAATGATGGTTTCCAGCTTCATCCATGTCCCTGCAAAGGACATGAACTCAATCTTTTTTTATGGTTGCATAGTATTCCATGGTGTATATGTGCCATATTTTCTTTATCCAGTCTAACATGATGGGCATTTGGGTTGGTTCCGAGTCTTTGCTATTGTGAATAGTGCTGCAGTAAACATACATATGCATGTGTCTTTATAGTAGAATGATTTATAATCCTTTGGGTATTACCCAGTAATGGGATTACTGGGTCAGATGGTATTTCTAGTTCTGGATCCTTGAGGAATTGCCACAATGGTCTTCCACAATGGTTGAACTAATTTACACTCCAACCAACAGTGTAAAAGTGGTTCCTATTTCTCCACATCCTCTCCAGCATCTGTTGTTTCCTGACTTTTTAATGATCGCCATTCTAACTGGCATGAGATGGTATCTCATTGTGTTTTGATTTGCATTTCTCTAATGACCAGTGATGATCTTTTTTTCATATGTTTGTTGGCCACATAAATGTCTTCTTTTGAAAATTTCTGTTCATATCCTTCGCCCACTTTTTGATGGGGTTGTTTGTTTTTTTCTTGTAAATTTGTTTAAGTTCCTTGTAGATTCTGGATATTAGCCCTTTGTCAGATGGATAGATTGCAAAAATTTTCTCTCATTCTGTAGGTTGCCTGTT
The DNA here is from genome assembly GCF_043159975.1 of Macaca nemestrina. Classification (NCBI taxonomy): domain Eukaryota; kingdom Metazoa; phylum Chordata; class Mammalia; order Primates; family Cercopithecidae; genus Macaca; species Macaca nemestrina. The sequence goes on from NC_092136.1 coordinate 18,877,771, forward strand.
CACTCTGATGATAGTTTCTTTTGCTGTGCAGGAACTGTTTAGTTTAATTAGATTCCATTTGTCAATTTTGGCTTTTGTTGCCATTGCTTTTGGTGTTTTAGTCATGAAGTCTTTGCCCATGCCTATGTCCTGAATGGTATTCTAGGTTTTCTTCTAGGGTTTTTATGATTTGAAGTCTTAGGTTTAAATCTTTAATCCATCTTGAGTTAATTTTTGTATAAGGTGTAAGGAAGGGGTCCAGTTTCAGTTTTCTGCATATGGCTAGCCAGTTTTCCCAATACCATTTTTTAAATAGTGAATCCTTTCCCCATTGCTTGTTTTTGTTAGGTTTGTCGGAGATCAGATGGTTGTAGATGTGTGCTGTTACTTCTGAGGCCTCTGTTGTGTTCCATTGGTCTATATATCTGTTTTGGTACCAGTATCATGCTGTTTTTGTTACTGTAGCCTTGTAGTATAGTTTGAAGTCAGGTAGCATGATGCCTCCAGCGTTGTTCTTTTTACTTAGGATTGTTTTGGCTATACAGGCTCTTTTTTGGTTCCTTATGAAATTTAAAGTAGTTTTTTTCTAATTCTGTGAAGAGAGTCAATGGTAGCTTGATGGGAATAGCGTTGAATCTATAAATTACTTTGGACAATATGGCCATTTTCATGAGACTGATTATTCCTCCATGAGCATGGAATGTTCTTCAATTTGTGTCCTCTCTTATTTTGTTGATTAGTGGTTTGTAGTTCTCCTTGAAGAGGTATTCCTAGGTATTTTATTCTCTTTGTAGCAGTTGTGAATGGGAATTTGCTCATGATTTGGCTTTCTGTCCATTATTGGTGTATAGGAATGCTTGTGATTTTTGCACATTGATTTTGTATCCTGAGAAGTTGCTTATCGGCTTAAGGAGTTCTTGGGCTGAGAGGATGGGGTTTTGCAAATATACAATCATGTTCATCTGCAAACAGAGATAATTTGACTTCCTCTCTTCCTATTTGAATACCCTTATTTCTTTCTCTTGCCTGATTGCCCTGGCTAGGACTTCCAATACTATGTTGAATAGGAGTGGTGAGAGAGGGCATCCTTGTCTTATGCTGGTTTTCAAAGGAAATCCATGCAGCTTTTGCCCATTCAGTGTAATATTGGCTGTGGGTTTGTCATAAATAGCTCTTATGAAAATCAGAGGTTTTAATCAAACATAAAATAGAGGCTGGGTGCAATGACTCATGCCTGTAATCCCAGCACTTTGGGAGGCTGAGGCGAGCAGATCACTTGAGGTCAGGAGTTGGAGACCAGCCTGCCCAACATGGTGAAACCCCATCTCTACTAAAAATATAAAAAATTAGCTGGGTGTGGTGGTGCGGGCCTATAATCCCAGCTACTTGGGAGGCTGAGGCAGGAGAATCGCTTGAATCCAGGAGGCAGAGGTTGCGGTGAGCTGAGATCACGCCACTGCACTCCAGCCTGGGTAATAGAGCAAGATTTCATCTCAAAAAAAAAATAATAATAATAATAATAAGCCAGTTGCAGTGGCTCACGCCTGTAATCCCAGCACTCTGGGAGGCCAAGGTGGGTAGATCACCTGAGGTCAGGAGTTCGAGACCAGTCTGGCAACATGATGAAACCCCGTCTCTACCAAAAATAGAAAAATTAGCCAGGCGTGGTGGCGGGCGCCTCTAATCCCAGCTACTCCGGGGGCTGAGACAGGAGAATCACTTGAACCCGGGAGGCAGAGGTTGCAGTGAGCCGAGATCACGTCATTGCACTCCAGCCTGGACAACAAAAGCAAAACTCTGTCTCAAAAAAAAAAAATCATTCAGAAATCCATCAGAGTAATCATAACAGAATAACAAAATTCGTGATTATATCAATTGATGGAAAAAAGGCATTTGATATATCCAACATGCGTTCATGATTAAAAACTCTCAGCAAGTTAGTAATGAAAGAGAATTACCTCAACTTGATATAAGCATCTGCATAACAACCTCTACAGAGAACATGAAACTTAATGGTGAGGGCCAGGCACGGTGGCTCACGCCTGTAATCCCATCACTTTGGAAGGCCAAGGCAGGCAGATCATGAGGTCAAGAGATCGAGACCATCCTGGCAAACATGGTGAAACCCCGTCTCTACCAAAACTACAAAAATTAGCTGGGCGTGGTGGCATGAGCCTGTAGTCCCAGCTACTTGAGAGGCTGAGGCAGGAGAATCACTTGAACCCGGGAGGCAGAGGTTGCAGTGAGCCAAGATCGCGCCACTGCACTCCAGCCTGAGTGACAGAGCAAGACTCCGTCTCAAAAACAAACAAACAAAAAAAGGAGGAATCACTTTACAATTAGCTTACTATGTTGCTAATGTAATCAAGACACTGTGATAGTGGTAGTAGGAGAATGGGGTGGAGATAGACACATAAATCATTGGAACAACAGAAAGAACCCAGAAATAGACCCACACTAATATGATCAACTAATTTTTTACAAAGCTACAAACTGATTCCATGGAGGAAGTATAGTCTTTTCAACAAATGATTCTGGAGCAATTGAACATCCATAAACAAAAAAATGAACCTCACCCTAAACCTCACTGTCTCAAAACAGATTATGGACTTAAATGTAAAACATAAAACTATTGAACTTTTAAGGGCAAACTAGAAAATCTCCAGGATGTAAGGCTGGCAAAGAATTCTTAGACTTAAAACCAAAACCATAATCCATAAAAGTCAAGTTGACAAATTGGACTACGTGAAAATTAAAAACTTTTACTCTGCAAAAAAACCACATGAAAATAACAAAACGAGCTACAGAACAACAGAAAAGATTTGTAAGCCAGTATCCAATAACGGACTGGTATCTAGAATATACAAAGAACTCAGAAAACTCAATAGTAACAACAACAGAAAAATCAGAAAATGGGTATCCATGGCCAAGCCTGTTTTAGGGGAAAATTTTTTTAAAAATAGAAAATGGGACAAAAGACACGAACAAATGTTTCACTGGAGAGGATACACAGATGGCAAATAAGCCAATGAAAGATGCTCAGTGTTGGCCTTGTGCGGTGGCTCACGCCTGTAATCCCAACACTTTAGGAGGCCAAGGCAGACGGATCACCAGGTCAGGAGTTTGAGACCAGCCTGGCCAGCATGGAGAAATCCCGTCTCTACTAAAAATACAAAAATTAGCCAGGTGTGGTGGCGGGCGCCTGTAATCCCAGCTACTTGGGAGGCTGAAGCAGGAGAATTGCTTGCATGTGGGAGGTGGAAGTTGCAGTGAGCTGAGATTGTGCCATTGCACTCCAGCCTGGGTGACAAGAGCAAGACTCCATCTCAGAAAAAAACAAAACAAAAAAATGCTCAGTGTTATTAGCAACCAGGGAAATGCAAATTAAAACTATGATGAAATATCACTATACAATCATCAGAATTGCTAAAATTAAAAATAATTGTAACGTGAAATGCTGGAGAAACCTAAATAGTCATGCATTGCTGCTGGGAATGTAAAATGGTATAGCCACTTCAGGAAACAGTTTGGCATTTTCTTATAAAACTAAACATGCAGTTACTATATGAGCCAGCAATTGCACTCTTGGACATGTATTTCAGAAAAATGAAAATTATGTCCATACAAAAATATGTACAAATATTCATAGCAACTTCAATCATAGTAGCCAAAAACTGGGATTATAGCTCAAGGGTAGAGCATTTTACTGCATAATAGCCAAAAACTAGAAACAGTTCAGATACCTTTCAATAGGTGAATGGTTAAACAAATCTCTTGTATATCCATACATGGAATACTATTTAGCAATTAAGAACAAATTGCTGGTAAATGCAACAATTCAGATAAATCTCCAAGGAATTATGCTGCATGACTAAAGCCAATCCCACTGGCCTGCGAGCCAAGATTATGCCATTGCCCTCCAGCCTGGGTGATGGGAGTGAAACCCTGTCTCAAAAATGAAAAATACAAATATGAACTATTTTAGGGATATATAGAAAAAAATGTCAACATAAGGCAAAAAATAGAAGTCTTGGTAAAATTTGTAACCTTCTGATCACAATAAGTGCTTTGGGTCTTCTAGCTAAATATTTTTCAGAACTAAAGGGAGATAAGTCAAACTTTTTCATCTTTAAGATGTATTAAGAACTATTAAAGCTTTATAATTTAATACCCAAATATAGTCCAAAGAAATGTGTCCTTATGTTAAAGATGATTGTCATCATTGAATATATTATTTAAATATAGCACAGTTCTTGAATTATGAAAAGTACTGATTTCATATTGGAAAGTTATAGTGTGAAAGCTAATTCAGTGCTTGAGACTAATGAAATCAGTAAGCCTGAGATCATACATGATAACAGTCTTCATTTGAAGTGTGTAACTAGTCTTTATTTCTTTTGGCAGCTTCTGGGCTGGCTGGCTGAGAAACTACCTACTCTTCGTTCCACCCCTACAGACCTTATCCTTTGTGTTCCTCATCTCTACTCCTGCCTAGAAGATCGAAATGGAGATGTGCGAAAGAAGGCCCAAGATGCTTTGCCATTCTTCATGATGCATTTAGGATATGAAAAAATGGCCAAGGCTACTGGGAAACTAAAGGTACTACTTCTTGTTGCTGCTACTGCTGTTAAAAGCTATTAAAAAAAGCGAGACTCCGTCTCAAAAAATAAAAAATTTAAAAAAAAAAAAAAATATATATATATATATATATATATTTAACATGGGCCAGGCACGGTGGCTCACGCCTGTAATCCCAACACTTTGGGAGGCTGAGGCAGGTGGATCACCTGAGGTCAGGAGTTCAAGGCCAGCCTGGCCAACATGGTGAAACCCCATCTCTACAAAAAATACAAAAAAATTAGCCGGGTTTGGTGGCACATGCCTGTAATCCCAGCTACTTGGGAGGCTGAGGCAGGAGAATTGCATGAACCCAGGAGGCAGAGGTTGCATTGAGCTGAGATCATGCCACTGCACTCCAGCCTGGGCAGCGAGCGAAACTCCGTCTCAAAAATATACATATATATTAAACATGAATTTATAAGAGCAAAAAACCATATTACCTCCTGTGAGTCTCAATTTGAAATCATAACAAGCAAAAATAAAATATTAAGCAGTGTAGAAGTAAAAATCTGCTGACTTCACAGGGGTGAAAACTGTGACCTTCTAGAATGATACCTACCTTAGTGTGACTTCATAATGTGTGTGACTTCTGACACCATGTGCTGCCTCCCTTACTTCAGTGGTATTTCAAAACTAGGAGCTCAGTCATTTGTTCGACAGAGGATTTGTTCATAAGCTTCGTATGACTTTATCATTTATGTGACCTCTCACTTTTTATGTTATTTTGTCTCTCTAGCCAACTTCTAAAGATCAGGTATTGGCCATGCTAGAGAAAGCCAAAGCTAACATGCCAGCCAAGCCTGCTCCACCTGCTAAAGCAACTTCTAAACCAATGGGAGGGTCTGCTCCAGCCAAATTCCAGCCTGCATCAGGTAACTCTATCTTAAGAGGGTTAAAGGGGAAGGAAATAGCCCTGAGGAACTCTAAAAAGACATTCAGCCTTGTCTCTTTTAAATCACATTTCCTTACAGCGTAGATCCAAGCTCTCCTTCCTTCTCTCCTTACTTTCCTTTCACAAACACTTGTCAAGTAGTCAAGTACCTATTTTATGCCAGAAACTGTACTAAGAGTACAAAGGTGACTAATTTGGTTTCTAATTCTAAAATGTTTTTTTTGTTTTTGTTTTGTTTTGTTTTTAGAGTTGGGGTCTTGCTCTGTCACCCAGGAGGGAGTGTAGTGGCATGATCATAGCTCACTGCAACCTTGAACTCCTGGGCTCAAGTGTTCCTTGTGTCTCATCCTCCCAAGTTGCTGGGACTACAGGCATGCACCATCACACCTGGCTAAATTTTTTTACTTTTTATAGAGATGAGGTTTTGTTGTGATGCACAGGCTGGTCTCAAACTCCTGGCCTCAGGCGATCCTCCTGTCTCAGTCTCCTAAAGTGCTGGACTTACAGGCTTGAACCACCACACCTGACCCCAAAAGGAGTTTTGGAATAGCACATCAAAATAGTCCTTTATGAAGTGTTGCATCCTACATTTAAGGTTTCCACAACTGTTTTCTGCTCCTGGATACTATAATTAGAAGAGGAATTGGGAGAATCTAGCTTAATCTACTTTATTAACCTTCTTTAAGGGAAAATTCTTGATTTCTTTATCCTGATACTAAAATTCCATAATAAGCTGGGTGGCTTATGCTTGTAATCCCAGCAGTTTGGGAGGCCGAGGCCAGTGGATCACTTGAGGTCAGGAGTTTGAGATCAACCTGGCCAACATGGAGAAACCCCACCTCTACTAAAAATGCAAAAATTAGCTGGATGTGGTGGTGCACACCTGTAATCCCAGCTACTCAGGAGGCTGAGGCAGGAGAATTACTTGAATCCAGGAGGCAGAGGTTACAGTAAGCCAAAACCACGCCACAGCACTCCAGGCTGAGGGACAGAGCAAGACTCTGTCTCAAACTAAATAAATAAAAATAAATAAAATTCAATAATATATAACCTGTGGCCAATTCATTTTTAGACTTACTGCTTAACAATATTCTTGAATTTAGTGGAATAGAAATTGTTGATGCTATAAAGTTAGAAATTTTACAGCCTGATCAACATGGCAAAACCACATCTCTACAAAAATTACAAAAATTAGCTAGGCTTGGTGGCGCACACCTGTGGTCCCAGCTACCCAGGAGGCTGAGGTGGGAGGATCACTTCAGCCCAGGAGGTTGAGGCTTCAATGAGCCACGATCGCACCACTGCACTCCAGCCTGGGTGACAAAGCCAGAACCAGTCTCCCAAAAAAAAAAAAAAAATTTACATGTGTAAAACTCTTTATTAAAGTGCATATTCAGTTTTAACTTTTATTGGGATCTTGCTATGTAGCAGATACTGAATATCAAAGATGTCCTTACCCTTAAGAAAGTATCAGTCTGGGCTGGGCATGGTGGCTCACACCTGTTATTCCACCACTTTGAGAGAACAAGGAGGTCAAGACCAGCTTGGGCAACATAGTGCGACCCTGTCTCTAAAAAAAAAAAAAATTGTTTTAATTAGCTGGGCTTGGTGGTACACACCTGTAGTCCCAGCTCTTCAGGAAGCTGAGGTGGGAGGACTGTTTTAGCCAGGGAGGTCAAGGCTGCAGTGAGCCCTGATCATGCTATTGCACTCTAGCCTGTGTGACAGAAACCCTGTCTCTAAACAAACAAATGAAACTACAGTTTAAATGTTGGTAAATGAGATATAGATTTTCTGAATTAATTTCCCTCTTATGCTTAAAGAGAGATTTTGGGAGAAAAATTATTAGGAAAAAAAAATCTGAGCCAGGCACAGTGGCTCACGGCTGTAATCCCAGCACTTTGGGAAGCCAAGGTGGGTGGATTGCTTGAGCCCAGGAGTTTGAACATGGTGAAACCCTGTCTCCACAAAAACTGCAAAGAAAATTAGCTCAGTGTGGTGGCACAGTCCTGTAGTCCCAGCTACTAGGGAGGCTGAGGTGGGAGAATTCACTGAGCCCAGGAGGTCAAGGCTGCAGTGAGCACCATGAAGGTACCACTATACTCCAGCCTGGGAGATATAGCAAAATCCTGTCTCATTAAAAAAAAAAAGAAAAACTAACTGAAAACATCTTACAAACTGATACATTTAAGACTGCAGGCTTCCTTGTCATCATCATATATTTAACCTGTCCAAAATAAAATATTAGTTAAAGTTTATAGTATATATATATTTTTTTTCTCAAAGCACCTGCTGAAGATTCTATTTCCAGCAGTGCAGAACCCAAACCTGATCCAAAAAAGGCCAAAGCTCCAGGATTATCCTCTAAAGCAAAGGTATGTTAACTCTGTATACTTCGATGCAGACTTGCTTTTAAATATATTTTATATACTGAGTCATTCTATTAGGAAGGATCACATTATATATAAAAGAACATCACTGTTATTGATATTATCAAATTATTTATACAAATTTCTGTGGCTCATTTTTAATAAGGTCCTAAAACGGAGACGTCCTGCTCTCAAGAGGTGCTGTAATCTTCCTTTCATGTAGATTTTTGGGGAAAGATATACTTTATTGAAAGAAGAAAGGGCCGGGCACAGTGGCTCACACCTGTAATCCCAACACTTTGGGAGGCCGAGGCAGGCAGATCACTTGAGGTCAGGAGTTCAAGACCAGCCTGGCCAACATAGCGAAACCCTGTCTCTACTAAAAATATAAAAATTAGCCGGGCATGGTGGCAAATACCTGTAATCCCAGCTACTCGGGAAGTTGAAGCAGGAGAATCGCTTGAACCCAGGAGGTAGAGGTTGCAGTGAGCCAAGATCTCACCATTGCACTCCAGCCTGGGTGACAGAGCAAGACTCAGGGGGAAAAAAAAAGGAGAAAGCAAGCATTTGTAGCTCTGGCATAATAAACACTTTAGGCTGATTTGGATTTAAGAAAAGGAGTTAAATCAACTTCCTTCAAATATGGCACTGTTGTCATCATACTAGAAGATGTTTCAGTTAGTCTACAGGGAAACACCATTTGTCCCAATGGGATTTATTTTGATGCATCACCAATTCTTTCAGTATTCATGGAGAGTTAGACAATTTAAAGCAGTGTGTTCAAATGTTCAACTTTATCCCCTGGGTGATTTTTTTCATTTAATTAAGTTTATAAATCACAGAAAATTGTCATTATCTCTATCAAGATTCAGATTAATAAACATTCAGAGTGTTAATTATTTAATACTTACAAAAGGAAAATTGCAAAACTGCAATGGGTAGTAAATCTAATAGTAAATCTAAATAGAGAATTATTTAATTTACTTCCTGTAATTGATGAAAAAGTATAGAGTGAGAATGTTTTTTAGCCAGTACATGTATTATTACACCCCCATTTTGGAGTACACATTCTAGGGCCATTCTTCTAAATATTATAGTTAACCATTTTTCTTTCCTATGCTCAGGCCCTTTAACTCCTCAGTGAATTAATTTAAACTATCCAATGATGTTGTTCTTTTCCTGTCTGCCTGTCCTCATCCCAAATTTAACAAGTGCTTATTTTAGTTTTGATCACGAGTGTTTTGCAGTATTTTTGACTCCGTTCTTAATGCCATAATTTTTTTTCCAATCTTTTTACGCTTACGAAGCAGTTTCATATAAATGATCTCATATTTGTTTGGTCTGAATGACTTTAGTGTTTATACTAGAAAGAAATTCTGGCCAACTAGAAATAGTGGCCATGCTACATTTATAATAATAATGATTCCAGTAATGAAATTTGAATTTTATCTTAAATATGTGTACTATTGTTTACTATTTTCTATCTGATATGAAGATTTTAAATCTTGGATTTTTTTTTTTTTTTTGAGACGGATTCTCGCTCTGTCGCCCAGGCTGGAGTGCAGTGGCCGGATCTCAGCTCACTGCAAGCTCCGCCTCCCGGGTTCACGCCATTCTCCTGCCTCAGCCTCCGGAGTAGCTGGCACTACAGGCGCCCACCACCTCGCTCGGCTAGTTTTTTTTTCGTATTTTTTAGTAGAGATGGGGTTTCACCGTGTTAGCCAGGATGGTCTTGATCTCCTGACCTCGTGATCCGCCCGTCTCGGCCTCCCAAAGTGCTGGGATTACAGGCTTGAGCCACCGCGCCCAGCCGGATTATTTTTTAAAACCACTTTAGTGACTTAAGTATTTAAAGCATTTCTTGTAACCTTCTCTAGAAGCAAGTTCAAAAGGTCTTCAGTTTATACTATTATGATAGAGATAGATTTAAATATCAACGGAAAGAAACAGAAAAGCTTTCAAACTAAGTGTTTTGAAATGTGTAAATGCCATTCAAGATGTCATTCATGGCCAAGGTGGGTGGATCACTTGAGGTCAGGAGCTCGAGACCAGCCGGACAACGTGGTGAAACCCCATCTCTACTAAAAATACAAAAATTAGCCAGGGGTGGTGGTGGGCGCCTATGGTCCCACCTACTGAGGAGGCTGAGTCAGAAGAATCACTTGAACCCAGGAGGTGGAGATTGCAGTAAGCTGAGATCATGCCACTGCACTGCAGCCTGGGTGACAGAATGAGACTCCATCTCAAAAAAAAAAAGAATGTCATTAATAGGGAAAGCCATAGTGTTGAAGATTTCAAGAAAAAAAAAAATTATCCAGTAAACAAAAAGTTTGTGACCTAGACTAATGATCAGTAATAGCAGCTTTTCCAACTACATAACATGCTAGTCCAAGAACTAACCGACTTAAGAATATTCTCAGAAAAATTTCTAAAGAACCTGTTCAAAAACATATACAAGATTCTATGATGCATGTTTTTTTCATGTGAAATATCATGTAGAAAGATTTCTCTGTTTTCTATGGTGCCCTTTTACTGGGCAGCAGCATCATATTCTTAAGGAGAGGTGGCCAAGCTAATCAGTATTCCCTGAACCTTGGTTGTAGAGTGCACAAGGGAAGAAGGTGCCAAGCAAAACCAGCTTAAAGGAGGATGAAGACAAATCTGGGCCTATTTTTATTGTTGTTCCGAATGGAAAAGAGCAAAGGATGAAAGATGAAAAAGGATTGAAGGTAAGGAAGGATTAAGAATCGTCAGGAGATTTTTGCTTGTATTGTTATTCAGGAATAGTTTTGCTGTCTGAAATCCATGTTATTGTGAAATATCTAGGAATTAAGTGTTTCTTTTGCTTATAAATTATATTATTCTTTAGTTTATGGGAGCATTAATTCCTACAAATAAACTATAGAATAGAGTTATTGCCTATTTTTCCCTGTAAATAGAAATAAATGATTTCTTAGCTTTTTTGGTATCTTCATTTTTAAAATCAAAGAATGGAATGTATTTTTTTTTTTAATTAACTAGATAATATAAGCTTCTTCATTAATCTTTCTTTTCAAGACCTTACAAGGCAGATTTTGTGACTGTATAAATGGCTAGTTCAGTCATTTATCTTATGTTGCTTTGATTTCATTAGGTACTTAAATTTGTTTTCAAAATGCATAATCTTTTTAAAAAATTATTTGCAGTACAGAAAGTGCAAAGTATGGTATGAAAAGCATGTCTCTGTTCCAGTATCCCTCCACAGGGAGGATATTAGTACTCATTTTTTCAATGTATTACTCCAGAAATATTTTGTACCTCTACTATCATATGTATATTTTTATATAGCCCTCCTTTTATACAGATGGAGACATGCCATATTTGTTCTGTATCTCACTGTTTTCTTTTAATGATGTTTGAAATATCTGAAAGATCATTCGTATCTGTGTATATATGTGTGTATCACTGTATTGGCGCGTTATATGTATATACCTTTCTTTATCCTTATGCCAATATGTTGGACATTTAGGTTGTTTCTTGTCTTTCACTATTACAAACAGTGCTGCTGTGAATATCTTTGAATGTAGGTCTTTGTTACACATATGTGAGTGTATCTATATTAAACTCCTAGAATGACGATATGCATAATTTTGATAGATATTTCAAATTTTCTATCAAAGATGTGGCAGCAGTGTCCACCATGTTATATAGTTATATGTAGGATTGATTTTTTTTTTCTTTAGTAAGAATTGCAAGGCCAGGCACAGTGACTCATGCCGGTCGTCCCAACAATTTGGGAGGCTAAGGCAAGCAGATTGCCTGAGCCCAGGAATTCAGAACCAGCCTGGACAACATAGTGAGACTTTGTCTCTACAAAAAAATTTTTTTAATTAGCTGGGCATAGTGGTGCATGCCTGTAGTCCCAGCTACCTGGGGGGCTGAGGCAGAAGAATCACTTGAGCCTGGGAGGTTAATGCTACAGTGATCTATGATCGTGCCACTGTACTCTGCCATGCCCAGGCAACAGGTGAGACTCTGTCTCAAAAACAAAGAATTCCAAAAATGTGTATTCCTATAAGATTTTCAGAGCTGTTAAGCTTCAAGAAGTATGACACCTTGACATCTGCATTCATATTTAATTACAAATGAATATTGTTGAATTTTGAAATAATTGTATTAAATTGTTCCTGCAGCTGCATTATATAAGGCTCTCTACCTCATTTCAGTTGAACACCCTGTAGCCACTTTTCACTGTTTGTTTTTTCCAGGTGCTAAAGTGGAATTTTACTACCCCACGGGATGAATACATTGAGCAACTGAAGACTCAAATGTCTAGCTGTGTGGCTAAATGGTTACAAGATGAGATGTTTCACTCAGACTTTCAGCATCATAACAAAGCCCTGGCTGTTATGGTTGATGTAAGTCTGCAATAGATAAATATACATGTATCTCAGACATGTAAAAATACTGAGCCCTATGAAATAATCTGAAGTTTGCATGACTTGAAAAGGAAGTAGAATATACTATGTTCTCTATTTTTTAGAGCTGTTTTATTATTTGGTAGAATAAATGAATGCGTGTGTATATTTTTTAGGTCTTAATTGAAGGCTTAAAAATCTGTCATTTTATTTTTGGGCTCCAATAAAATTTAAGAGACACTTGCCTAGTAGAATTGAGATTTTGTATATTCTTATTTGTGGGAGTTTTGTTTTCTTTTATTTTAAGCACTTGGAGAGTGAAAAAGAAGGTGTTATTGGTTGCCTGGATCTTATCTTAAAGTGGCTTACCCTGAGGTTTTTTGACACCAATACAAGTGTCCTGATGAAAGCACTAGAATATTTAAAATTGCTCTTCACCTTGCTAAGTGAGGAAGAATATCATCTTACTGAGAGTGAAGCATCTTCCTTCATCCCCTATCTTGTTGTCAAGGTAATGTGGTGTTCTCTCTCTGGGAGACTGCTTGAGTTCCCAGCTGACCTCAGTTTCTATACTTTTATTTCCTCTCCCTTTTTTACTGATTATATCATGGTACCTTCCCTACTCATCCCTATTTCCCTATTCTTTCAAAACATAGTAATGCATGGGAGAATCATTACTACTTAGGAAATGCCTCACTTAATCATTATTTTCCTTGTTGACTAGGTTGGAGAACCAAAGGATGTCATTCGTAAAGATGTTCGTGCCATCCTGAACCGGATGTGCCTTGTCTACCCAGCTAGCAAGATGTTTCCCTTTATCATGGAAGGAACCAAATCCAAAAACTCTAAGCAGAGAGCAGGTGAAGCAAATAGTTTAAACTGAGATGTGAATCTCTGCGGCAGTAGCCTATAGAAGAAATAGTTTATAGATGAACAAATAAATTTCTCCAATGCCTATGTAGTTGATTCCAACCTCCTGATTTAGACTGTGAGAGTGATGAGTTGCACACTGGTGGAGCCATGGTATCAGGTGATACAGGCACCACTCAGTATCACCCTGGTGACAAAATCAAGTGCACAGGGGCCATCTGATTCACAGGCATCTCTTCCTTTCAGGAGCACTTGCTGAAATACCATTTTTTAACTGATAAAAGGCAGTAAACAAAAAATCCTAGGCAGAGCCAGAGTCAGATTTAAGTCCTTCATATATGCCAAGGGAAATTTCTCTAGTAAGGATAAGTCTCTATCCCAAATATGTGTTGTTTCATTAATCTAGCCTTTCTCCCCCATCAGAGTGCCTGGAAGAGCTGGGATGTCTGGTTGAGTCCTATGGCATGAATGTTTGCCAGCCAACCCCAGGAAAAGCCTTAAAGGAAATAGCTGTTCACATAGGAGACCGTGACAATGCTGTACGCAATGCTGCACTCAACACCATTGTAACGGTGTACAATGTACATGGGGATCAGGTGTTCAAACTGATTGGAAATGTGAGTGACTTCTCTGAACACTGTCAGCATGTTGTGAAAAGAATTACAAGATCTCCTAGGTGCTAGGTTTCCTGTCCTCTCAACTGTAGCTAAGTTTTTACTACTTTTTAGTCAACTCAACCTATCAATGTGTCCTAGAATCTGAATAGACCCTTGAGGTGTCTCTGATTAGGCTGTTTTAATAGAAATCAAGTTTTCTTTTCTGAGCATTCTATTCATAGTAAATTTGCTTTAGAAATGAGTGCTATTTTTGAATCAAGAAATCTGAGCTAGTCCCGGGTTTAAATTCATCCTGGCAGTCTGCTCTGTAATTTTTACTGCATCGAGTTTTTGGTTAAAAAGTGCTTACTTGTGTATAGTGTGGATACTAGTATCTGTCAGATCACGTCTTGAGCTACAGCCATGAGCCAGTTTTCCACTCACATTAGGTTCTGCCTCTGACCTCTTATTTCGTTTGAGCGAGTCTGGACCTCTGTCTTCAGTTACCTCATAGTGTCACCATATATTTACACTGGGCTTAAATATGTTTATTTATATTTTCTGATTTAATTCTCACTACTACTCAGTGAAGAATATAAAGCAGTTGGGAATTTTATAGATGACCAAAAATGAAGTTTCTTGCCCATAGTCACACAGCTAGATAGTGGTGACAAAACAAAAAATGGGGAAGCTTCATTTAATTTTTGACCTTTTTATTTGTAGTTACTAATTGGCTTTCTTTTTTATCCTTTCCTTTCCTTTTTTTTTTTTTTTTTTTTTTTTTTGAGACAGGGTCTTGCTTTGTCACCTAGGCTGGAGTGCAGTGGTGTGTTCACTGCAGCCTCGACCTCCCAGGCTCAAGTGATCTTCTGACTTCAACCTCCTGAGTAGCTAGGACTATAGGCGTGTGCCACCATGCCCACCTAATTTTTATACTTTTTATAGAGATGGGGTTTCACCATGTTGCCCAAGCTGGTGTCAAACTCCTGGGCTCAAGTGATCCTCCTGCTTTGGCCTCCCAAAGTGCTGGGATTACAGGCATGAGCCACTGCGCCCAGCCCCTCTCCTTCTTTCATATCTCCTCTTCCTGTTAGCAGCTAGGCAGGTATTAACAGTAGTTCATTTTGAAGTGTGGTGCTTTGAAAGTAAACATGTCCTAACATAGAAGGTTCTATTTGTTTTGATATGAAAATAGATATTATTGAGTTATTCAGTTAAGTTTCTAAATTTGGCCTCTGTTTACAGCTTTCTGAAAAGGATATGAGCATGCTCGAGGAGAGGATTAAGCGGTCAGCAAAGAGACCCTCTGCTGCACCAATAAAACAAGTGGAAGAGAAACCTCAGCGTGCACAGAACATAAGCTCCAATGCCAACATGTTACGCAAGGGACCAGCTGAGGACATGTCTTCCAAACTCAAGTATGTAGATAGAGATACTTGTTTAAGAGCATCTCTATGGCCTTTGCCTTGTGTGCTCACAGCCTGTCCTGTAACATAATCTTGAGTTCTTGTAGCCATTATCATGCATGACAGAGTGTCTGGGTAAATGTATTGTAACCAAATGTCTGATCCTTCAGTCTTCATTGTCTTTGTCTTTGTCTCAAAACCACTTCTAAATGGTCTTGTGCCTTCTTTCACTGCTTTTCCGTGGACAGAATTATGTATCGCACTTATAGGATGTAAGTACTGCCTGCTAATTTCTCATTAGCAGGGCTCTTATATCTTTCTAACTTCTGACTTGGATTCATCCCCTCTGGAGGGTGACTAGCTTAGAGTTTATAATCAGGGTAGAGGGTGTCCATAAGTACCCCATGAATCAAGTCTTCCACAAAAGTTCAATGTCATGTGGCTAAAATATTGATTCACTTTCTTCTTTGTGTTATACTTGGTTGTGCTTAATTTCCTATTCTTGAGATAAGGCTAAATAAAATACATGCAACCCAAAATTGGCTTAGGGACTCAAAATACTGCCTCCTAAGCAAGACAGCTCTATTTTGGGTTGTGTCATGAGTATAATTTTAACCAACTTGAATTTGGAAACTTTGAATCCCTATTTCTTGGATGTAAAGCTGGCCCTGACCTGTCAAGAGTGAATATTCTAAAAAGGGGTGACTAGTGGTCTCACAAAGTATAAAATGTGCTGAACACTGCATGGAATGGTACTTATGATTAGCAAAATTAAAGCACTGGTTAATTTGGTGGAAAAGAACCAGCCAGTCTAGATTTTTCTTATATATTTGCCCATAAGTAGTGAACTTTGAGTCAATATAAATATCTTTGATTGTTTTCTGCCCCATCAGGAATAGAAGTACAAGGTTTATGGGCTTTAGTGAACTAGAACAAATACTTATAACTTGGCAGGTAATGTAAGTACAAGTTAAAGTTATCTGCCCTCTTAGGATATTCATGAACCAATGTTGTTGCCTATTAAAGGCACTTGCTTAGACTCAGGGACTTAAATCATTCAGGGGGGCTGAAACCAGAAGTTGAACATCTGTCCTGAAGCTTTGGGGCAACTGACAGTGCTACTCTTGCCCTTTGGTTAAGAAGTCTCTCTTAGTTCAGGAGCCTCCTTTTGCTTCCCTTAGCCAAGCCCGAAGCATGAGTGGGCATCCTGAGGCAGCCCAGATGGTCCGCCGAGAATTCCAGCTGGATCTAGATGAGATTGAGAATGACAATGGTACAGTCCGATGTGAAATGCCAGAACTTGTTCAGCACAAACTGGATGACATTTTTGAGCCAGTCCTTATTCCTGAACCCAAGTGAGTTAAACTCTTTCATTTAAATATGAGCAGTTCATGATGATCAGACGGCATACGTGAAATGTGCCCTTTGTGGTAATGTGCAGTTAAAACTTTTTAGAACTGATTTCTTTCTGAATGATAGCAGTTGTTAACTAAGACCTGGACCTAGTGGAGAATTGTATAACTCCAGCTGACTGGGATGTCTTGTAATAGAGATTGAAGTTTTCTCTTTGCTCTGCTATCTAGGATCCGGGCTGTTTCTCCACACTTCGATGATATGCATAGTAATACAGCATCCACAATCAATTTCATTATCTCCCAAGTAGCCAGTGGTGACATCAACACAAGTATCCAAGCTCTGACACAGGTAATGGGTGTGCTTCCATGACAGGGATTCCATTGGTGGACATAGAGGCTATAAATGTGATGAATTGCACATTCGCAGAGTCATAGCATTAGGGGATTCAGGCAGTGTTTCTTTCCCGAGGAGAGAAATGCACAGGTGCCACTCAGTCATCATGTACCTCAGAGGATGTGGCTCTAATAGAGCCTTACTCTTTTTTTTTCTTTTGGTCTCACTATGTTGTCTGGGCTGGAGTGCAGTGGCTATTCACAGGCACTGTCATAGCACACTGCAGCTCCAAACTCCTGGGCTCAAGTAATCCTCCTGTCTCAGCTTCCTGAGTAGCTGGGACAACAGGCTTGCATCACTGCACCTGGCTAAGCCTTGCATTTTTTTATAATTGCATTGATTCACCAGAGGCTAGAGATAAAACAGCAGCTAACAAGTAAGGACCAACTCTCATGGAACTTATTTAGATTTTAGTGGACAGAGACAAGTAAACAAGAAAATATCACACAGTTGTAACAACTGTGTAAATATAACTTACATGGAGTAATGACAGAGAGGAACTGAGTAGATACTTAGACTGGGTGATCAGGAAAACTCTGATATCCTTGTGGCTAAGAGTATTCCAAGGAGAGGAAAGAGCTCGTATTCAGAGGTCTTAGGGGAGAAATGAGCTTGAAGTTCAAGGAAATAAGGTTCGTGTGCCTGGAGCATAGTGTTAAAGGGGGAGAATGATACAGAATGAGATTTGAGAGGCAGACAGTGATCATATCATGTAGGGCTTTAAAAGCACCAGGGTGAGTTGTTTGGATTTTATTTCAATTATGATGGGAAACTATTAGAAATTTTTTAAAACAGAAGTCACGGGTGGGTATGGTGGCTCCTGCCTGGAGTCCCAGCTGCTCAGGTGGCTGAGGTGGGAAAATTGCTTGAGCCTGGGAGGTTGAGGCTGCAGTGAGCTGTGATTGCACCACTGTACTCCAGCCTGGGTGACAGAGTGAGACCATGTCTCAAAAAAAAAAAAAAAAAGGCCAGGTGCAGTGGCTCACACCTATAATCCCAGTGCTTTGGGAGGCCAAGGTGGGTGGATCATGAGGTCAGGAGTTCGAGACCAGCCTGGCCAGTATGGTGAAATCTCGTCGCTACCGAAAATACAAAAATTAGCTGGGCGTGGTAGCACACGCCTGTAGTCCCAGCTGCTTGGGAGGCTGAGGCAGGAGAATCACTTTAACCCGGGAGGCGGAGGTTGCAGTGAGCCGAAATCGTGCCACTATACCCCAGCCTGGGTGACAGAGCGAGACTCCATCCCCAAAAAATAAATTAATAAAATTTTAAAAATAAAACAACCCAAAGTGAATCAACAACAATGTGACAAAATGAGATTTTTTTTGTAATTTTTTTTTTTCTTTTTTTTGAGATGGAGTCTCGCCTTGTTGCCCAGTCTGGAGTGTGGTGGGGCAATTTTAGCTCACTGAAGCCTCTGCCTCCTGGGTTCAAGCAATTCTCCTGCCTCAGCTTCCCTAGCAGCTGGGATTACAGGCACCCACCACCACGCCCAGCTAATTTTTGTATTTTTAGTAAAGACAGGGTTTCATCATGTTGACCAGACTGGTCTTAAACTCCTCACCTCAGGTGATCCACCTGCCTTGGCCTCCCAAAGTGCTGAGATTATAGGTGTGAGCCACTGCGTCAGGGTGATAAAAGAAAATTATGTGCTACATTGATGGGATCCAGTGAGAGTTCCACATCACTTTGCTGATATTTCTGATGTTGCATAACCTGAATCATGGGAAACATGTACAAATTAAGGACATTTTATAAAGATTCAAGGTCAAAGCTGGGTGCAGTGACTCACGCCTGTAATCCCAGCACTTTGGGAGGCCAAGGTGGGCAGATCACCTGAGGTCGGGGGTTCGAGACCAGCCTGATCAACATGGAGAAACCCTGTCTCTACTAAAAATACAAAAAACAATAGCCGGGCATGGTGGTGCACGCCTGTAATCTCAGCTACTCGGGAGGCTGAGGCAGGAGGATATCTTGAAACCCGGGAGGTGGAGATTGCTGTGAGCCAAGATTGCGCCATTGCACTCCAGCCTGGGCAACAAGAACAAAACTTCATCTCCAAAAAAGAGAAAAAAAGAAAAAGATTCAAGGTCCAGAAAGTCAAGGAAACACTGAAGAACTGTCCTACACTATAAAGAGACTGGGAGACATGACAGTCTCTCAGGTAAATGCAGTGCGTGATTCTAGACTGGTCTTTTGCTTTAAAGGACATAATTGAGGTTATTGGAGAAAATGGAATGGGGTCTGAGGATTAGATTGTAGTGACATCAATGTTAATTTCTTGATGTTGATGGTTTTATTGTACTTTTGAAAGAGAATGTCTCTGTTGTTAATAAGTATACCCTAAAGTATCAGGGTCATGGAACATCAGATTGACAACTTTTAAATGATTCAGGATAAAAGAGTTCCTTTACTACCCTTTCAACGTTTCTGTAATGTACTTTTTTTCCACCTTTGCAGATTTTTTGTTTGTATTAATTGTGGAAGAAATTACTGTGGCCACTCTAGAGATAAAATTATATGCAAGGCAAGAGTGAATTCCAGCAATTCTTTTAGGAAGTTGTGGCCAATTTTTTTTTTTTTTTTTTTTTTTTTTTTTTTTTTTTTTTTTTTGAGACAGAGTCTCGCTCTGCCGCCCAGGCTGGAGTGCAGTGGCCGGATCTCAGCTCACTGCAAGCTCCGCCTCCCGGGTTCATGCCATTCTCCTGCCTCAGCCTCCCAAGTAGCTGGGACTACAGGCGCCCGCCACCTCGCCCGGCTAGTTTTTTGTATTTTTTAGTAGAGACGGGGTTTCACCGTGTCAGCCAGGATGGTCTCGATCTCCTGACCTCGTGATCCGCCCGTCTCGGCCTCCCAAAGTGCTGGGATTACAGGCTTGAGCCACCGCGCCCGGCCGTTGTGGCCAAAATTTATATGAAAGGTACTATGTGCCACTAGGATGATAATGGTGAAGAGGAAGGAAGTCATGGTTTCAGGGTTTCTTTTGGAAGTAGAATCCACAGAACTTGCTAATAGATTGGATATAAACAATGCCTTATTACCATTAGTGACAGCCAGTGCACTGAAACAGAACACTGGACCAATATGTGAGAAAGCTGAGTTTTTGAGTTTGGACCAGTAGTCTGATCTTTCTGAGCCTCACTTTTCATCTGGTAAATGGAGGTCGTAATATCAGCCCTGTCTAAAGAGTCTAAAAAGCACTCTTTTTAATAAATTGAACATTTAAACATAAGGATTTTTGTTTTGTTTTGTTTTTGAGATGGAGTCTCGCTCTGTCACCCAGGCTGGAGTTCAGTGTCGTGATCTTGGTTCACTGCAACCTCCACCTCCTGGGCTCAAGCAGTTCTCCTGCCTCAGCCTCCCGAGTAGCTGGGATTACAGGTGCCTGCCACCACGCCAGGCTAATATTTCTATTTTTGGTAGAGATGGGGTTTCACCACGTTGGCCAGGCTGGTCTCCAACTCCTGACCTCAAGTGACTCGCTCACCTTGGCCTCCCAAAGTGCCAGGATTACAGACGTGAGCCACTGCGCCCAGCCAAACATAAGGATTATTATTCCCTGAATTAGACAATGAGCCTCTTAGAATCGAACCTGTGACTAATTTATCTAATATCTTGCTCAGTAAATATTTGTTGAATGACTGAATCCCTAAGGACTAGTTATTTATATATAAATGGGGCCAGGCACGGTGGCTCACACCTGTAATCCCAGCACTTTGGGAAGCCGAGGTGAGTGGATCACAAGGTCAGGAGTTTGAGACCAGCCTGGCCAACATGGTGAAACCCTGTCTCTACTTAAAATACAAAAATTAGATGGGCATGGTGGCAGGCGCCTGTAATCCTAGCTACTTAAGAGGCTGAGGCAGGAGAATCACTTGAAACTGGAAGGTGAAGGTTGCAGTAAGCCAAGATTGTGCCACTGCACTCCAACCTGGGCGAAAGAGCAAAATAATAAATGAATAAAATAAGTAAATAAAGTAAATGGGCTTTTTTTTTTAAGGTAAGACTCTGGAAGTACTTTGCTATTAAATATTCTTACAGAGAAGTTTCATATAGTGTCTTCCTGCTACTTTAGAATATAAAGCTTGAAAAATATATCTTGAAATTTTTGTTATCAGATTGATGAAGTCCTGAGACAGGAAGACAAAGCTGAAGCCATGTCCGGCCATATTGATCAGTTTCTGATAGCCACGTTTATGCAGCTAAGACTCATCTACAACACACACATGGCAGATGAGAAATTGGAGAAGGATGAGATCATCAAGTTGTATAGCTGTATCATTGGCAACATGATTTCGGTAAGGGCACCTCTGCAGGATTTCAGCTTCCCATCAATCTCTCAGCCTACATAGGTTGAAAAGCCAGAGTCCATGCAGATGTTGCAGTGAGTCCTGTGTCACTTGGTAGAATTTTACATGCGTTGTATAGCAAGTTACTGATGGCCTCCATTGAATGTTTGGCTACACTCCATCCCACCTTACTGTTAGGATATAAAGTAAAATGCTTACAGACTACCTAGCTTCTTCCTGTCAGTTTCTTCATCAGGCATGGTAGGCCATAGCTGCCTTTCCACAGATAAGTATGGTTACATTAAAAATGCTAATTAGCCTGGTTTGATCAGTAGACATTGTATACATGTATTGAAATATCACTCTGTATTCCATAAATTTGTACAGTTATTACATGTTAGCTAAAAATAAAAGGGAAAAAAATTTGTCAATGTTTTACCTTTAGAGCAGATTATAAGGATAATAAAGACATTCTCACTCGGATTTCAATATGCTTTCTTAAATTGGGGCTAAAAGGGTGGACTTAATGATGCTAACTAGCCAGAAATTACAAATTTGGCATAACAATAAATAATTTCACATGTAAAACCAAATACTTTGGCTGGGAGCAGTGGCTCACGCCTGTAATCTCAGCACGTTGGGAGGCTGAGGCAGGTGGATCACGAGGTCAGGAGTTCAGGACCAGCTGGCCAAGATAGTGAAACCCCATCTCTACTAAAAATACAAAAAATTAGCCAGGCCTGGTGGCGGGCGCCTGTAGTCCCAGCTACTCGGGAGGTTGAGGCAGAGAATTGCTTGAACCCAGGAGGCAGAGCTTGCAGTGAGCCGAGATCATGCCACTGCACTCCAGTCTGGGTGACAGAGCGAGACTCCATCTCAGAAAAAAAAACAAAAACAAACTTTTACAATTAGAAAGAAGCACACTGATTAATTTTGCCTATTACTAGAGGCTTGGGGGAGTGTGGTGATTTTGTTTTTTCGTTAATATTCTAAATTTTAAAAACCACAACATAGCCGGGCGCAGTGGCTCGCGCCTGTAATCCCAGCACTTTGGGAGGCTGAGGCAGGTGGATCACGAGGTCAGGAGATCAAGACCATCCTGGCTAACACGGTGAAACCCCGTCTCTACTAAAAAAAAAAATACAAAAAATTAGCTGGGCATGGTGGCGGGCGCCTGTAGTCCCAGCTACTCGGGAGGCTGAGGCAGGAGAATGGCATGAACCAGGGAGGCGGAGCTTCCAGTGAGCCAAAATCACGCCACTGCACTCCAGCCTGGGCAACAGAGGAGACTCCGTCTCAAAAAAAACACAACATAATTGAATGTTTACCATAATATGCCACCCACATTTCTATTCTTCACTCTCTATATTAGAGTTTTACACCTCCCTGACACAAGTATGTCTGGATAGCTGTTTCAGATAGAGAGCCTTGCCCGGGAGGCGTCCACTGGAGTACTAAAAGACCTAATGCATGGCCTTATCACCTTAATGCTGGATTCTCGGATTGAAGATCTTGAGGAAGGACAACAGGTCATCCGCTCTGTGAACCTCTTGGTGGTGAAGGTTCTGGAGAAGTCGGACCAGACCAACATCCTGAGGTATATCTGTACTCTCAGTCAATAGAGCCTGGGGCATCCTCTCTTTTGTCTACGCTTAGAAACCATCATAGTCAACTTCCTAGGCAAGCTAACAATCATAAATCAACTTCCTAGCCACACTTAAAGTTATAACTGATATAACTACATCAGTAGTTATAACTGATATAACTACATCAGTAGTTATAACTGATATAACTACATCAGTAGTTATAACTGATATAACTACATCAGTAGTTATAACTGATATAACTACATCAGTAGTTATAACTGATATAACTACATCAGTAGTTATAACTGATATAACTACATCAGTAGTTATAACTGATATAACTACATCAGTAGTTATAACTGATATAACTACATCAGTAGTTATAACTGATATAACTACATCAGTAGTTATAACTGATATAACTACATCAGTAGTTATAACTGATATAACTACATCAGTAGTTATAACTGATATAACTACATCAGTTATAACTTTAAACGTGCCTAGGAAGTTGATTTATTACTCTTCATCGTGGACCAAAGGTATTTTAGCCTGAGACCATAGCTAAAACTAGTAAATACTTAGCCAGCCAATATCATGCATTTTCTAGAATAGGACTGTAAAGTTTGTCGGTTACATTTTTCTTGTACATTTCAGGTACCTTTTATTCTTTCTCAACTACCAATGACAATGAAAAATAGAGTCACAAACCTTACACTTACCAAGTGGTGACTTAAAAGGCTTAAACGATGTTTATTTTCTTAACTGAACGTCAGGTAGTCCAAGACAATTCCTGATCCATGACCTCTCAATTTATTAGATGAATAGAGTGATCTCACTTGACCTTTCAACTACTGATTTTAATTGGAATGCAGGTTTGAAACTTAATGCTGTTGTGTTGGATTTTTCTTCCAGTGCCCTACTTGTTTTGCTCCAAGACAGCCTGCTAGCAACAGCCAGTTCTCCCAAATTCTCAGAGCTTGTTATGAAGGTGAAGTTGAAATGATTTGATCTCTTTTCTTTCAAAGATGCAATCACTTTGTTAAAAGTATGGGGAAAGAGGAATTGGAGCTAAGAAAGCCATAGGCTCATATCAACCAAGTCATACCTGAAAATATATTTTTCATAATAAAAATATTAATAAAATAATTTTTTAAAAATTTAGCCAGGTGCAGTGGCATGCACCTATAGTAACAGCTACTCAGGAGGCTGAGGTGAGGAGATTACTTGAACCCAGGAGCGAGCTTGATCATACCACTACACTCCAGCCTTGGCAACAGTGAGACCTAATCTCTAAAATATATATATGTTTATGGTTTTTATATATATGTGTGTATTTTATATATATGTATATGTATTATATATGTATAAATTATGCATACACATACATACACACACACACATATATATATGAATTGGTCTTCAGTTTTTCCCTTCCTACAATTTATATTCTAAGTTCAGGCCTAAACAGTTCGTGGCCTCAAACAGTGAAAGGGAGGAGGTATTTTGTAAATATTTTACTAATTCTCTGAGGATCAAAAGGAAAGAAGTTTGAAACAGATTTCATTTATTTTGGGGAAAAAGATATGTATAGCCCTATGATATTTGGCCTCTTTTGTGAAAGAGACCAAATGAACATATTTATAACATTGTAATACTGTTATTACACTGAATTAGTATCAGATATTTTGTCCCCTTGCATTAGATTTGGTTAAGCAACATGAACTACTTTACTCTCAAGAACCAAGGAAACCCAAGAGAGAATTTCCACCAGGTTAAATGATGGCCCCTAGCTCTGGGGAGTGGGAAGGAGTGGAGATGGGTGATTAGATATGAATGACTGGACACACTTCAGCTGGTGTCATGATAGAAGTGATTTAAAATTTTCATGTTTTAGCAGCTGAATTTGAAAGATATGATGTGCCACATTTATAGCCCTGGCCATCTTTTAGAAGTGAGCCCAGAGCTTAGGGAATATGAATGGTGACAAATTATCCTCATTCTTCAGTCACTCCTTCTAACTCTTTCATTCTTTTTTCAATAGTGTCTCTGGAGAATGGTTCGACTATTGCCTGATACCATCAATAGCATTAACCTAGACAGAATTCTTCTAGATATCCACATTTTCATGAAGGTCTTCCCCAAAGAGAAACTGAAGCAATGCAAAAGTGAATTTCCCATAAGGACCCTAAAGACCCTGCTACACACCTTATGCAAATTAAAAGGGCCCAAGGTGAGTAAGAATCGCAACTGGTCTCTGAGGGAGCTTGAGAGAAAATCATAGAAATGGCAGTGCTATCAGTTGTGCATGTGTCTCCCTCAGATCCTGGACCACCTAACGATGATCGACAACAAAAACGAGTCTGAGCTGGAGGCCCATCTCTGCCGGATGATGAAGCACAGTATGGACCAGACTGGGAGCAAGTCTGATAAGGAAACAGAAAAGGGAGCATCTCGAATAGTGAGTGGCCTGACTTGAAAGATTGAGGGAAATGAGGCTATACCGGAAGTGACCTTATCTAAGGTGTAGGTCACCAGGATACCTTTTCCGAAGGTCCAAGGTGAAGGCTCACAGACTGGTCCAGTCAGCAGTCAGTCTCCTGCTGTGGTGCAGTAACCATTTCCACCTTGAAATTTTAAAATCTAAACTAAATATAACCATGTGTTTTTTGGTCCCCAAGAAAGATGCCTAAGGCATTGGTCACCAGATAAATAGCTAGCTCTACTCGGCCGGGCGCGGTGGCTCAAGCCTGTAATCCCAGCACTTTGGGAGGCCGAGACGGGCGGATCACGAGGTCAGGAGATCGAGACCATCCTGGCTAACACGGTGAGACCCTGTCTCTACTAAAAAATACAAAAAAACTAGCCGGGTGAGGTGGCGGGCGCCTGTAGTCCCAGCTACTCAGGAGGCTGAGGCAGGAGAATGGCGTGAACCCGGGAGGCGGAGCTTGCAGTGAGCTGAGATCCGGCCACAGCACTCCAGCCTGGGTGACAGAGCCAGACTCGGTCTCAAAAAAAAAAAAAAAAAAAATAGCTAGCTCTACTCAACCTGGAAAGAATGTGTCAGTTCCTTCTCCATCAAGTTGAGGTGGAAATCTGAGACTGGAGGCACTCAGTAACCCAGAATGTTACTGCTTCTGCTGTAAGACCTGCATCATTGGTGCATCTGTTATCTGTAGGAACATACCAATAAGGCCCAGATTTTGAGATATTTTCTGTTCATATCCAACCATCAGTTCCTAATTAATAACTCAAGTCTAACCAATTCTTCCTTATGTCTTTCAACTTTTCAGGATGAAAAATCATCAAAGGCCAAAGTGAATGATTTCTTAGCTGAGATTTTTAAGAAGATTGGCTCTAAAGAAAACACTAAAGAGGTGAGAGTGAAAGGGTTAATCTGAATAGGGGTCTGCTTTATGGTAAAGGGACACTGACACTCATCTCCCCCTCTTCCCTCTTCCTGTTCACCAGGGGCTAGCAGAGTTATATGAATATAAGAAGAAATACTCAGATGCTGACATTGAACCATTTCTGAAAAATTCCTCACAGTTCTTCCAGAGCTATGTCGAAAGAGGCCTTCGGGTGATTGAGATGGAGAGGGAGGGCAAAGGTCGCATTTCCACTTCAACAGGTATGATTTCCTTTTATAGCTCCAGGAATAAGCTCAAAATAGCTCCTGGCTCAGGCACCTGAAGTTTTGGTTGGTTTAAATTCATATCCATGAACCTCAATACTTAATGGTCACCAAATGATCTTCCCATTGCTATATCCAGTAGTCAATTCTTAAGCCACCTGAATTGACCCATCATCAGTATTTCACAATGGTAAATTGTTCCCTGCCCTTGAGACAGCTTCTTCACTTCACTTCCAGTTCTCCATGCTGTCTTGTTTTCCTCCAGTCTCACTGGCTATTCCTTCTTGGCCTTTGACTGATTCTTGCTCACTCGCTCACCTCTTTTTTTTTTTTTTTTTTTTTTTTTGAGACGGAGTTTCGCTCTTGTTGCCCGGGCTGGAGTGCAATGGCGCAATCTCGGGTTCAAGCGATTATCCTGCCTCAGCCTCCCGAGTAGCTGAGATTACAGGCATGCGCCACCATGCCCGGCTAATTTTTTGTATTTTTAGTAAAGACAGGGTTTCTCCATCCTGGCTAACACGGTGAAACCCCGTCTCTACTAAAAATACAAAAATTAGCCGGGCGTGGTGGCGGGCGCCTATAATCCCAACTACTCAGGAGGCTGAGGCAGGAGAATGGTGTGAACCCAGGAGGCAGAAGTTGCAGTGAACCGAGATCACACCGCTGCACTCCAGCCTGGGGGACAGAGCGAGACAACATCTCAAAAAAAAAAAAAAGACAGGGTTTCTCCATGTTAGTCAGGCTGGTCTGGAACTCCCGACCTCAGGTAATCTGCCTGCCTTGGCCTCCCAGAGTGCTGAGATTATAGGCATGAGCCACCACGCCCGGCCTCACTCTGACCTTTTAATGTGGACATCCCCCAGGGTTCAGTCTATGGTTGTCTTCTCTCTTTCTTATTTCCTTAATGAATTCATCTACTTCACTACTTTAAATAACATTTAAATCTCCAGCTTAGACCTCCTTCCTCATTTCCAAACTGCTATATCCTACATGATATCTCCACCTGGGTTTCAAATAGACATTGTTTCTTTTTTTTTTTTTTTTGAGACAGAGTCTTACTCTGTCGCCCAGCAGGCTGGGGTGCAGTGGTGTAATCTTGGCTCACTGCAACCTCTGCCTCCCAGGTTCAAGTGATTCTCCTGCCTCAGTCTATTGAGTAGCTGGGACCACAGGCAGCTGCCACCACACCCAGCTAATGTGTGTATTTTTGATGGAGATGGGGTTTCGCCATGTTGGCCAGTCTCAAAAGCAAACAACAAAAAAAACTAAAGTCCTGATCATCCTGTAAGCCTGATCCATTTACTTTTGTTTTGTTTTGTTGTTTTTGTTTTGTTTTGTTGTTTTTGTTTTGTTTTGTTTTTGTTTTGTTTTGAGACACTCTCGTTCTGTTGCCTGGGCTGGAGTGCAGTGGTGCGATCTAGGCTCACTACAACCTCCGCCTCCCGGGTTTAAGCAATTCTCCTGCCTTAGCCTCCCAAGTAGCTGGGACTACAGGCGCCTGCCACCACACCCAGCTAATTTTTTGTGTTTTTAGTAGAGACAGGGTTTCACCATGTTGGCCAGGCTGGTCTCGATCTCCTGACCTCGTGATCCGCCCACCTTGGCCTCCCAAAGTGCTGGGATTACAGGCGTGAACCATCGCACCCAGCCGATCCATTTACATTCTTCTCCATCTTGGTTGACATCAACTTTATCCTTCGAGTTTGTTCAGATCCAAAGCTTTTGAGTCTTCTCTTCTGTCAGGAAATTATTTTGACTCTACCTGCAAACCACATGCAGAATTCATCCACACTTCTCCTCACCTTCACTGCTACCACCTTGGCGTGGTGTGTTCTCTCTCATCTGTGTTATTGTCCTATCTTCCTACTTGATCTCCCTGCTTCCACCCTGCCTCCCTCTATTCTTTCCTACACATAGCATCAAAATGACTCTAATGAAACATTTTCCAGAGGCTCTCCCTTTCACTCAGCAAAAGCAAAAGGTCCTTTAAAGGTCTCTGAGGTCCTGTATAGGACCTGCCAGTGCCTCTAGTACCTCATCCCCTAGTCCTCTTCCTGTTGTTTCACTCCAGCCCCACCAGCCCCCTTATTTCTTTTTGAGTCAGGGTCTCGCTCTCTCACTCAGGCTGGAGTGCAGTGGCGTGATCATGGCTCACTGGGTTCAAGCAGTCCTCCCACCTCAGCCTCCCGAGTAGCTGGAGCTACAGGTGCATGCCACCATGCCTGGCTAATTTTTGTATTTTTTGTAGAGACGGGATTTCTCCTTGTTGCCCAGGCTGCTCTCTAACTCCTGGGCTCAAGTGATCCACCCACCTTGGCCTCCCAAAGTTCTGGGATTTCAGGTGTGAGCCACCATGCCTGGCCTCCCCCAGTTGTTTCTGGAACACACCAGTCATGTGTCTTCTTAGGGCCTTTGCACTGGCTATTTCTTACATATAAATGCTCCTCCTAAGATGGCTTTGTTGCCTAGCTCCCTTTCCTTTTTCACATCTTTGTTCAAATACCATCTTAGTAAAACCTTTTTTTTTTTTTTTTTTTTTGAGATGGAGTCTTGCCCTCTCGCCCAGGCTGGAATGCTGTGGCACGATCTTGGCTCACTGCAGCCTCCGCCTCCCAGGTTTAAGAGATTCTCTTGCCTCAGCCTCCCAAGTAGCTGGGATTATAGACATGCACCTCCATGCCCAGCTAAGTTTTGTAGTTTTAGTAGAGGCAGGGTTTCACCATATTGGCCAGACTGGTCTCCAACTCCTGACCTCAGTTGATCTGCCCGCCTTGGCCTCCCAAAGTACTGGGATTACAGGCATGAGCCACCGTGCCTGGCCAGTAAAACCTTATTGTTTAAAACTTGCAACCTATCCCTCACCCCACCATAGCACTTACACCTCTAACATACTACATAATGTAGTATTTATTAGGTTAATTGTTCAGCATCTGTGTCTAGTCATGCATATCAATATTTTGGCCAATGACGGACTGCATATATGATGGTGGTCCCATAAGATTATTTGAGACAGGGTCTCACTCTGTCATGCAGGCTGGAATGCAGTGACGATCTCGGCTCACTGCAACCTCCATCTCCTAGGTTCAAACGATTCTTTTACCTTGGCCTCCCGAGTAGCTGGACAGTTGCATGCCACCACACCCAGCTAATTTTTTGGTTTTTTTTTGAGACAGAGTCTTGCTCTGTCACCCAGGCTGGAGTGCAGTGGTGCGATCTCGGCTCACTGCAAGCTCCGCCTTCCGGGTTCACGCCATTCTCCTGCCTCAGCCTCCCAAGTAGCTGGGACTACAGGCACCCGCCAACATGCCCAGCTAATTTTTTTGTATTTTTAGTAGAGACGGGGTTTCACCGTGGTCTCGATCTCCTCACCTCGTGATCCACTCGCCTCGGCCTCCCAAAGTGCTAGGATTACAGGCGTGAGCCATCGTGCCCGGCCTTTTGTGTGTATTTTTAGTGGAGACAGGGTTTCACCATGTTGACCCAGCTGGTCTTGAATTCCAGGTCTTCCTGGTCTCAAGTGATCCCCCCGCCTCAGCCTCCCAAAGTCCTAGGATTACAAGTGTGAGCCACCATGCCCAGCCAGTTCCATAAGATTATAATGGAGCTGAAAAATTCCTATCACCTGATGATACCATAGCTGTCATAATGTCGTAGCACAATTATTTTTGTATAAGTCTAGTGTAGCCTAAGTGTACAGTGTTTATAAAGTTGACAGTAGTGTCCCAGGGTTTCACCTTCACACACCACTCACTCACCCAGAGCAACTTCCAGTCCTGCAAGCTCTATTCCTGGTAAATGCCCTATACGGGTGTACCATTTATCTTTTATACGGCATTCTTATTGTACCCTCTCTCTGTTTAGATACATAACATTGTGTTAAAATTACCTACACTATTCAGTATGGTAACAAGCTATACAGGCTTGTAGCCTAGATGTGTGGCAGGTTATACCAACTAGGTGTTCGCATAACTATGAAATTACCTAACAAATGCATTTCTCAGAACGTGTCCTTGCCCTTAAGCCACATGATGTTATTCGTTAAATGATATGAATGAATGCAGTAACTAAGTTTAAGCTGAAATGTTACTGCTCCCACAGTGAGAAAGTCCCTGTTTGAGAATTACTGCTCACAGGATCTAGAGACAAACTGAAGACTTAGGTTTCAGTTATAGAAAATAACTATCATGAGCCTTAAACCAAGACAAGAAAGACCCAACTGCAAAAGTGCCCTCTCATCAGTGCTGTGCTTAGTTCCTTCCGAGTTTAGTGACATTCACCTGCTCTTACATTTGAGAATGTGTTTGCCTGTCAAAGCATGTCATGTCTCTTTGTGGTTTTCAGACCCTGATCATATCTACTCTCAGCCTGTATCTTGCTGGGCTGAAGCTTCAGTTAATTTTGTTCTCTTAAACAGGAGTTCTTGTTTTTGACACCTTAAATTATGCCTTTCCAAGACTTTACAAGTCTTTTTATTTTTTGAGATGGGGTCTCTTTGTTTTTGTGGGTTTTGAGACAGGGTCTCTCTCTGTCACCCAGGCTGGAGTGCAGTGGTGCGATCTAGGCTCACTGCAGCTTCTGCCTCCTGGGTTCAAGTGATTCTCTTGCCTTGGCCTCCCCAGTAGCTAGGATTACAGGTGTGAGCCACCATCCCCAGCTAATTTTTGAATTTTTTTTAGAGACAGGGTTTCACCATGTTGGCCAGGCTGGTCTTGAACCCCTGACCTCTAAGTGATCCACCTGCCTCGGTCTCCCAAAGTGCTGGGATTACAGGCGTGAGCCACTGCGCCTGGCCGGGGTCTTGTTTTGTTGCCCAGGCTGGTCTTTAATGAAAAAGACCTCTAAGGAGTTAAAGTATGGTGCGCAAAATGTCAAACAGTATGCCACATGTAAACATACCATGGTTTGATCAGGGCAGGCATTCTATCCTCATTTCCAAAGCCCTTTTTGGGGATGTTCGACGTGTGATAATTTTCACCTAAACAGCACATTTGCAACCCAAGCATGTATTCCCACTGATTCTTTTTTTTTTTTTTTTTTTTTTTTGAGACGGAGTCTCGCTCTGTCACCCAGGCTGGAGTACAGTGGCCGGATCTCAGCTCACTGCAAGCTCCGCCTCCCGGGTTTACGGCATTCTCCTGCCTCTGGGACTACAGGCGCCCGCCACCACGCCCGGCTAATTTTTTGTATTTTTAGTAGAGACGGGGTTTCACCGTGTTAGGCCGGATGGTCTTGATCTCCTGACCTCGTGATCCGCCCGTCTCGGCCTCCCAAAGTGCTGGGATTACAGGCTTGAGCCACCGCGCCCGGCATATTCCCACTGATTATTAAATTGATTTTGTGCCTTAGAGTATTCAGACATCTCTTATTGTTGCCTTTTACATAGTTCTTCATTCATTTTTCACCCCCTCAGAGGATTGTCCTCATCTTTACATTAAAGGAGTCCTTTTTCCCTGGAGTAACCTGTTCTACCTTTCTGTTTACCATAAGGCAGTGTTTCCTCCCAGTACCTTACCTTTGGGGCCTGTGGAATGCATTTGCATTGATACCAAGTGAAATATTTTAAAGGCCTGCGTTGTATCGTTGTTCATTCAGAAATTTAGGAAGTGTGATGGATTTTTTCTTGTTTTGGTTTTCCTCTCTCCTGCCAGATATTGATCTTAGTGGTAGGTTACAGACACTCCAGTTCTACGCCCTCTTTAGATAATTGTTGGACACCTCCTTCTCTTCCCCATGAATACCCCATAGCCTTGGACACCTTGCTTCCTTCACAGGTTCAAATGAGTGTCTCCTATGTGACATTGGTCCAAACTTAATCTAATTCTTCCTAACATTTAAGGTCCTCTGGTTTTTCAGTTGGGCAATTACAGTATCCTCAGGAGTAGCTTCAGCTTTTTGGATTGCCCAAGTCACCTCTGGGATTATTGGAGTATAATCCCCTGCATAACCCAGGACGCAGATGGATGACCCAATTTACATTCTGCGTTTCTGTATCAATTTTTTGTGTTCTCAAGAAGCTTATATTGTATAGTTCAGAGCATCCTTATCACCAACTCCAGGTAGATTCTTGTGGAATTTTTAGTTTTCAAGTATAGTAACAATATTCAAGCCCCAGGAAATTCTTAATTGTTCTTTTTGGTGGGAGATTAACCAAGGCACTTTAGAAGGGGGATATGTGGATATCTGAATATTCTTTCTCCCTTTTCCTCTCTAGGCATCTCCCCTCAGATGGAGGTCACATGTGTGCCCACACCCACAAGCACAGTGTCCTCCATAGGTAACACAAATGGGGAAGAAGTGGGGCCATCTGTCTACCTGGAAAGGCTAAAGATCCTCCGACAGCGATGTGGTCTGGACAACACAAAGGTACTATTCCTTTTCTTCTGTGCAGCTCAGGGAGGGTAGTCACAAGCAGGTCCGAGGCAGGCTGGCCCACAGAGAAGTGTAAAGCTTAGACTTGCTGTATGTGGTTCTGGAGCTGCATCTTGACCTGCTTGACCTGACCTTAGACAATCTCTCTCCTTCTCTCAATAGCAAGATGACCGACCTCCTTTGACCTCTTTGCTCTCCAAACCAGCAGTTCCTACCGTTGCCTCTTCCACAGACATGCTCCACAGCAAACTCTCTCAACTCCGGGAGTCTCGGGAGCAGCACCAGCATTCAGACCTGGATTCTAACCAGACTCACTCTTCAGGAACTGTGACCTCCTCCTCCTCCACAGCTAACATAGACGACTTGAAAAAAAGACTGGAGAGAATAAAGAGCAGTCGCAAATGAAGCTGCCCCATTCCCCTGGCACCCTGCAGCTTTAGTTTACTAAACTAGAAGTCCTCATAGTTTAAAGTGGCCTCAGCAGGCCTAGTGTATACAGACTGGTTGTACGTATCATGCCGTGGAGCTGGGGGAGGAGTCGTTGTGGCACAAGTACTTGTACATACTCTGCTTCTCTTCGTCAGCGTCCCGCTGCTCTAGAAGACTGTCCGTGGATGAGTTTAGTGTACAGACTTGTAAACAGCTGCCCCCTTTGCTCAGTCTAGTTCCCAGATCCTTTTCTTTTTAATTGCTCATTTGTAAAATTGTCCTAATCTTTCCTAGCTTTCTAATAGTTAATATTAGAAACTCTTTAATAGTTTTCCTTTCAGTTTGTGAGCTCTTCTCTGTCGCCCTGAAGGGTCACTGTATTCTGTATGAATGCATGGCATGATACAACTAATTTAAGAGTCTTTTATAAATAAAGTTTGCATTAACTATACCTGACTCCCAAGATGCTCCATATCATGGAGTGTTGGGCAGCAATTTTTTAACTTCTTTTGGTACCAGCTGGGTATTCAGCCAGTTAGGGAAAGGTTCATTACTGCTTACAGAGCTTCCCTTTTTCTTGGCTCACAGACTTGAAGCTGTCTTTTATTCCTTTGGAATGGAAGGAACTCTCCTTTCCTGCTCTCCACATGCAGCTCCTAGGGAGCAGAAAAATCTCATCCTTCCTTGTTTTGAGATTTTGGTCATGATTTCCCTCTGCTCATCACCAGTCGTTTGAAGGAGCTCTTGGGCATCCTACCACTTTGCTGACCAAAAGCACACAAGATTGCGCCGAGATTGGCTGGGCTTCAGTGGTTCTCACACTACAACTAGATTTGTGTTCATTTGACTCATGGAGTTTGGGACAGCTTAGTGGTTTTCTGCTTGGTTATATGAGTCTCTTTTGGTCCAGGCTAATAGTTGCTTCACGTTCAGTCAGAGTAAGGATGAGAAAGTGAGCTGAGTATTCACCTCTGGAATAAATTCCACAAGACCTCCCTCCACAGTCAGAAAAACTCTTCAGGATGAAAAGGTTCTGGATTGAGGAGGAGATTTTGGGCAGTTGTAAAGGTCAAAGGAACTTGTCTTTTGTAGCCCACCTTCAACTCAATTGATGTCTAAGAAATGAAAGACTGATGGAAGATTAATCCTGTAAAGGTTCCAGTCATCGTTTTCAGGTGACCCTGGAGCCTCCCGAAATTAAACTTATCTCTCCTTTATAGTGGGAACATGGGAGTGGGTATTTGGAGGCATTTGCTTCTATAGTAGAAAGACATATTTAGAAAGAATGACTACAAAGGCTGGGCCTGGTGGCTCACTCATATAACCTTAGCATTTTGGGAGGCTGAGGTGGGTGGATCACTTGAGCCGAGGAGTTCAAGACCAGCATGGGCAACACGGCTCTACCAAAAAAAACACAAAAATTGGCCCGGCGCGGTGGCTCAAGCCTGTAATCCCAGCACTTTGGGAGGCCGAGACGGGCAGATCACGAGGTCAGGAGATCGAGACCATCCTGGCTAACACGGTGAAACCCCGTCTCTACTAAAAAATACAAAAAACTAGCCGGGCGAGGTGGCGGGCGCCTGTAGTCCCAGCTACTCGGGAGGCTGAGGCAGGAGAATGGTCTAAACCCGGGAGGCGGAGCTTGCAGTGAGCTGAGATCCGGCCACTGCACCCCAGCCTGGGCGACAGAGCAAGACTCTGTCTCAAAAAAAAAAAAAAAAAAAAAAAAACACAAAAATTAGCTGAGTATAGTGGCTCAAGCCTGTAGTCCCAGCTACTTGGGAGGCTGAGGTGGGAGGATCATCTGAGCCCAGGAGGTCAAGGCTGCAGTGAGCCATGATCACTCCACTGCACTCCAGCCTGGGCAACAGAGCGAGACCCTGTCTCAGAGGAGGGGGGAAAAAAAGGAGTGGCTGTACTCCGATCTGGAATTAGCACAGCTGACTTGAAAAACCCAAGTACCTAGAGCTTACAACACTGACTGCTATGTTGGAAGAAAATAGACTTACAAGAATGTGTGTTCTTGTTTAAAAAGCAGGTCCTGCATGTTACAGGCAATTCTGAATCCCTTCCCCCTTGATCGAGATGATGCCCTGGGCTGCCACATCCTGCAAGCTCACTACCTTTCGGTCAACCAGAACCAAAGAATGAGGCCAAGGAACTCTGTCCTACTTGTTTTCTGATGTGTTGAAAAATGAGGAGAAAAGAAAACGTTAAGGGGAGGGTGCTAAAGATCCCTATCTCAGGTCCCTTCCCCTGAAAACCACATTAGAAGATCCTAGGCCAGGTACTGTAGCCACAGGATTTTCCTGCTCCACGCCACTATCCTGTGCCTAAGGCAGACATTGATCTTCATTCTTTCCCTGAACTCATGCATGAGACTTGTCAAGACGGAGCCATGCTCCATCCCACACTTGTGACCTCTGCCCACAGTAACCGTGAAGAACGTGCTCTGAAAGGGTATCTTTGAAGTTCTATGATTTTTTTTTTTTTTTTTTTGAGAGGGATTCTTGCTGTGTCGCTCAGGCTGGATGGCATGCAGTGGCGTGCCTCTCTCCTCACTACAACCTCCACCTCCTGAGTTCAACCAATTCTCCTGCCTCAGCCTCTCAAGAAGCTGGGAAGCTGCGATTACAGGTGCCCACCACCACGCCTGGCTAGTTTCTGTGTTTTTAGTAGAGACAGGGTTTCACCATGTTGGCCAGGCTGGTCTCCAACTCCTGATCTCAGATGATCCACCAGCCTCAGCCCCCCAAAGTGGTGCGATTATAGGCGTGAGCCACCACGCCCAGCCTATGACTCATAACTTAAATTTGAGGTCTCATTTCTTGGAAAAATAAATTGCTCCAGCTGGGAACTGCTGGGTGAGGAAACATTCCAGAAAGCAACTAACCCCACTGATGGGCTATTTCCAGGGCCCAAGAGAGGGAGGAGGTAAGCAGCAGAGGAACTTTCAACAGCTAGGCCCAATGCCCGGTCTAGTTCCCAGGCAATAGTGAGAATACGAGTAGTGGTAACTCACAGAGAGCTTACTAGGCACTAGGCATTGTGCTAAGGACACCATGTAAGTTCTTTCATTTAATCCTCATAACCGTATGAGGCAAGTAATGTCATTATATATACCTTTTAATATACAGGTGGCCCTCCAGATCTGTGGGTTTTACATCTGCAGATTCAGCCGACTGCAGATTGAAAATATTTGTGGGGAAAGAAATAATAATACAATTAAAAATAATACAAATTTTAAAATAATACAGTATAACAACTATTTACATAGCATTTATGTTCTATTGGGTATAAGTCATCTAGAGATGATTTGAAGTATATGGGAAGGCTGGGCAGGGTGGCTCACGCCTGTAATGCCAGCACTTTGGGAGGCCCAGACGGGTGGATAACCTGAGGTCAGGAGTTTGAGACCAGCCTGACCAACATGGTGAAACCCTGTCTCTACTAAAAATACAAAAATTAGCCTGGCGTGGTGGCGGGCGCCTGTAATCCCAGCTACTCGGGAGGCTGAGGCAGGAGAATCACTTGAACCCAAGAGGCAGAGATTGCAGTGAGCTGAGACTGCGCCATTGCACTACAGCCTGGGCAACAAGAGCGAAATTCCAACTCAAAAAGATAAAAATAAATTTTAAAAATGAAGTATATGACAGGATGTGCATAGATTGTATATAAACTCTGCCATTTTATATACGAGATTTGAGCATCTATAGATTTTGGGATGCATGGTGGGCTCTGGAGTCTATCCCCCATGGATACCACAGGATGACTGCATGAAGAAACTGAGGCCCAGGGAGGTCACGTGACTTGACCATGATTTTTCTCTCTTAATGTTGGAACCAGAATATGAGCCCAGGCCGTCTGATGGTGGGGACTATGCTCCTCTGTCAAAGTTTTCTTGTTGTTGTTGTTTTTTTGAAATGGAGTTTTGCTCTCACCCAGCATAGATCTGATTTTTCTTATTTATTTATTTTTTTTTTTTTTGAGATGGAGTCTCACTCTGTCGCCAGGCTGGAGTGCAGCAGCATGATTTTGGCTCACTGCAACCTCCGCCTCCCGGGTTCA
Organism: Macaca nemestrina; assembly: GCF_043159975.1. Taxonomy (NCBI): domain Eukaryota; kingdom Metazoa; phylum Chordata; class Mammalia; order Primates; family Cercopithecidae; genus Macaca; species Macaca nemestrina. Next base: position 18,915,024 of record NC_092136.1, read on the forward strand.
GGTGATTCTCCTGCCTCAGTCTCCTGATTAGCTGGGACCACAGGCATGGGCCACCACACCCAGCTAATTTTTTTATTTTTAGTAGAGCTGTGGTTTCACCATGTTGGCCAAGATGGTCTCTATCTCTTGACTTCGTGATCTGTCTGCATCAGCCTCAGCCTCCCAAAGTGCTGGGATTACAGGTGTGAGCCATATCCAGCCAGATCTGATTTTTTTTTTTTTCTTTTTGAGATAAGAGTCTCGCTCATGTCGCCCAGGCTGGAGTGCAATGGTGCAATCTTGTCTCACTGCAAGCTCCACCTCCCAGGTTCATGCCATTCTCCTGCCTCAGCCTCCCGAGTAGCTGGGACTACAGGCATCCGCCACCACACCCGGCTAATTTTTTGTGTTTTTAGTAGAGACAGGGTTTCACCGTGTTAGCCAGGATGGTCTACGATCTCCTGACCTCGTGATCCGTCCACCTCGGCCTCCCAAAGTACCAGCATGAGCTACCGCACCCAGCCCTGAGTTTTATAAACAGAGTTTCACTGTCACCCAGGCTACAGTGCAAGTGCAGTGATATGATCATGGCTCACTGCAGCCTCAACCTCCCGGACTCAAGTGATCCTCCCAAGTAACCTTGACTACAGGCACATGCCACCACGCCCAGCTAATTTTATTTTTTGGGGTCTCACCACATTGCCCAGACTGATCTCACATTCCTAGCCTCAACTTTAGTCTCCTAAATTGCTGAGATTACAGGTGTGAGCTACCATGCCGTACCTGATCTGACATCATTTTAAATGATATGAGGGAAGATGTAGGGAGTTAACTAAAAAAGCACCGGCCTCATTCAATATTTTCTATATTTGAAGTCCTACTTTGACCTTTCTTAGCCATGTGACTTTAGACAAGGTACCTCTCCAAATCTCAGTTTACTCACCTACCTCTTATGAGGATTAAATGAGATAATCCATTAAAGCCCAGAGGGTGGAATATCTTAAATGCCTATAAATTCAACCTGCCATCTTTCCTCTCACCTGGCCCTGCTCTGAAGATGGTGGATTCTTTTGGAACAGGATCTCACTCTGTCACCCAGGCTGGAGTGCTGGGCTCAAGCAGTCCTCCCACTTCAGCCTCCCGAGTGCTGGGACTACCGGTGTGCACCAGGTGGTGGATTCTCAAGTCTTCTTTATCCAGCAGTATCACTGGCTCTTCCTGAGCCCAGAGAGCTGCCCATGAATAGCACTGGGAGCACTGAAGCTCGTTGAGAGTCACTTTTATTGGGAACCATAGTTTTAGAAACAGCAAAATAATTATTTCACTGGATTGGTTCCAGGAGCCCAGAATATGAGTGGCCCCCTAATCTCCAAACTGATCAATGACCTTCTGTATCCACTTCTTCAGGCGGAACACGTGTGTGTAGAAGCCATATTTCCCATCCCGGTCACAGCCTTCACCCCATGAGACGATGCCCATTTGATACCAGCGTTTGTTTAAGGGGTTCTGAAGAAGAAAGATGAGGTTTCCAATAGAGTCAGGTTCAAGGCCACATCAGCATTCCCCTGCCAGGCAACTGTTTCTAGATACAAGAGTTTCTCCCCATCCCCAGATGAGTTCACCAGGCCCTGGGCTTTAGAGAAGCTTACCTTCATGACAAAGGGTCCCCCGCTGTCGCCTTCACAGGCATCCCCTCGTTTCCCTTCACCAGGCTTGTAACCTTGAGAGAAAACAGCCGTCCGTGCTCAGGAGCATAGCTCGTAGCCCAGCCACACCCCTTCATGAGACACAGCTGGTGATAGTCCACTTACCCCTCCAATCATTCTTGCTCTCCTTACTTCCTCGCCCTATACATCCAGTCCTAGCAAATCTTGTCGGCTCTACCTTCAACATAGATCCCAAGTCCAACCCCTTCTTACCATTTCTAGCTCCAGCTCCTGAACCACTAGTTTCCTTCATTCTTTGCCCACTTACAATGTATTCTCCACCCAAGAGGCAGAATAAAGCTTTTAAAAAGTTGGACCAGGCCAGGGTAGGTGGCTCATGCCCAAGCTGGGTAGATCACTTGAGCTCAGGAGTTCAAGACCAACCTGGGCAATATGGCAAAACCCTGTCTCTACAAAAAATTAGCTGGGTATGGTGGCACATGCTTGTAGTCCCAGCTACTTGGGAGGTTGAGAGAGGAGGATCCCTTGCGCCTGGGAGGTTAAGGCTGCAGTGAGCCGTAATCATGTCACTACACTCCAGCCTGGGCGACAGAGTGAGACCCTGTCTCAAAAAAATTAATAATGAAAGACCAAGAAAAATTAAAAAATTAAAAAATTAAAAAGTTAGACCTACAAGTCTGATGAGGATAATAATGGTAGTTGCCTTTACCCAAATCTCCCCAAGTAACCTCTACAAACAATATAGAACAACACTAACAACAATAAAACCTACACAGAAAAACCACACCTTCACCAGGCGCTGTGGCTCATACCTATAATCTCAGCACTTTGGGAGGCCAAGGCAGGCAGATCATGAGGTCAGGAGTTTGATACCAGCCTGGCCAACATGGTGAAACCCTGCCTCTACTAAAAATACAAAAATTAGCCAGGCATAGTGGTGTGCACCTGTAATCCCAGCTACTCGGGAGACTGAGGTAGGAGAATTGCTTGAACCCGGGAGATGGAGGTGGAGGTTGCAGTGAACCGAGATTGCACCACTGCAGTACAGCCTGAGTGACAGAACAAGACTCCATCTTGAAAAATAAAATAAAATAATTAGCTGGACATGGTGGCATGTACCTATGGTCCTAGCTATACGTGGGAGGCTGAAGCAAGAAGAGAATTGCTTGAGCCCAGGAGTTCGAGGCTGCAATGAGCTATGACTGTGCCACTGTACTCCAGCCTGGGCAATAGAACAAGACCCTATCTGGAAAAAAAAAAAAAAAAAAAAAAAAGCGGCCGGGCGCGGTGGCTCAAGCCTGTAATCCCAGCACTTTGGGAGGCCGAGACGGGCGGATCACGAGGTCAGGAGATCGATCGAGACCATCCTGGCTAACACGGTAAAAACCCGTCTCTACTAAAAAAAGTACAAAAAAACTAGCCGGGCGAGGTGGCGAGCGCCTGTAGTCCCAGCTACTCGGGAGGCTGAGGCAGGAGAATGGCGTAAACCCGGTAGGCGGAGCTTGCAGTGAGCAGAGATCCGGCCACTGCACTCCAGCCTGGGTGACAGAGCGAGACTCCGTCTCAAAAAAAAAAAAAAAAAAAAAAAAAAAGCTAGCAAGAGAACAGCAAAGTAAACCAGACAGAAACATAAGAAAACTTTTTAAGAGATAAAAGCAGAAATTAATGAACCTCAATAGAAAAATAATAGGCCTGGCCAGGTGTGGTAGCTCACACCTGTAATCCCAGCACTTTGGGAGGCTGAAGTGGGAGGATCACAAGGTCAGGAGATGAGACCATCCTGGCGAACACAGTGAAACCCTGTCTCTACTAAAAAAAAATTAGCCAGGCGTGGCAGTGTGTACTTGTAGTCCCAGCTACTCGGAAGGCTGAGGCAGGAGAGCTTGCAGTGAGCCAAGATTGCGCCACTGCACTCCAGCCTGGGTAATAGAGCAAGACTCTGTCTCAAAAAAAAAAAAAAAAAAAAAAAAAAGGCCAGGTACAGTGGCTCACTCCTGCAATCCCAGCACTTTGGGAAGCTGAGGCAGGCAGATCACGAGGTCAGGAGTTCAAGACCAGCCTGGCTAACATGGTGAAACCCCGTCTCTACTAAAAATATAAAAAAATTAGCCAGGCATGGTGGCATGCACCTGTAATCCCAGCTACTTGGGAGGCTGAGGCAGGAGAATCACTTGAACCCAGGAGGTGGAGGTTGCAGTGAGCTGAGATCGCACCACTGCACTCCAGCCTGGGTAACAGAGTGAGACTATGTCTCAAAACAAAAAAAAAGAAAAATAATAGGCCTAATAATTTCATAAATCAAATCCCTAGGTATTTGTTTTGAGAAAATCGGCAAGCCATTAGCTAATTTACTCAAGAAAAATAAGATATTACAAATACATAAAATAAGATACCAAGGGAAAAAATTATAAGAGAATACATTGCAGCAGTCAAGAAAGATACAATAATAGACTTGAACAAATATGAAGACATTTCTTATCCTTGGATAAAATGACTCAATATAAAAAAATATGTCCATTCTCCCAGTTAATTTATTAAAGTATCATAATCCCAATAAAAATACCACCAAGCTTTTTTATAGACCTAGACATATTGATACTAATGTTCATATGGAAAAACAAACATGCAAGAATTGCTAGGAAAACACTGGAAAGAAAAACTAAAAAAGAACATTAGCCTTCCCAGCTATGTATGCTAAAGCCTCTATCATTAAAACAATGTGATGCTGTGCACAGACAGACAACAGACCAGGAGAGCCAAGTCAAACATCCAGAAACATATTCATCCCTAAGCATACTCTATCCATAGAAATCTAGAATGTGGGGCTGGGCACCGTGGCTCATGCTGGTAATCCCAGCACTTTGGGAGGCCAAGGCAGGAAGATCACTTGAGCCCAGGAGTTCGAGACCAGCCTGGGTAACATAGCAAGACCCTGTCTCTACAAATCAAATAAAATTAGCTGGGTGCAGGAAAAAATAAAACTAAAAACTAAAACCTAGGTCAGGTATGATGGCTCATGTCTGTAATCCCAGCAGTTTGGGAGGCCAAGGTGGGAGAACTGCTCAAGCCCAGCCAGGAGTTCGAGATCAGCCTGGGCAGCATAGGGAGACTTGTCCCTATTTCAAATAAATAAATGAAAATAAAATACAATCTAGAATGTGATAAAGGTGAAATCTCAAATCACTAGTTCATAGACTTTTTTTTTTTTTTTTTGAGATGGAGTCTCGCTCTGTCACCAGGCTGGAGTGCAGTGGTGCCATCTCGGCTCACTGCAATCTCCACTTCCCAGGTTCAAGTGATTCCCCTGCCTCAGCCTCCCAAGTAGCTGAGACTACAGGCGCCCGCCACCATGCCTGGCTAATTTTTTGTATTTTAGTAGAGACAGGGTTTCACCATGTCGGCCAGGATTGTCTCAAACTCCTGACCTTGTGATCCGCCCACCTTGGCCTCCCAAAGTGCTGGGATTACAGGTGTGAACCACCGCGCCCAGCCAGACGGAGTTTTTGCTTTTGTTGCCCAGGCTGGAGTGCAATGGCGGGATCTCAGCTCACTGCAACCTCCGCCTCCCGGGTTCAAGCGATTCTCCTGCCTCAGCCTCCCGAGTATTTGGGATTATAGGCATGCGCTTGCACGTCTGACTAATTTTGTATTTTTAGCAGAGACGGGGTTTTTCCATGTTGGGCAGGCTGGTCTTGAACTCCTGACTTCAGGTGGTCTGCCCGCCTCGGCCTCCCAAAGTGCTAGGATTGCAGGTGTGAGCCACCGCACCTGGCTGATTTTTTTTTTTTTTTTTTTTTTTTTTAATAGAAACAGGGTCTCACTCTGTTGCCCAGGCTGGAGTGCAATGGAGCAGTCATCTCACTGCAGTATTGAACTCCTAGCCTCAAGCGATCCTCCTAACTCAGCCTCTCAAGTAGCTGAGACTACAAGGCACATGCCACCATGCCCAGCTAATTTAAAAAATATTTTCTTTTTCCTTTTTTTTTTTTGAGATGGAGTCTCACTCTGTTGCCAGGCTGGAGTGCAGTGGCGCCATCTCGGCTCACTGCAACCTCTGCCTCCTGAGTTCAAGCGATTCCCCTGCCTCAGCCTCCTGAGTAGCTGGGACTACAGGCGTGTACCACCACACCCGGCTAATTTTTTGTATTTTAGTGGAGACAGGGGTTTCACCATGTCGGCCAGGATGGTCTTGAACTCCTGACCTCAGGTGATCCCCCGCCTCTGCCTCCCAGAGTGCTGGGATTACAAGTGTAAGCCACCACACCTGGCCAGGAAAAGTTTATCTAACTCTGATTCAAAATCCAGATTTAATAAAATAAATGATAAATTTGACTATCTAGTAATTTTTTAAACTGCATGGCCAAAAAAATTATACATGAGGTTAAAAAAACTGACAAACAGCCGGGCACAGTGGCTTAAGCCTGTAATCCCAGCACTTTGGGAGGCCAAGACGGGCGGATCATGAGGTCAGGAGATCGAGACCATCCTGGCTAACACGGTGAAACCCCGTCTCTACTAAAAAAATACAAAAAACTAGACAGGCGTGGCGGCAGGTGCCTGTAGTCCCAGCTACTCGGGAGGCTGAGGCAGGAGAATGGCGTGAACCCGGGAGGTGGAGCTTGCAGTGAGCTGAGATCCGGCCACTGCACTCCAACCTGGGCAACAGAGCGAGACTCTGTCTCAAAAACAAAAACAAAAACAAAAACAAACTGACAAACTAGGAGAAAACATTTGCAATATATATCACAAATAAAGGCCTAGTATAGATGTGAAGAACTCACAAAAATTGATAAGAAAGGGACCAAAAAGGGACATGAAGAGACAATTCACAAAAAAATTATATAATACAAATGCTAGCCAGGCACGCACCTGTGGTCCCAGCTACTCAGGAGGCTGAGGCAGGAGAATCACTTGAACCAGGGAAGTGGAGGCTGCAGTGAGCCAAGATTGCACCATTGCATTCCAGCCTAGGTGACAAAGCGAGACTCTGTCTCAAAAAAATAATTATATAAAAATAGTCCTTAGGCCAGGCGTGGTGGCTCATGCCTGTAATCCCAGCACTTTGGGAGGCCGAGGCGGGAGGATCACGAGGTAAGGAGTTTGAGATGAGCCTGGCCAAAATGGTGAAAACCTGTCTCTACTAAAAATACAAAAATTATCTCGGCATAGTGACTTGTGCCTATAGTCCCAGCTGCTTGGGAGGCTGAGGCAGGAGAATCACTTGAACCCAGGAGGTGAAGCTTGCAGTGAGCCAAAATTGTGCCACTGTACTCCAGCCTAGGTGACAGAGGGCATCTCAAAAAAAAAAAAAAAAAAAAGTTCCTTAATCATACGAAAAGATGTTCAACCTCATTTTCAATTTGAAAGCTGTCCATTAAAACAATTTTGATGTACTATTTCTCACCTCTCAGATTGGTAAAAATTTAAAACTGTGACATTCTTTTGGCAAGGTTGTAGGGAAACAGGCATTCTCATACACTGTGATGGAAATGCAAACTGGTACAACCCTTATGGAAAGAAATTTTAAAATCTCTAAAAAATGACATACATGTTTGCCTTTTGACTTAACAACACTAATTCTAAAAATTTCCTAGGAGAGGCCAGGCATGGTAGCTCACATCTGTAATCCCAGCACTTTGGGAGGCCGAGTTGGGTGGATCACTTGAGCTCAGAGTTCAAGACCAGTCTGGGCAACACAGTAAGACCCAGTCTCTACAAAAAATACAAAAATTAGCTGGGCATGGTGGTGTGTGCCTATAGCCCCAGCTACTCAGGAGGCTAAAGTGGGAAGTTGGCTTGAGTTCAGGAGGCAGAGGTTACAGTGGGCCGAGTCCAGCCATAGGATTGGTTTTAATAGTGTTATGGATGGAGGATTTTGAAACTGTAATCTAGTATTGCTCAAATAGGCAAGTGCATTACAGATAATGGGGGTCAGGTTTCTTACTGTCAACAGAGAGAGTTACAAATATGGAAAAGGAAAAGCTAAAATTAATCCTGTGGTGTTAGAATGGAATTGGAGGTTTCAGTAGGAACTCACGGTTTTTTATATAGATGATAGAGATACTGGTATATGCATCGTATAATTTTTTTCTGGTCGTGTCCACTAAGAGAGCCTAGAAGTAATGACATCCCACTAGCAATGTGCACACGCCAGCACCCAGATCTCAGTTCTAAATTCCAGTCTCCACTAGAAGGGTTCCCTGGAGAAATGGCTGCTTCCAACACTACAGTCAGGAAAGTAGGATTAACCTGAAACATCTTGCTATGCCAGAAAGTAAGAAAGTACTCAAAGAATGACAGAACATCTCCCCAAGTCATAGAAGCCAGCTTGAAGGGACTCCCACTGGCCAAACTTGGGATCATCTGAGCATCAAAAGAAATAACAGTAGTAACAAAGTATGGCCTGGCACAGCGGCTCATGCCCGTAATCCCAGAACCTTGGGAGGCTGAGGTGGGCGGATCACCTGAGGTCAGGAGTTCGAGACCAGCCTGGCCAACATGGTGAAACCCTGTCTCTACTACAAATACAAAAATTAGCTAGGCATGGTGGTACATGCCTGTGATTCCAGCTATTCGGGAGGCCGAGGTGGGAGAATCGCTTGAATCTGGGAGGAAGAGGTTGCAGTGAGCCGAGATTGTGCCACTGCACTTAAGCCTGGGTGACAGCAAGGCTGTGTCAAAAAAAAATTTCTGGGTTTTAATATTTGTACTGTGGTTATATAAGAGAACATCCTTGGGTTGGGTTTTTTTTTTTTTGGGAAATACTTAAGTATTTATGGGTGAAAAGAAACCATATTCACGATTTGCTCTCAAACTATGCACATATATATATGTGCATATATATATATATATAAACTTATATATATATATAAACTCCCACACATCCACAGAATGGAGGACAATCTGGATGACAGTATACGGGAAATCTTTGTATTATTTTTGCAACTTTTCTGTGAGTCTGAAATTACACTAAATTTTTATTTTTTACTTTTCAAGTCAGTCAGATCATTTCTTAACCTGCCTCAAGCCCCTCGATAACTTCCCATCTCACTCAATAAAGTCCTTCCAGGCCCTAAAGGAAGTGGCTCTCCTCTGCCTGGCCCTTCTCTCCCTCACTCGCTGCTGCCCCTCGTCAGCACCCCAGGCCTCCCTACTGCTCCCCAGACAAGACAAGTGTGCTCACACCTCAGGGCCTTTGTGCCTGCCACGCCCCCAGCCTGCGGTGCTCCTCTCCTAGACATGCCTGCTCACTCCTTCCTTCCCCTCTTCCAGTCCCTGCCCAGACATCACCTTCTCAGGGAGGCCTTCTCCAACCTTCTCTGACCACCTGATTGATTGATTGATCGATCGATGGAGTCTCACTCTGTTGCCCAGGCTGGAGTGCAGCTCACTGCCCGAATTCAGCTCACTGCAACCTCCGCCTCCCGGGCTCAAGCAATTCTCCTGCCTCAGCCTCCTGAGTAGCTGGGATTACAGGCGTGCATCACCATGCCTGGCAAATTTTTGTATTTTTAGTAGAGATGGGGTTTCACCATGTTGGCCAGGCTGGTTTCGAACTCCTGACCTCAAGTGATCTGCCCGCCTCGTCTGGCCACCCTATTTAGAAGCCCACCTCATCAGCCCTTCTCTCTCCCTGTGCTTCATTTTTCTTCACAGCACTGGTCAGGGATTGCTGTTTTAGATCTGTTTACGGACGTGCCCTCCTCCTAGGAAGGAAGCCCTCTGAGGGCACAGACATTGTCGGTCTGGGTCCCTGCTGTATACTCTAGAACACTGCCTGGAAGGTAATAGGTGCTCAATAAATATCTGCTGAGTAGTTGAATGAATGGCGTTTCCCCACCCGCAGCCTCTTGCTGCTATCTGAGCTCACATATATTGAACACTTCACTGGTGACTGATACTATGCCAAATATATTAATATATGCTACTTCATTTAACCCTCCCATAACCTTATGGGATAGACTTTTACCTCCATTTTACAGAGGAAGAAACTGAGCCACCAAGAGGTTAGGCAACTTGCCCAAAGTCACATGCCTTGAACCCAGGCACAACTCAGTCCTCCCAACCCGGGCCCCACTGTTTCCTCAGCCCGCCCCAGACTTGCCAGCACAGAACATGTTGTCAGTGATGCGGATCCGAGTAGAGTCCTTGCAGACCGACCGCTCCACGATGGGCAGGTTCACCACCTGTAGGACGCTGGGCTGCACCTTACCAACGTTGGTCGTCCACGTCTCCTTCAGGTTGCCCCAGCCTGTCACCCGCCCCTTGTATCCAGCCTGGAACAAGCTTTGGGGAAGGAAGAAGGGCCTGGTGAGAGCCAACCCTCGCAGGAGCCGCCTGGCCCCAACGCCATTTCTTAGAGACCAGAATCTAAAACGTCCGTGCTGGCCGGGCACCGAGGCTCACACCTCTCGTCTCAGCACTTTGGGAGGCTGAGGCGGGCGGATCACTTGAGGTCAGGGGTTTGAGACCAGCCTGGCTGACACGGTGAAACCCACCAGTCTCTACTAAAAATACAAAAATTAGCCTGTAATCCCAGCTACTCAGGAGGCTGAGGCAGGAGAGTCGCTTGAACCTGGGAGGAGGGGTTGCAGTGAGCCCAGATCGCACGACTACACTCCAGCCTGGGAGACAAGAGTAGAACTCCGTCAATAAATTATTTATTATGTTTATTTAACATAAATAAAAAATAAAACACCAGTGCTGAAAAGAACTTTTGGGTTCACTCCAAGAAACTGAGGCCTGGAAAAGGGAAAGGGGCTCTGCAAGGCTGCCTGGTATCAGAGCCAGGCCCAGAACTCGGCTTCTGCCCCTCAGCTGATAAGCGTCTGGTTGCCCACCTGGCTGCCGTCTCCCTGTCGGGCAGGCACACCGGGTGGATGTAGTCGCTGAAGGTAATGGGCTTCTTCAGCTTCATCAGGGCAATGTCCCGGTCCAGGTTCTCCCGCCAGTTGTACCTGGGGTGGATGTAGATCTTTTCCAGCATGGATATCTTTTCAATGTTTCGCTCATACCTGCAGAGACCCCAAGAGAGAAATGGAGAAGCTGCAGGTTCACCCAGCAAGGGGCAGGAAACTGCCTGCCCTTGGGGTCTGGGAGACAGGGTGTCCTGCAGGCCACCAGGGAGGGGATAGGGCTGGCTCCTGCCGTGGCAGCCCCCTGGCCATTTCTTCCTGGGCCTAAAGCCGTGCAGGGCTTTGGAGTCAGACAGTCAGGAGGACAGGGACAAGGGCACAGGCTGCACACCCTGGTCCAGACAGACTCTCTTTTCGGAGACTCCCACATGGGCCATATCCTGGTGTTGGAGGGCCCAGGAGACAGACAGGTTTCCCCCCCCTAGCTCCAAGCCTCAGTCAGGACATGACCAAATGGACTTTCCAGCAGAGACTGCCGGGATGTCATATTCTGGGGGTATACAGAACATCCCATTGTCCCGGAGCCACCAGGGCCCGTCATGGTCGCTCTGGAGGACTCAGACCCCTGCCAGACACCCACAGGCCACCAGTTCTGTACCTGGTGCGGGAGTGCTTGCCAATGCGCACCAGAAGGTCATTCTCAGTGAAGTTCTTGTCCCAGGGCGGGTACAGGAGACAGTGGGCGGCGGTGAGGACCCAGCGGTCACTGATGAGGCTGGCCCCACACAGCAGCTCCTGGGGACTCTTCCGGAAAAGCATCACCTGCCTAGGAGGGGGAGCAGGAAGCATTAGGAGCTGAGGGTGAGGGGGCTGCCTGTACACCAGCCCTAGAAGTAACAAGTCCCAGGTCTAAGAACCCAGCGGGGCAGAGCTGCCTCCGGGGCTCAGATCCAAGCTTGGGCTGGCTGCCCTTGGGGCCTGGAGCCTCCATGTGATGCTGAGGGGTTGCCTCACACTTTTTTTTTTTTTTTTTTTGAGACAGGGTTTCACTCTTGTCACCCAGGCTGGAGTGCAATGGTACAGTCACAGCTTACTGAAGCCTCAACCTCCTGGGCTCAAGCAATCCTCCCGCCTCAGCCTCCTTAGTAGCTGGGACTACAGGGATATGCTGCTATACCTGGCTAATTTTTGCATTTTTAGTAGAGACGGGGTTTTACCATTTTGCCCAGACTGGCTTTGAACTCCTGACCTCAAGTGATCTTCCCTTCTTGGCCTCCCAAAGTGCTGGGATTACAGGGGTGAGCCACTGCACCTGACCTGCCTCCTGCTTTTTGTACTCCCTTACTAGGTCCTTCCAGTCCAGAGTTCACACAGCGTAGCCCAGCTCTGGAATCAGAAGAACTGGATTCAAACCCATTAGCAGTGTGCGGAGGTGAGCCACCAGCTCTGTGAGCCTCAGCTTTACCATCTGCTTAGAAGTAAAGCACCCATGGGCCGGGTGCGGTGGCTCACGCCTGTAATCCCAACACTTTGGGAGGCTGAGGCAGGTGGATCACTTGAGGTCAGGAGTTCAAGACCAGCCTGGCCAACATGGTGAAACCCTGTTTCTACTTAAAATAACAAAAATTAGCTGGGTGTGGTGGCGCATGTCTGTAAATTCAGCTACTCAGGAGGCTGAGGCAAGAGAATCATTTGAACCTGGAAGGCAGAAGTTGCAGTGAGCCGAGATTGTGGCACTGCACTCCAGCCTAGGTGACAGAGCAAGACTCCACCTTAAAAAAAAAAAAAAAAAAAAAAAAAAAAAAAAAGGAAGGAAATAACCCATCTCATGTGGCTGCTGTGCAGGGTCGGTGGGATCCTGGATGCTCAGCTGTTGTCATCTATAAAGCCCGGGCCTGTGGGCAGGGCCGGAGGGTGGGGGGCCAGCAGCACACCTGCCCCCAGGAGTGAATGGTAGCACAGGGCTCCAGGACACACCAAGGTGACATGCCGATCTCTGCATCCCAGCCCTCCACAATGCGCCCGTCGATGTAGGATTCCAGGAGTTCTCCTTCAGTTTTGTCCTCCAGCGACTTCTTCTCAAACAGAGGTCGCAGCCCACAGTCTGCAGAGCAAGCCAAGCGGTGAGGGGCAAGTGCTGGCCACCAGCCCCACAGCCCCGCGTCCCTCAGATTCCCACTACCTCACCTGCTTCTCCCAAGCCGAAGGTCCTCGGATCGAAGAAAGTCTGGTACTCACTGGTGGCGGTACGCCCTTCGATGGCCCTGTCTGGGTCCTCACCCAGCCCATCTCCTGTCTCCTCATCCACGGCCTCCTCTGTTGGGACCCGGGCACCGGCTGGGACTCGGCCGGGTCATTCCTCACGCATCCCCTAGATCCCCCCAATTCCCCTGTGGGCCTTGGAGGCCGTTTGGTGCAGAGGTTAAGAGTGCATGCACAGTTGGGCTACTAGGCAATAACCTCCTGGGGCCTCAATGTACTTATCTATGAAATGGGCGCAGGACCTTACCCCTACCTGGTTACTGTAAGGCTGTTATGAGCACACTCAACGCGGTAAGTGTTCGGTAAGCAGAAGCAACTGTTGTTATTCCCACCAGGATTCGTCCCTGCATCTCAGGCCCCTACCCAGGCAGCTCACCACAATAGTTGAGGTCGCAGTACTCAAAGTCACCAGGCTTCCCGGCCACATAGCACCACACGCCCTCCTCATCCCCGTCTGGGTTGCGGCAGAAGTTCTCCACCAGCTGCACGGCCGAGTCGAAGTCCTGGTGCTTGCTCAGGGCCTTGGCCTGCGCGCTGGCCCAGGCTAGGCAGGGGAGCCCATGTGTGGTCACTGCCAGGTGCCCCTGGTACTGCCGCCCCCGATCAGGGACACACTCTTCCGATGGAAGTGACAGATTCACACTGGAGCGTGGAGTCATCGCTACAGTGACTTGATCCTGGCCTGGTGGGTGAGGGGTAAGGAGGCAGCAGAGTGAGTGAGACCACACATGGACCGGAACAGACAGGGATGTGAACCCCAGTCTTGCTGCTTTTTGCCTGTGTGACCTCAGGTTACTTAACCTCTCTGGGCTTCTGTCTGTCTGCCTTTAAAGGGGTTACTAATGCCACTCTTGCAGGCTTGTTGAGAGGATTAAATAAAATATACAGCGTAAGTGTCTGGCACACAATAAACCAGAGATAATAACAGGGTTTGACCTGCTGGGCTATCTGTAATCAACTGGTAGTTGCTGCCTGGGGCTGCTGGAGGAGTCTGTTTTTATGGCGGCACAGCAGGAAGCTTGCTGGGATCACTAAGCTGTTCACCTGGATAGGTCAGTTTCTGCAAGCCTGCAACTTATTTATCATCAATGTGTGCGCACGTGTATGGGGGCTGGGAGGTAAATGGTAGCTGTTTTTGTTAGGATAAACTTGCTACAAGACCAATCCCAGGGGCCAGCCGCAGTGGCTTACACCTGTAATCCCAGAATTTTGGGAGGCTGAGCAGGGCAGATCACCTGAGATCAGGAGTTTGAGATCAGCCTGGCCAATGTGGAGAAACCCGTCTCTACTAAAAATACAAAAATTAACCAGGTGTGGTGGCATATGCCTGCAGTCCCAGCTATATGGGAGGCTGAGGCAGGAGAATCGCCTGAACCCAGGAGGTGGAGGCAGTGAGCCAAGATTGTGCCACTGTACTCCAGCCTAGGTAACAGAGTGAGACTCCGTCTCAAAAAAAAAAAAAAAAAAAAAAAAAGGCTGGGCACAGTGGCTCACCCCTGTAATCCCGGCACGTTGGGAGGCCGAAGTGCGAGGATCACGAGGTCAGAAGTTTGAGATCAGCCTGGCCAACATGGTGAAACCCCATCTCTACTACATACAAAAAAATTAGCCGGGCGTGGTGGCGCACACCTGTAATCCTAGCTACTCAGGAGGCTGAGGCAGGAGAATTGCTTGAACCTGGGAGGTGGAGGTTGCAGTGAACTGAGATCACGCCACTGCACTCCAGCAGCCTGGGCGAGGGAGTGAGACTCTGTCTCAGAAAGAAAAAAAAAGACCATCCCCAGGAACGAGCAATGGACCCGACAGGGATGCCTAGAGAACAAAGAATACCAACCCATGTTTGTGGGACTGGTAACCGGCACAAATTCTTTACCCCTGGCTGCATCCACATCCTTTGCTCTGTGATTTTACAGGCTGACGTGTAGTTCACTTCTTGACCCTAGCCTTGAACATATACTTGCTCTGGCCAATGGAACGTGGGCAGGGCTGACTGTGCCTGTTCTGAGCCTAGGCCTTCAGGACAGAAGATGCTTTTCTGTTCATTGTTTTCTGTGTCTGTCATCAGCATAAGAAGAGTTTTCCCAGGTACTGCTGTCTTTCAGCCTCAGCCCCAGCATGATCGCACGTGGAGCAGATCTAGGCCCAACACTCAACGAGGAACCAGGCTCAGCTGGACCCATTATTTGAATCAGAGCCATCCAGCCAGGGCCAGCCTCTGTCAGTTGACCCTACAAGACATCATCAGCGAGTGCAGCTGAGATCAGCAGCGCCATGCCCGCCAACCCTCACGGGAAAAAGAAATGCTTATTGTGGTCTGCCTTGGGGAAGGGTAGCTATAGCTACTTAACACACCAGGGAAAATAATGATGACAGAATCCTGCAGGGCCAAACTGCACAAGGCTTGCTCTGTGATACTCAGAACAGGGCGTGTGGACAGAAATGGCTAGGGAGGGCTTCCCGGAGGAAGGAGTGCCTTGATCAGAAAGGAGGCATGTTTGGAATGAGCCACAGCCTGGACCATAAGGAAGTCAAGAGTGGGAAGCAGGAGGAGGAGGCTGGCAGATCCCCCCACTCAGATCCCGATTCCCTGACTTCACTGAGCAACAGGCACAGATATGATCTGAATGACTGATGGCAGCTCTGAAGGTGGCCAGCATCTTTTTTTTTTTCTTTTTTTTTTCTTTTTTTGAAACAGAGTTTTGCTCTTGTCACCAAGGCTGAAGTGCAATGGCACAATCTCAGCTCACTACCTCTGCCTCCCGGGTTCAAGCGATTCTGCTGCCTCAGCCTCCTGAGTAGCTGGGATTACAGGCACCCGCCACCATGCCTGGCTAATTTTTGTATTTTTAGTAGAGATGGGGTTTTGCCATGTTGGCCAGGCTGATCTCAAACCCCTAATCTCAGGTGATCCACTTGCTTCAGGCTCCCAAAGTGCCGGGATTACAGGCATGAGCCACTGCACCCGCCAGCATTCTTGGTTCCCATCCCAGGCTGCCAGGCCCCATGAAGCCCCCGGGCCTTGACCATGGGCCACGCCCTGCCCCCAGCTCACCACAGACAGGGATGCTGCATTCCTCCCTCCTCACGGTGGGGTCTGTAGTGTAGCACCAGGGTCCTGTGGTGCTGCTGTCAGGGTTGCGGCAGAAATTCTCCTGCAGGTCAGCCCCGGGATGGGTGGTGGAGTTGATTCTGGAACAGGAAATTGCCCAACAGGTGGCTGTTGCGCACGAGATATCCTTGCTCCCTGTTCTCAGCCCCTGGTGGAAAGGCCAGCCCCTCACTCACTCAGGCTTATGTGGGTAGCGACTCCTCCATAGCTGGCACTCAATGCCTGACCGGGTGATGTTCACATGCCCTCGGTAGTTCGTACCCAGATCCTCAGCACAGTTACCTGCGGAGACCCCACCCCAGTCAGCCTTGGAGCCTGGGGACTTATTTCCTCTCTCCCAGCAAAGTTCTGTCTATCCCCCACCTCCAAGCTCATGCAGGTCCACAATCCTTAACCTGCATTCACCCAGCCCCTCCTCCTCTGCATCCAGCAGTTCTCCCATTCACTCAACAGTGGCCGCCAAATATTTGCTGAGTGCCCACCATGTGACAGGCACTGTCGGATGCTCAGCACACATCAACCAATAGGACAGTCACAGCCCTGCCCTCATGGAGCTTCCATTCAGTGGCTTCTCTTGGCCAGCAGGATGAAAAAGTGACCAAGGCCTTTTCATCTGGCCCTGGTCTACCTGTCCCTGCTAGCTTGGCTCCTCGTGCCTCTGGGTCTTTCCACGGGCTGTTTCTTCTGCCTGGAATGCCCGCTTGTTCATCCATGCATCCCACCAGGCCAGGCAGAACTCTGCCTCTCCTGGGAAGTCATCTCTCTTCTGGCAAACCAGACACTCATTTTCCTGTGTTCTCTTGGTGCCTTGAACGGAACTTTTCTTGCAATCACTTTATTTATTTATTTTTTGTTTTTATTTATTTATTTTGAGATGGGGTCCTGCTCTGTTACCCAGGCTGGAGTGCAGTAGCACGATCTCAGCTCACTACAACCTCTACCTCCCAGATTCAAGCAATTCTCCCCCCTCAGCCTCCCTAGTAGCTATGATTAAAGGCACGTGCCAACACGTCCCAGCTAATTTTTGTATTTTTAATAGAGGCGGCGGGTTTCACCATGTTGGCTAGGATGGTCTCAAACCCCTGGCCTCAAGTGATCCGCCCACCTCAGCCTCTCAAAGTGCTAGGAATACAGGCTTGAGCCCACCCGGCTGCAATCACTTTAATATTTTATATTTTTGTTCTCTTTTGAGATTGTGAATTCCTTGAAGGCAGAGACTGTATTTGATTCTCTTAAAATCCCCAGCACCTGATATAGTGCGGGGCACATAGCAGGAACTTTGTAAAGTATCTGTTGAGTATGTAATTTAACAAATGAGGCCGGGCGTGGTGGCTCACGCCTATAATCCCAGCACTCTGGGAGGCCGAGGCTGGTAGATCACCTGAGGTCAGGAGTTTCTGACCAGCCTGACCAACATGGTGAAAACCCATCTCTACTAAAAAATACAAAAAATTAGCTGGACATGGTGGTGTGTGCCTGTAATCCCAGCTACCCAGGAGGCGGAGGCAGGAGAATTGCTTGAATTCGCTAGGCGGAGGTGGCAGCGAGCTGAGATTGCACTGTTGCACTCCAGCCTGGGCGACAGAGCAAGACTCCATCTCAAAAAAAAAAAAAAAAAAAAAAGAAAAGAAAGAAAGTACGGCAGCCAGGCGCGGTGGCTCACACTTGTAATCCTACTACTTTGGGAGGTTGAGATGGGAGAATTGCCTGAGCCCAGGAGTTCAAGACCAGCGTGGGCAAAAGTGGGAGCCCCTGTCTCTTACAAACAAATAAACAAAGAGTTCCAAGTCACGGAGCCTTTTGTCATGCTAAAGGTGCCTTCAGAACGCAGTGCAGGAGGTAGGGTGCTCCCTGAAGTCTCAGCAAAAGTGGCAACATTTGAAGCAGTCCTTGAAGGATAGGGAAGTATTCAGTAGGTGGTGATGGTTGCTCCAGAGGAAATCGACAACATATGCAAGGCCAGGTGCTAGAAACACCTTGGCACACTTAGGGAAGTCCTTGGTGTCAGAGCAGCCGGGGGTTTGGGTTCCTGTTTGGTGCAATGACACCTAAAGCTAGAAGGGGAATGTGACGTCATCAGAGCTCTGACTAGGTCGGGGCAGAGACTCGGGTCAGGCAAAGGAGAATGAAGCCTTAAACATGAATTCATGGCTAGGCGCAGTGGCTCACGTCTACACTCCCAGCACTTTGGAAGGCCAAGGCAGGTGGATCACGAGGTCAGGAGTTCAAGACCAGCCTGGCTAACATGGTGAAACCCGGTCTCTACTAAAAATACAAAAATTAGCCGGGCGTGGTGACGGGCACCTGTATTTCTAGCTACTTGGGAGGCTGAGGCAGAGAATTGCTTGAACCTGGAAGGTGGAGTCTGCAGTGAGCTGAGATCGTGCCACTGCACTCCAGCCTGGGCGACAGAGTGAGACTCTGTCTCAAAAAAAATAAATAAATAAAAAATAATCCATTCATTCATTCATTCGTTCCTCCAACTTGAATCATCTGACTGCATGCCAGACACACAGCCAGGCACAAAGACATATCTTGACCCCAGGAATGGGAGCAACGTCGGACACTGGGGACCGCCTCGGCCTCCACTGGCCACACTCCAAACCCACCCCTGAGCTCTTCTCTCGGGCTCCCCTCCATGTCCTGACCCCCAACCCCGTGTCACTTGCTCACCTTCCAGACATGCAGCAAGCGTATCTCGAGACGTCCTCGCCGTCTCACAAGCTGGAAAAGACCCAGGTGTTTACCCTTGGGATTGGGATACGGCCAGGATGGGCTGGAGTCAAGGGTGGATGGGATGTTGGTGAGAAACAGAGAGATGGATGGACAGATGGGAGGGACGGAGGAAGGAGTGGGGAAGGGGTGGACAGGTGGACGGCTGGGTGCAGCAGAATTCTCCAGGTAGAATTCTCTCACTGGGGTCCCCAGGCCTCCCTTCCTGGGGCAAATCCTTCCCGGTGCTCACCTGTGTACTTGGCCCAGAAAGCATCCTGAAAAACAAGGGCTGGGAGTGAGGCTACAGCAGCTCCTGTTTTGTGTTTAGTAAACGTTATGTCTCCTCCTCACACTTTCCTTTACCCTGGTCATGCAGGGGGCAGGCTCTGGGGAGGTTTGTGGCAGAGTTTCCTACTTTTGTTTCCAAAAGGAGAAGAATATTTGAGGATAGGGGAGTTTCTCCAACACACACACCGAGACTGAACAAGACTGGGGGAGATGGGAGGAGAGGGGGCCGTGGGACCCTGGCAGAGCCCTACAGACAGGGAAGGTGACACAGAGCTCCAGGAACACTGAGTCTTGAGTCCGGGGCTTGTGGTGGCCTCCCCCAGAGTCCCACCCCTCAAGGGTGGTGCAGGAGGCTGCTGCTAAGGAGACCATGTGGACACAAAGCCCCAGGGCAGGCGGATGTCTGAAGGCTGTGGAGGCCTCCCCACGTCATGGAGCCACACAGGACCCCGGAACCTTGACAGAGTCCAGGCACAGGGACCCCCAGGAAAGGCTGAGGCCACTCCTCTAGTGAGGAGGGGTTCAGAGTTGAAATGAGGCTGTGAGCGGCGAAGGGGCTGTGGCGTTCCTCTCTTGCTTCTCTGTGGAAGTGTCTAGAGTTGGGCCCGCTCTGAGGCCCTGGTGCCGTCCGAGCAGCCCAGGCTCACCGTGGCCGTGGAGGACTCCAGAGCCTCGAAGGCCTCCTCGTAGCTGCACGTCTCCTCCACGCACTCTCGCTCCAGGTTGCCCTTGAACACCTCCTCCAGGAAGCCGCTGCTGGCTCGCCGGACCCGCTGGAGCAGCGACAGCGCTTGCTGAGGAGCCAGGAACACTTGCTGAGGAGCCAGGAACACTGCAGTGGGGGGGTCATGGGACAGCGGCCTCAGGAGCAGGTGGTCTTGGCCATTGCGGGGGCAGGAAGCAAGCCCGCCTTCCCCTGCTGGCTTCTGAGAGGGGCTGTCTGGGCTGGCGGAAGTGCCTGGAAGGCTGCTAAATATGGCCCCCTGTGCCCCTCCTACACTGCCCCTTGCCCCCAGCCTGCTCCCCATATTGGAAGAGAGAAGCAGCCCTTCTCTTTCCAGTCCTGAGCTCCTGACTTCTTCCCCAAGCTGGCCGCCTGGGGCTGAGACCTACCTAGGGGCCAGCTCTGTGTGCTCTGTCCAGCCAGGAGACCCCGGTCCATGGGCCCACACCCCAATCCTCCAGCCTGTTCCAGCCTGCAAGCACCCCCTTACCATGCTGGCTGTGCACAAGGCTACACAGGGCAGCCAGGGCCAGGCAGCCAGGCAGCTGCAGGCCTCGGACGTGCGCCATAGTGTGTCAGCTCCTGGGTCACTGAGGAATTGTCTGTCCTGACCCCTCTGGGTTAATGTTGAACTAACATGAAGAAATCAGCGGAGAGGGTGAGGTCAGAGGGTCAGGGCCATGGGGACGGGTGGGTAGATAGTCCTCCTGTCCACCCCCGCCATCTGGGAGGACAGGTCCTCCTGGGACCAGGGATGGATGGTCTAGGAGGAGTCACAAAAAAAGGTCACTGTCACCCCCATCTCCCACCCTCCCTCTCTGAGACTTAGCCCATTCTGGCCCGTGGGGCTACGAGACTTTCCTGGAGCTCCTTCCAATCCTAACATACAGTGGTGGTTGCCTTTCATCTCTGTGTGCAACAGTTTCCTCATCTGTACAATGGGAATAATACTTTGTTGCGAGGACTAAAGGAGATTAGGAATGGAAAGCCCATGGAATATCGTAAGTTCTTAATAATCAGATCTGCGCATATAGGCCAATGTGGGGGTTTGTGTAATCACAATACACAGATATCAAAAATAGAGACAAAGATAAAAGGTGTGGCCTGATGGAAGTTGCCCCTCGCCTTGGGATGCACCAGGGATAGGAACAGCCAACATTTGCCCAAGCCTCTCAGCCACTGGAGGAGGGGCCCATTTCTCCTCCTTCCTGTCTGGGGTGCCTGGAGGTGTGTTTGTGTGTGGCAGCTGCCTGGGAGGAGGAGTCAGGTCCAGGGGCTCTTGGGCCTTTGGTCTATCTTCTGTCATCTCCCAGGACCTGCACCTGTCCTGGAATAGGGGCTACTCCAAATCCCTGGGTCTCCACTGCATGGCCCTCCTTCTCCCTGGCTGCCTGCCCCAGGCCAGGCCTAGCGAGGCTTCTGGTCCTACCCTGCCTTCCACCCAGCCCTATTCCTGTCCCTCCCCTGCCTTCCACCCAGCCCTACTCCTGTCCCTCCCCCATTTCCTGTTTGTGATACCCAAAGCAAATATTAGTCCTGGGTCTAAGTAGGGCAGAGGGACAAAGAGCAGGAACATGGGGAGGCACAAGTTCTCGCCTCGCCTCAACTGTCCTTTGGGCCCAGCTGTTTGGGGTCTAGACCAGGTCATGTGTGGGAACAGGGAGTTTTGGCAGAAAAACTGGGGACCAAGACTCCCACAAACACCTTAATTCCTGAGAGGCCCATTTCTTATATATTTTCATATATATATTTTTAGGCCAGGCACAGCGGCTCACACCTGTAATCCCAGCACTTTGGGAGGCCAACAAGGCAGGATCGCTGTGGCCAGGAGTTTGAGACCAGCCTGGGCAACAAAGCAAGACCCTTATCTCTACCAAAAAAAAATTAAAAATTAGCTGGGAATGGTGGTGCATGCCTGAAGTCTAAGCTACTGGGAGGCTGAGGCAGGAGGATCACTTGAGCCCAGGAGTTCCAGGCTGCAATGAGCTATGATTGTACCACTGCACTCTAGCCTGGGTAACAGAGTAAGACCCTGTTTCTTTTACTTTCTTTTTTTTTTTTTTTTTTGAGATGGAGTCTGGCTCTGTCACCCAGGCTGGAGTGCAGTGGAACAATCTTGGCTCACTGCAACTTCCATCTCCCTTGTTCAAGTGATTCTCCTACCTCAGCCTCCCAAGTAGCTGGGATTACAGGCATGTGCCACCACACCTGGCTAATTTTTGTATTTTTAGTAGAGATGGGGTTTCACCACGTTGATCAGGATGGTCTCAAACTCCCGACCTCAGGTGATCTGCCCACCTACACCTTGGCCTCCCAAAGTGCTGGGATTACAGGCATGAGCCACCATGCCTGGCCTCAATGAGACCCTGTTTCTAAAAAAATAAATTAAAATAAAACAAAATAGAATAAATAAAATTAAATTAAATACAAATATATATTTTGAGTTTTTGTTGTTGTTGTTTCGTTTTGTTTTTTTAGAGACGGAGTCTCGCTCTGCCGCCCAGGCTGGAGTGCAATAGCGAGATCTCAGCTCACTGCAACCTCCACCTCCTGGGTTCAAGCGATTCTCCTGCCTCAGCCCCCCGAATAGCTGGGACTACAGGCACCCGCCATCATGCCCGGCTAATTTTTGTAGTTTTGTAGAGACAGAGTTTCACCACGTTGCCCAGGCTGGTCTTGAACTCCTAACCTCAGGTGATCTGCCCACTTCAGCCTCCCAAAGTGCTGGGATTACAGGCATGAGCCACTGCGACCTACCTGTTGGTTTTTTTGTTTTGTTTTGTTTTTTGGGTTTTTTTTTTGAGATGGAGTCTCTGTCACCCAGAAAGGAGTGCAGTGGCACGATCTCGGCTCACTGCAATCTCTGCCTCCTGAGTACAAGCGATTCTCCTGCCTTAGCCTCCCAAGTAGCTGGGATTATAAGCATGTACCACCCACGCCCAGCTAATTTTGTATTTTTAGTAGAGATGGGGTTCCACCATGTTGGTCAGGCTGGTCTCGAACTGCTGACCTCAGGTAATCCACCTGCCTCGGCCTCCCAAAGTGCTGGGATTACAAGCATGAGCCACTGCCCCTCCTCTTTGCAGACTTTTACTCACAGTTGCAGGCCTGCTGAGCATGACATTCTTATACCCAGAAATGGCTATCTTAGTCCGGGCTGCTATAAAATTACTGTAGGCCGGGTGCAGTGGCTCATGTCTCTACTCCCAATACTTTGGGAGGCCAAGGCGGGCCGATCACAAGGTCAGGAGTTCGGGACCAGCCTAGCCAACATGGTGAAAACCTGTCTCTACTAAAAACACATAAATTAGCTAGGCGTGGTGGCACGAGCCTGTAATCCCAGCTACTCGGGAGACTGGGACAAAACAATTGCTTGAACCAGGGAGGCAGAGGTTGCAGTGAGCCAAGAGTGTGCCAATGCACTCCAGCCTAGGTGAAAGAGCAAGACTTCATCTCAAAAAAAAAAAAAAAAAAAAAAAAAAAAATTACAGTAAACTGGGTGGTTTAAAGAATAGACATCTACAAGGGGTCTTCAACAAGTTCATGGAAAATACGTATTATGAAAAACCATGCATAGATTTAAAAAAATTTTTGTGCACCAAAATAAACTCATAATAACTTGCTATAACATGAGTGAACAGGATGTAGTTTGAGGCACTAAGAAGGATAAGACATCAGTTTGAAGCAAGCCCTTATCAGAGCTAAAGGAATTCTGCTAAAATTGAAGCAAGAACAAACAACAAATTTATGGTGAAGCTTGGGTGGAAGAATGGTGAAATCACTGATGCTTTATGAAAAGTTTATGGAGACAATGTCCCAAAGAAATGAGCAGCTTACAAATGGACAACATTTTAAGAAGGGACAAGGCAGGCCGGGCGCGGTGGCTCATGCCTGTAATCCCACCACTTCGGGAGGCCAAGGCAGGTGGATCACTTGAGGACAAGAGTTCAAGACCGACCTGGCCAACATGGAGACACCTCGTCTCTACTAAAAATACAAAAATTAGCTGGGCATGGTGGTGTGTGCCTATAATCTCAGCAATTTGGGAGGCTGAGACAGGAGAATTGCTTGAACCCAGGAGGCGGAGGCTGCAGTGAGCTGAGATAATGCCACTGCACTCCAGCCTGGGTGACAGAGCAAGACTCTGACTCCAAAAAAAAAAAAAGACATTTTTTTGACAAACAAAAACACTTAAATATAGGTTAGGTGTTTAGTGTACCACCATGGGTGCAGGACCACAATGGACTCAGCACATGCTTAATCTTCAGGGTCTGATACGAGCCCCCAGCCTTCAGGAACCAACTGTTCATTCTCCTTGGAACTCTGCAGGTCCTAGTTGGTACCATGCAGCCGAGTTCGGCATTCCTGCCTTTCAGCACAAACACGTGCCTGCACACTTAAAGCAGATATATATATATATATGTGTGTGTGTATATATATATATATATCTCCGCCTCCCGGGTTCAAGCAGTTCTCCTGTTTCAGCCACCCAAATAGCTGGGATTACAGGTGTGCGCCACCAAACCCAGCTAATTTTTGTAATTTTAGTAGAGACAGCGTTTTACCATGCTGGCCAGGCTGGTCTCAAACTCTTGACTTCAGGTGATCTGCCCGCCTTGGCCCCTCAAAGTGCTGGGATTACAGGCATGAGCCACCACACCCGGCCTTAAAGCAGAGGTTCTTTCCCTCTAGGAGCAAGGCCATAACAAAGCAGGGGGCGGGGGATGCATTCCTGCCCAACAAGTTGGCATCAGACAAAATCATGGGTAAAGACCAATGCTAAGTTGTAAAGCAAATCTCTATAACCACTGAAAACAGTAAAATTATGTTCCAGGACATAGTGTTAGAGACTTTCAGGGCTCAAAGAAAGACCAGATATTATTTATTTATTATTAGTATTATTTAGAGACGGAGTTTCTCTCTGTCGCCCAGGCTGGAATGCAGTGGCGTGATCTCGGCTCACTGGAAGCTCCGCCTCCTGGGTTCATGCCATTCTCCTGCCTCAGCCTTCTAAGTAGCTGGGTCTACAGGCGCTCGCCGCCACGCCCAGCTAATTTTTTTGTATTTTTAGTAGAGACGGGGTTTCACTGTGTTAGCCAGAATGGAGAAGGACCAGATATTATTAAATCCAGCCATTTCCAAGCCTAGGGTTGTGTGCACGTTCTACAGGGTGGCCTTGTCTTTCTGCAAATATTTTGTTAAAACCTCAAAAATTGTGATTTTGCCTTATTAAGACAAAAATGAATTTTTTTTCCCTTTCGGCTGAAATTTTTTCTCTTTAGGTAGTTAATAATCTTATGTTTTTCTGAATCTGATCAGCAGTTTTCAATTTTTTATTTCTTATTTCTTTTTTTTTTTTTTTTTTTTTTGCCCTTCTGTAGATAGTGACTTAAGTAGTTTTCTATTTTGACTAGAAAATGTGAGTAAGTCGGCCGAGCACAGTGACTCACGCCTGTAATCCCAGCACTTTGAGAGGCCGAGGTGAGCAGAACGCTTGAGGTCAGGAGTTTGAAATCAGCCTGGCCAACATGGTGAAATTCTGTCTCTACTAAAAATACAAAAAAATTAGCCGGGCCTGGTGGGCACCTATAATCCCAGCTACTCAGGAGGCTGAGGCAGAAGAATCACTTGAACCCGGGAGGTGGAGGCTGCAGTGAGCTGAAATCGTGCCACCGCACTCCAGCTTGGAGGACAAAAGGAGACTCTATTGCAAAAAAAAAAAAAAAAAAAAAAAAAAAAAAAGTATAAGTCAATTTCTATTTAGTAAAAATCTTTTAAAATATGGGATCCATAAGAGAAAAAAAGAAGTTAGCAAACGGTTCCATGACAGAGCCAAGATTGGGAACCATTGATTTCATCCAACTGCCCCACGTCTCTATGTGGTCATGGAGAATTGACCACATAGAGACCATTCTGGATGGTCATACAGAATTGGTGGTAGAGCTAGGATGGAAACCCAGACTCCCACTTCAGACCAACACTTTCGCCTCTCATAACCCTTGTGCCCTGACATTCTGGTAGAGAACAGCCTCCCTGGGCCATAAAGTGACCCAGAGAACCCGCACCTACAGTGCAGAACCACTATGTGGGTGAGGCTGGCCTGGCCCAACAACTATACCTAAGGACACATGTTAAGTCCCTTAATTTTGCTTTAGGAGGACTGATGACAATACTGTTAAGTAAAATTTAGTAATTTGTTTTTTAATTTTTATTTTACTTTACTTTGAGATAGGGTGTCACTCTGTTGCCCAGGCTGGAGTACATACAGCAGGCTAGAGTGCAGTGGTGTGATCATAGCTCACTGCAGCCTTGAACTCCTGGCTCAAGTAATCCTCCCACCTCAGCCTCCTGAGTAGCGGGACTACAGGCACATGCCACCATGCCAAGCCTGTTTATAAAATTTGTTTATTTATTGATTGAGATGGAGTCTCACTCTGTCTCCCACAGCAATGGCATGATCTTGGCTCACTGCAACCTCCGCCTCCTGGGTTCAAGCAATTCTCCTGCCTCAGCTTCCCCAGTAACTGGGATTACAAGCATGCACCACCTCTCCTGGCTAATTGTAATTTTAGTAGAGACAGGGTTTCGCCTTATTGCCCGGGCTGGTCTCAAACTGCTGAGCTCAAAGTGATCCACCTGCCTTGGCCTCCCAAAGTGTTAGAATTACAGGCATGAGCCACTGCGCCTGGCCTAATTTTATATTTTTAGAGACAGGGTCATGCTCTGTTGCCAGGCTGCAGAGCAGTGATGCAATCATAGCTTACTACAACCTTGAACTCCTGGGCTCAAGCAATCCTCCTGACTCAGACTCCCTAGTAGCCGGGACTACAGGCATGCACCACCATGCCTGGCTAATTTTTTTTTTTTTTTTTTTTTTTTTTTTTTTTTATAGAAACACAGTCTCACTATGTTGGCCAGGCTGGTCTGGAACTCCTGGCTTCTAGTGATTCCCCTACCTTGTTCTCCAAAAGTGCTGGGATTACAGGGACTAGGCCTACAATTTAGTAATTGCTCACCATGTGCCAGGTAGGCAGGACTTATGAGGTAGGTACTATACTTATCCCCATTTTATGGATGAGGAAACTGAGGCACAGGGAAGTGAAGTGACTTGTCCAAGTTGATGCAGCTAGTCAAGGTCAGAGCCCCAACCCACTCCTGAACACATCTAGAGATGGAGCTCTTTATGATCTGTGATGCCTTGCAATCTCCAAAGGTCTCTGAACAGTACCCACTTTTTTTTTTTTTTTTGAGACAGAGTTTGGCTCTGTCGCCCAGGCTGGAGTGCAGTGGCGGGATCTTGGCTCACTGCAAGCTCCACCTCTCCCGGGTTCACGCCATTCTCCTGCCTCAGCCTCCCGAGTAGCTGGGACTACAGGTGCTCGCCACCGCACCTGGCCAATTTTTTGTATTTTTAGTAGAGATGGGGTTTCACCGTGTTAGCCAGGATGGTCTCGATCTCCTGACCTCGTGATCCACCTGCCTCAGCCTCCCAAAGTGCTGGGATTACAGATGTGAGTCACTGCGCCCGGCCAAACAGTATCCACATTTTATTCTAAGATTTCTTTCTTGCACTACTAAAGTTGCAAATCAGGACAGAAGAGCCTCAATGGCCCTCACTTTCTGATTTTGGGTTCAGCAGCTAAAGACACTGCATGGGCCGGGTGCGGTGGCTCAAGCCTGTAATCCCAGCACTTTGGGAGGCCGAGACGGGCGGATCACGAGGTCAGGAGATCGAGACCATCCTGGCTAACCCAGTGAAACCCCGTCTCTACTAAAAAATACAAAAAAACTAGCCAGGCGAGGTGGCGGGACCCTGTAGTCTCAGCTACTCGGGAGGCTGAGGCAGGAGAATGGCATAAACCCGGGAGGCGGAGCTTGCAGTGAGCTGAGATCCGGCCACTGCACTCCAGCCTGGGCAACAGAGCGAGACTCCGTCTCAAAAAAAAAAAAAAAAAAAAAAAAAAAGACACTGCATGGATTGACTTGCACCTGTGGAAAGGCTCCAGCAACATCTTATTAGTGTCTTTGCCCTATAGCAAGGAGAAGCATCCAAATTCAGTATACACATCAAATCATTTAAAATGACCTATCAGGAGTGAAGGAGAGGAGAGGTGTGGAATAAAGGGACTTTCAACATTATAATTAATAAAAATTATACGTGGTCAGGCCCAGTGGCTCACGTCTGTTATCCTAGCACTTTGGGAGGGCAAGGCGGGCAGAGCACCTGAGCTCAGGAGTTCGAGACCATCCTGGGCAACATGGTGAAACCCTGTCTCCACTAAAATATAAAAAATTAGCCAGGCATGATGGTGCATGCCTGTAGTCACAGCTACGTGGGAGGCTGAGGCACGAGAATCCCTTGAACCCGGGTGGCAGAGGTTGCAGTAAGACAAGATCACGCCACTGCACTCCATCCTGGGTAACAGAGTGAGGCGTCTCAAAAATAATAGTAATAAATAAATAGGCCAGGCACAGTGGCTCACGCCTGTAATCCTAACACTTTGGGAGGCTGAGGCAGGTGGATCACTTGAGGACAGAAGTTCAAAACCAGCCTGGCCAACATAGTGAAACCCCTAAAACAGTTTGGGTGTGGTAGCTCACGCCTGTAATCCCAGCACTTTGGGAGGCCAATGCGGGTGGATCACCTGAGGTCAGGAGTTCGAGACCAGCCTGGTAACATGGTTAAAACCTTGTCTCTACTAAAAATACAAAAACTAGCTGGGCATCATGGCAGGTACCTGTTATCTCAGCTACTCAGGAGGTTGAGGCAGGAGAATTGCTTGAACCCAGGAGGCAGAGGTTGCAGTGAGCTGAGACAGTGCCACTGCACTCTAGCCTGGGCGATACAGCAAGACTCCATCTCAAAAAAAAAAAAAATCCATCTCAAAAAATAAATAAAATGAAAAGTATATTGAAATCAGAGGGAAATATATATATAGAGAGAGAGAGAAAGAGAGAGAGACAGACAGACAGAGAGAGACAGACAGACAGAGAGAGACAGACAGACAGAGAGAGAGACAGACAGACAGAGAGAGAGACAGACAGAGAGAGAGAGAGAGAGAAAGAGTCTTGTTGTGTTGCCCAGGCTAGAACGCAGTTGTATAATCATAGCTCACTGTAGCCTTGAACTCCTGAAAATATTTTCTCAGTGAAAAAAAATATTCCAGTGATTAGTCTTTCCAAGAATGGTCTGCCTTTTATTTGAGCTGGAAGAGCACTAAATTAGGAGTCAAAAGGCCGGAATTCTGTCCTGGTTCTGCTACTGACTGGTCTTCTGACCCTGGCAGGTGACTTGTGTCGCGGCCTCTGTTTTCTCATGGGTAACTTAACATGAGGAGCTTGGGAGATGCTAGGTAATGCCCATTCTCACTTGAGCCATGTGTGTTGCCAGAGCAGAGACTCCCGAATCACCTGCCTTCCAATCCGCTGGCTTTATTCTGACCCTGCTCCATATACCGTGTACCAGGGATGGCTTTAATGGAGGAAAAATTCTCCATCTGTGTGGGGGATGTGGAAAGGGAGTGTGGGCATCTCAGCTGTTGGCCTGGGGGTGCTGTGGGGTGTTGACAGGCCTCCCCGACAGTACAAAGCATCCCCACTTCCTGCACAGTTCAATTTCAAGCAAGGAGCGTGTCCCCAGGATGCCTAAAACACTAGGTAGACACTGCTGAGCGGTCCCCTGAGTTGAAGTGGGCCTGCCTGAGTCAGGAGCTGGAAAAGAAGTAGAGCAGGCTCCAAGTCACAGGGTAGGCTGACTCAGAACTAATCTTAGCAGCTGTTTCTCAGGCTTTGGACAGTGTGGCCTTTCTCTTCACAGATCACCACGATTTCCTGCTGTCCTCCCGCCCCTTGGACAATTTTAGGCTTATGCTTTGCCAAGAAGTTATTCAGATTGGGCAGGCAACTGGGTTAATGTCAGTGGCAAACCAGGAAGCATGGGGCTGCTGGTGACATCGTGGCCAAGTGCCACAAAGCCAGAAAACCACCTGCATTAGAATCCTGGCTTTTGGCCAGGCGTGGTGGCTCACACCTGTAATCCCAGCACTTTGGGGGGCCGAGGCAGGTGGATCACTTGAGGTCAGGGATTTTAGACCAGGCTGGCCAACATGGCAAAACTCCATCTCTACTAAAACTACAAAAAATAGCTGGGCATGTTGGCACACACCTGTAATCCCAGCTACTCGGGAGGCTGAGGCAGGAGAATCGCTTGAACCTGGGAGGAGAAGGTAGAGTTAGCAGACATCGCACCACTGCAGTTCAGGCTGGGCGACAGAGTGAGATTCTGTCTCAAAAAAAAAAAAAAAAAAAAAAATCCTGGCTTTGCTTCACTGATGGTGTGATCTTGGCGTCCTCTCCGAGCCTTAGTTTCTTTTCTTTTTCTTTTCTTTTTTTTTTTTGAGACGGAATTTCGCTCTTTTTGTGCAGGCTGGAGTACAGTGGCACGATCTTGCCTCGCCGCAACCTCCACCTCCCAGGTTCAAGCAATTCTCCTACCTCAGTCTCCCAAGTAGCTGGGATTTCAGGTGTGCGCCGCCACACCTGGCTAATTTTGTAGTTTTAGTAGAGACGGGGTTTCTCTATGTTGGTCAGGCTGCTCTCGAACTCCCGACCTCAGGTGATCCGCCTGCCTCAGCCTCCCAAAGTGCTGGGATTACAAGCGTGAGCTACCGTGTCCCTCTGCCTTAGTTTCTTTATCTTTAAGACAGGGACCACAATTCCTATTTTGCAGGACAGTAGAGGCATAAAACAAGCAAGTCTATTTTTTCCATCTCTCTTGCCTCCCGCCCCTCCTCAAGGCAATCCCATCTGGCTTCCCCCGGCTCTCCCTCAGCTTGCCAGGACTTCCATAAACTTCAACTCTCCCAATAGCAGTGAACATTGCTGACCACATCCCCTTTGTTGAAACTTTCCATCAGCTTCAATGGCAAGCACTTTGTAGGTTTTTCTCTTTCACTGGGTGATTTTTAGTGTCCCCTGATAGGCCTATCTCCTGTCACTGAACCTGAAGCGCTAGCCCACCCTGGCCTTGGTCTTCCTCCCTGCTCTCTGTATTGAAGGAAACCAAAATATTTCACCCCAAAATATACTTCTTTGATATATTTCAAGATGGCTATTCAGGACGGCTGGAAATACAAGAATAGCTGAAAAACTGTCTTGTGTGGGGGAGATTGGCATCTGCAGAGAAAACTGAAGGGAGCTGGGCATGGTAATCCCAGCACTTTGGGAGGCTGAGGCAGGCAGGTCACTTGAGATCAGGAGTTGAAGAACATCCTGGCCAATATGGTGACACCCTGTCTCTACTAAAAATGCAAAAAATTAGCCGGGCATGGTGGTGGGCGCCTGTAGTCCCAGCTGCTCGGGAGGCTGAGGCAGGAGAATGGCATGAACCCAGGAGGCAGAGCTTTCCGTAAGCTGAGACTGTGGTACTGCACTCCAGCCTGGGCGACAAAGAGAGACTCCATCTCAAAAAACAAACAAACAAACAAACAAACAAAAAAACATTGCATGGATGCAGCCAGGCTTTCTCTGAGCCCTCCCTTGTCCAGATCTACAAAAGATTAACTGAGAGTCTGAGTCTGACACCTTTAAGATGGAATTTTTTTTTTTTTTCTCGCTCTGTCACTGAGGCTGTGCAGTGCTGGGATTACAGGCATGAGCCACTGCACCCAGTCTTTTTTATTTTTATTTATTTATTTATTTATTTATTTATTTTTATTTATTTATTTTTTTGAGACGGCGTCTCGCTCTGTAGCCCAGGCTGGAGTGCAGTGGCCGGATCTCAGCTCACTGCAAGCTCTGCCTCCCGGGTTCATGCCATTCTCCGGCCTCAGCCTCCCGAGTAGCTGGGACTACAGGCGCCCGCCACCTCGCCCGGCTAGTTTTTTGTATTTCTTAGTAGAGACGGGGTTTCACCGTGTTAGCCAGGATGGTCTCGATCTCCTGACCTCGTGATCCGCCCATCTCGGCCTCCCAAAGTGCTGAGATTACAGGCTTGAGCCACCGCACCCGGCCTATTTATTTATTTTTGAGACGGAGTCTTGCTCTGTTGCCCAGGCTGTAGTGCAGTGGCGCGATCTCGGCTCACTGCAAGCTCTGCCTCCCAGGTTCACGCCATTCTCCTGCCTCAGCCTCCCCAGTAGCTGGGACTACAGGTGCCCACCACCACACCCGGCTAATTTTTTGTATTTTTAGTAGAGACGGGGTTTCACCGTGTTAGCCAGGATAGTCTCGATCTCCTGACCTCATGATCCGCCTGCCTCAGCCTCCCAAAGTGCTGGGATTACAGGCATGAGCCACCGTGCCCAGTCTTTTTTTTTTTTTTTTTTTGAGAAAGAGTCTCACTCTGTTGCCCAGGCTGGAGGGCAATGGTGTGATCTTGGCTCACTACAGCCTCCACCTCCTGGATTCAAGTGATTCTCATGCCTCAGCCTCCCGAGTAGCTGGGATCACAGGCACGTACCAACACACCCAGCTAATTTTTCTATCTTTAATAGAGCCAGGGTTTCGCTATGTTGCCCAGGCTGGTCTCCAACTCCTGAGCTCAAGCAATCCTGCTGCCTTGGCCTCCCAAAGTGCTGGAATCACAGGTGTGAGCCACCATGCCCAGCCAAGTCTGACACCTTTAAAGGTCTGACAGAAATATTTATCATCCATTCTCTCTGAGGGCTGCTGCATGTGAGGTTTCATTTACATCCCAAGAACCCCTTTGCTGACCTCCTTTGGGATGAGTTCAAACTCAGAACTCATAAACCCAAATCATAATTGTCCCGGGTCCCACCTTTACCTACTTACTTTAGAAATGTTGAGGCTGGGCGCTGTGGCTCATGCCTGTAATCCTAGCACTGTGGGAGGCCAAGGAGGGTGGATCACCTGAAGTCAGGAGTTCGAGACTAGCCTGGCCAGCATGGCGAAACCCCGTCTCAACTAAAAATACAAAAATTAGCTGGGCATGATGACAGGCACCTATAATCCCAGCTACTAAGGAAGCTGAAGTAGGAGAATTGCTTGAACCTGGGGGACTGAGGTTGCAGTGAGCCGAGACCACACCACTTCACTCTAGCCTAGGAGACAAAGGAAAACTCCATCTCAAAACAAAATTAAAAAAACAAATCTTGAGTCAGACCTCCCTCTTTTCCACTGTCTTTGAATTGGGTCGCTTGTGCCTCCTGGAGCACATAGCCACCCACCAACAGCCCTAACCCAGCCTCTGCGGCGCCTCTCTGACCTCATTTCCTTCCACACTCTTGTCTTGGTCTCCCAGTTCCTGCTGTCTACACTGGGCTTGTCCTCACTGTGCCCTGCTCAGAATCCAGCTCCTCCCCGACATCCTCCTCTCCATTATTCAGGCCTCTGCTTAAGCCTTGCTCTTAGAGGCCTTTGATGACCACCTTCTGTAAATCCCACTCCCATTCTTTGTCACCCCGGCTCCAGTGCAGTGGCTTGATCACAGCTCACTGCAGCCTCGACCTCCTGGGCTCAGGCAATCCTCCACCATGAGCTTCCTGAGTACCTGGGACCACAAGGGCGTGTCACCACTCCTGGCTATGTTGCCCAGGCTGGTCTTGAACTCCTGGGCTCAAGTGATCCTCCCACCTTGGCCTCCCAGAGTGCTGGGATTACAGACATGAGCCACGGTGCCCGGCCACCCTGCATTACTTTTAATACGCTTAACACTTTTACTGCCATCTGACATGCATTTGTCATTTTCCATGCTAGAAGGTGAGCTAATGTGAACACAGAAACAGTCACTGCTACATCCCTAACAACTAGCATTCAGGAAGCACTCAGTAAATATATGCTGGGTGGATGATTCCATTTCTCTGTGTTTCCATAGCTACCACCCCTTTCCCAGGCACCCTGCAGACTCCTAATTGACTTTGCCACAACTTCATTTTGCTTTCCAATCCATTTCCTAGTTGTCTTTTCAAACACAATTTTGATCCTGTTATTCCCGTTCAAAACCCTTCAAAGTACTCCTCAATGTCCTGAAAATAAAGTCCAAACTCCTGAGCCATGATCCTATGTGATCTGGCCCTCCTCCCTCTCCCTGTCTTTCCCCGCCCAGCCATGTTGGTCCCAGTAGTTCAGACCTACCAGTCTCTCACCACCTCCCCTCCCACCTCCGCATCCATCGAGCCACAGCTGAAACACGGGGCAGGAGAGTGCAGCAGTGAAGAGCCTGACGCCAGCGCGAGGTTTTGTGGGCTGGGATCTGAACACACTTGTAGCACCGTGATCTTGGGCGGGATACTTAGAGCTCTTTGTTCTTCAGTTTCCTGATCTGTAGGAAAAAAACCACTACTCCTACCTCACAGGGTTGTTATGAGGATTATATAAAGCACTAGCCCACAGTAAGGGCTGAACATTCTTCTTCTTGGGGACATCTTCCCTGGCACCCTAGACCACATTAAATTGCCCCATTAAACAAGTTCACATTACCCAGCTATGCCCCTTTAAACTTTCATCCAGTGATTTCTGCCTCCCTGCCCCCAGCATGGGTGATCAGTAAAAGGTACTGCCTGTCATGTCTATAGCTGTGCCCCAGTGCCTAGCACAGTGCAGGTCACAGTCAATGCAAAACACACGTCCTTCCCTGAACAGGGCTGCCTTTAGAGCAGGCAGGCACACACAGGGGCACGGATCTGGCTCTAGTCACCTCCTAAGGTGTTCAGTCTTAACAGCCATTCAATTTGCTTCCAAATTGAAGTGCCTGTCCCTCAAGGAGCTCCATGGGTGTGACCATCCCAGCGCTAAGCACCCAGGCAGCAGTAGCGCTGCCAACGACCACTGCCTCACTGGGTGCCTGCAGCAGTGCTTAATCAATAAGCACCCTGTGGCGCTCCTAGGGAAGGAGGCGGAACAAGCTCTACCGGATGTCAACACAAAGACCTCTGCTTCAGAAGAGGTCTGACCTAGCAGGCTTAGAACTCGATTTGGTGGTTCTTAAGCGGGAAGGGAAGTCCTTGATCTCTCACAGTAGACTCTAATCCCTACTAGGCAACCCCAAGAAAGAAGATGCAGACACGCAGCAGTGAGAAAGCACAGGTCTTTATGGAACCGTGTCAGGAAAAGGTAAAGCTGTCAGGTGCCCATCTCCACCTCCACCACCTCTGCCCAGGCGCCAAGGCCCACGTCCTTATGGATTAGCACCAGGCTGGGGGCGGCACCCGGCTCCTCTGGCACCATGAAGCACTTCTCCTGGCTCTCTGAAATGGTGACCTCAACAACATCCCTGGCAGGGGAGACTTCCTCCTCTCTGTGTGTGTCCAGCAGCTGTGGCTCAGCCTGCAGGAGCACCATGGTGGGCTCAGAAGCAGCAGAAGGCACAGAGGGTAGGCTGCAGGGCGCCTCGGGCCGGTGACTGAGCTGGTGCCGCCTGAGGCTCTGCGGGAGGGTATAGCCCATGCCACAGGTGGGGCAGCGGTAGGGCTTGTCCTCCAAGTGAGATTTGAGGTGGCGCCGCAGCTTGGTGGCCAGCGTGTAAGCACGGCCACACTGGGGACAGGGAAAGGGCCTCTCTCCAGAGTGCAGGCGCTCGTGAGCTCGGAGCGTGTGTGGGTCTCGGAGGGCCTTGCCACACACGGGGCACAAGTGGGCCTCCCCGGTGTGGGAGATGAGATGGCGCCGCAGTTCAGGCAGCTGGGGGAAGGCATCGGCACAGTGCGGGCAGCGATAAGGACGCTCTCCGGTGTGGAGCCGCAAATGCCCACGCAGGTTGCCCCGCTGACGGAACGCCCGGCCACAGTGCGGGCACAGGAAGGGCTTTTCTCCTGTGTGGAGCCTCATATGGTTCCGCAGGGAGCCCTGGTTGGCCAGGGGTCGCCCACACACAGGGCATGGGCAAGGGGCAGGGGCGGTTGGCACCTGGTGGGTCTTGCGATGCAGCCGCAGGGAGGGCCGGCGGGCAAAGGCCTTGCCACACTGGTCACAAGCAAAGGGCCGGGCACCTGAATGTACCACCTGGTGCTCTTTAAGGTCTCGCTGGGTGCCATAGGCCTTGTCGCATTGCGGGCAGGGGAAGGGCCGCACCCCACGGTGGCCCAGCACATGGGCTTTGAAGCTCTCCTCTGAGCTATAGCTCTTGCCACACTCAGTGCAAAGAAAGGGCTTGTGGCCTGTGTGCACGAATGCGTGCTTCTTTAGGTGGCACAGCTGCAGGAATGCCTTGCCACACTCTCCACACCGGTACCGTCGCCCCTGCTTTGGGGAGCTTCCTGCTGGGCCAGGAGGGCTCCGTGAGAGAGTAGGGAAGCCAGGCTGCTGGGCTCCAGGCTCTGGGGCCTTTGCTCTGGGTGGGCACTGATCATTGGGGCTGTGTAACTTCTTGACCAGGTAGCCACGCAGCTGGGTGCCCCTGGCAGATGAGAAACTGGCTCCACTGCCATCTGGGTCCTGCTGGGTAGCCGAGTTGCTCTGAAGTTCAGGTGGCATCTGTGCCTGGGGCGAGTATTCCTCATCCACGTTGCCATCCTGAAGCAATGGGCCAAGTGGCTGGCTATCCTTGGAAAGTTGGTCCTGGGTTGGGAACTTAAGTCCAGGGCTCACCATACTCTCTGCTTGGATGCCAGGGGGTGAGTGGGAACCAGGATCTGAAGGCAAGGATGGGGTGCTGGGGTTAAGGAGCTTCAATCCCGGTGGTGTTACCAGGGAATTACAGGAACAGATGTTTCTCCCACCCAGTCCCTAAGCTTTAGAGGGAGCAATGA
Organism: Macaca nemestrina; assembly: GCF_043159975.1. Classification (NCBI taxonomy): domain Eukaryota; kingdom Metazoa; phylum Chordata; class Mammalia; order Primates; family Cercopithecidae; genus Macaca; species Macaca nemestrina. Next base: position 18,951,329 of record NC_092136.1, read on the forward strand.
TGCCAATCTCTTCCCTGGAGCATGGGGTCCACACTCCATACATCTTCCTCTCCAGCCTTAGGCGCCTTTTGGAGATGCACTCCTGAGAGCCATGGGGTCCCGGCTATCTGGATAATCGCTAGAATAAGGCCATCCCAGATGAAGGATCCCCTTGTTCGCCCCCTGGAGACACATATTTAGAATGTGATTCAAGACCCCCTTCCAGCCAGGCATGGTGGCTCACACCTGTAATCCTAGCACTTTGGGAGGCCGAGACAGGCAGACCACTTGAGGCCATGAGTTCGAGACCAGCCTGGCCAACATGGTGAAACCCCATCTCTACTACAAATACAAAAAAAAAATGAGCTGAGGCTGAGGCAGGAGAATTGCTTAAACCCGGGAGGTGGAGGTTGCAGCGAGCTGAGACCACGCCATTGCACTCCAGCCTGGGTGACAGAGTGAGACTCCATCTAAAAAAAAAAACACACACACAAAAAAACCCCTTCCCACCTTAGCTCATCTGTAACATAAAAGAACCCCCACACCAGAGAGAAGAAACATAGGAGGCTGGAAACCCTGTACATACAAAGCTTACTCTCTTCCTTACTATTCCAGGAAGCTCTTAAGAAGGTAAAAGTTGCAAATATCTATATTGTCATTCCAAAGAACAGACCTGTTGCTCTTCAACAGAAAGCACTGAATGACAATTTATAGTCCGAGACTGTCTCTTGCCTGAAAATTCTAACCTTGCTGTATCTACCAACCCTAAGCTACTCAGTCACAATTCTTACCCAATAGTAATCAAGCCCCACCCTCCTATCCCATGTTGAAACATCCACCTTCAAACAGATTTTGAAAAGCTACTAAGACTCTATAGTGTCCTTCCTTACCGCAATGAGCCATAAACTCTGCTTTGTCTTATCAACAGGTTGTTTTGGTGGGGAAATTGCTGGGGAACCAGCATTTATTTGACACATACCTGTGCAAGGTTCTGCTGCATCCTCCCCGTGGGAGGCCACTTCCTGCTGAACAGCAGACCCCACTTCTGTCACCACTTCTACAGCTGCCTCTTTGTCCAGCCTGGGATGGGTGAGACTCGGGCCCTCAGAGGAAGGCCAGGGCCACAGCAGCAGTTCAAAGCCTGGCAGCACCAGCTGGTACACTTGCAGATGGAGCCTCTCGCTGATCCGCACTGGGGCCACATTTCCCTCACTCTCCAGTCTGCCCCGCTGCACCAAGCTGCAATGCAAAGTAACAGCCAGCTCTGAGATGCTCACTATTCAAGTGGTCTTCCCTGAAAGCCCCAGTCCCCCGGCAGTCTGGGTCCTAAAGGACGCCACGCCTTTGGAACATTCACTGCAAAAGAGCACTGAATAGGGAATGGCAGTCAGTGTCCGGTTACATCCCAAGCCACAACAGAAAGCCTCAAAGGAACGAATATTCATGACACACTCTCCTCTGACTTACCCAGTCCAGCCAGAACTCTGTTCACAGGCACACATGTCTCCCCATGGACCTAATGACAGGTTCTGAAATAAACCAACAAAAGTCCTTCTCAAATGTGTTCGAGGGGGTCGGGTAGGAAAAAAAAAAAAAAAAAAAACCAACTAGATGAAACTTTCCTGGGACAAATTTAAGATGAAACTCCTGGAAGGTTACAAGCCTCTGGTTCTCCTCTAACAAGAGAGTGCTGTCTGATTCTTCATTCAGTAAGGACCAAAAAGTCTGTCTCCTCACTTCCCTCCCAAGAGTATGGAGAATTACTAAATTGAACACATTACTGTCTTCCAGTGAGTACTAAGCATAAAAAGTAATAAGGAACACCAGCTTTTTAAAATGGTATTTATTGGGCCAGACGCGGTGGCTCACACCTGTAATCTCAGCACTTCGGGAGGCCCAGGCAGGCAGATTACTTGAGGCCAGGAGTTTGAGACCAGAATGACCAACATGGTGAAACCCTGTCTCTACTAAAAATACAAAAATTAGCTGGGTGTGGTGGTGCACACCTGTAATCCCAGCTAGTCAGGAGGCTGCGGCATAAGAATCACTTGAACTGGGAGGTGGAGGTTGCAGTAAGGTGAGATCGTGCCACTGCACTCCAGCCTGGGTGACAAAGCAAGACTATCTTAGAAAAAAGAAAAATAAAATAAACAAAATAAAATGGTACTTATCGTGCAGTAAAACCTTTTATCTTCACTATTTCATCAGCGCCTCCATATAATCCCAAGAGCGCTATTGCTTTGCTTCATAGATGAATTAAATGCGGCACGTAATTTAACCAACTAGGTGACAAGGCTGGAATTTGATCCCATGCTTTCTTAATTCCAAAAACCTTAATTCTTGACCTTCCTCACTGCTGACACTATAAGATTCCAATTTAAACAACTTTTCGAACCTCCATTCTTTAACTACTGCTGCTAAGAGGAGGAGGCAGTCCTGAAGAGAAGGGATAAGACCACCTCCTACCTCTTGAAATACTCTCTTTCTTCAAATTGAAAAGCTGTCTAGAAATGTCCAAACCTCCCCTACATTTTCAAGGGCGGAGAGAAGCCGCTCTATCCTTCAATACCTCCTCCTGCCGTGGCTTTACTCCCTCGCCCTTCTCCTTGGAGACAGACTCCTCTTCCAGCGGCCCCCACAGCAGGCCGGGCTGTAGGGGCTCCCCGACACACCAGACCCCCAAGCGCTGTTCCTTGGCGAGTGAGGGGCCAAGAGCCAAGCCCCGGGGGAGGCTCTTTAAAGCGAGGATGGCTCGGGTCGGCCCGGGTGGGACGTCTTTGAGGCCCTGCGTACAGCCTTCTCCAGAGGGGTTCCATCCTAAGTCCAGGCCCAGGCGCGGCTCGGGGGCTGCAGGGAGAAGAGAAGACGGTGAGGGAGCCGCCCAAGAAGGTGTGAGGTGGGGAGAGGTGTGGGAGGAAACCGCAGGTCCAGCTGGGCCTGCGGAGCCCGAGGAACAGGTGAGGGCTCTAAGGGGGGCCCTGAAAGGTTTGAGGAGGCTCAAGGGTTCTTCAGAAGCCCCCAGCGACTCTGAGGACACTGGAGGATCCTGGGATCGGGAGGAGAGGAGACTGAGCAGAAAGCTGACCAAAGAGCGTCAGATCCATCTGGGCCAAGGTTGAGGGTCGCGGACATCGCAGATCGCTTACCCAGTTGCAGCGCGTTCTTCCCCTCCAAGAGCGGCTCCTCCGCCTCCTCCATTCCGGGTCAGAAAGCCTCCCTACGCCGGAAGTGAGCGTCCTCTTCTCAGCTCCTCCAGGAAACAGTAACGGACTTTCAAATATTTTTCTCAGGAAAGAAGCCTCAGAGTTGGACCTCATTGGTGCACAAGACTGGGAGTTTGGGAGTACTGGGGAGGCAGAACTCTGTCCGAGATCAATGAGAACCTAGGATTCCGGAGGTGCACCAGGCATTCGAGTAGCTGGGAAAGCGGAACTGTTGTTCCAGCCACCTCTTTTTGGGAGTGACGAGTCGGAGAGTTATGCTGTTACCTCCCCGGGCAGGCACTTAGGCGGCGAGCGCAGGAAGTGGGCGGGGCTTCTAGAAAGGCCATGTTTGGGGCCGGAAGTGGGTTGGAGGTGTGGCGGAAGTGGTTGGGGATAGAGGCGAGCGGGAGGGGGCGGTTCCCGTTCCACCTCGGAGCCGGATGTTTGCCGAGCTTTGACAGGCGTGGCAGAGGGAGCAGTGCCCGAGCGCGGTGAGCTGCTGGGCGCGGGGTCTCCCCGGGTGGGGATGGGGAAAGGAAAGGAGCTGGCCAGGTAGTCCGAAGGGATGGGGTCCGGATGGGGAGGACCCGAGCAGATCCGAGGAGGGGAACGGGGGTGGAATTGGACTCAGAGGCCTGGACTTCCTGCAGGGTTTCTGCCCCATTTTGGCGCCTGGAATAAGAGGACTTAACCATTTTCACTGCCTTCTTCCTGTCTTCCCCAGGGCAGAGTCCAGGCCGGATCGCTGTCATCCAGCAAGCTGGCGGGAGGGGGAAATCTCCCATATCTGATCAGGCAAAGCACTAATAACAAGAAATTTGGGGGAAATGTTCCTCCTTACCACTTATTAGGCCACGCTTTCAGTTCAACTTATTTATTTTTTTAAGACGGAGTTTCACTCTTCTTGCCCAGGCTGGAGTCTCCGCTCCCTGCAACCTCCGCCTCCCTGATTCAAGCGATTCTCCTGCCTCAGTCTCCTGAGTAGCTGGGATTACAGGCGTCCGCCATCACGCCCGGCTACTTTTTGTATTTTTAGTAGAGACGGGGTTTCACCATGTTGGCCAGGCTGGTCTTGAACTCCTGACCTCGTGATCCTCCCGCCTCGGCCTCCCAAAGTGCTGGGATTATAGGCGTGAGCCACTGCGCCCGGCCTCAGTTCAACTTTTTTTTTTTTTTTTTTTTTTGAGACGGAGTCTAGCTCTGTTGCCCAGGCTGGAGTGCAATGGCCGGATCTCAGCTCACTGCAAGCCCCGCCTCCCGGGTTCACGCCATTCTCCTGCCTCAGCCTCCCCAGTAGCTGGGAGTACAGGCGCCCGCCACCTCGCCCGGCTAATTTTTTTTGTATTTTAGTAGAGACGGGGTTTCACCGTGTTAGCCAGGATGGTCTCGATCTCCTGAACTCGTGATCCGCCCGTCTCGGCCTCCCAAAGTGCTGGGATTACAGGCTTGAGCCACCGCGCCCGGCCAGTTCAACTTCTTAATTTGTGAAATGGGATAACTGCAATACGTAACCTGGGCTTTGTAAACCGTGAAGCTCTATGCAAACGTAATTGTAGTTGAGAGTTATAATTGCTGCTGTATTGTGGTGGGATTTGCAACTGGGAGGCCGACCCCAACATTGAAAATATTATTTCTTTTTTTTTTTAGACGGAGTCTCACTCTGTCGCCCAGGCTGGAGTGCAGTGGCGTGATCTCGGCTAACTGCAACCTCCACCTTCCAGGTTCAAGCGATTTTTCTGCCTTAGCCTCCCAAGTAGCTGGGACTACAGGCGCACGCCACCATGCCCGGCTGATTTTTGTATTTTTAGTAGAGATGGGGTTTCACCATCTTGGCCAGGCTGGTCTCCAAATCCTGACCTCAGGATCCGCCCGCCTCGGCCTCCCAAAGTGCTGAGATTACAGGTGTGAGCCACTGTGCCCTGCGAGAATATGGTTTCAAGTTGCTATCTATGTTCTGTGTAAAAGAGAATATTAGGGGAGAGGCTTTAGTTTGCTCTTTTGTGGCACCTCTCTGAACCTTGAGAATTGCATGAATGACAGCCACTTAGATAACTGTTGAGGTGATGACCCTCACCAAGAGACCGCTACAGACAGACATGGATTAAAGTCCTGCCTCTGCTCGTAGTATGACCCTCAGCAACTGGCTTATTTTTTTCTGGTCCTTACTTTCTCTTTTTTTTTTTTTGACACGGAGTCTTGCCCTGTAGCCCAGGATGGAGTGCTGTGGCGCGGTATCGGCTCACTGCAACCTCCGTCTCCCGGGTCCTGGTTCAAGCAATTCTCCTGCCTCAGCCTTCTGAGTAACTGAGATTACAGGCACATGCCACCATGCCCAGCTACTTTTTGTATTTTTGTAGAGAAGGGGTTTCACCATGTTGGCCAGGCTAATCTTGAACTCCTGACCTCGTGATCCACCTCAAAGTGCTGGGATTACAGCCGTGAACCACCACGCCCGGCTGGTCCTCTCTTTCCTCACTGTAAAATGGGCTTAGTAGAACATGCCTCATCAGTGCTATTGTGAAGCTGAGTTTATGTCCCCAGTTCATGGTCCTATATAGGCCCTCAACAAGTATGGGTTCCCTTCTTTACTTAGGAGATGAATTAATTGGTTCAGTCATTCAACAAATGATAGCGTCTACTATACGTCAGGTGTTATTCTGAATAGGCCAGAAGTTCTTAAACAGTGATTCTCAGAACGTGTATGAACCTCTTAAAATTGCATACATCTACTAACTTTTCTTAGGGAAAAAGTTCACAAATGTTACCAATTTCGGAAAAGTCTACAGCTTCCCAAAATTGATTGCCTAAGGTGATCCTTAAGTTTTTGTAAAGGTTTACCTGCTGAGAATGGAAAAATTAATCTCAGAGTTGGGTGTATTTTGCAGAGTAGAGCAGGCTTGTGGGTGGCTGGTGTCTTAAACAGGCAGGATACTTCGTTTCTACTACTTGATGTTAGAATTTCCCTGTCCTAGCTTCCTCACCCTCCCACTGAATGGGAGTTTAACTTCCGGGCTCAGAGAAGGTAACAGCTGTGGGTTGGGGGTGGTGGGAGGGGCCAGTCTGACTGGGAGATGGGAACTCCTGGGCTTAGTTATGCTGGGAAAGGAGGTTATGTGGGGGGGTTGAGGGAGGTCACGTCTGGAAGAACTGACAGTATAGAAGAGCAGTCATTGGAAAAGGGGTGAAGTTCAAGTTCAGCTCCCTTTTAGCTGGTGCCCTCCCTCCCTCACACCTACCCCAGCTCCCAGCTGCTCCTTTTTGTTTTTTAGACGGAGTTTCGCTCTTTCACCCAGACTGAAATGAAGTAGCACGATCTCAGCTCACTGCAACCTCCGCCCCCCAGGTTCAAGTGATTCTCCTGCCTCAGCCTCCTGAGTAGCTGGGATTACAGGCACCCACCACCATGCCCCGCTAATTTTTTTTTTTTTTTTTTTTTTTTTTTTGCATTTTTAGTAGAGATGGGGTTTCACTATGTTGGCAAGGCTGGTCTCGAACTCCTGACCTCAGGTGATCCACCCACCTTGGGCTCCCAAAGTGCTAAGATTACAGGCGTGAGCCACTGTGCCTGGCCCCGGCTGCTCCTTCTAATCCTGTTGTTCACTGCAGCACAAAGTATTTCTGAACACTGGAGAATTATATTTTTGGGAGGTGCCATTGCCTCTGCAGAGGAGGAAATTTAGGCCCAAGTAGGAAAAGGACTTGCTCAGCATCTTCGCAGCTCACTGGCTTAGGCAGGATGATAATCCAGCTCTCCATACTACCTCATCATTTCACGGCGTCAGCACCTACTGTGTGCAGAAAGACGTCTGGAGGATAGCTGTAGGTGGGACTGAAGGAGCCCCTGGTCCCTGGCCAGTGACAGGTTGAATAGAAAGGGTGGAGAGAAGGCTCTGGCCTGGAGGGGGTTGCTTTGAGCTGGATTCTGTCTTTATTACCCAGCTGGAGGTCACTATGGGGAGCAGCTCCCACAGCCTCCTGGTTGGACGGCAGGAAGAGCATGTAGATATTGAAGGGTTGAAGTGTTGAAGGCTGAAGGGGAGTGAGGGAGCTGGGCTTTGGTGTCACTCAGAGAAAGGCATTCCTGACTGTGAGGGATCATCCTCTGTGTCTTGGGAAGGGATTATATTTTGGTGGTAACCAGGGGTAGTGGATGAGGGCAGGGGACAGGGAGAGGGAGAGGAAGAAGAGGGTTTTTTGGGGCCGTTTTGGCTGGTTGGGTTTGGCTTGGGAGCTTGAAACAGCGTTACTACTCCATCAGTTTGGTTGCCCTGGTGATAGGGTGGCTGTTGCCAGGCACAGGGAGAGGGCTCACCATCCAGGGCCCTTGGCTGTGATGTGATGTGTGCGGGAGGTTGTCAAGTGGCCTCAGAGCCCAGAGTCTGTGGCTCTGGGATGGCAGCTCTCCCCCTCTTCTTCCTGCCCACTCCCAGGGCTTGTCTGTTCTGCTTATCTGCCCTGCTGATTCTCTGACCATATATGTCAGTTTTGGGGCTCCAGGAATGCAGCTGGACATGGAACAGCCTCTTCCTTGGGGTCAGACTGAATAGATTGAACTGAAAACTCCCCTCCCTCATGTGGAGAGCTTGTGGCAGGAGAGGGAGTTGCTTCCCATTAGGGCTGAGGGCAGAGGTGCCTACCCCCAGGCTGCATGCGGCTGCAGCCTTCTGGCCAGATTCCAGACCTGGAGAAACCCAGCTTGGTGGTCGGCTCTGCCCCGTGCCTGCTGGAGCTGCTGTTCAGCTGCTGGTCACCTCCTCATCTCAGCACTCCGGACACCGCGAGCATCCCCCTTTCCCATCTGTGCCCTCCAATCATTAGGGCAGTCGACTTTTCCACCTTGAAACTGGTGTCAGGAGCACCCCGCAGAGTAAGAGTGGGCTTGGACGCCCCTAGGAGCCTGCAGACTGTTTGCGATGACTGGCAGGCACTTCCACATCCCCTGCTGCTAGTTCCTGTCCTGGAACAAACCCAGCTGTGCCCCGCAGCCATAGCCCCCCCGCTTTTTTTTTTTTTTTTTTGAGATGGAGTCTTGCTGTGTCGCCCAGGCTGGAGTGCAATGGTGCGATCTCTGGTCACTGCAACCTCTGCCTCCCGGGTTCAAGTGATTCTCCTGCCTCGACTTCCTGAGTAGTTGGGATTACAGGTGCCTGCCACCATGCTCGGCTAGTTTTTGTATTTTTAGTAGAGACGGGGTTTCACCATGCTGGCCAGGCTAGTCTTGAACTCCTGACCTCAGGCAAGACTACCTCAGGTAGTCTTGATCCTCCCGCCTCGATCTCCCAAAGTGCTGGGATTACAGGCGTGAGCCACCGTGCCCGGCCAGTCATAGCCTTTTTTTTCTGGGACCCTGTAGTCTTTGGCTCCCTCCTCCCCTCTGGGCCAGGAATGAGGGATGGAGTGGCCAGGACCATAGGTGACCTTTTTCAGGTGTGGGATGGGTTTAGACACCCTATGTTCCTTAGTTGTTTTTTTTTTTTTTTTTGAGACGGAGTCTCGCTCTGCCGCCCAGGCTGGAGTGCAATGGCCGGATCTCAGCTCACTGCAAGCTCCGCCTCCCGGGTTCACGCCATTCTCCTGCCTCAGCCTCCCGAGTAGTTGGGACTACAGGCGCCCGCCACCTCGCCCAGCTAATTTTTTTTTTTTTGTATTTTTAGTAGAGACGGGGTTTCACCGTGTTAGCCAGGATGGTCTCGATCTCCTGACCTCGTGATCCGCCCGTCTCGGCCTCCCAAAGTGCTGGGATTACAGGCTTGGGCCACCGCGCCCGGCCTTCTTTTTTCTTTTTCTTCCTCTTTTTTTTTTTTTTTTTTTTTTTGAGATGGAGTTTCACTCTTGTTGCCCAGGCTGGAGTGCATTTGACACAATCTTAGCTCACTGCAACCTCTGCCTCCTGGGTTCAAGTGATTCTCCTGCCTCAGCCTCCCGAGTAGCTGGGACTGCAGGCGCCTGCCACCACGCCCGGCTATTTTTTTGTATTTTTAGTAGAGATGGGGTTTCACCATGTTAGCCAGGATGGTCTCGATCTCCTGACCTCAGGTGATCCTCCTGCCTTAGCCTCCTAAAGTGCTGGGATTACAGGCGTGAGCCACGGTGCCCAGTATGTTCCTTAGATTCTTACAACATTTCTACCCCTGTAACTGCTGGAGCCTGGGAGGCTTCTGTGTCCAGGTCTTCTGAGGAGAGAGGCATGGACCTCTGCCCTCTGCAGCTGGGACTGCATCACCGAGCCAGCTGGGTGGCAGGCAGCACAGGACCTGGCACAGCTCTTCCTTCCCCAGCTGCAGGACCTGGAGGGAGGCGCCGAGCTGTGCCATCCTCTGCCCCAGCTGCCTTTTCTGGCAACATGCATGAGCCACAGAGCCAGGAGAACCCAGAGCTACATGGAGCTCTTGGCGGGGATGAGGAGTGTTGAGGAATAGGGACAGGGAGCCTGGGAGAGGGAAGGGTGGGGGCAGGAGGGCATGTGGTGGAGGTCGCAGAAGGTGAAAATAGCAGGTCACTGACCTGCCACCTGTCCTCCTCTCTCCCAGGTTTCTCTTAAGGTTCTGCAGGGCAAGACTGTCGGGGACAGGCTTGGCCATGGATCCGCTGTCAGAGCTGCAGGATGATCTGACCTTGGATGACACCAGCGAGGCTCTGAACCAGCTGAAGCTGGCCTCCATCGATGAGAAGAACTGGCCCTCGGATGAAATGCCTGACTTCCCCAAGTCAGGTGGGCTGTATCTGATCTCAGGCAGCTACAGGCGCTTTAGAGGGGGATGTACCACTACTGCTGAAGGGAGACGCCAGGAGGGCAGGAGGGCGCAGACCAGTCCCAGGTTTGGGCTGGGAGCACAGGCCTTACTGGGGGAAGGGCCAAACAGCATGCCTCTGGGGCAGAGCATGGTGCCAGCCCCCTGGCTTGTCCCCTGACCCTGCTGTGTTCCTCAGATGACTCCAAAAGCAGCTCCCCGGAACCTGTCACACACCTGAAGTGGGATGACCCGTACTATGACATCGCCCGGCACCAGATCGTGGAGGTGGCAGGTGAGCGCACCCAGCACTGTTTTCCTAACCCTCAGAGGTCCTGGCCTCAGGAAGTCAGCCCCTCCCACCACAGGGGACGAGCCTCCCTGCAGTCTGAGCCCTGGCCCTGGACATGCATCGTTCTTTAAAAGCGCAGACTCCTCATTGCCATTTAATGTGCTCACCTGCAGCCACCTCCTGACCTATGGCCCCGTTGTCTCCACTTGCAGGGGGCATGTGGGGAGCCATGTGGCCTAGTGGCTTTGAAGTCAGAAAGCCCTGGGTTTGATCTCCAGCTCTGCTGTCTGAACTCTCATTTCTTCCTTGTGGGTTACAATAATGAATGCATGTCAGGGCCTAGCCTGGAGCCAGAACATAGTTGGCCTTGAATAAGTGGCCTTCCCTTCCCCTCATTCTATTCCCCTCCTACCCCTCCACCCTAATGTTGGCTTTTCCATCCCATCAGTTACTGGGGAGGATGGAGAGTGCCAGTCCTTCCTGGGAAGTCTGGAATGGGCAGAGCCTCTTTCCAGAAGTGGGGAGGCCACATTCTCCCTGGAGAGTCAGGTTCCTGGCAGATGTGCTGCCCTGCTGAGAATGGGTGTGGAGCCCTGCTTAGGTCTCTGTCTCAGGGAGCTCCCTCCCTCCTGTTCATAAGGGGGGACCCAGAAGAAACCAGGAGCAGGGGAGTCAGGCTGATGAGGTGGTTGCTGCCCTTAGGGCCCCACTTTAGAAGGAGCAGCTGGAATCTAGGATCCTTTGTCTTTTCCCTGACATTTGTCCGTCCTCGCTGGTGAGGCCAGGCATTCATAAGCAGGGGGCGGCATGGCCCTGCTCTGAGGCATTGGCGTGGGCAAGGAGAACCTGGCGGACAGTGGCCCTGGAAGAAACCTGTCCGGCCATGGGGGTGCTGGGCTTGGAGAGGGAAGGGGCAGTTGAGAGGATTGCCCCGAAGGTCAAAGGTGTTTCCATGGCGTTTGTATTCCTGGTGCCTGCCCTGGTCTGGGTTGAGGGCCTTGGCTCTGGCCTCACTCGCCCCCTGCAGAAGGCAGGCTGAGGGTTTTTTCCCCGGTCTGGTCCTGAATTGGGCACAGGAGAGTCACCCTGAGGGTTCTGAACTTGACTGGAATCTGGGGGGTACCTGATGTGAAGGAGTTTCTGTCCTGACATCATCCTGGCCTGTGTGGTCAAGGCAGAGCTGGGGGAACCTGCCTCTCCCCGCCTCCATGGGTGACACCTCCTTCCCCACATCCCCCGCACAGAGCTGCAATTCGTTTCTATTTCCCCAGACTGCGATGAGCCTGAGGGGGCCCAGCCAGGTAGGTGTCCGTCCTGGCTGTCTGTGCTTGGCCTCTCTGGGCTGCGACCTCTGGGGTTGTGGATCAGGAAGGGCTGTCGGTGGAGGCCAGATGGGGCTAGCTTAATTGCAGCCCTGCCCTGGGGAGCTGGGAGCTGGTGCTGCCTGGGAGTCGGAAATAGCAGAAGATTTACAGGAGATAGGATGGGGGTGGGGTAGGCTGGGTGGGGACACCCCAGACCCCAAAGGGAAAGGAGGGTCTGGTCTTGGGCAATGGCCTCTGAGTGGTGGCTCAGGGACCTTCTGGGTGATGGTGTCCCCATGGATGTGCCTCCCTGATTGCTGAGAGGAGGCTGGATTGGCATCACCAGGCACTCATTTGATGAGACCGTGGAGATGTCCGGGAGAAGCCCTTGTAGGAAGGGAGGGTGGGTTGTAGCCTCAGCTCCCCTGCAGCCCCTGATCTCCCTGCTGGGAATGGTTGTCATGCCCCAGGGTCAGATTTGACTCAGTCCCAGTGGGTTCTTTCCAGTGGTGTGCTGGTAAATGGCTCTCTGGAGAGGGGAAAAAAGGCCATGATTTGTAGCGTTTGCAGCTTCTGCCTCGCAGATCTCTAGCTACCAATGTGACGTCAACTGGCTTGCAAAATTCCTGACAATTGAACAGCTTAACAAATGTGTGAGCTGGCTGTAGCATGTGACTGGCTCCGTTAGCCCAGCCCTACCTCCCAGGTTCCAGGCCTGCTGGTCTGGTTGTGGGTGGGGCTGGTTTGAGGGGGCCCAGAATGCCTGGGGAGACCTGTTGCTGATTAACTCCAGGGCCACCCTGGGAGAGTTCCTGATTGGTATCTGGGGAACGCAGAGGCCTCCTTCTCAGGCGGCTTGTCTCTCCCTGGTGCTTTGCACAAATGCTGCCCCTCCCTCATTGAGTCTTCTCCCCAGTGCCCTGGAGACACTAGAGCTGTCAGCTCCTTTGTCTTTAAAGCTCCTGGGCAGGGCCGGGCCTTTGCTCAAGCCTGTAGTCCCAGCACTTTGGGAAGCCAAGGCGGGTGGATCACGAGGTCAGGTGTTCGAGACCAGCCTGGCCAACATAGTGAAACCCCGTCTCTACTAAAAATACAAAAAAAAAAAAAAAAGAAAAAAAAAATTAGCTGGGTGTGGTGGTGGGCGCCTGTAATCCCAGCTACTTGGGAGGCTGAGGTAGGAGACTCACTTGAAGCTGGGAGGCGGAGGGTGCAGTGAGCCAAGATCGCACCACTGCACTCCAGCCTGGGCGACAGAGCAAGACTCCGTCTCAAAAAAATAGTAAAAAGCTCCTGGGCAGAAGTTGGCTCTGATCTGAGATTAGGACGGGGAGTTTTGAACTTCTTTCCATGTGCTCCTTGTAGCAGCAGCTGCCCTGCCTGCTGGCAAATACTAAGCTACCCAAGGACTTGGGCATTGGGACCCACTCCAGGAAGCCGGAGGGCAGGAGCTAGACCTAGTGTTGCCCATCCCCTCATTCCTCGACTATCTGGGAGTCTCACCATCTGACCGACCCCCTTTTTGTCCACATCTTCATCCTGGCTTCATTCAGTGTGCATTCACGGAACCCTGAAACAACACTTTGGGAGGCCGAGGTGGGTGGATCACTTGAGGCCAGGACTTGGAGACCAGCCAGGCCAACATGGTGAAATCCCGTCTTCTACTAAAAACACAAAAAATAAAACTAGCTGGCATGGTGGTGGGTGCCTGTAAACCCACCTACTCAGGAGGCTGAGGCAGGAGAATCACTTGAAGGTAGAGGTGGAGTTTGCAGTGAGCAAGATTACGCCACTGTATTCCAGCCTGGGCGACAAAAAAAAGAACCCTGAAAGGAGACTTGTAGTCTGCATTAGGGATTGAGTAAGGAAAAACACACCTCCCCTCCTTCAAGAAGCTAACAGCCAGCTGAGCGTGGTGGCTCAGTAATCTGGAAGGCGAGGTGAGAGGATTGCTTGAGGCCAGGAGTTTAAGGCCAGCCTGGGCAACATAGTGAAACCCTATCTCTACAAAAATAATAAAAAATTAGCCAGGTGTGGTAGCCTGTGCCTGTAGTCCCAGCTACTTGGGAGGCTGAGGTGGGAGGACCCTTTCAGCCCAGGAGTTGGAGGCTGCAGCCAGCTATGATTGCACCACTGCACTCCAGCCTGGGTGATAGAGCAAGATCCTGGCTCAAAAAAAAAAAAAAAAAAAAAAAAATTACAGTCTAGTGAAGTGGTTCTTAAAACTGCTCACAGTCCACTTTGCAACTATGAAACGTATCCCCAGGATGGGGGGGATCTCTTTGACTGAAAAAAAGAAGTGTGGCCGGGTATGGTGGCTCACACCTGTAATCCCAGCACTTTGGGAGGCCAAGGCTGGCGGATCACGAGGTCAGGAGTTCGAGACCAGCCTGATGAATACGGAGAAACCCTGTCTCTACTAAAAATACATTAGTTGGGTGTGGTGGCGCATGCCTGTAATCTCAGCTACTCAGGAGGCTGAGGCAGGAGAATCGCTTGAACCGAGGAGGTAGAGGTTGCAGTGAGCTGAGATCATGCCACTTCACTTCAGCCTGGGTGACAGAGCGAGACTGTCTCACAAAAAAAAAAAAATACACATGCTTGTAATATTTGTCATATAACATCATAGAGGTGCTGTGTCTGCTGAGTGCATTGGTGGAGCCCTGGTTGAGAACCCACAGCTTCCCACTTACAGAGTGCTGTGGCCAGCGGAGAGGAGGCACCACGGGCCTCCAGCCCTCCCCACAACAGCTTCCCTAACCAGTTGCTACCTCTTAAATTTTAGAGCCAGGGGACTCACAGACTTTCTGCCCTGGCTGAATCCTCAAATCTGCCAGCCAGTGAGGCCTCCCTTGCTGCCGGTGCAGGTGTGAGAAATGGGGACTCACGGGCTGGAAGGAAAGATTCTTTTGGTATCCCTCATGGTCCTGGAGCATTTCCCCCATATCCTGGGCATTTTCTCTGCTTAGAAAGAGGTAGGCAGATGAGGCCCCTCTCCCCAGGCTGGTGGTAGGCATCTCAGGGGTTTCTGAAGCTGCAGACTGTAGTGAGGCTGGGCTTGCCGGTCTAATCCTTTGGCCCTGGCCCCTGCCAGTCTGCTTTTCCTTCCACTGTCAGAGCCAGTGGGAAGTGAATCAGAGTAGGTACATAGCCCCAGAGCCACCCCCAGCTGGCCTCCGGGATCTCAGCCCCTCAGGATCTAGGCTGGGGTATGAAAGAGAGCAGGTGCCACCTGGTCCTTTAAAACAGACCTTCCAGGATGGAGCTGCACCTCCTCTGCAGACAGGCTAGTAGAGGATTCTCTGCTTGCAAATCTGGAGATGTTCTGTCCTGAGCTTTGGGAAACTCACTGTTTGAAGCAGTCTGACCCATAACCAAAGCATAATCAAGAACAAACATAGAGGCCAGGTGCTGTGACTCATGCCTATAATCCCAGTACTTTGGGAGGCTGAGGTGTGCGGATCATCTGAGGTCAGGAGTTGGACATCAGCCTGGCTAACATGATGAAACCCTGTCTCTACTAAAAATACAAAAATTAAGGCTGGGCGTGGTGGCTTATGCCTGTAATCCCAGCACTTTGGAAGGCTGAGGCGGGCGGATCACCTGAGGTCGGGAGTTCGAGACCAGCCTGACCAACATGGTGAAACCCCATCTCTACTAAAAATACAAAAATTAGCCGGCGTGGTGGGGCATGCCTGTCAGCTCAGCTACTCAGGAGGCTGAGGCAGGATAATCACTTGAACCCAGGAGGCGGAGGTTGTAGTGAGCCGAGATCACGCCATTGCACTCTAGCCTGGGTAACAAGAGCGAAACTCCATCTCAAAAAAAAAAAAATTAGCCAGGTGTGCTGGCATCCACCTGTAGTCCCTGCTACTTGGAAGGCTGAGGCAGGAGAATCTCTTGAACTCAGGAGGTGGTGGTTGCAGTGAGCACAGATCACTCCACGACACTCCAGCCTGGATGATAGAGACCCCATCTCAAAAAAAAAAAAAAAAAGAAAGAAAAAGAAAAACACAGAAATAAAACTAGAACCAGGCATCCCATAGTTTAATGGTGACCTGTGATTTTGTGCAGGCTACCAAAACGTATTGAATACCTGCCACGTGCCGGATCCTGGAACAGTACTGGAGACTGCAGGTGCCGTGGTATGCAGCTGTAATCCCAGCTACTGGAAAGCTGAGGGCGGAGTTCAAGACTAGCCTGGGCAACATAGAAAGATCCTGTTTCAAAAAAAATTGTTTTTAATTAAGCAGGTGGGATGGCATGTGCCTGTAGTCCTGGCTATTCAGGATGTGGGAGGCTAAAGCAGGAGGATTGTTTGAGCCCAGGAGTTCAAGGCTGTAGTGAGCTACGATTGTGCCACTGCACTCCAGCCTGGGCGACAGAGCGAGACCCTGTCTCTTAAAAAAAAAAAAAAAAATCACAGCTTGCCAGGAGTAAAAAAAGAAAAAGAACAAAGACAATGAGACACAGCCTCTGTCTTTGAGCTGCTCACAAGCCTGTCAGGGAGACAGGTACATAAACAATTCTACAGGAGAGCGAAGGGTCAAGACAGTGATGGGGGATGGTTTATGCTGGGAACCATGAAAAGGGGCAGCTACCCTGTCTGGGGAAAGAGGGCATGGACACAGGTTTCCAGGAGGCGATTATGCCTGCATTGAGTCTTAAGGGTTGGTGGGGGCCCTAGAATATCTTAATGAGAAAGGATAGAATGCTTAGAAATCTACAGAAGTCAATCAGCCAGTGTCGTCCGTAATTCTAGTAATAAGCTGGGTGCAGTGGTGCACACCTGTAGTCTCAGCTACTTGGGAAGGTGAGAGGATCACCTAAAGCCAGGAGTTCAAGAACAGCCTGGGCAACACAATGAAACCCCCATCTCTTTCATTTATTTATTTATTTATTTATTTTGAGATGGAGTCTTGCTCTGTCGCCCAGGCTGGAGTGCAGCGGTGCAATCTTGGCTCACTGCAAGCTCCGCCTCCCAGGTTCACGCCATTTTCCTGCCTCAGCCTCCCTAGTAGCTGGGATTACAGGCGCCCACCACCACGCCCGGCTAATTTTTTGTGTTTTTATTAGAGACAGGGTTTCACCGTGTTAGCCAGGATGGTCTCAATCTCCTGACCTTGTGATCCGCCCACCTTGGCCTCCCAAAGTGCTGGGATTACAGGCGTGAGCCACCACCCCTGGCCAAGACCATCATCTCTTAAAAAAAATTATAGTAATAAAATCAGAAAGCGATTGTCAGTGGTCAGAAATGAGACATGACTGTTAAGTAATCAGACTGATTTCCTCAGTGGCCTCAAACATGCTGAGAAGGTAACTTCAAGAGGCTTTCCAAATACACACTGCTCATGGGGGTGCTTATGGAAAAGTGTAGACTTATGACTATTTGGCAAGATCATGAATGCGTTAGTGAGCATTTTTTAAAAATTGAGGTAAGAGCTGGACACGGTGGCTCATGCCTGTAATCCCATCGCTTTGGGAGGCCGAGGCGGGTGGATCACGAGGTCAGGAGTTTGAGACCAGCTTGGCCAACATGGTGACACTCCGTCTCTACTAAAAATACAAATATTAGCCAGGCACGGTGGCAGGCGCCTGTAATCCCAGCTACTCAGGAAGCTGAGTCAGGAGAATCGCTTGAACCTGGGAGGCGGAGGTTGCAGTGAGCCGAGACTGTGCCACTGCATTCCAGCCTGGGTGACATAGCGAGACTCCATCTAAAAAAAAAAAAAAAAAAAAAAAAAATTGAGATAAGAGTCACATAACAAAATTCATCAGTTTGCAGTGTACATTTCAGTGGTATAATACTTAGTGCATAATGTCATACAGTTATCACCTCCATCTAATCCCAAAACATTTTCACCACCCGTACTCATACCACGCTGTACCCACCAAGCGACCTGTCCTCATTCCCCCTCCTCCCAGCACCTGGAAACCAATACTTTGCTTCCTGTCTCTATGCACGTACCTATCTAGATGCCTCATGTAACTGGAATCATAGAGTTGGTGGCCTTTTGTGACCAGCTTTCACTTGGCATAGTGTTTTGGAGGTTCATTCACATGGTAGCATGTATCAGTACTTCATTCCTTTTTATGGCCAAACAGTATGCCATTGCATGGATTAACTACATTGTTTATCCGCTGAGGGATATTTGGGTTGTCTGCACCAGGCATGACTTTTTTTTTTTTTTTTGAGACACTCTTGCTCTGTCACCCAGGCTGGAGTACAGTGGCGCCAGCTCAGCTCACTGCAACCTCTGCCTCCCAGGTTCAAGCAATTTTCCTGCCTCAGCCTCCCGAGGAGCTGGGACTACAGGCGTGCACCACCACACCCAGCTAATTTTTGTATTTTTAGTAGAGATGCGGTTTCACCATGTTGGCCGGGCTGGTCTCGTAATTCCTGACCTCAGGTGATCCCCCTGGTTTGGCCTCCCAAAGTACTGGGATTGCAGGCGTGAACCACTGCCCCTGGCCGGCATGACTTTTTAAAAAGTGATGTTGGCTGGGTGCGGTGGCTCACGTCTGTAAGCCGAGCACTTTGGGAGGCTGAGGTAGGAGGAGGCCAGGAGCTCAAGACCCAGCCTGGGCAAGATAGTGAGATCTGTCTCTACAAAAAAATTTTAAAATTTCACCAGGTATGGTGGTGCTCACCTATAGTCCTGGCTGCTTGGGAGGCTGAAGTAGGAGGCTCTCTGGAGCCCAGGAGATTGAGACTACAGCGAGCCGTGATTGCGCCACTACATTCCAGACTGGGTGAAAGAACAAGACCCCATCACAAAAAAAAAAAATCACTTTTTTTTTTTTTTTAAATACCCCAGCTCAGTAACCCTGAAAGCAAGCTGTCTGTGTCTTCAATGGCACACCCTTGAGTGCAGGAGGCTGCCCAGAGGTCTGTGTGCGTGGGCGCTCTGGCCCCTGTGGTAACTGGCTCAGCTCAGCACGCCTGGCCCCTTTAAGTTCCTCACCCCACTTCTTTTGGTTCCCCTTCAACCCACTGCGCTCCGTCTTTCTCCATACCTAGGAGATGACAAGTATGGGCGGAAGATCATTGTGTTTAGTGCCTGTCGAATGCCCCCCAGCCACCAGCTGGACCACAGCAAGCTCCTGGGGTGAGTACCTGCTGGGAAGTGCGTTGGGGCTTTGCCCAGATCCCCAGTGTAGCCTAATGCCACGTTCTTTACTTTCCCTCCCTGCCTGTGGGTGCTAGACCACCTGCCTTAATGCCTCCCCTCTTCTCATGAAGGAGCTGGTTAATATTTAGGGGAGAGCACTGGACGAGGAGTCAGACCTAGTTTCTAGTTATTGAAGCTGGGTGATCTTGGGAAGCATCTTTAAGCCTTGCTTTCCTCACCTTTCAAAAGGGATAATAATACAAGCCTCTTTCCTTACAGGAGAAACAGCATATGAAAAGGAAGGACTTTTGTCCAGATGTGAGGATTGACTATTATAATCCTGTGGTGTTTCTGAGATGGATGCAGTTGTTTATCATTTATAAGAATCATTAGTGTTGTCTTATTTTGTGCCTTTAGTGTCAGTGGTTTCTGTACCAATGTGGGTTCTGCGAGCCAAACATACGTAATAACTCTGGCCGGTCCAGACACGTCCTGACTCAGGGCTGAAGACTGGTTGAATGCCGAGGCTTGAAAGACCCGTTTATGGTTGAGCCAGCTCTGGGCTCACAAGCGAGCAAACTTACCTCCTGCTGTTGTCCTCGGGGTGTGTAGTAGAGTGAGACCATCTTGCCCTGCTTTCTGTTTTCTATTGGTAAATTTTAGAAAGATGCACTCCTTTCCTGACCAGATTGAAGCACTCTGAAATGTAAAATTCTGGCACTGTCCCAAGCCGCTCTTTGAGATCCTGGATGATTGCGTGCGAGCAGGAGGAAGTGTGAGCTGAGGGACAGACCCAGGGGGCAGCGGGAGAAGGGGAAGGGCCTGAATTGGGAGTCTCAGCCAGTCCTGGCAAGCCAGGGCCACAAGCTGGGTCTTCCAGTGCCATCTAGGAATTCTCTCTCTCTAGTCTTCTGAATGCTCTTCCCGCTGCTCCTCACAAGGCAGGCAGAGCCTTGTCCAAGCCCGCCGCGTGGCCCAGCCAGAATGGGCAAGAGCTTGGCCTGGGGCTGGCAGAGGAGGCACATGGCCTTTTCTGTAGTTCTTTCTGTGTCTGATGTACCAGGTGACAGCCTTCTGCCCAGATAATAAGTGAAGTGGGAGGAAGTCCGTGGGTGGGGGTAGAAAGCACCTGGTTTTCAGGAGACAGCTTGCTGGGGAGGCCACGCCCACCCCGGGGCGTCCTTGGCTTCAGGAAGTCCTCGACATCAGCTGCTGCTTGTCCTCCATCACTTCTGTCCTGGTCACAGTCCCTGCTGAGGGCAGCAGGGTGCTTCCATCGTGGAGCACTTTGTCCCGTTTTCAGTCAGATTATCTCAGACGTGGCTCTTCCCAGCTGTCCACCCGGATCCTGGAGGTTGAAATAGAAAGTGCCTGAAGCAGCCAGTCATGGTGGCTCATGCCTGTAATCCCAGCACTTTGGGAGGCCGAGGCAGGCGGATCATGAGGTCAGGAGATCGAGACCAACCTGGCTAACACGGTGAAACCCTGTCTCTACTAAAAATACAGCTGGGCGTGGTGGTGGGTGCCTGAAGTCCCAGCTACTCGGGAGGCTGAGGCAGAATGGTGTGAACCCGGGAGGCGGAGATCGTGCCACTGCACTCCAGCCTGGGTGACAGAGGGAGACTCCATCTCAAAAAAAAAGTGCCTGAAGCTTGGAATCAAATTCAGAAGACACATTCAACTTCAGCTCTGCACCTCCTACTAGCTGCGTGCCTTGGGGCAGGTCTTTTCCAAGCCCTGTAAAAATGAGACTTGTGGCCAGGCGTGGTGGCTCATGCCTATAGTCCAGGCACTTTGGGAGGCTGAGGCGGGAGGATCATGAGGTCAGGAGATCGAGACCAACCTGGCTAACATGGTGAAACCCTGTCTCTACTAAAGATACAAAAATTAGCCAGGCATGATGGTGCAGGCCTGTAATCCCGGCTACTCAGGGTAATCCCAGCTACTCAAGAGGCTGAGGCAGGAGAACTGCTTGACCCCGGGAGGCGGAGGTTGCGGTGAGCCCAGATCGTGCCATTTCACTGCAGCCTGGGTGACAGAGTGAGACTCTGTCTCAAAAAAAAAGAGGCCGGGCATGGTGGCTCATGCCTGTAATCCCAGCACTTTGGGAGGCCGAGACAGGTGGATTATGAGGTCAGGAGATTGAGACCATCCTGGCCAACATGGTGAAACCTCATCTCTACTAAAAACATAAAAATTAGCTGGGCATGGTGGCGTGCGCCTGTAATCCCAGCTACTCAGGAGGCTGAGGCAAAAGGATCGCTTGAACCCGGGAGGTGGAGGTTGCAGTCAGCTGAGATCCCGCCACTGCACTCCAGCTTGGGCGACAGAGCGAGACTTTGTCTCAAAAAAACAAACAAACAGGCCGGGTGCGGTGGCTCAAGCCTGTAATCCCAGCACTTTGGGAGGCCGAGACAGGCGGATCACGAGGTCAGGAGATCGAGACCATCCTGGCTAACACGGTGAAACCCCGTCTCTACCAAAAAATACAAAAAACTAGCCGGGCGAGGTGGCGGCGCTGTAGTCCCAGCTACTCGGGAGGCTGAGGCAGGAGAATGGAGTAAACCCGGGAGGCGGAGCTTGCAGTGAGCTGAGATCCGGCCACTGCACTCCAGCCTGGACGACAGAGCGAGACTCCGTCTCAAAACAAACAAACAAACAAACAAAAAAAGACTTGTGCCCACCTCCCAGGGTTGTTGTGGGCATTAGGTAAGAACACATGACTGGGCATGGTGGCTCACGCCTGTAATCCCAGCACTTTGGGAGGCGAAAGCAGGTGGATCACGAGGTCAGGAGTTCAAGACCAGCCTGACCAACATGGAGAAACCCTGTCTCTACTAAAAATACAAAATTAGCCGGGTGTGGTGGCAGGCACCTGTAATCCCAGCTGCTTAGGAGGCTGAGGCAGGAGAATCACCTGAACCCGGGAGGCGGAGGTTGCAGTGAGCCAAGATCATGCCATTGCACTTCAGCCTGGGCAACAAGAGTAAAACTCCATCTCAAAACAAACAAACAAACAAAAGAATATACATGAAATCCATTGTGTACATTTTTAAAGCATTATAATTTAGAGAGTTTAGAAAAATTTATATAGCCATAAAGAAAAAATATATAGATAACTGTGAAAAATAAAAGGTCTCCCACACACTCACCATCTAGAGAGAAAGTTACTGTTAATATTTTTGTGTAGTAATTTCCTATTTTTTTAATAATGTATATGGAACTGTATAGTCAGTTTGGTATCTTTTTTATTTTTATTTTTTTTGAGACCGAGCCTTGCTCTGTCACCCAGGCTGGAGTGCAGTGGCATGGTATTGGCTCACTGCAACCTCCACCTCCTGAGTTCAAGCGATTCCCCTGCCTCAGCCTCCCGAGTAGCTGGGATTACAGGCGTGTACCACCACACTCAGCTAATTTTTGTATTTTCAGTAGAGAGAGGGTTTCATCATGTTGGCCAGGCTGGTCTTGAACTCCCCACCTCCGGTGATCTGCCCATCTCTGCCTCCCAAATTGCTAGGATTACAGGTGTGAGGCACCACACCCAGCCTGGTTTTGTATCTTACATAACACTTTTTTTCTGAGCATTAAACATTCTTCAAAGATATCTTCTAAAAAACCTTTTATTGACATCTAATATGCCGGCAGAAAAGTGAATACATTATAAGTGTACTGTGTGAATTTTCAAAACTGGAACACATCTGTGTCACTCACACCCTACAAAGGGTATAACCACTGTTCTGACATCTGACTTCACAGATTCATTCTGTCTGCAGAAATGTCCTGTGAGCTGTTCTTTTTTTTTTTTTTTTTTTTTTTTTTTTTTTTTTTTTTTTTTTGAGACGGAGTCTTGCTCTGTCACCCAGGCTGGAGTGCTGTGGCCGGATCTCAGCTCACTGCAAGCTCCGCCTCCCGGGTTCCCGCCATTCTCCTGCCTCAGCCTCCCGAGTAGCTGGGACTACAGGCGCCCGCCACCTCGCCCGGCTAGTTTTTTGTATTTTTTTTTTTTTTTTAGTAGAGACAGGGTTTCACCGTGTTAGCCAGGATGGTCTTGATCTCCTGACCTTGTGATCCGCCCGTCTTGGCCTCCCAAAGTGCTGGGATTACAGGCTTGAGCCACCGCGCCCGGCCCGAGCTGTTCTATGTATGGTTGTCACGTGGTTGATTTAACCAATTCCCTGCTGTTGCAGTTAGCTTGACACTAGATTTTTTTTCCCCCATCGTAAAATGGGCCATGAAGAACAGCCTTCTACAAAAATGTTTCTGTTCATCTCGGATTCTTTCCTTAGGACAAACTCCCAGACATATTTTTACAGGGTCAGAGAGTATGAGCATTTTATAGCTTCTGATAAACATCACTTTATTTCCCTATAAAAGGCCATAACCTCCGTCAGTGGATGAGAGTATCTGTTTTCACTACAATCTTTACTATTTTTGTAGTTGCAAAATGCAATCTCTTTATGCTACAGCTCTTTGTAAACTGCAGTGCTCAGTGTGGAGAAGCGGTAAATGACCACGTACTGGGGATCCCAGCATCAGCCACCCCACGCCTGCCTGTGTTAGCACAGCCTGGCACCCATGGGCCAGTTTTGAGCATACTCTCTCTGGGTTAGGTCAAGCTCTGGCCACTTCACCAGGCTTCTCTCCTTCCCTGCCTCCCCTTGGAAGTCCTTAGCATTCTGTCTGCCTAGCCTCCCAGCCTGGAGTAGTGTCCCTTTGGGAGCCTAGGAGCTGTTTGGCCAACTAGAAAGAGGGCTTTATGGCCAGGCACAGTGGCTCACGCCTGTAATCCCACCACTTTGGGAGGCCAAGGCGGGCGGATCACCTGAAGTCGGGAGTTCTAGACCAGCCTGACCAACATGGAGAAACCCCATCTCTACTGAAAATACAAAATTAGCTGGGTGTGGTGGCGCATGCCTATAATCCCAGCTACTTGGGAGGCTCAGGCAGGAGAATCGCTTGTACCCGGGAGGCGGAGGTTTCGGTGAGCTGAGATTGCGCCACTGCACTCCAGCCTGGGCAACAAGAGTGAAACTCCATCTCAAAAAAAAAAAAAAAGGAAGAGGGCTTTACATGCACCCCCCTCCCTTTCCCCAGTTCTTGTTCATTCCATCCATACCTCTCAGTGTGCTCAACACCAGGTGCGTATATGTTTGTGCTGAGCTCGTAGATAGCATGTTATGAGCATAATAGGGAACCAGAGGAGTTGGGGCTCTTTGGTCCACTAAAGGCCCAGTGACTGGAGCAGGTGACTCTCTGGTCACCCCATCCCCTCTCATGGGCACAGTGTTTTACCACCGGCGCTGGAGTTTGTGTGTAAAAGGCAAAGCTGTCCCGTGGTCAAGAATGCAGGCTTTCAACTGGGTGCAGTGACTCATGCCTATAATCCCCCAGCACTTTGGGAGGCTGAGGCAGGAGGATTACTTGAGGCCAGGAACTCAAGACCAGCCTGGGCAACATAGTGAGACCTGTCTCTACAAAATAAAAACTGAAAAAATGAGCCGGGGATGGTGGCTCACACCTGTGGTTCCTGCTACTCAGGAGGCTGAGGCAGGAGGAAAGCTTAAGCCTGGGAGGTCAAGGCTGCAGTGAGCTGTGATCATGCCACTGTGCCCCAGCCTGGATGACAGTAAGACCTTGTAAAAAAAAAAAAAAAAAAAAAAAAAAAAAAGCAGGCTTTGGTGTTAGACACTTCACTTCCAGGATCTACCACAGGCTGTGTGACCTTGGATCAGCACTTGACCTCTCTGGTCATTGCCTCCATTTGTAGGATGGGGATTACATCAGCCTCAGTTATAAGCAAGGTATGAGATAATGTATGCGAAGTGCTTGGCAGACACTAAAAGCTTAATATTGAGAAATGGTGACTGTCATCATTATTGATTCAGGGAAATCCTGATTCAGGGGAAACGTCATTCCCATTTTCACTGCAGGCCTAGGAGTGCCTGGGTTAGGGTCCTGGTCTCCTGACATCTAGTTCCTGCTCAAGAGTGAGAACTGTTATTATTATTACTATTATTGAGACGGAGTTTCACTCTTGTTGCCCAGGCTGGAGTGCAGTGCCACAATCTCTGCTCACTGAAACCTCCGCCTCCTGGGTTCAAGCGATTCTCCTGCCTCAGCCTCCTGAGTAGTTGGGATTACAGACATGCACCACCATGCTCTGCTAATTTTTGCATTTTTAGTAGAGATGGGGTTTCACCATGTTGGCCAGGCTTGTCTGGAACTCCTGACCTCAGGTGACGCACCCGCCTCGGCCTCCCAAAGTGTTGGGATTACAGGCATGAGCCACAGCGCCCGGCCCGAGAGCTGTTATTATTGTCATTCCTCCCCCCAGCCACTACCCTGGGTCTCCTCCACGGGAACCTGGTGACTGATTATGAGCCAGAACAGACTGTGCTAGGGGCGGGCCGTGGGGAAGGGGCTGTGACATGGCGGGAGACCCCTGGGGCTGCTTTCTGTCTTCACGGGGCCGCCCCTATGCACAGGGCAGGCCTGAGCAGGGCTTTTCCCTGGAAGGTACCTGAAGCACACCCTGGACCAGTATGTGGAGAGCGACTACACGCTGCTGTATCTGCACCACGGCCTGACCAGTGACAACAAGCCCTCCCTCAGCTGGCTCCGTGACGCCTACCGGGAGTTTGACCGCAAGTGGGTTGGGGCATGGGGCCTGCACAGGCAGATCCAGAGGCAGCGGCTCTGCCAGCTTCCGGGCTGCCCTCCACTTGGGCATGAGCTTATTCCAAGGCAGGGGGCGGCGGGGGCTGCCATCTACGTCACCGAAAAGAATCTGCAGTCAGATCACCCTGGGCTTAAAGCCGTTTCTCAGCTTATTCGCACTCTGACCTCTTGTTTTACTTAACCTCTCTGAGCCTCCTGTTTTCTAATCTGTAAAATGGGACAGTGGGAGATGCTGCCTCCCACTCCCAGCAACCACAACCAGGGCGCAGAGGAGGCGGCAGCTCCTCCTTCCCCCTCCCTTCACCCCAGAGGCCAAGTCCAAGGTCTCACCTGCACCAGGAAAGCAGTCAGGAAACGAAGCACCTGGTAGTTCTCCTCGGGCAGCGTCTGGAGGACCTGCAGCGTCTCTGCCACCCTCTGGCTCTCATCAATGTCTATGAGGAAAGGGGGCCCAGCTTACAGGGGCCCTGGGCTGGGCTGGTTCAGGACGCTCTGACGCAGGCTAGAGGGGAGACCCCCCAGCAGTCTTCCCTGGGAGGCACCTAGGCCCGAAAGGCTGCAGCGCACCTGCCCTAAGTCCAGCCCCAGGCCCAGCAGAAGAGAGGGGGACTCTTCTGTAAAATGAGACCCTTACCTCGCATGCTGGCCATGTGTGTTCAAATCAGAACGTATGCACTGAGGCTGGGCGCGGTGGCTCACACCTGTAATCCCAGCACTTTGGGAGGCCGAGGCGGACGGATCACTTGAGGTCAGGAGTTCAAGACCAGCCTGGCCAACATGGTGAAACCTCGTCTCTACTGAATACAAAAATTAGCTAGGTGTAGTGGTGGATGCCTGTAATCCTAGCTACTCAGGAGGCTGAGGCAGGAGAATAGCTTGAATCCGGGAGGTGGAGGCTGCAGTGAGCTGAGATCACACTCCAGCCTGGGTGAAGGAAACTCTGTCTCAAAAAAAAAAAAAAAAAAAAAGTATGCACCAGGACCCTAGCATGGTGCCTGTCCTACCACGCCTGCTCCTGAGTTGTCCCTTCTGCCTCTGCAGGTATAAGAAGAACATCAAGGCCTTGTACATTGTGCATCCGACCATGTTCATCAAAACTCTGCTCATCCTCTTCAAGCCCCTCATCAGGTGAGTGGCCATGGGCAGGGCCGGTGGTCCTGGCTTGCCTGGAACTCTGAAGCCAGGAGGCTGGGCAGCCTGGGGACCACCAGGGGCGGCTGGGCTTCGGTCTGAACTGGGTCGGTGTTGAGGGGACAGTAGAGGCCACCGGAAGGGGTCCCCACAACCCAGGCCCTTTCCTCCACCAACAGCTTCAAGTTCGGGCAGAAGATCTTCTACGTGAATTACCTGAGTGAGCTGAGCGAGCACGTGAAGCTGGAGCAACTGGGGATCCCTCGCCAAGTGCTCAAGTGAGGCGGGTGCGGCGGCCGGGCGCTCGTGAAGCCAGGGTCGCGAGGACGCGTGTCCTGATTCAGAGACCGCATGGGGCTTAGGCAGAGCAAGCCCGTGTCCCGACCTCTCCCAGGTCTTTGCTGCTGTGGAAAGTGGAGTTGTTAATGGAGATCGCATGAGACGATCCTCCTGACCCCGCGTGGTCAATGCTTGATTGAACTGGCAGAGCGACTCCAGAGCCAGGCAGGGCCTGACCCACCTCCCTCTACTCCTGCAGATATGATGACTTCCTCAAATCCACACAGAAGAGCCCCGCGACAGCCCCCAAGCCCATGCCCCCCCGGCCCCCCCTGCCCAACCAGCAGTTTGGAGTCTCGCTGCAGCAGTGAGTATGAAAGGTGGCTAGGCCGTGGCGGCCGGGAGGGGCTGCAGGCCCGGCTCACCAGCCTTGTTCCCGCAGCCTCCAGGAGAAGAATCCAGAGCAGGAGCCCATTCCCATTGTGCTCAGGGAGACTGTTGCCTACTTACAGGCCCACGGTGAGTGCCGGGCCTGCCTCCTCACTAGCCGGGTCTCCCGGCTCCCCTCAGGAAGCTGGGGCAGCTGCTGGGCAGGGCAGAGGGAGGTCCTGCAAGCCTCAACACCCCCACCCAGCCCTGCCTAGAACCCCAAGACAGAGAAGGGGCAGGGAATCCAGCCGGTGCCCAGCGCTTGGAGGCTCACCAGGCCCTAATATTTCCCAGCTCTCACCACCGAGGGCATCTTCCGGAGGTCGGCCAACACCCAAGTGGTCCGGGAAGTGCAGCAGAAGTACAACATGGGTGAGCGGCCCTGGGCTGTGGCAGGGCCATGTGTGTGTGTGACTGGTAGGGGCTTCTCTGCCCTCTGCTGCCCTGTAAATGAGGGTCTCAGAGGCTCTTCCTGCTGGAGGTTTCCGTGGCACTTGGTGTCACGTAAGTCCCCCTTCTGCCAGGCCTGCTGCCTTATCGGTTGGGCTCCCGGGTCCTGGATATAGGCACATTCAGAGGTGAGGAATAACGGTGGGGTGGGCCAGGCCCCACTCGCCCCAGATGGCTGGAACCTGCATTCTCTGGTCACAGAGGAAGAGGGAGGCAGGTGTCAGAGGGGCTTGTGCAGGGTCCAAGGGCAGTCAGGCAGTGCGGCCCGCATTGTCTGCAGATGGGTGCTGCCCTTCAGGCTGCGCCGAGCTTCTCTCACGCTGCCCCCACCCCAGGGCTGCCTGTGGACTTCGACCAGTACAATGAGCTGCACCTGCCAGCAGTCATCCTCAAGACCTTCCTCCGGGAGCTTCCTGAGCCCCTGCTCACCTTTGACCTCTACCCCCATGTGGTGGGCTTCCTCAGTGAGTCCCCCTCTCTTCTGCTGGGCCTGGGGCTGGACTTAGGGCAGGTGCGCTGCAGCCTTTCGGGCCTAGGTGCCTCCCAGGGAAGACTGCTGGGGGGTCTCCCCTCTAGCCTGCGTCAGAGCGTCCTGAACCAGCCCAGCCCAGGGCCCCTGTAAGCTGGGCCCCCTTTCCTCATAGACATTGATGAGAGCCAGAGGGTGGCAGAGACGCTGCAGGTCCTCCAGACGCTGCCCGAGGAGAACTACCAGGTGCTTCGTTTCCTGACTGCTTTCCTGGTGCAGGTGAGACCTTGGACTTGGCCTCTGGGGTGAAGGGAGGGGGAAGGAGGAGCTGCCGCCTCCTCTGCGCCCTGGTTGTGGTTGCTGGGAGTGGGAGGCAGCATCTGTGGCTTTCTGCTGCAGTCCCTGATTCCCTCCACAGGTTTCTGCACACAGTGACCAGAACAAAATGACCAACACTAACCTGGCTGTTGTCTTCGGCCCTAACCTGCTGTGGGCCAAGGATGCAGCCATTACCCTCAAGGCCATTAATCCCATCAACACCTTCACCAAGTTCCTTCTGGATCACCAAGGGGAGCTGTTCCCCAGCCCGGACCCCAGGGGGCTCTGAACCTGGCCCCTGCCCCACCAGACCCTTTTCTGGTAGCCCAGGTTTGGACTCTTCCCCCTGGCATCAGGGGCCATGAAGCCCCCTGGAGAGAGATGCTGGAGCCGCCCATCAGGCATGCCCTCCCCCACCTCTGTCCAGCCCGCCTCACGGCCCTGGCGGCCTCGCTGTTACCAGAAGACGTTTTTCTTCGCCTTACACTTCTCACTGCCTCTCTGGACACCTGGCTTTTGCTGGGCTCTCCAGAGCTGGGCTTGGCTCTTCTAACTGGAGAAGGACTGAGCCCCAGTAACCCTTTTCCTGCTTTTTCTGCCTCTGTTTCCCTGGCAACTGTGGATGAATCAAATCACTGCCGGCTGGGCTGGTAGCAGGGGCCGCTCCTCCCCTCTGGATTGCTGGGAATGAGCAGCTGAGCTCCTTGGTGTGGACACCGCCCCAAGCTGAGGTGCCTCCCTGTCTGGTAGGCTGCCCTGCTTTGCAGAAGTCCCACTGCATGAAGGCCTGAGTGCAGGCACCCTTGCTCCTATACTGCCCCCAGCAGCTCAGTCTGGGGTATTTCCCCTGCTGAGGAGTGACAGGGCTGGAGCCTGTGTCTGCTTTCTGCCTCCTTCTCTTCCACACATCCTGGGTCAGCCTTTCCCAAGTGATATTGCCCCTGGGGTGTCCTAACCCCTTGGTTCTGCTGGAACTGGTAGCTTGGATGACAGTGCTCAGAGTCCCAGCATCCACTTGAAACCTCCCTCTCCACCTTCCCGCCCCTGAGAGCTACAGTGTGCGGTGGGATCAGTGACTGGCCGGGTCAGCCTCTCCCCTCCTGGCCTCCTTTCCCACACGGGCAGATCATCAGCCTTCAGGTTCTTGTGGACCTGTCTGTTGTGGAGTCACACTGGCCCCTGCCCCGGCCAGAGGTGACTCAGTGCCTTAGGATCTCTGTGGCTCCTTCCTCCAGCTGGGGGACTCTTAAAGGGGCTGGGGTAGAGGCTGTGAGTGCCCATAGGAGGGGCAGAGATTGTGCTGATAGATCAGCCCAGATAGGTGGGTTCTAGCAATTTCCCCAGGAGATTAATGGGCTCTAGGGCCCCCCACTTTTTTTTTCTGAGATGGAGTCTCACTCTGTTGCCAGGCTGGAGTGCAGTGGCGCAATCTTGGCACACCTCTGCTTTCCCGGTTCAAGCGATTCTCCTGCCTCAGCCTCCTGAATAGCTGGGATTACAGGTGCACGCCACCATGCCTGGCTAATTTTTGTATTTTTAGTAGAGACAGGGTTTGACCATGTTGTCCAGGATGGTCTCGATCTCCTGACCTCGTGATCCACCCACTTCAGCCTCCCAAAGTGCTGGGATTACAGGTGTGAGCCACCGTACCTGGCCAGCCCTGTTGTCTTTCAAAGAACCTCGACCCCAATGATGGCTGATCTCTCACTCCCACTGTCTCAAAGAATTACACTCCTTCCTGGGGACTCCTGTTCCCGCAGTCTTGTCCTTGAGGAGTACAGGGAAGTACCTGCAGTGACCCTGCCCCCACGATCTTGGCCAGGCAGGACAATTCCAGAGCCCATACTGTGGGAATCCTCACTGACCAGCCCAGCCCCATCCACAAACCAGGCTGGGCCTGGGTGTAACTTCGCTGGGCTCTCCCAAGACCATCGGCAGTGCATTCAGCCCCCTGGGGCCTGGGCTTTTGCTGGTTCTCCATCAGTCCCTTGGTCTCTAGCCTCATCCAGGGCTGCTCTGCTCTCCGCCCTCCTTTGTGTATCAAGTGTCACTCACAGCCCCATTCACTGGGGAGCCTTTCGGATCTATTTGGTCTTTCTCATGCCCCCACTGGTCTGTACCCCAGGGAAGGGGCGCTTGTACTGTGAATCCAGTGTTCACATTCACACTTAATGACTTCCTTGGCACCAATCATGTATTTCACCATTTGCACTTTTTGTATTTCAATAAAAATGGAGATGCAAAACGGCCCATCTGGATGTCGGGGAAATGAGTGGGGCGTGGAGGTTGGGAACTGGATGGGAAGTGTGGTGCGGTGGAGAAAAAGGAACAGATGGGGCTTCAGGAAGTCCCCTCCCCAGTCCGTCTGCCGCTTCCTCATCTTGTGCACTCGAGTGGTGATGAGGGCAGCTTCCTGACCAGCTTCTAGGCATGGAGGAGTCCACGGCCACCTTCCTGTTGTTTGTACCCCCAGCATTCCAGTGGGCCACCATGTGCTGCATCCTATGACCAGGGCCTCTCTTCTTTTCCCAACTGGAATGTACCAGAAGTTTGAAGGGAGCTTAATCTAAGGCAAGCAGGGGGAAGAAAAGTGGTGGGGACGGTGGTGGACAATGGTGTGGGATCTGGAGTCACACAAGAGTTTAAGTCCTCATTCCCTCACGTGCCAGCTCTCACTGCTAAGTCATGACTGGCTCACCACCCCTGTGGCTGCTGCTTCATCAGAGGACGGTTCCTTTGAGGTTTAGAAATAATGCAGACACCCCAGGCACATGGCTCACACCTGTAAATCCACCACTTTGGGAGGCAAAGACAGGAGGATTGCTTGAGCCCAGGAATTAGAGACTAGCCTGGACACAGATCTCACATAGTAAGATCCTGTTTCTACCAAAAAAATACATATATATATATTAGCCAAGCGTGCTGGCACATGCCTGTGGTTCCAGCTACTGAGGCGGCTGAAGTGGGAGGATTGCTTGAGCCCTGGAGGTCAAGGCTGCAGTGAGCCATGATTGCACCACTGCACTCCAGCCTGGGTGACAGAACGAAACCCTACCTAAAAAAAAAAAAAAAAAAAAAAAAATGTAGACAGCATCTAACACCGCGAGTGTGCAGTGGTCATGGGTGAATGGTGTGATAGCCCCCAGCCTCATGCAGCAGCTGGGAGAGGGTCCCTCAGCCCGAGCCCTCCCTTCCTGCCCACCCCTCGGCCTGAGGCCAGGCCGTTTCCCCTGCCATGCCCACACAGAGGCTGTGACAGATCCAGTTCTCCTATCCTCTTCAGCAGGTTTTGCTTTGCTTTAAAGGTTAAGATGGTTATTTACTGCCTTTTTTTTTTTTTTTTTGAGAAGTTTGTTGGTGGGAGAGTAGGCCGGAATTTCACCTCCCACAGTGGTCAGGTTCCAGGTGTGTCTGCTGCTTGCTTGCTAATGGCAATCAGGAGGCTACAGCAGCCCCAGCTGGGCCTGGTTTTTCTCCTCCTTGCTTGTCTGGGCTGGGGGAGCAGCGCCAGAGCTGCAACATCAGGCTGTGGTTACAAACATTGGGCCTGAGCCCCAGGAAGCAAGTCCCATTCCACAATGCTGGCCTTCCTCCAGGCACTGGGGGCCTCCTCTCTCTCTGGATCTGCTCAGCTAGAGCTGGGTGACTGCAACAGAGAGGCAGTGACCCAGGGAAACAGGAGCCGGGAACTGTTTACTTGGGTTGGGCTCCTGGCAGGGCCTCTGCTGAGTGACTCAAATGCCCATTTACCAAGGCCTTAGCAACGCTGGCCGCCGGGGTTGGAGTGTAGGGAGATGCTTTAAAGAGGTAGGACACCATTGCTGGGCATGGGGCAACTGAGAACTTTGTTATTGGAGATTCCTGGTTGAAGGGCAAACACCAGGAACAGACTTCATCACTTCTGACTCAGGTATTGGGCAACTGTCCTGGTTGGCCACATGGTCAGTGTCACCTGGTTTACTAATAATCAGGAGTTCCCGGCTCCAGGAATAGGCTGGATTTGGACTTTTCTAACCAGCACCCCCCCTTTCTTTTTTTTTGAGACGGAGTCTCGCTCTGTCGCCCAGGTTGGGCTGCAGTGGCCGGATCTCAGCTTACTGCAAGCTCCGCCTCCCGGGTTTACGCCATTCTCCTGCCTCAGCCTCCCGAGTAGCTGGGACTATAGGCGCCCGCCACCTCGCCCGGCTAGTTTTTTTGCATTTTTAGTAGAGACGGGGTTTCACCGTGTTCACCAGGATGGTCTCGATCTCCTGACCTCGTGATCCACCCGTCTCGGTCTCCCAAAGTGCTGGGATTACAGGCTTGAGCCACCGCGCCCAGCTTAACCAGCCCTTTTTAATCCTGGGCCCGGCCTCAGCCTGAAGGCGGGTGGGACAGCAACCCAGACAGCAGCTGTCCAGTTCTTGTCAGTTCTCGTCAGTTCTCTTTTGCCTCTAGAACCATCTCTACCTCTGGGACCTTGGCTCCACTAATCAGCTCCCTCCCCCAACTATGGGCACAAACTAGGAGAATTAGGAGGCGGGGCTGGCCCTGGCCGGGTTGAGAGGCCTGCAGCCCCACCCCCAGGAGCCAGACAGGACACATCCCCCCGGGGGGGCTCTTCTACTCTTCCTGGCTCCTCAGGGACTGCCAGTCAGATCAAGGCAGCTAACACACTTGCATGGACCTTTAAATTCCTGCTACTTCTCTTCTGCTAGCTCAGCCACAAATCCCCCGGATGGCCTGAGGAGCCCTGCACTCCCTGCCTCCCACTGTTGTTTTTCTCTCCAGGGTGAGTTCTGTTACGTAAGAGCAATAAAGAGCTGATGACAGTGGCCTACATTTTATGGAGATTTTACTATGGGTGTATTTTAAATGCATTCTCTAACTGAATATTCAAATACAAGCCCCTGACAGGGGACCAGGGAAAGAGAAATTCTAAGAAGTTTCCTGACCCGGGAAACCCCAGGGTGTACAGCCGCTAAGTGGCCACACCCGACTCAAAATGGGCTTGCCCAGACACTGAGGTCTTTCTGCACTTTCCAATGCACCACTCTCCCCTTTCCCAGACCTGCACTGGGGCAGGGGTGGGGAGGAAGGGGTTACGAGGTCTTCAGACAACCTGCAGGACAGGAGGCTGTAAAGTACAGAAAAAAATTTATTGGAAATCTCTTGAATACATTTTGAAGTGTAGCTCAGTATTTCCAAACAAAGTAGGTTGGAAAGGTTGGAGGAGGAGGGACTCTGCTACCTGGAGACAGACAGCTGGTCCCAGCCTTTCCCGGGGGTGCTGCAGGAGTCAGTCTAGGGCTTATTCCTTTTATGGTAGGGCTGAGGGGCAAGGGCCGGCCTTAACAGTTGCTTTACTTCTCCCAGGCTCAGCCCAAAGTTATGGCTGAGACTCTTCACAGATGGAGCATTGGTGAAAGGCTGCTGCCACCTGCAGAGGCCAAAGATTGCTGCCTGGGACAATGGCTAGTAGGCCTTTCCATGCAAGGCCTTGGAAAGAGAGCAGTGGCTGAAATGTGGGGGCATTAATAACTTACCAGGGGCCTTCCCCCTTCTCAAAGCTGGGGCCTTGGCGATACACCTGGGCCTGGGTTCAGCAAGCCACGCGTGTGCTCTGAGCCAAAGATAGGAGGGCCAGTTGGCTGCTGCTGCTACTGAGAACAGTTCTCTGTGGCGGCAGCAGCATGCAGAGCTCGGGTCCCCTCCAGAGCCTGCTCCAGTCCTCAAAGGTCAGCCTTGTAGGTGAGAACAGTGTCACATGCAGTTTACTAACAAGCAGTTGAGAGCCACCTGGTCCACTGAAGCACAGCTGCTGCCAGTGAGTGCCCCAGGTGGGTCAAGAGAAATGGAGTAAGCCTGTATCTCCTTGGCCAGGACTACCAGCGAGGCTGGGAAAGGACAGATGGTAGGTGGGTGAGGCTAGACACTGGACTTATTCAAGTAACAATACCTGAAGGGTTAAGTCAATCATACGCCCAGCTTTGGTTTCTCAACCAGGAGCCAATCCAGCTGGTAAATCCCAGGGCAGTGTACAGACCCTGGGTTAGAGGGAGGTGTAGCTAGGCCCAAGCAGGAGAAGGAAAAGCTCCACAGGACAGCCCCAGGGACCAGGAACAAGTACTCCAGCAGTCGGGGGAACACACACAACATCCCCTAACCACTACATGTGGCCATCACATTTAGCACCCAGGACTTCCTGGGCTGCCAGAATGGAGTCAGTCACTCTGCAGAAGCTGTGGGAGATGTAAGGCTCTCACCAGGAATACGCAGCTGTCCAAGGTAAAGCCTGTAGTCAGTTCCAGTGCAGCCACGCTGGGAGGTGACTTTGCCCCTGGCCAGCCCTCTTGGATCTCGCCGTCTGTATGGTGGGAAGGAAGATCCTCGCAGCAGCAGCCCGGATTCTCAGGAACCTCCAGAAGAGGAGGTCTCCGTCCCAGGAAGAGCCCTCCACCTTCTCCAATGAAAAACAACTCACCTCAAACATCTGTTCTCTATAAAATATCTGGTTTCTCTGAAAGTAATAAATATTTACCGTGTTCTATAACCAAGGAGCAGCAACGGGGGAAAAAGAGGAAAAGAACTTTGCTGTGACTCCAAGTGACAAAATCCTAGAGATTCAGGGTTCCATTTTTATCTCCCATGGAGCTGAGGACCTGAGCACGGGCAGCCACCAGGGCTGCTCAGACCCTCCCAACCTTCAGGGGTGGGAGTGGCTGGTTTTGGAGTTCTCATCCTGGGCAAGCAGCCCTGTCATACTGCCAGAAGTACAGGCATTGGGGCAAGAGAGGGAGGAAGAGGGGAAGAAGACAGAAGGAAGTAGAGGACAATGAAGAGAGCCAACGGACTCCTTCCTTCTTCCTCCTGGCACTGTCTCCTTCCTCTCTCTGCCTCCACACCAATCTCTTGGCCACCAGCTGGAATGTCAAATAGTGGATGGTAACAGCAGGCAGGGAAGGGGCCAGCTGCAAGGCAGGCCCAGGCAGGAGGCTGGCAGCAGGAGGAACAGGATGACATCCTTGGGAAGCAGTTGGTGATGGGCGGGGCACACAGATGGCCCTGCTGAGGGCTTTTTCGTAGGAAGGGTCTTCCCATCTCCAAGGCTAGCATGTGAGTCTTCTCCAACTGGGCACTGGGCTTGACTGCCACCACGGAGTCTCCAGGAGGTCCAAGAGTAGGGACTTCTGGGTCCCCATGAGAGAAGCCAGCCTCCCTTCCACCTGGCTCAGAGCAGGATGAGGGGTGGGAGCAGCTGAGGCATGGGAGGCTGCCTGTCCTCTGGGGCCACAAAAAGGGGGTGCTGCTGGGACTTGAGGATACTTTTACTGCAGGGTTTCCACAAAGGCATCAAACTCGCGGACATTCTTCTCATGCACAGCCAGCTTCTCTGGTAATGAGTCCTGTACCGGAAAGAGAAGGAAGAGCCATTTACTCAGGCAGGGCCTTGAAGAGGCAGCTAGCCCAGTCCCCAAAAGGGGAGGAAGCAAGCAAGACAAAGTTCAGCCCTAGCTGGGCCGAGCAGGTGGGAGAACGCAGGGCAGCTGCGTAGGCACAGGGTGGGGAAGGGTATATGCATCAGGGCTTTGCAGGGGCTGGAGGGTTAATGGAATGGCCTTGGGAGTCCAAGTGGGTCACACACTTAATGAAGGAGAAAAGGACCACAAGAGTGAGATGATCCAGAAATTAAACATGAAATATCCCTGGCACAGATCTGACTGACACTAGAATAAAACACGAAGTGTACAGCTCTACAAATTAAACAGTTTACAAAAGATTTCTTCACACCCTTTGCTGGGCATCAGGACCCCCTGGGGAACATGAACCAGGTGGCCCCGCTATACTCCCGAGATTCTGACACAGCAGCAGGTCTGTGGTAAGGCCTAGGAATCTGTATTTTTTTTTTTTTGAGACAGAGTCTTGCTCTGTCACCCAGGCTGGAGTGCAGTGGTGCCATCTCAGCTCACTGCAACCTCTGCCTCCTGAGTTCAAGCAGTTCTCTGCCTCAGTCTCCCGAGTAGCTGGGATTACAGGCGCCCGCCACCACGCCCAGCTTATTTTTTGTATTTTTAGGAGAGACGGGGTTTCACCATGTTGGCCAGGCGGGTCTTGAACTGATGTTGTGATCCACCTGCCTCGGCCTCCCAAAGTGCTGGGATTACAGGCATGAGTCATTGCACCTGGCCAGAATCTGTTGTCTTTACACCAGCTGAGGAAGGGGTGAGTTAGAGGAGGTTGAGAGAGAATGGTAAAGAGAGCAGCAGAGGAAAACAGAACTGTGAAAAGTTTAACTGTCCTAAAGTATCAACTATTAATAAAAATGTGTGTCTACTAATGACTAAATGAACAGAAGCTACATCTGCAGTTTCACCATCACAATTTCCTGACACTAGGGGTTTAAACATGACCACAAGGCAGTCTGGAGAGTCTCTTGCCTCGGAGCTTATAATGTGGCCTGAACACACCAAGAGCTGAGGGTGGTTTGGGTGCAGCTTCCTGAAAGGAGAGGGAGGCCTCAGAACTGGCTATGGCTGTGGCATCAGTTGAGAGAACTGGAGCCACACTTTCTTCCAAGTGCACGTCATTATAGGGGGGAGTTCGGTGATTAAAAGGCTAAATTGAGGAGCCAGATCCTCTAAGATCAAACAAAGCTTTGTTTTGCCTGGGTCTGTGTGACCATGAGCAAGCTAATCGTTGTTGGTTTTCTCATCTGTAAACTGGGATGAGAAAATTTACCTCTTACGACTGTTGAAGATTCATGTAAAACACTAAGAAAAATGCCTGGCACTCAAAAAGCCTTGATTTTTATTTTTATTTTTTTCAGACAGAGTCTCACTCTGTCACCCAGGCTAGAGGCAGTGGCACAAACATGGCTCACTTCATCATTGACCTCCCCAGCTCAAGCAATCCTCCTGCCTCCACCTCCCGGGCAGCTGGGACTACAGATGCGTGCCACCATGCCCAGCTGATTTTTTGTACCTTTTGCAGAGACAGGGTTTCACCATGTTGCTCAGACTGGTCTTAAACTCCTGAGTTCAAGTGAAGGCCTCAGTTGCTTCAGCCTCCCAAAGTGCTGAGATTACAGGCATGAGCCACTGTGCCTGGCCCCAAAAGCCTTGGTAATAATAATTATTACTGTATTTATTCATTTTTTTCTGAGATGGAGTCTCACTCTGTCACCTGGGTTGGAGTGCAGTGGTACAATCTTGGCTCACTGCAACCCCCACCTCCTGAGTTCAAGCGATTCTCCTGCCTCTACCTCCTGAGTGGCTGGGATTACAGGTGCCCGCCACCATGCCTGGCTAATTTTTGTATTGTTAGTAGAGACAGGGTTTCATCATGTTGACCAGGCTGGTCTCAAACTCCTGACCTTGTGATCTGCCTGCCTTGGCTTCCCAAAGCGCTGGGATTACAGGCGTCAGCCACCGCGCCTGGCTATTACTGTATTGTTATTACTGGGCATGCTTTTCTCCTTAAAGCAAATCCAGGGCAGCTACCATAGGATCTTAGTATCTATTTAGGAGGTGTTCATTCCACCTCAAAGAGGGCTATCTCCTGGCATGGGGCACCCAAAGTTTGTGGCTTGTGCAGGGCACTCTTCTGCCCCTCAGAGGCAGGAAGAGGAAATGCCCTAAGCAGAGATGGGGTCATTATGGTCAGTATCAGGACATCTGGCCAAGTGTGAGAACTGCTAGATGATGAAGTGAGCTCTCTGAGGAAAGGGCAAAAACAGACACTCAGGACCTCACGATCTCCTCTGCCCAGTACCACTGGCATCTCCCTGGAAAGCTAAATAGCTAATGCAAGGGCTGTCAGAGCAACTTGGCCTAGTAGCATCTGCAAGGAGAAGACGTCAGGCACAGAACAACAGGAGCATGTAAGTAACGCTGAGAATGTGCAGAGAAAGGAGGAACCAAGCTCAAGCAAATTCCAGATAAAGACTGCTGGGCACAATGCAAATCTCAAGTGTGATCAAAAGATAATGGTCTGTCTCTTTTCTACTACAGGGAACAGAAGGTGGTAGGCCTTCTAGGCCTGTGGCAAAGGAATGACCATCAAATAAAGATGCACTGTGGTAGAGGAAGGCTTTTCCATACCAAGTCTTCAGCCATGGACTGTGCTCCAATATCTATGGAGAGACTGCTCAGCTGAGGGGGGTTCTGAAACTCCCGATAGAAGGTCCCCAGGTCCATCGGAAGAATGTCATCTTTAGAAAAAGCTGGTTTCTTCAAAAACAAGACACACTCAGTTTAGCTTGCCTTGAACCACAGAGGAGATAAGCTATGAACAAGTCTTTCCTTCTAGAAATTATCAAAGAAAAGGTTCTTCTGGGCTTATCTTAGGGAGCGAAATCTTTACACTTTTCTCTTCCAGACTGTTTACTTCTAATGCTGGTAATAATATTCCTCTTCACTAGTTAAGTTTATGTCCCCTTTCTTCAAACTCCTTGCCTAGGCACGAATAGGACCTAAGTGGATATCAGTGGAAAATCTCCATTTACAGTTGAATTTGATTATGAATTTTAACCAAAGGCATGACACAAAATGCCTTGTTGTTTATTGGCCTCCAAAATATCTCCCCAGACCGGGCTCCACCGGTCCATCCCTTCTGTCTATACCAGCACATCTGATCCCTATGAAGGAAATCTGGATCAAGTCCACTAGGTGCTTCTAGGTCTAGTTCCCCGGGACAGCAAAGGTCAAGGAAGGTGATGGCGACTTACAAAGTCTATCATAACAAAGTCATCATGGGTATTGCCACTGCTGCCCCCGCTGGAGCCATCTGAGTGCAGGCTGCCCTGGAGAGGAGATTCAGTCTGTGGGGAATCTGGAGGATTCACCTGTTTCATAGCAAGGCAGGGTTAGGGCTGATGCTGTGACCCAGATTCAAGTTACTGTAAACAATCTGAAAATTCTGGGAAGAACTTAATGCTGGCTACAAATCCATAAGCCAAGGGGCCATGGTTTACAGTCTGTGGGGGATTAGTGTGACTCTGGCCCAGGAGTAACAATGACTACCGCACCATCTACCGGGAACTCGTAGTCAATGGTGGGCTCACCATCGGATCGGTATCCTCCAGCTCCAAATTCTTGGGAGCAAACATGGCAAAGGGTATATCCAAACTCGTCAGGGTCACCTGAAGAGACACAGGAGAAAAGCATTCATGCCTGCCCCTCCTGCAGTGTTCATGCTTCCTTCCAGGCTGCCAGAAGCCCAGAGGTCCAGCAAGTTCGCCCACCTATGCTGACCATGTTGCCCCCCTCAGGCTCCTGCCTTGTTAGAGGCTCCCCAAGCTCCCTCACCTCCTTGTCCCCCATCACATACACCCACAGCATAAACAAGGGTTGGGGTCCTGAGGACCCTGGGAATTCAGTGTTGCAAGCCTGCCCCATAGTCATGCAGTAACAATGTGCTTCACTGGCCCCGCTGAGGAGGAGCCTCCCAGTTGAATTCAAATAAGGCCGAGGCAATGACGCAGTGTTGTGTTTTTGTACTAAATGGTATCTAGGTCTAGTCTCCCTTTCTTGTAGGCGGACTTTAAAAGGTCACAGAACAATAGTTCTTAACTTATTCTGGAGGGGTAGCACAGGTTATTTATTAATCCTCTTCACAGAAAAATTTACACACACATGCACTTTTGAGATATTAATATTTCAGGTTAAGAAAACTGCCTGTGGGGCCTTACTCTAAGAACTCAGACATTCTCACAGGTGGCAGTGGCAGGAAAATCACCTGATTAATGGGTTTGTTGACAAAAGCCCCCACTTTTCGGACAAAGATGGTCTCCAAGACATCATGGGGGGAGGCCCGTCCCTCGCTGCTGTTTGATACAGTTTCAGTATCCTCACTGGAGAAGAAAGGTTAAGTTAGTACTCATTCTCAAACCACAGCAGGACAACTTAGTTCTCTATAAATCCACCATCTGATGGGGCTGTGGCCTAGGGCAGGAGTTGGCCCCCACTGGCCCATCAAGGGGAAATGGCATTACGTGGTCTGGCTGATGCCACTATTGCCCTGCCTTTTGAGTTGATTGCAGAGGGCTGCACTTCCTGGAACTACTAAAAGTTCTAGCTTTTCTTCTTCTTTAGTTCCAAACTTGATTCCTTAGCCTGCCAGAGCTCTCTTCGCCCTTGACAAATTGCCTGGGCTAAGGTTCTCTGGGCTCCCTGCCATGTTTCTTCCCCTCTCCTCGCCCCCAGTCATCCCTCCCTCAACTAAAGGTCTTTGAATGACACATTTACTTTGGCTGCTCCCACTCCCTCCTTCCCCAGCCCTTCAGACTGAAGCTGAGTCCTGCACAGGGGGGCCTAAGCAGCAGCAGTGGGGGCCCATGGCTGAGGCTGCCAAACCAGCAAGCAGCAAGGGTTAGGAAAAGTCCTCTGGCCAAAAACAGGGGTTCAAGGTGGGCAGAGGATTGTGTAGTCAAGTGGCCCCTGGGCTCCAGCCAACAGGGAGGACCTGTACTGTGCAAATTTTGAGCTCTTATGACCTCCATTTAAGAATTCTCACACGGCCGGGCGCGGTGGCTCACGCCTGTAATCCCAGCACTTTGGGAGGCCGAGACGGGCGGATCACGAGGTCAGGAGATCGAGACCATCCTGGCTAACACGGTGAAACCCCGTCTCTACTAAAAAATACAAAAAACTAGCCGGGCGAGGTGGCGGGCGCCTGTAGTCCCAGCTACTCAGGAGGCTGAGGCAGGAGAATGGCGTGAACCCGGGAGGCGGAGCTTGCAGTGAGCTGAGATCCGGCCACCGCACTCCAGCCTGGGTGACAGAGCGAGACTCCGTCTCAAAAAAAAAAAAAAAAAAAAAAAAAAAAAAAAAAAAAAGAATTCTCACACAACAGGGGCCTCTGTCTTTACTCCTGGACATGTCCCAAGAGTCAAGGCTCAGAAAACTAGAGTGTAAAATGCCTTTAATCATCTAACAGAGGGAGAAAAGGGAGAGGATGGAAGTTTGAGAAGACAGGAATGACACAAATTATTTTTCCTGATGCATAGCACACACACAAAAAAACTTCCTAAAGGACTTCCTTCCCACTTTACCGTGGGAATAAAAAAAAAAAAAAAAATCAGGAATTTCTATCATGAAAAAGTTCATTTA
This sequence comes from Macaca nemestrina, assembly GCF_043159975.1. Classification (NCBI taxonomy): domain Eukaryota; kingdom Metazoa; phylum Chordata; class Mammalia; order Primates; family Cercopithecidae; genus Macaca; species Macaca nemestrina. The sequence continues at coordinate 18,992,789 of NC_092136.1, forward strand.
GAATGTGAGGAGGCAAAGTAATCTCATTATCTCTGGGGACTTCAAAATCAAGGGAGGGTAGGGCAGGTCAAAACAGCCCATGGCTCCCCAGGGAGAGTGAAAGCATCATGGAAAGAAGGGGTGGGGCTCTGGAGTCAGAGAATCTGCTTGCCTCCTGCCCTGTGAGTTAAGTGAGCTCAGGCCAATCACTTAACCATTCTGAAGGTTTCCTGTCTTTAAAAAAAGCAGGCAGCCCGGACGCAGTGGCTCAAGCCTGTAATCCCAGCGCTTTGGGAGGCCGAGACGGGCGGATCACGAGGTCAGGAGATCGAGACCATCCTGGCTAACACGGTGAAACCCCGTGTCTACTAAAAAAAAAAATACAAAAAACTGGCCATGTGAGGTGGCGGGCGCCTGTAGTCCCAGCTACTCAGGAGGCTGAGGCAGGAGAATGGCGTAAACCCGGGAGGCGGAGCTTGCAGTGAGCTGAGATCCGGTCACTGCACTCCAGCCTGGGCGACAGAGCGAGACTCCATCTCAAAAAAAAAAAAAAAAAAAAAAAAAAAGCAGGCAACAGTGGTAACTTCTGCAGGGTGGAAACGTAAGAACGTTCGCTTCCTATCTAATGTCTTCAGGATTTGAGTTCTATAGAATGTATCACTTCGGTAATCAGAAAACACAAAGCTTTACATTTTTTCACATGAGGAAAATAGTTGTTCCAAAGGCTCTCCACGAGGCTCTAACGCAGCAGAAAAACGAGATCAATCCCAACTATAGCACAGACATACTGTGGCCCAGACTTCAGGGCTATGGTCAACAACCTGTTCTGGTCCTTGGGGAATACTAAGGACTGACTCCAAGGATATAAATCTTGGGGTAAGAGAAAAACATCTGACAACCCCTTTACTAGATAAAGGTGACAAGAACTGAGCTCCTGCTGTTTCCTATTAGTACTGAAGTTCCAGGCCAGCTTCCTGACATCCCAGCAGATGTATCAGATTCTTATCAGGGAACTTCAAGGAGTCCACACTTTGTTTTTCTTTCTTTTTAAAAAATATATTTTTGAGGCTGGGCGTGGTGGCTCACGCCTGTAATCCACGCACTTTGGGAAGTCAAGGCGGGAGGATCACTGGAAGCCAGGAGTTCGAGACCAGCCTAGGTAACACGACGAGACCCCATCTCTACTAAAAATACAAAAATTAGCAAAGTGTGGTGGCACACATCCATAATCCCAACTACTCAGGAGGCTGAGGCAGGAAAATCGCTTGACCCCAGGAGGTGGAGGGTGCACTGAGCCATGATTGTGCCACTGCACTTCAGCCTAGGCAACCGAGTGAGACTCTGTCTCAAAACAACAACAAAAAAAAGGAAAAATAAATTTTGTTGAGAGACAGAGTCTCCCTATACTGGCGAGGTTAATCTCAAAATCCTGGCCTCAAGCAGTCCTCCCACCTCAGCCTCCCCCAAAGTGCTGGGATTATAGGTACGAGCCACCACTCCTAGCCAGGAGCCCATGCTTTGGGCTCAAATGCCACGCCCCAGCTAGTGCTGAAAGTTACTTTCTACTGATACTAAATAAGCACATGTGTCAGGGAGCCCAGGCCCCTGGCCAGCCTTACCAGAGGCAGAGCCAAAATGTGAACTCACCTACTGGAGGGTGTGGCAGCACAGTGGGTTCCGTCAGAAGGGGTGCAGGTTGCCAGTCTCTCCTGGTCAGCCTGGGCACCATGGACAGGCTGGTTGGAAGCAAGGGGTACCCCACCTTCCTTCCCAGGAACCATCAGCTTTGGGGAAAATGGAAAGAGACAGTGAATCATGGCATGCCAGGCAGGAGGGCAACCTCACATTCTAGCATGATAGTATCTGCTTTTGACTTTTCCATCACCAACGCTGCCACCAAGTGGGCAGTAATCCCTGGATCTTTATCCTCTCTGAAACTCAGTTAATGGAAGAAATGCACGGTAATGACTACAGATGAAAAAGGAAAGGGGGAAAAATCCTGGAAAAGCCTTTCCTTTCTGAACTCTAACAGGCACCTTCCTCTCAGAGAGTCACTTTAGGTCTCTGAAGTTACAAAAGAGCTTTGCTTCAGAATATAGCACTTAGAACATATCCCTCTTCCTAGACAGAGTCCTCAACTGCCTCCGGGCAGGGGAGGCAGCATTGGAAACCCATGATCCTCCCCATCTTTAAAGATACCTGGTGAGGGTGTGTAGCATTTAAGCCAGCAGCAAACACTACTGGATAAGCCAGGTCAGCTGATCCAACGCCCAGGGCAGCAGGCTGATAGGAAAGGAGAGAGCTTGAGAGCTAAGCAAGAGAAAAACAAAGAAAAGAGGAAAGACAAGGAAAAAATAGGCAATCCCAGAGCGTGACAAACAAGAGGGCTCAGCAGAGAGATGAGGAACGGCTCCCGCCCACATGCCCACAGTGCAGGGTCCTGACGTGATAGGGTTAGGGACACACCAGGCCATTATCAGAGGAGAAAACACAGACTTGTTTGTACTGGGACTGGGATTCCAAGCTGTGGAGCCTCCCAAAGGCCTCAAATAAGTTCCTTTCTCCCCGTTTTCCCAGGGGCTGAGCTAACTGTTTCAGTGCTAAGCCCAGCAGATGTGTAGAGCACAAGCCTGGGCAGAACTGGCAGCCGAAATCAGGTTCTCCAAAGTCATTTTATTCTCTCCTTTGTCCTGAGGCCCCTTTGAAACAGAAAGTCATCTTCTCTAATCACACCCTCCATCACCCCTGGGTATGGGAATGTTGCTATTTATATTGAAAAAAGACAGAATACCAGTTGTTGAGTTGTTTATTTAAAAATCTGATATAAATAACTCCATGTATTTTTCACATTAATGGTAGGAGGAGGGGCAGATGAAAAAATTCCCTATTTTGGGCTGCTGGGCCGTGGCTGTGTCCTATTAAAATCTATTACCAAGCCTCAAAATAATCCCAAAGAACACTCGGGACATTTAAGTAACTACACCCTGTAATTTATTTACAATTTTAAAATAAAAGTATGCCATCTGATTATATCCCCTTCTTCCCATTATGGACTCACTTGATGGGAAAAGGCCAGTCCTGCCATGGGGACCCTCAGGGTGTCCGTCACCACAGGAGTAGGGGTCTGAAAATGTGCCTTTGTGACAGTAAACACACACTGTGCACAGACACACACAGAGACAGGAGAAACAAAAGAAAAGAAAAGAAAAGGAACTTGAGAAAGAAGTGAAGAAACTCTGGAAGGGGCAGTAGTAAGAGAGGCTGGAATCGACACTGGAGTCAGGAGTGAAGCAGGGTGAGGGCGTGGGGCTGTCTTTCCAAAGGGACAACTTGGAAGGTCCCTACAGTGATGTTTATTTCAGGGCATTCCATGTATGCCTGTCTCCCTGATGAGCAGCTAGAAAACAAAGCTGAGGTGAGCTGGCTACAACTTGGCAAAACAGAGAAACTTGAGTCAACTATTGGTCTGTCTCTACTCAAAAAACAGAGGAAGTCAGATAGCAGCTTCCAAAAGAAGGGCCTGACTGCAGATGCAAGGTGTCCTGAAGATGAATAAGGATGCGGGGCTTGTAATGTTCAACTGAAAGCTTTTTTCAGGAAACCCAGAAACTGCAGGACAGTTTCAAATAGCTGACATTTGTTGGCTGGAACTTTAAGAAGCTCAGATGCACGCTTTCCTACGTCATTCCAGGGAAGGCAAGTGGGTGTGCAGGGGTGTGTGTATGCAGTTCTTACAGTCCCTGGTGGCGTAGGTGAACCTGATGAAGTAAAAAGCTGGGGCATGTTGAAAACTCTCATGATTTCAAAGCTACTTAGGGGCATAATGATTATGGTCATGGTGATTATTTTGGGTTTTGCTGTTCCTTTTTTTTTGGAGACAGAGTCTCACTCTGTCGCCCAGGCTGGAGTGCAGTGGCGTGATCTTGGCTCATTGCAAGCTCCGCCTCCTGGGTTCACGCCATTCTCCTGCCTCAGCCTCCCGAGTAGCTGGGACTACAGGTGCCTGCCACCATGCCCGGCTAATTTTTTTGGTATTTTTAGTAGAGATGGAGTTTCACCATGTTAGCCAGGGTGGTCTCGATCTCCTGACCTCATGATCCGCCCACCTCAGCCTCCCAAAAGTGCTGGGATTACAGGCGTGAGCCACCGCACCCGGCCTGTTGTTCCATTTATAAACCTGACCAATTAGCTAATTAATGCTTACAACTGGAGGCAGGACCTTAGGCCACATAGTAGGTTCACTTCTAGACTCAACTCTGTGCCCAAATGGCACAATGATCCTTATACTGTTGGCAAAACCAACAACATATATTTACTGGACTCCAGCAAAAGCTCCAACAGAAACTGCTGAATTAAGTAATTATGCAAGTCACTAAGAAAAATACTACTTCAATATTAACAAGAATGAGGAGAAATGACAGCAAATGATTGTCTCTCTACCGCTGAGAGAAATTAGGTTCAAAATTGAGTATTTTTGTACCAAATTGTACCAGCCTTGATCAGAGGTCCCCAGGGAGTAACGACAGGGCTCACTTATGGAGTGCAGACTGTTGATAAGAATTTGGCGTGATCTAGTTTTATACTGCAATAAGACACAATAAGAGTTACCATAAAAAAGATAGTCTCTAGTCACATAGGCATACAAACTTTGATGCAAACATCAGGTGCAGAAACTACTAAACTTCCCTTTACTTTTAGGTTCAACTTTCCATTGTATCAGGGAAACAGACAAACTGATTTGGTTAAGGCCCAGTCTCACCATCCTTCATATCTCACAAGTTACAACTTTATTATTTATGAATCTATTACTTGTAAAACAGAACTGCTTACTGAAATTTAAATTTAACGTATCTTTTAGAACAGCTTGGGATGAGCTTATAAAAAAAAAAGAAAAATATTCAACATATCTACAACTTAATTACCTAAAAACAGTAACAAAAAAACCCTGCTTCCATTAATGTGCACTAGAAAGAAAGTAGGTCTTTGTCTGCTTTTTTTGTCAATGCTACTCCGTGTCAGTAAGCATACAAGAAGCTCCCCTGACCAGATCAATGCTGACATTCATGCCTACACATGTTCATGAGAGCAGGGGAATGACAATTCTCAAACCCCCAAACTAAACTGTTTTGGCAACTTTAGAACAAGAATCTTTTTCACCCTAAACAAACTAGGACAATAGAAACAATAGTGATCTATGGATTTTACAACATCAATAACAGACATTAACTCTTGCTTTTGAAACAGATTACAATTGAGTTTATTATTTTTTTTGAGACAGGATCTCACTCTGTCACCCAGGCTGGAGTGCAGTGGTACGATCTCAGCTCACTACAGTTTCAACCTCCTAGGCTCAGGCAATCCTCCCAGATCAGCCTTCCAAGTAGGTACACTACAGGTTTGTACCATCACACCCACTAATTTTTGTATTTTTGGTAGAGACAAGGTTTCACCATGTTGCCCAGGCTGGTCTTGAACCCTCGGGCTCAGGTGATCCTCCCTCCTTGGCCTCCCAAAGTGCTGGGACTACAGGCATGAGCCACTGAGCCCTGCAGAACTATGACTTTTTTTTTTTTTTTTCTGTTGCCCGGGCTGGAGTGCAGTGGAGAAATCTTGGCTCACTGCAATCTCTGCCTCCCGGGTTCAAGCAATTATCCCGCCTCAGCCTTCCAAGTAGCTGGGATTACAGACACCCACCGCTACGCCCAGCTAATTTTTTGTATTTTTAATAAAGACAGGGGTTTCACCATGTTGGCCAGGCTGGTCTTGAACTCCTGACCTTGTGATTTGCCTGCCTTGGCCTCCCAAAGTGCTGGGATTACAGGTGTGAGCCACTGTGCCCAGCAGAACTATGGCTTTGATCCAATATTTCCTCCAACAACCAAGGATGGAAAAAATTTTTTAATTTTTGGAATTACAAAGACAGTACTTGGGAGACTGAGGTGGGAGGATGGTTTGAGCCTGGGAGGCGGAGGCTGCAGTGAACCAAGATTGCACCACTGCACTCTAGCCTTGGCGACAGAGCCAGACCCTGTCTCAAAAAAAAAAAAAAAAAAAAAAAAACGCAGAAGGGCTGGGTGTGGTGGCTCAAGCCTATAATCCCAACACTTTGGGAGGCCAAGGCAGACAGATCACTTGAGTCCAGAAGTTCAAGACCAGCCTGGGCAACATGGCAAAACCCCATCTCTACAAAAAATTCAAAAAATTAGCTGGGCATGGTGGCATATGCCTACAGTCCCAGATATTCTGGAGGTTTAGGTGGGAGGATCACCTGACCCTGGGAGGTCTAGGGTGCAGTGACCCATGACTGCATCACTGCATTCCAGCCTAAGTAACAGAGTGAGACCCTGTTTCAAAAAAAAAAAAAAAAAAAGGGAAAAAGAAAAATTGAAAAAAAAAAAAACCAAAAAACCAACAACAGTAAATAAAAACACATGGACAGCTAATGAATTTGTCTGGTCCCCCAAATAAAAAGTTGAAATGGGAGAATCTGGGCTGATTTAAAGGCAAGTAGAACTGCGGTAGGTCTAGAAGAAACCACCTAATATGAAAGTGAAAGAGGAGAGCAACAATTAAGACAATGCAGGCAGAAGAGGAATCTGGAGGCAAGGAAGCTGGGGATGTGTGACTTGTGGTAGAAGGCAAGAAATGTGCCCCTGCAATTCAGCCAGCTGCAAAAATCACTGTTTAGCCAAAGCTGCCTTGGCACTACACACATTATACAAGACCACAGGGGTGCTTTCTCTGGGGAAGCTGACAACAGTGTTTGGAGCCTGTGGGGTTTTTTTTTTTTTTTTTTTTTTTTTGAGACAGTCTCACTCTGTCGCCCAGGCTGGAGTGCAGTAGCATGATCTTGGCTTACTGCAACCTCCGCCTCCCTGGGTCAAGCGATTCTCCTGCCTCAGCCTCCTGAGTAGCTGAGATTACAGGCACACGTCACCACGCCTGGCTAATTTTTGTATTGTTAGCAGAGACGGGGGTTTCATCATGTTACTCAGGCTGATCTCGAACTCCTGACTTCGAGATCCACCCACCTCAGCCTCCCAAAGTGCTGGGATTACAGGCGTGAGCTACCGTACCTGGCCTGGAGCCTGTTTTATGAAACTGGGTTTGCCACTGAAGACTGATTGAAGTGGAAAAGTTAATGGTTAAAATGTCTGGATAGAGAATACACACAAGCAGAAATCTGTATCACCTATAAAGAAAAGCTGTATTACTGGTTTCTCCCTGGCATTTTATGCTAAATAATTTTTGGCTCTTTGGGGCCTCTTCCATTATTAGAAATGAAATTTACCACTCGATAGAGAAGTAGCTATGAAGTCAACAAGTGTAAGTCAGAGAAAATCTCTGGTGTCAGAATGCATTTGGAATTCTGTGACTGATGTTCTAGGGAATTTTAAGATGTCATCAGGAAGGTAAGGGCTAAATGTAATCCCGAAGATTATGAATAATTACAGACTAGAAATACTATCTTCTGGACAAGGCGGCTCTCCCTTATCCCTCAAAGTAATCCCCTGGAAACAATCACCACCACTACCAAAAGGGATTGTAGCTAAATTTGGACACCATTTCATAAAGCCCATATACACACCAAATAACAACCATCACCCAGAACCTGCTTCCCCCTACCTGGGATGGTGGGGAGGTGGAAAAAGAGGTGGTACACACTTCTTGAGAGTCTTCCACAGATGGGTATATTACTCCAGTGTCCTCACCAGCAGTTCTAAAGTGGAAAGAAAGAAATAATGAATTTTATGGTGGTGGCAGTCTTTCAGAAAGGCTACAAAAGCTGATTAGATAGGGATGGGACCTGTGCTAAGAACTATTTCACACAGTTCGTACTGGCAAGAAAGGCGTGTGGAGTCCTCGATAATTTCAAACATTCCAGAGAGTGGCATTCAGAGGTTTGACAATGTTTTGTTCTTGTTTTTCATTTTTGAGACAAGGTCTTACTCTGTCACCCAGGCTAGAGTGCTGTGGCGTGGCTCACTGCAGCCTTCCCAGGCTCAAGCAATCCTCCTGCTTCAGCCTCCCGAGTAGCTGGTACTACAGGAACTACCACCACGCTCAGCTAACTTAATTTTTTGTAGAGACAGGGGTCTCCCTCTGTTGCCCAGGCTGGTCTAGAACTCCTAAGCTCAAGCAATCCTCCTGCCTCAGCTTCCCGAAGTGCTAGGATTATAGGTGTGAGCCACTGCGTGCAGCCTGTTTTGTGTTTTAAACGCAAACATCTTACCTGACCTATTATTTGAGAGAGCATTTTCTTTTTTTTTTTTTTTTAAATTGGTAGACTCACTCACACCTGTGAGTGAGCACTTTGGGAGGCCGAGGCAGGCGGATCATCTGAGGTCGGGAGCGTGAGACGAGCCTGACCAACATGGAGAAACCCCATCTCTACTAAAAATGCAAAAATTAGCCAGGTGTGGTGGCGCACGCCTGTAATCCCAGCTACTCGGGAGGCTGAGGCAGGAGAAACATTTGAACCCGGGAGGCAAAGGTTGCAGTGAGCCAAGATCACACCACGGCACTCTAGCCTGGGCAACAAGAGTCAAAATTCATCTCAAAAACAAAACAGTAACAATAAAAATTGGTAGAGACGGTGTTTCGCCACGTTGCCCAGGCTGATCTCGAATTCCTGGGCTTGAGCAATCCACACATCTCAGTTTCCCAAAGTGCCGGGACTGTAGGCGTTAGACACCATGCCTGGTCTGAGAGAGCATTTTCTTAAGCCAGACCAGTAGTGGAGCTCACATCTGGGTTTTCAAAGAATTATCAGTAGTAGAGACTACATGAAACAAGTATCTAAACCCTAAAGACAAACTTATTCAATTTCACAAGTCTATCACATAAAGGTACTATCCTTCCTGATATACATCTATTCTAACCCCTGTTTTCTGAGTTCTAGACCTGGAGGCATTTTATTCTGATATAAAACTAATGTGCCAGATGGTAACCTGAAAACCAATTAATCCGCCAAGGATATTCCAGAAATCATTGCCACTCTTCTAAGGCTCCAAGTAACTTGTAACTGAGAAAAGTCTTTTTTTTTGAGATGGGAGTCTTACTCTGTAGCCCACACTGGAGTACAGTGGCACAATCTCGGCTCACTGCAACCTCTGCCCCCCAGGTTCAAGCAATTCTCCTGCCTCAGCCTCCTGAGTAGCTGGGATTATAGGCACACGCTGGCATGCCCAGCTAATTTTTGTATTTTTAGTAGAGATGGGGTTTCACCAAGAAAAGTCTTATCACTAACATCAAGATCCAAAATATCCCAAGAATTTTCTGAGACAGTCTGTATACACTAAGTCTTGGTGTACCTAAGAGGGAGCAGAAAGAAGGGAAACTAGCCCATTTGATTTCTCTCCATGTGGGGTCTCCATCAGTGCTCCCCTGCCCATTGGAGAGTGAGTGCTGAGAAAGGTGTTCTATGCACCTGTGCAGGATGGATGCTTCTGCCCAGCTGCAGTTTGGGAGAGCACCTTTTCACATTCCTCACCTGTAATTGCAGGGGTGCATGGGAGAGGAGCTGGGATAGGGACGGTCCACAAAGTGATCAATAATAATCCCCATGATAGGTGGGGTCCTCTCAAATTGCCTGTAATACAATAAGCAGATTCCAGTATTTGTTAGAATGCTTCTCCAGCCCCCACAAAGTCCTCAGAGGGCCCCTCACCTTGTATCTGTTGGCAGGCACTACCACAGCTTTAACTATCACAATCCCTAAATATAAACCACCAATCCTACGTTCTGGACAAACTGGCTCTGGGACACTCAAATTCTCCAATCTGGCAACTGTGCTCTCTCTTTCTTGATTTTATTCTTCTGAAGGCACTGCTTTCAGCAAAGCTGCATTGTAGGTTTAGTCTTAAAGTTTAGGAGGAAAAAAAACTATCTTTGGAAGAGTTCTTTTGGATTCCAGGGCTCTTCCTCACCTGGTAGACATGAATGCCAAGTTAATTCTGTAAGCACAAGAAAGAGTGATGGTGCCCACAGGGGTGCCCACTGTCCCAACACGAACTGTCTGGAAGCCTAGGAGAAAAGATACATTATTAGCATTTTTTGCAGAGAATACTGACACTGCCCCTAGACGTTTTTCCCTGAATTATTTGGCCTACTGTGTAATCTCTGGCATTATCCACTTAGCACGTTAAGTGTAGCAGCCTTAATTTCGCGATGTGTGTGTGTGTGTATATATATAGGTTCCTTCCCTCTCAATGTATTCTATATCGAGCCAATATTGGCAGGGGAAATAGCACTCTATTTATAGATAAAGCTACCTTCAAAGAGATAAAATAACTGTTAGTCTTAAGGCCTGAGAAAGTTCTACTAACCAGCCCTGCAAAGGATACATCACATGCTAAAAAAGACAGTGAAGGAGCACTAGAATGTCACACAAACACCTCAATTTAAGAAGCAATGCCTTCCACCCAAGCTGCCACTCCACAGCTAAGTCAAGAGCCAGGCCTCTGCAAGTGACACTTTCGACAAAGCTTTCCTGATTTTCTTGGTTTCATTTCCAATTTTTCAAAATTCTTGGTGTTCACCAGAAACATTTAACATCCTCATTGTAAAAAATTAGGAAAATATACAGTTTTATAAAGAGTAAGAAAGAAAACTGAGTTCCTGGAACCTTGGGAAAAATTATTTGGTTACCCCTGGCAGATCGGGGTAACCTGGACCACCTACCTGCATCCTCAACTTTTCTTTACTTGTATTATGCATATTAAGATGACAATCTACATATTATAACAAGCAGAAACAAAGCTCATCTCTGAAGTTAGGCGAGCTCTGAACACTAAGAATGTTTTTCAACCTTGATACATACCTTCTCCTAAGCCATTCAACTGAACTTCCCCAAAATATATCCTGTATGCAAGAAAAAATAAGAAATGTTACGTGATTCTTTACTCCTAGGGGCCCCTATAGCCAAAACACCTAGAAACAAAATAACAAAACACCTAGAAACAAAATAAACAAAACAAAGCCTTCCTTACTCATCTGCTCAAATACCTCTCCTGATGAATAATTCCTATTACTTCAATTAAACTACAGGTATGGAGATGCATACAGAGTGGGTTGGTTAAAAAATAAGGAAAATAAGGTCAGGCACAGTGGCTCATGCTTGTGATCCCAGCACTTTGGGAGGATCACTTGAGGCCAGGAGTTCAAGACCAGTCTGGGCAACATAGCAAGACCCTGCATCTACAAAAAATGATTTTGCTGGGTGTGGTGGTGCATGCCTGTAGTCCCAGATACCCGGGAGGCTGAGGTGGGAGGATCACTTCAGCCCAGGAAGTCGACACTGCAGTGAGCCAAGATTGCACCACTGCATTCCAGCCTGGGCAAAAGGAGTGAGACCTTGTCTCAAAAAAAGAAATGAGGAAAATAATAATTAAGTGGAAATTGCTATTTAAGTTTCTTCTCTCTGCTACTAAAACATACTTTAAAATTACAGCTACTGAGAAATAAAGAATATATAAAAAAAAGTGGCCAACAGGTCAAGGATTGCTACTAGAAGGCTTTTTTTTTGAGACGGAGTCTTGCTCTGTCACCTAGGCTGGAGTGCAGTGGCATGATCTCAGCTCACTGCAACCTCCAGCCTCCTGGGTTCAAGCGATTCTCCTGCCTCAGCCTCCCAAGTAGCTGGGATTACAGACGTATGCCACCACGCCCGGCTACTGTTCTTTGTTTTTTTTGTTTTGTTTTGTTTTGTTTATGAGACGGAGACTTGCTCCGTCATCCAGGCTGGAATGCAGTGGCGCGATCTCAGCTCACTGCAAGCTCCGCCTCCCAGGTTCATGCCATTCTTCTGCCTCAGTCTCCCGAGTAGCTGGGACTACAGGCACCTGTTGCCACGCCTGGCTAATTTTTTGTATTTTAAGTAGAGACGGGGTTTTACAGTGTTAGCCACGATGGTCTCGATCTCCTGACCTCGTGATCTGCCCTTCTTGGCCTCCCAAAATGCTGGGATTACAGGTGTGAGCCACCACGCCTGGCCCTGTTTTTTTTTTTTTTTTTTTTTTGAGACAGTGTCTCGCTCTGTCTCCCAGGCTGGAGTGCAATGGCACCATCTTGGCTCACTGCAACCTCCACCTCCCGGGTTCAAGCGATTCTTGTGCCTCAGCCTCCATAGTATAGCAAGTAGCAACTATAGGTGTACACTACCATGCCCGGCTAATTTTTGTATTTTTGGTAGAGACAGAGTTTCGCCATGTTGCCCAGGCTGGTCTTAACTCCTGAGCTCAATGATACACCCGCCTTAGCCTCCCAAAGTGCTGGGATTACAGGTGCGAGCCACCACACCTGGCCTGTTTTTTGTTTTTTTAAAATAATTTTTTGGTAGAGACAGGGTCTAACTATGTTGCCCAGGCTGGTCGCAAACTCCTGGCCTCAACTATTATTTTTTTGAGACAGGGTCTCAGCCTGTTGCCCATGCTGGAGTACAGTGGTATGATCACTGCTCACTGCAGCCTTGACCTCCTGGGCTCAAGAGGTCCTCTCGCCTCAGCCTCCTAAGCAGCTGAGACTACAGGCACGTGCCACCTCACCCAGCTATTTTTTTTTTTTTTTTGAGACGGAGTCTCACGCTGTTGCCCAGGCTGGAGTGCAGTGGCGCGATCTCGGCTCACTGCAAGCTCCGCCTCCTGGGTTCACGCCATTCTCCTGCCTCAGCCTCCTGGGTAGCTAGGACTACAGGCACCCGCCACCGCGCCCGGCTAATTTTTTTTTGTATTTTTAGTAGAGACGGGGTTTCACTGTGGTCTCGATCTCCTGACCTTGTGATCCGCCCGCCTCGGCCTCCCAAAGTGCTGGGATTACAGGCTTGAGCCACCGCGCCCGGCCCCAGCTATTTTTTTTAATTTCTAGTATAGACAGGGTCTCGGTGTGTTGCCCAGGCTGGTATCGAACCCCTGAGCTCAAGCGATCCTCCCACCTCAGCCTCCCAAAGTGCTGGGATTACAGGCGTGAGCCACTGCCCCTGGTCCTGGCCTCAAATTATTCTCCCACTTCAGTCTCCCAAAGTGCTGGTATCACAGGCATGAGCCACCATACTTGACCAGAATGTACCAGAGTTTGGTAAGTGGTCTTTAGTTGTGGGATGCTCTCTTTTACATATATATATATCATTTTTAAAATAGTAGTGATGAGGTCTTACTATGTGGCCCAGGCTGGTCTTAAACTCCTGGGCTCGGCCGGGCGCGGTGGCTCAAGCCTGTAATCCCAGCACTTTGGGAGGCCGAGATGGGCGGATCACGAGGTCAGGAGATCGAGAGACGATCCCGGCTAACACGGTGAAACCCCGTCTCTACTAAAAAATACAAAAAAATAGCTGGGTGAGGTGGCGGGCGCCTGTAGTCCCAGCTACTCGGGAGGCTGAGGCAGGAGAATGGCGTAAACCCGGGAGGCGGAGCTTGCAGTGAGCTGAGATCCGGCCACTGCACTCCAGCCTGGGTGACAGAGCGAGACTCCGTCTCAAAAAAAAAAAAAAAAAAAACTCCTGGGCTCAAGCAATCCTCCCACCTCAGCCTCCCCAAAGTGCTGGGATTACAGATGTGAGCCCACTGTGCCTGGCCATGAAGAAATCTCTAAGTAGATGGCTTAACAAAGCAGAAAATGTTTTCCACCATGGAATAATTAACTAGATAAGACTATTCTGAAAAAAACAACAACAACAACAAAAAAAACAGGCCAGGCAAGGTGGCTCAAGCCTGTAATCCCAGCACTTTGGGAGGCCGAGACGGGCGGATCACGAGGTCAGGAGATCGAGACCATCCTGGCGAACACGGTGAAACCCCGTCTCTACTAAAAAATACAAAAAAAAAACCTAGCCGGGCGAGGTGGCAGGCGCCTGTAGTCCCAGCTACTCGGGAGGCTGAGGCAGGAGAATGGCATAAACCCGGGAGGCGGAGCTTGCAGTGAGCTGAGATCCGGCCACTGCACTCCAGCCTGGGCAACAGAGCGAGACTCCGTCTCAAAACAAACAGACAAACAAACAAACAAAACCCATAAACATAGTGGAATCTTCCTATGATTCTCCCTGGACAGGCCAGTCTATATTGGCAAAAAGTTTGAATTCTAAATACTTAAAATCTATTTTATATTTTTCAAGTAATACTGTTAAAAATTAAAATATGGCCGGGCGCGGTGGCTCAAGCCTGTAATCCCAGCACTTTGGGAGGCCGAGACGGGCGGATCACGAGGTCAGGAGATCGAGACCATCCTGGCTAACACGGTGAAACCCCGTCTCTACTAAAAAATACAAAAAACTAGCCGGGCGAGGTGGCGGGCGCCTGTGGTCCCAGCTACTTGGGAGGCTGAGGCAGGAGAATGGCGTGAACCCGGGAGGCGGAGCTTGCAGTGAGCTGAGATGCGGCCACTGCACTCCAGCCCGGGCGACAGAGCGAGACTCCGTCTCAAAAAAAAAAAAAAAAAAAAAAAAAAAAAAAAAAAAAAAAAATTAAAATATATACACGGGTTTACTCAATAAATACTAAGCTCCAACAACGTATGAAGAAGCTTCATGGTTAGAAGTTAGGAATGAAATAAGGATAAATCTGAATCCTAGGTCTTACAGACTAGAGTCTTGTATGAAAGAAAAGAAATGTAGCCGGACGTGGTGGCTCACGCCTGTAATCCCAGCACTCTGGGAGGCTGAGGTGAGCAGATCACTTGAGGTCAGGAGTTCAAGACCAGCCTGGCCAGCATGGTGAAACTCCATCTCTACTGAAAATACAAAAATTAGCCACGCGTGGTGCTACATGCCTACAATCCCAGCTACTTGGAAGGCTGAGGCACGAGAATCACTTGAACCCAGGAGGTGGAAGTTGCAGTGAGCCAAGATCGTGCCACTGCACTCCAGCCTAGGTGACAGAGCAAGACTCCACCTTAAAAAAAAAAAGAAAAAGAAAAAGAAAAGAAATGAAATGTATATAAATATCTGAAATACAAAGCACAAAAGTAAGACAGACAAAAGATACTAAAAAGCAGGGATCAGCAAACCTTTCTGTAAAGGACCAAATAGTAAATATTTTAAGACTGTGGGCCGTATAGGCTATAACAACTACTCAGCTTTCTGTTGTATTGCAAAAAGTAGCCATAGACAATATGTAAACAAAGGGGATGGTGTGTCTTAAAAAAACTATAAAAACAAGCAGATGGTCGGCTAACCATAGTTTAGTGACTCCTGCCATAAAGTAATATAGGAACAATGTTAATAAAGTGTTGGTAAAAGAGATCTTGCTACATAAATACCCTTTTACGAAAAGTTGAGACTTAGGCATTCACTATTCATGTAAATGCTGATACAGTGCTTAAAATTTGCTAAACCTTTTCTTGGTTATGTGTATTTTTTTGAGACAGGGTCTTGCTCTGTCACCCAGACTGGAGTGCAGTGGTATGATCATGGCTCACTGAAGCCTTGACCTTCTGGACCCAAGCAATCCTCCCTCAGCCTCCTGAGTAGCTGGGACTACAGGTGCGAACCACCACACCTGGCTAATTTTTTAAATTTTTAGTAGAGACAAGGAATCACTATGTTGCCCAGACTGGTCTCTAACTCCTGACCTCAGGTGATCCTCCTGCCTTGGCCTTCCAAAGTACTGGGAATACAGGCGTGAGCCACTACATCTGGTCAAGACTATTCTTTAATGGTATCAGGCTGTTAACCTTCTAACAACAGTATAAAAAGCAAGGGGAAACGCCAAGTCTACCTCCTCTGAGATCACCCACCTCTCTAGATCTAAGCTACACTTATTTATATCCAAAAGCACTCCTAAATGATCAACATCTTGTGAGAAGTACTAGTTTGGGTTTTTTTGAGATACAGTATTACTCTGTCACCCAGGCTGGAGTGCAGTGGTGTGATCTTGGTTCCCTGCAACCTCTGCCTCCTGGGTTCAAGCGATTCTTGTGCCTCAGCCCCCCAAGTAACTGGGATTACAGGAGCGTGCCACCCTGCCCAGCTAATTTTTTGTATTTTTGGTAGAGACAGTGTTTCACTATGTTGGCCAGGCTTGTCTCGAACTCTTATCCTCAAGTGACCACCCACCTCAGCCTCTCAAAGTGCTGGGATTACAGGCGTGCGCCCAGTCCCTGTGAGCAATAACGATTACTCCAGAGATACATGATAAAGGAACACTTTAAACACTGGTAAGAAAAGGACTAGCAGTCCTAGGTAACTAAGCCGATGATTTTAGTAGGGTATCTTTCTAGTAAATCTGAATAAAAGTCTAGCAATTTTCAAATATAACAACTTGAAACCAGAAGAAGACTAGAGAGAAGACAACAAAAATTTATTAAAGGCCTAGAAAAGTAGACATGGTTAGGCTTGCTAGGATATTGCTAAGAAAGTTAAAGGAAATGGCAAGTATTCTCTGGTACTGAATTGTTTCAACAGAACTAGTTAAGTCTCTCCTCCTTTGGTCCCTCTGTCTTTTTTTTTTTTTTTTTTTGAGACAGAGTCTCGATCTGTCGCCCAGGCTGGAGTGCAGTGGAGCGATCTCCACTCACTGCAAGCTCCGCCTCCTGGGTTCACGCCATTCTCCTGCCTCAGCCTCCCGAGTAGCTGGGACTACAGGCGCCCACCACCACGCCCTGCTAATTTTTGTATTTTTAGTAGAGATGGGGTTTCACCATGTTAGTCAGGATGGTCTCGATCTCCTGACCTCGTGATCCACCCATCTCGGCCTCCCAAAGTGCTGTGATTACAGGCGTGAGCCACCGCGCCCGGCCGGTCCCTCTGTCTTGCTATACTATTTGTCTAAAAATCAGCACTACACATGTAAGGCAAAGGCTAAAACCAACGGCTCATCACTAAGTACAAAAGAAAGGCATCTTTGGTAGATTTGGGACCCCAGCATTCCAAGCTCTTCTCTCACACTTTGCTACATACCCTCTACTCCACCACTCTGCTTCATCTGATAATCTGAGCAGAGCTCTTACCCTACCCTCCACTTCTGTGCCTTGCTAGCTGCTGAACTCTCCATCTGGAATAATTATTCTCCCTTACTTCTACCAGCTCAAATTCTCTTTCCCTAATGGGCCAGCTTGAATGCCACTTCCTCCATAAGACCTGCACTGTTTACCAACCAGAACAAACTTTATCTTTCTATATTCTCTCAGTACCCTTTTTTCCTGATTCTGGTTTGGAGTTTTCAAATCCTGCTTTTTAAAAATAATTATACATGTATCAAACTGTTTCCCTCACTACATTAGAACCACCTCTAGTGCTGGGCCTCTGTACAGTTCTTCAGTGCTCCTAGCACAATGCTTGCACTAAAAAGGCACTCAATAAATATGCTGAAGTGAAATGCTCCAAAGAAAATACTCTGTTGACCAGTTCTTTAAATCCACAGACAACTAATTAACAACTTAAACTGAGTTAGCAGTTTGTTAGACAAAGTTTTAATTTAACCCTGGAATACAGAAAACTGTGGCATCTTCCCAGTATAGACTGTTTTTTTAAAGTCTTGACTTCCAGGCTGGGCGCTGTGGCTCACGCCTGTAATCCCAGCACTTTGGGAGGCTGAGGAAGGCGGATCACAAAGTAAGGAGTTCGAGACCAGCCTGGCCAATATGGTGAAACCCCCGTCTCTACTAAAAATACCAAAATTAGCTGGGCATGGTGGCGGGTGCCTGTAGTCCCAGCTACTCAGGAGGCTGAGGCAGGAGAATCGCTTGAATCTGGGAGGCAGAGGCTGCAGCGAGCCAAGATTGTGCCATTGCACTCTAGCCTGGGCGATGGAGCGAGACTCCGTCTCAAAAATAAATAAATTAATTAATTAAAGTATTGACTTCCTTCTCTAGCTCTAAGATGTTTATCACTAGGACCTCAACATCCATTCCACAGGAATCATGATTGTGCATATAGAAAAGGATGATAAACCTGGTGGTTTTGGAAAAGTAAGGTTCATAAGGAAGGCTGGATACCGATCACATGAAAGCGACAGCATCAATAATCCAACAAACCAACCAACTGTCCAAAACATCATCACAGAATATCTAAATGCTAGACAATGTGCAAAGTGAGGAGACTGATGAGTGAATCAAGATGACCATCTATGCTGTTTACCTGTATAATATGACATATTCATGCCCTTGTTTTCTGGAGAGCCTATAGGCTGGTGTCACCCTAGTTATAGCAAGAAGAGACTTCAGCAGCAATGACAGTCTGTTGTACACCGTGTAGGAAACTTTGATTTCTTTATCACACCTGCCAGGCACAAAGACACGGTCAGCATTCTCCTATTAAGCGCTGGAACTACACAAGACCAAATTTATTATTAAGACATGCTCTGAACTAACCAGAGAACTCTAATTACACCTTTATCAACAGATGATTGAGGTTAAGTCAATGTTTTACTTTCTCACGTACTAGACACAGAGAAATGAGCACCAAAAGGCACCCAATATATTTTTTTCTAGCTTCAAAGAACTTAATTTTTTTAGAAATAAAGCAGCACATCTGAAAACATATAAATAAATAAATACTGCAATTATATACACTGAAGGTGCAAACACGTACTATCCTATGAGCTGTCTATCTTGATAATCTAACAGAAGTCTGGGAAAAGTCAGCTTGGCTCTAAAATTTTGGGCCATAACCTGGCAATTGCATTTATTCAATAAAGAAAATTAATGTCCCCACATATACTTATCACTAAGATTTTTCTTTTGATGTGTTGATATTTCCTCAATTTTCCTATATACTCTTGTTGAAAACTGAAGCTTCAGACAGGAGGTAAGCTAATCTGCCTTGAAAGAAGAAAACGGGGGAAAGAAATAACATGCATTTCCAATCCATGACCCAAACAGTCTGTAAAAAGGAGCAGGGAGGGGAAATCTTATTGGATGGCTGCCACACAGAAGACAGACAAAACAGAGTAGTCATATTACAAGAGCTCGCAAGGGATTTAATCAGAGAACTAGCTGTACTCTGGGAAAACAACAAAGCCTTTTCAGCTTTCTCTGCTGCTCCTTTCCCTGTAGTATCTGAGTCTCTCTGGAATGATGTTCCCTCTGAAGGTCATCTCTGTGTCTAGGCTGCAAGCCAAGCATGAAGCAAATTGTAGCACAGACCTATTGGCTTTGTTAAGTGGTCAGAATGCCCTCCCTGACTCTGAAAACAAAGCCCTGCTTTTCACATGATGTCATCTAATTTATCCTCAGCAACCACAACCAAGGACCCTAAGATGCAGCACTTACTTTTCGTTCATTTCAAGACACCATATTTCCAGCTCCATGGAATCTCCCTGTAGAAAGGACAAATTTAAAATATTTGTTTTAAAAATTTTTAATTTCAAAGCATTACAGTCACTATAAAAATATTAAAAGGTATAGATAAGCAAAAAGAAAAAAAGGGATATCAACTTATAATCGAACCAGCCTCTTCTCTAAATAAAAGGGCAATCACAGTCTATATACTACTTTGAGGACTTGCTTTTTCTTTTTTTTTTTTTTTTGAGACGGAGTCTCACGCTGTTGCCCAGGCTGGAGTGCAGTGGTGCGATCTCGGCTCACTGCAAGCTCCGCCTCCCGGGGTCCCGCCATTCTCCTGCCTCAGCCTCCTGAGTAGCTGGGACTACAGGCGCCCGCCACCGTGCCCGGCTAATTTTTTGTATTTTTAGTAGAGACGGGGTTTCACTGTGGTCTCGATCTCCTGACCTTGTGATCCGCCCGCCTCGGCCTCCCAAAGTGCTGGGATTACAGGCTTGAGCCACCGCGCCCGGCCTGTTTCTTTTTTTTAAGACAGAGTCTCACTCTGTCGTCCAGGCTGGAGTACAGTGGCATAATCTGGGCTCACTGCAAGCTCCGTCTCCCAGGTTCATGCCATTCTCCCGCCTCAGCCTCCCAAGTAGCTGGGACTACAGGCACCTGCCACCACAGCTGGCTAATTTTTTGTATTTTTTTTTTTTTTGAGACGGAGTCTCGCTCTGTCACCCAGGCTGGAGTGCAGTGGCCGGATCTCAGCTCACTGCAAGCTCCACCTCCTGGGTTTACGCCATTCTCCGGCCTCAGCCTCCCGAGTAGCTGGGACTACAGGCGCCCGCCACCTCGCCCGGCTAGTTTTTTGTATTTCTTAATAGAGACGGGGTTTCACCGTGTTAGCCAGGATCGTCTCGATCTCCTGACCTCGTGATCCGCCCGTCTCGGCCTCCCAAAGTGCTGGGATTACAGGCTTGAGCCACCGCGCCCGGCCAATTTTTTGTATTTTTAGTAGAGACGGGGTTTCACGTGTTAGCCAGGATGGTCTCGATCTCCTGACCTCATGATGCACCTGCCTCGAACTCCCAAAGTGCTGGGATGACAGGCATGAGCCATAGCACCCGGCCAAGGTTGTTTCTTTAGTCTTGGTTTTTGTATCTTCATCTGAGTTTAAACATAAAGGTTGTTTCTAATTTTCATTACTGCAAACATTAGTGATAAACAACATTGAGACTAAAACTTTTCCAACAAACTCAATTAATTTCTTTGGGAAAATTTTCAGAATTACAACTGCTGAGCCGGGCATGGTGGTTCACGCTCATAATCCCAGCACTTTGGGAGGCCGAGGCTGGCAGACCATGAGGTCAGGAGATCAAGGCCATCCTGGCCAACACGGTGAAACCCCATCTCTACTAAAATACAAAAAATTAGCCAGGCGTGGTGGCACGTGCCTGTAATCCCAGGGAGGGGAAGGTTGTAGTGAGCCAAGATCGCACCACTACACTCCAGCCTGGGCAACAGAGCAGGAAAAAAAAAAAAAAAAAAAAAAAGTGCTATGGGGGTGGGGTTAAGTAATTTAGCTAAAGTCACTTGGCTGGGATTGAACTTGGCTCTGTGTAGCTCCAAATTCTATTTACCTTTAATTATACCATACAGCCTTACAATCTATTAGTGAAAATACATTGAAACAGTATCTCCATCAATCCTAATGTGAAATAAGGCAAGCAAACACATTTTTAAAACTCATAATACTGGCTGGGCAAAGTGGCTCACTCCTATAATCCCGGCACTTTGGGAGTGTGAGGCAGGGGGATCAGCTGAGGCCAGGAGTTTGAAGCTGCAGTGAGCTATAAGCAGAACTGCACTCCAGCCTGGGCAGTACAGGGAGACCCTGTCTCTACAAAATTTTTTTTTTTTTTTTAAACATTAGCGGTGTGTGGTGGTGCATGCCTGTACTCCCAGCTACTCGGAAAGGCTGAGGTGGGAGGATCCCTTGAACCTAGGAATTTGAGGCTGCAGTGAGCCATGACTGCACCACTGAACTCCAGCCTGGGAGATAGAGTGAGACCCAGTCTCAAAACAACAGCAGGCTGGGCATGGTGGCTCAGGCCTGTAATCTTAGCACTTTGGGAGGCCCAGGAAGGTGGATCATCTGAAGTCAGGAGTTCGAGACCAGCCTGGCCAACACAGTAAAACCCCGTCTCTACAAAAAATACAAAAAATAGCCGGGCATGGTGGCACACACCTGTTAACCCCAGCTACTCGGGAAGCTGAGGCACGAGAATTGCTTGAACACGGGAGGTGGAGGTTGCAGTGAGCTGAGATCATGCCACTGCACTCCAAGCTGGGAAACAGAGCAAGACTCTGTCTCAAAAAAAAAAAAAAAAAAAAAAAAAAAACCCCAAAAGCAACTACTACCACCACCACCCAGCAAGTCACACTGTAGAAACAAATATAAACAAAGCACCATAGGAATTCTAAGTAAAGACTGCAGTTATATCTCCCACTAAAAGGGGGAAAGTTTCTAGAGCACGTGAGTCTTGAAGGATGAGCAGAATTATGTCATGCGAACAAGAGGGTAAAGAGCCTACATCAAGTGGTTGGAATAATAAGTTCAAAAACCATGACCCCTGTAATCCCAGCACTCTGAGAGACTGAGGCAGGCAGATCGCTTGAGCTCAGGAGTTTGAGACCAGCCTGGGCAACATGGTGAACCCCCATCTCCACAAAAAATACAGAAACTAGCTGGGCATGGTGGTGCATGCCTATAGTCTCAGCTACTCAGGAGGCTGAGGTGGGAGGATTGTTTGAGCCTAGGAGGTCGAGGCTGCAATGAGCCATGATTGTGTCACTTACTCCAGCCTGGGTAACTGAGCAAGACCCTGTCTCAAAAAACAAAACAGGCCAGGCGCAGTGGTTCACACCTGTAATCCCAGCACTTTAGGAGGCAGAAAGTGGGCGGGTCACCTGAGATCAGGAGCTCAAGACCAGTCTGGTCAAAACAGCGAAACCCTGTCTCTAGTAAAAGTACAAAAATTAGCCAGGTATGGTGGCAGGCGCCTGTAATCCAAGTCACTTGGGAGGCTGAAGCAGGAGAATCACTTGAATCCAGGAAGTGAAGGCTGCAGTGAGTCAAGATTGTGCCACTGCACTCCAGCCTGGGCAACAAGAGTGAAACTCTGTCTCAAAAAATAAAATAAAAACAAAAAACAGGGCGGGCGCGGTGGCTCACTCTTGTAATCCCAGCACTTTGGGAGGCCAAGGCAGGCGAATCACAAGGTCAGGAATTCAAGACCAGCCTGACCAACACGGTGAAACCTCGTCTCTACTAAAAATACAAAAATTAGCCAGGCATGGTGGCGTGTACCTGTCATCCCAGCTACTCAGGAGGCTGAGGCAGGAGAATCACTTGAACCTGGGAGGCAGAGGATGCAGTGAGCCGAGATCGCTCCACTGCACTCCAGCCCGGGCAATAGACCGAGACTCAGTCTCAAAAACAAACAATCAAGCAAACAAACAAAAAAAACCCATGACCCCCTCAGAGAATGATAAGCACATCAGAGAGGAAAGGGCAGGAATAAGACTGAGAAATGAATTCGACTCAGAGGAGGAGCCTTGAGTTCTAAATGAAGACACCAACCTGGCCATAGCCTTACCTCAGAAGTCTTAAGTGAAATCTCCACACACATAGACCTCCCGACCGCAGGCAGCTGCCCTGCCAGTGCCTTCTTTGCTTCATGTGTAACCTCTGGGATGTCTTTGATTGCTAAGTTGAACTGGAAAACAAAAGGGACTCTTGCATGAAACACTCACAGGAACATTATGAAAACAGAAATTAGTATATGTTGGGTAATGCAAGTATTGCTGTGGCTGATTAAGGAAGACAATTCATTCACTTCTCCCTTCCCCATAAGGGATAATACTGCATCAAAGCCACAAATCTCAAGTTGAAAAAGGTAATTATCATTACAAAAATTGGCCAAGATATAATTTTTGTCTTCCAAGGACTAAGCTTTTCATCTATCATAGCAGAAAGTTAAGAACCAAATAAATTCAGGATTAACATACAATAAGAATATCCTTTTCAAGTAAATGGATTAAATATAATTAGATATTTTAATGTTATTTATAATAATATAAATGTTATTAATTATTGCACTTGAGAACTTTACATTCATTCCTTGTGACAAACACTACAGTATATCTTAGTAAATAACAGAATTTTACCCAATCTGAACCCGTTGGAGATGATGATGAACGAGTGCAAATCTTTTCACCAAGACGAGCCTGGACAATCACTTGGACAGTCTGGAAAAAAAAAAAGAAATCCCAAAATGATGAAAAGTCTTAACAAACTAATCTGGCTCCTGATCAGGGTTAAAATCCTCCCAATACAGGGTTTAAACGATGCCAATTAACCATAAGTATACTTTGGGAAACAGTATAGTTTTAATTTTTGAGAACAGATAGAAAAAACATTACATACAAAAAACAACTTTATAAACATTTCTGAAGGTATAGTGTCAACCAATGAAAGGAATTACAGGTTGAGGCTTGGAAACTGTAATATTCTCATACGGCAGAAGGAAAGCTGAGCATAGTGGTTTGATGTTCATAAAGAAACGAGTCCAACTGTGGTTTTAAATATTCACTGCCACAAACTTACAACCCCATGGTAGATTTAAAACAAAAATTCCACAATTATTCATACCATTTGGCCCATATGGCAAAAGTCTTCCACATAATTTCACAACTAAAATCAACTACATGGATTGTTCTAGCATGGCAATGGTTGAGAGGAGTGACATAGGTGGAAATGATTTTAAGATTTAGGAAAATATGGGATTCAAAATTCAATTTTAATTCCCCATTTACCAGGAAGGGAAGAATATATAAAATTTGAACATTTCAGGATTAGTTGGAACGTAAGGAAAGATGTCCGAAATGCTGCCCATTCCAGCTGACGGTCTTTGTTCCCACCCAAAGGGAACATACTGTGCCAATAACCTGGCATAACAATTTGACATTTCTGCAGTCTTACAAAAAAAAAAAAATTTTTTTTTGAACAAGTAGCTGTAGAAAATTGGAAGCTACATTTTAGCTACACCCCCAATACCGCCCCCATACCTCACAGTTTGGTTGACAACAGACAGAAGTATCCCTTAAAATGGGCAAGCTGCAAGCTGTTATGCTACTTTCCAAAGAGAGTTGTTCGCAAAAGGCAGAAGCACGGAAGTTATTTCTAACACTTCTGGGCTCATGAGAATGGACATATTACCTTGAGGGCAAAAAATTTAATAAACTTGTCCAGATCCTTTCTGTCCTGGGAATTGAGATCAGTTTCCATTGCCTATAGGAATCTAAAAAAAAAAAAAAAAGTGAAAAAAACATGACTAATATCTTTAAAAAGGCATTGATACATCAAAGCATACAGAGATGGTATTGTCTACTAGCCTAGGAATAATCATGTGGGAGTGGGAGGAAAAAAAATTTCCTTTAACTAAAGATACCAATGTGAAAAACACTAAGATACTATCTCTTGAGGAAAATAGATTTCACAAAGAGTTACATCTAGGAACCTAAAAAATGAATGAGAACATTTTACCTGATTCTGAAACTTTGAGCTTTAAATATAATTATCCATTCAAAATTATTTCATCATCCAGCAGATTTAGGACTACATTTTAATGAGACATAAACTTTGCTGAACACACATGAGTTAATTTATCTTCCTTCAAAGGCCACTAAATCAATTTAACTTTGGGGAGTTATGGGCTTTTGAGAATCTATTGACAAAAGCTCTTTCTCCAGAAAAATATATACATACAGGAATGTTTGCATATAATTTCATGGGAATTCATGGATTTCATGAAACACACCATAAATGCCCTCCCTGGCTGGCCGCTATGGGTCATGCCTGTAATCCCAACACATTGGGAGGCCAAGGCAGGAGAACTGCTTGAGCCATGGAATTTGGACCAGCTTGGGCAAGACCAACATGGTGAGACCCCATCTCATATTTAAACAAAACAAAAAGCCCTCCCAGGTTGAAATGATTTGAGATGATTTGATAGAAAGGATGCATTTAGAGAGAGACAAGCATGAACAAAGAGGCATAAACAACAGAGAGCAAATTAGGTTTAGAAATAATAAGTATTCCAGTTTTCCAAAGGATTGAGTATAGATGGAAAATGTTAATGGACGTCCTGGGCCAGCAGATAAAATGGATTCCCGCAGCTGAGGGGTGCCATGTTTAAAACAGAACAAGACGGCCACAGCTGGCGGACCAAGTAGTTATGTACGCTTTGTTCTCAAAAACATGTATAAAAGTAGTACAGGACCTCCCTTTTTACAATCAAGCCGAACGTGTTGGAGCTGTTGATCCCAAGCTAAATTGGGCAAGAAACCCCAACCTCCAACCCCTGAACTCCCTCAATCAGCCGTTTGAAACAAATGTCTGAGAGACTTCTGGTTTTGGGCTTGGAAACTAACCCTTTCTGGCTCAGGGCTCAGCTGTATCAACCAATCAGAACTCGGCTATGCTGACCAACCAGAACTAAGCAAGTTTCAATCCTTCCTTTGCATAAACGGACCTGACTCTGAACCTAGGCACTATAAAACCTGCACCCTCCCTTTGTTCTGCCAGTCTGCAAACTGTTCACTGGGATAAAGTCTCTTTCCCCCAAATTCCTTTGCAGAGAACTTTTGTTCACAGGAAGTAATACAGTGTTGGGGCCAGACCATGAGCATCTTGAATATAATCAGCATCTAGAAGCCAGATCTGCACCTAGTGTAGGAGACAGGGGAGCTCACCCAAGGCTTTTGACAAGAGGAAGTGACACAATCAGAGTGGTAACAACATCCTGAATGTTGCTTTAGAAAGACAGCTTTGGCCGGGCGCGGTGGCTCACGCCTGTAATCCCAGCACTTTGGGAGGCCGAGGCGGGTGGATCACGAGGTCAGGAGATCGAGACCATCCTGACTAACACGGTGAAACCCCGACTCTACTAAAAATACAAAAAATTAACAGGGCGTGGTGGCGGGCACCTGTAGTCCCAGCTACTCAGGAGGCTGAGGCAGGAGAATGGCGTGAACCCGGGAGGCGGAACTTGCAGTGAGCCAAGATCGCGCCACTGCACTCCAGCCTGGGCAACAGAGCCAGACTCTGTCTCAAAAAAAAAAAAAAAAAAAAAAAAAATTAGAAAGACAGCTTTACGGGCATAATGCAGAACACTTTTGAGTATGAAAAGCGGGGAAATCAGTTAAGTCCTTGGCAATTTTAATTAAGGATTGTGATCAAGGCCAAAACTCTAGCACAGGCATGATTGGGCGATATTTTGGAGAAGCTGAAGGCCAGGCGTGGTGGCTCACGCCTGTAATCCCAGCACTTTGGGAGGCCAAGGTGGGTGGATCACTTGAGGTTGGGAGTTTGAGATCAGCCTGGCAAAAATTAGCTGGGCGTGGTGGCACACGCCTGTAATACCAGCTACTCGGGAGGCTAAGGCAAGAGAATTGCTTGGATCCAGGAGGCAGAGGTTGCAGTGGGCCCAGACTGCGCCACTGCATTCCAGCCTGGGTGGCAGAGTGACACTTCATCTCAAAAAAAAAAAAAAAAAAAAAAAAAACCCCAAAAAATAAAAAACCAAGGAAGAGTTGATAAGATTTAATGACCAACTTAAGAAACAGGATAAAGGAGTGGCAGTTTTAAACGTGGATAACTGAGAGGCTAGAGTTTCATTTAACAAAAACAGGGAAGCCAGATTGGGAAAAGATTTTAAGGAAAAGAATAAACAAAAGGAGAACTGAAAGAGGAAATAATGGGTACACGTTAAATTTTTTTTTGGCTGGGGACGGTGGCGTACACCTGTAATCCCAACAGTTTGGGAGGTTGAGGCAGGTGGATCACTTTAGACCAGGAGTTGGAGACCAGCCTGGACAACATGGCACAACCTGTCTCTACTTAAAATACAAAAAAATTTAGCCAGGCATAGTGGCGCATGCCTGTAGTCCCATCTACTCAGGAGGGTGATGTGGGAGAAAGGCCTGAGCCCTGGAGGTCAAGGCTGCAGTGAGCCATGGCTGCTCCACTGCACTCCAGCCTGGGCAACAGGAGTAAAACTCTGTCTCAAAAAAAAAAAAAAGAAAAAAAATTCAGGTATAACTTAGATGCACTGAAATGCACAAATCTTGGGTGTACAGGTCAATAAATATTTTTATATGTATACACCCATATAACCACAATCCAGATACAGTTATAGAACATACCGAATATTCTAGAAGGCTCCATTACACCCCTCTCAGTCTATAAATCCACCAAAAGGAAATAATTACTGATAACTGTCACCACAGATTAGTTTGGGCTGTTTTGAATTTCTTACAAATACAATCAATAATATTAACTCTCTTGTGTGTGGCTTTTATTCAACATTATGTCTGTAATACAATTCATCTACACTGTTGGATATAGCAGCAGCTTATTCTTTTTTATTGCTTCATAGTACCCTATCTCATGAATATAACATAATATTAAAAATAAATTCTAGGCCGGGCACAGTGGCTCACGCCTGTAATCCCAGCACTTTTGGAGGCTGAGGCGGGTGGATCACGCGGTCAGGAGTTCAAGACCAGCCTGGCCAAGACAGTGAAACCCCTTCTCTACTAAAAACACAAAAATTGGCTGGGTGTGGTGGTGGGCACCTGTAATCCCAGCTACTCAGGAGGCTGAGGCAGAGAACTGCTTGAACCCAGGAGACAGAAGTTGCAGTGAGCCAAGATCGCACCACTGTACTCCAGCCTGGGCAATGGAGCAAGACTCCGTCTTAAATAAATAAACAAATAAATAAAATTCTACTGATCATAAACATTTGGGTTGTTTCCTGTTTTTAGCTATCATATTCTTGTATACGTCTTTTGGTGGATGTAAACATTCACTGCTATCAGAGGCAAAGCCAGGAATGTTAATGGTGGGTCACTGAGTATACGGTACATATGTTTAGTTTAAATAGACACTGCCAGAAAGGTTTAAAGTATCTGTACCAGTTCACAGTCCCAGCAGCAGTGTTTGAGTGCTCCAGCTGCTATAAATCTATATACCACTTGGTAATACTTATTCTTTAATTTCAGCCATTCTGGTAAAGATAGTAGTATCTGGTAGTATCTCATCTAATCTGCATTTCCCTGATAACTGAAATTTCCCCTATTAGCACCTTTACATATGCTTATTAGCAATTTGGATATCCTATTTTATTATTGTATTTTTTAATTTTGTGAGACAAAATATTGCTCTGTTGCCTAGGCTGGAGTGCAGTGGCATGATCATAGCTCACTGCAGCTTCACGCATCCAGGCTCAGGCGATCCTCCTGCCTCGGCCTCCAAGTAGCTGCAACCACAGGCTACAGCTAAGACACCCTCTTTTGTGAAGTGCTAGTTTAAGCCTTTTGCCCATTTTTACCATTGGGTTTTCTTTTTCTTACTGGAGTTTTAAACATATATTCTGGATACAAGTACTTCGTTGGATACACATACTGCAAATATCTTCTCCCAGAGGTGGCTTGCCATTCTGATGGAACCTATTTTTAATTTATTTTTATTTATTTATTTATTTTTGAGACGGAGTCTTGCTCTGTCGCCCAGGCTGGAGTGCAGTGGCGCGATCCCCGCTCGCTGCAAGCTCCGCCCCACTGGGTTCACACCATTCTCCGGCCTCAGCCTCAGGCGCCCGCCACCATGCCCGGCTATTTTTTTTTGTATTTTTAGTAGAGATGGGGTTTCACCGTGTTTGCCAGGATGGTCTCGATCTCCTGACCATCTGGGATTACAGGCGTGAGTCACTGCGCCTGACCTATTTTTCATTTTTTAAAAAGAGACTGAATATACTAACAGACAACGACTATGAAGCCATTCTTAGAAGATTAACAAGAATTCTGGACAGAAATATAATTAACCATTAATCAGGCTGCACTTTGACCTACTTCCTTGTAACCATTTGCATCCCTACTATTCTTTTTTTTTTTTTTTTTTTTTTTGAGACGGAGTCTCGCCCTGTCACCCAGGCTGGAGTGCAGTGGCCGGATCTCAGCTCACTGCAAGCTCCGCCTCCCGGGTTCACGCCATTCTCCTGCCTCCGCCTCCCGAGTAGCTGGGACTACAGGCGTCCGCCACCTTGGCCGGCTAGTTTTTTGTATTTTTTTTTTAGTAGAGACGGGGTTTCACCGTGTTAACCAGGATGGTCTCGATCTCCTGACCTCGTGATCCGCCCGTCTCGGCCTCCCAAAGTGCTGGGATTACAGGCTTGAGCCACCGCGCCCGGCCACATCCCTACTATTCTATAGCTAGGCTCCCTGATGTTAGAATCATAAGACTTTTGTTTAAGAATTGCTTAAGTACACAGGCACAGTGGCTTATGCCTGTAATCCCAGTACTTTGGGGGGCCAAGGTGGGAGAATCACTTTAGTCCACGAGTTCGAGACCAGCCTGAGCAACATGGTGAATCACCATCTCTAGAAAAAATATATATATAAAAATTAGCAGGGCATGGTAGTCCCAGTTACTCAGGAGGCTGAGATAGGAGGATCGCTTGACCCTGGGAGGCAGAGATTGCAGTGAGCCGAGATTGTGCTACTACACTCCAACCTGGTCGACAGAGCAAGACCCTGTTAAAAAAAAAAAAAAAAAAAATTGCCTAAGCAGATCCTGAATAGCTGACACCAAACAGTTTAAAGACCCCCACAGAGGCCGGGCGCTGTGGCTCAAGCCTGTAATCCCAGCACTTTGGGAGGCCGAGACGGGTGGATCACGAGGTCAGGAGATCGAGACCATCCTGGCTAACACGGTGAAACCCCATCTCTACTAAAAAATACAAAAAATGAGCCGGGCGAGGTGGCGGGTGTCTGTAGTCCCAGCTACTCAGGAGGCTGAGGCAGGAGGATGGCGTAAACCCGGGAGGTGGAGCTTGCAGTGAGCTGAGATCCGGCCACTGCACTCCAGCCTGGGCGACAGAGCGAGACTCCATCTCAAAAAAAAAGACCCCCACAGAGAAACCAAACCAGCGTAAGAATATAGCTTCTTCATCTCTCTATGCCATGACTTTACCCTGCATACTCTGACCAATCAATGATCTCCACACTTCAGCCCACTCCCAAACTCTTAAATTCAAACTCTACCCCCAAACTCCCCGGGGAGGCAGATTTGAGGGTTCCCCGTTTCCTCTTTGGGCAGCCCTACAATTAAACCTCTTTCTCTGTTGCAATCCAGTGTCTCGGCATACTCACTGCACAAAATGAACAATGGACCTATAACAGTTACAGCTGGACAATATATATATAAAGACAGAATTCTGACCCACAACCTGAAGCAACCAGCACAAGAAGCCAACCTACTATCTACACTGAGTCAATGAAGTCAGACTATCTCTAGCAACGAGTCCAGGAAGCCAACAATAACCACTATAACAATAGGCTTAATTCACAACAGCCAAGATATGGAATCACCCTAAATGTCTAACAACGAAGATAAGGACAATGTGGAAGCTGGGCGTGGTGGCTCACGCCTATAATCCCAGCACTTTGGGAGGCCAAGGCAGGCGGATCATGAGGTCAGGAGTTAGAGATCAGCCTGGCCAACATAGTAAAATCCCTTCTCTACTAAAATTACAAAAAATTAGCCAGACATGGTGGCGGGCGCCTGTAGTCCCAGCTACTCGGGAGGCTGAGGCAGGAGAATCACTTGAACCCAGGAGGCAGCGGTTACAGTGAGCCGAGATCGCACCACTGCACTCCAGCCAGAGCAAGAGAGTGAGACGACTCCTCAAAAAAAAAAAAAAAAAATTAGCCGACTGTGGTGGCACACACCTGTAGACAAGGCTACTTGGAAGGCTGAGGCAGGAGAATGGCTTGAACTCGGGAAGCGGAGGTTGCAGTGAGCCAATACCACAACACTGCACTCTAGCCTGGGTGACAGAGTGAGACTCTGTCTCAAAAAAAAAAAAAAAAAAAAAAGTGGAATATATATATCATGGAAATTACCAACAGAAAAAGAGTAAAATCCTGTCATTTGCAGCAACATGAATGAACCTGGAGAGCATTATGTTAATAACGTGAAATAAGCTAAGCATGGAAAGACAAATGCTGCATGATCTCACTCATGTGGAATCTAAGATGTTGTTACTAAAGTAGTAGAGAGTAGAATAGGAGTTACCAGAGGATAGGGAAGTAGGGCGTAGAATGACGGCGAGAAATTTGTCAACAGGTACAAGGCCACAGTTAGAGAGGAAGATTAAGTTCCGATGTTCTATATCATAGCTGAATGACTAGAGTTAACAATAATGTATATTTCAAAATACCAAAAGAGAGGTTTTTTTGTTTTGTTTTGTTTTTTGAGACAGAGTCTCGCTCTGTCACCCAGGCTGGAGTGCAATGGTGCGATATTGGCTTACTGCAACCTCCGACTCCTGGGTTCAAGCGATTCTGGTGCCTCAGCCTCCCTGAGTAGCTGGGATTACAGGCTTGCGCCATCTTGCCCAGTTGATTTTTGTATTTTTAGTAGAGACAGGGTTATGCCACATTGGCCAGGCTGATTTTGAACTCCTGGACTCAAGCAATTCACCTGCCTCAGCCTCCCAAAGTGCTGGGATTACAGACATGAGCCACCTCGCCCATCCAAAAAGAGAGGTTTTTAAATGTTCTCATCACAAAGAAACAATAAATGTTTAAGGTGATGAATATGCTAATTATCCTGAATAGGTCACGATACAATTTAGACATGCATCAAAACATGAACCCCATAAATATGTATAATTATTATGTATCAATCATAAATTAAAAATGAAAACAAAAAACCACTAGCCCAAAAGAGCTAGGACTTAATAATACCCTACCATTTTGGTCCCCATGGCCTCCAACTTAGGACCAACTGAAGAAAGCCAAATACGCACCTCCTAACCAATCACACAGGATGCTCTGCTTCTAGTCAGGCTACCTCCGGCTGCCCTATGCCAGGAGCCTCCAATTAGGGCAAACCTGAAACCTTCTCCTTTCCCCTCCAACTATAAAGCTTTCCCATTCCTCTGTCCGCTTCTGAGTCTCTGCCAAATGCAAATGGTAACAGCTGACTCTTTTGCTCTGAACAGCCTTTGCTTGTTCTCATCTGGGTGCTCTTTATTTCCATATTAAAAATAGCTTTGATGCACTTTGGGAAGCTGAGGCAGGCAGATCACTTGAGATCAGGAATTTGAGACCATCCTGGCCAACATGGCGAAACCCTGTCTCTACCAAAAAATACAAAAATTAGCCAGGCGTGGTCGTGCATGCCTCTAATCCCAGCTGCTTGGGAGGCTTAGGCAAGAGAATCACTTGAACCTGGGAAAAACATTATTTTTTTGAACATAAAAAAGTGCTAACCATCAAACGAAAGATTAATCATTAAAATTAAAAGAAAATAAATTTTTGCTGATCTGCAAATCATGAAGATATTCTCCTATATTTTCTCATAGAAACGTTTTGTTTTATTGCACCACTGCATCCCATCCTGGGCAGCAGAGTGAGACTCCATCTCAAAATAGATAAATAAAAATAGCTGAGTTGTAGCTCTCAACAAACAATATGTTGAAAGTATACAATTTAATACGATTTAACATACTTATGTACGGTAAAACCATCACCAAAAACAAAATAGTGAACCCCAATAGTTCCCAAAAGTTTCCTCATGCCTCCTTTTAGCCACTCTTTAATACTCCTTATCCTTATTCAACCACTGATCCTTAATCTGCAGTTGGTAGAATTCTTTATCAATGGCTGGACGCGGTGGCTCACGCCTGTAATCCCAGAACTTTGGGAGGCTGAGGCAGGCTGATCACAAGGTCAAGAGATCAAGACCAGGCTAGCCAACACGGTGAAACGCTGTCTCTACTAAAAATACAAAAATTAGCTGGGTGTGTTGGTGCATGCTTATTGTCCCAGCTACTCAGGAGGCTGAGTCAGGAGGATTGCCTGAACCTGGGAGGCGGAGGTTGCAATGAGCTGAGATCATGCCACTGTACTCCAGCCTGGGCGACAGACTCCATCTCAAAAAAAAAAAGAAAAAAAAAAAAAAAAAGAAAACTAAACTAAATTAAAAGAAAAAAAGAATCCAATCCCAGCACTTTGGGAGGCCGAGGCGGGTGGATCACAAGATCAGATCGAGACCATACTGGCCAACATGGTGAAACCCCGTCTCCACTAAAAATAAAAAAAAAAATTAGCTGGGTGTGGTGGCACATGCCTGTAATCCCAGCTACTCAGGAGGCTGAGGCAGAAGAATCTCTTGAACCTGGGGGGTGGAGACTGCAGTGAGCCGAGATTGCGCCACCGCACTCCAGCCTAGCGATAGAGCGAGACTCTGTCTCAAAATAAAATAAAATAAAATTAAATTAAATTAAATTAAAAAATAAATAAATTCCAGGCAAAGTCAGCTGAGAAAATAGGTTAAGTGATTTCAAAAAGGTGATCAGAGGTCTGCTGACACTTTCAGCAAAGAGTCTAGTCACTGAAAGTGGCAAATGGTGATCCTGTACCAAAGTCCAGGATTCCAATATTCAGGCTTAGGAAACTAAAAAATTTCTTTCATTTATTTGTGGTCTTAATGAAGTAAAAGAAACTAATTTTATTAATTCAATCAAGGTTTTGGGGACAACACAAATTACAAGAGACTGTTTATATAGCACATATATATATTTTTTTGAAACAGGGTCTCACACTGTTGCCGGGGCTAGAGCATAGTGGCACAATCATAGCTCACTGTAACCTGGAACTCCTGGTCTCAAGCAATCCTCCTATCTAAGCCTCTCAAGTAGCTGGGACTATAAACTCCCACCACCACGCGCAGCTAATTAAAAAAAATTTTTGGCCGGGCATGGTGGCTCACACCTGTAATCACAACACTTTGGGAGACAGAGGTGGGCGGATCACCTAAGGTCAGTAATTCAAGACCAGCCTGACCAACATGACGAAACCCCGTCTCTACTAAAAATACAAAATTAGCCGGGTGTGGGCACAGTGGCAGGTGACTGTAATCCCAGCTACTCAGGAGGCTGAGGCACGAGAATCACTTGAATACAGGAGGTGGAGGTTGCAGTGAGCCAAGATTGCACCACTGCACTCCAGCCTAGGCAACAAGAGCAAAACTCCGTCTCTAAAAAAATAAATAAAATAAAATTTTGGGGGGCTGGGTGCAGTGGCTCAGGCCTGTAATCCCAGCACTTTGGGAGGCTGAGGTTGGTGGATCATGAGGTCAGGAGTTCTAGACCAGCCTGACCAACATGGTGAAGCCTCATCTCCACTAAAAAATACAAAAATTAGCCAGGCATGGTGGCAGGCGCCTTTAATCCCAGCTACTCGGGAAGCTGAGGCAGAATAGCTTGAACCCAAGAGGTGGAGGTTGCAGCGAGCCAAGATCCCACCCTTGCACTCCAGCCTGGGCGACAGAGCAAGACCCTGTCACCAAAAAAAAAAAAAAATTTTTTTTTTTTTTTTGGTGACAGGGTCTTGCTCTGTCGCCCAGGCTGGTCTCAAACTGCTCGCCTCAAGTGATCCTCTCACCCCCACCTCCCAAAGCACTGGGATTACAGTTGTGAGCCACTGTGCTAGGCCCATGATTCCAATTTTTGAGAAAATAGAGAGAAAGAGATGTGTCAAGTATAAGGATGTTATCTTTCCTAAAAACATACTGTTTTGGGAAGTAAAATAGTACCAGATGGTTACCTGGTATCACCCCACACTATAAACTTCACATATCATTCTCTACCAAAGGGGCAAATGGTTTGGTGGTTCTACTGCCAAAAGTCTATAGAGGCACCTGACAACGTATGTATTTGACTTTCTTCTCTTCAGACTTTGCAGACTACTTACTGCCACAATTCTTGTTATGGCCAAAATGACTGTCTACATTAAGGGCGGAGACTCCTTGATAGTATAGGTTTTAAGGCCACACATCAGCTGCTAGGAGACTAAGCCAAAGAAAAAGAGCTTTTAGGTTACCACTTACTTCAAATCAAGGCCACTTTACCTTTGAGCATTCTAGTCTCTCATTTACTGTGCAACTTTTCTGCAAGTTCTTCAAATTTCTTGCCTCTTTCCTGCTAATATGCTGAATATGTAAGTTCCCGTGAGCTGCATACTATCTTGTTATTAAAATTTTCTGTCCTAGGGATATAACCCAATTACTATGTATAATTTCAGGTTTTCACAAAAAATTTATGTAGTTCCCATTCATGAATAATTGATTAAATGTATCATGTCACTGTTTCTAAAATGCCTTCATCAGTTAAAAAAAAATTATACTCTATAATGTTCCCACAAATATTGCTATCCCTTTAAACTTCATCTACACTTATTGTCCCATGACTTGATACAGGTTTTCTTGTCTTAGAAGTAATCTCATTTAATTAAGACCTTTCTTCATGACAAGACAGTTGAGTAATAACAAAAACTATTTATTGGACTTTAAATAGCAATTTCAATTTTGCAACATCTCTGCACATCACTTTTGCAAATGGAAATTGCTAACAAATAACACTTTGAGGTTCCCAAAGTGTAAGAGAACATGTATAGACTTGTATCAGATTAAATGCTTTTTTGTTTTTGTTTTGAGACAAGGTCTTGTTCTGTCATCCAGGCTGGAGTGCAGTGGTGCCATCAAAACTCACTGCAAGCCTGGACCTCCTGGGCCCAAGTGATCCTCCCATCTCAGCCTCTCGAGTAGCTGAGACCACAGGTATGTGTCACTACACCCAGCTAATTTTTTAATTTTTTGCAGAAACCTGGGGGGTGGGTCGGGTGTCTCCGTTTGTTCCCCATGCTGGTCTCGAACTCCTGGTCTCAAATGATCCTCTCACCTCAGCCTCCCAAAGTGCTGGGATTAGAGTTGTGAGCCATGGCACCCAGACCAGACTAAATGTTTTTGAACAATTACCAAAAAAACAAATTATCCCATTGTTAGATAATGCCTATAGATAATCACTGACTTCCAAATGCTGGACAGAAGATTCTATCACACTACTTAAGTGCAAAAGGTAATAATAAACGAATGGAAAACATTTAACTGGATAAACAGGTTCTCTACATCTTTTACTTACTTTTGTACTGAAATTCTAATTTTGAATAAAGAAATAGGCCAGCCTGGTGGTTCAAGCCTAAAATCCCAGCACTTTGGAAGCCCGAGGTGGACAGATTGCTTGAGCCAGGAGTTTGAAACTACAGTGAGCTATGATTGCACCACTGCACTCCAAATTAGGTAACAGAGTGAGACCCTGTCATTCATTAATTTATACTTA
This sequence comes from Macaca nemestrina, assembly GCF_043159975.1. Lineage (NCBI taxonomy): Eukaryota > Metazoa > Chordata > Mammalia > Primates > Cercopithecidae > Macaca > Macaca nemestrina. The sequence goes on from NC_092136.1 coordinate 19,029,274, forward strand.
CATACATACGTACAGGGTTCTACTTAAACAGGCAGATAAAAAAGACATATTTAAACTATCTTCCTAATCCTCAATTAAAAGCACAGACATAAAAAAGCTATAAAGCCCAAAGACAGTAGAAGAAATAACAATTCAAAGATGTCAACGAACTATTGGAAAATAAAAAGTGAACAGGCTGGGCATGGTGGCTTACACACGTAATCCCAACAATTTGGAAGGCCAAGGTGGGATGACCTCTTGAGCCTAGGAGTTTGAGATCAGCCTGGACAACACGGAGAGACTCTGTCTCTACAAAAAAAAAAAAAAAAAAAAAAAAAAAATTAGCCAAGTGTGGTGGCATGCACCTGTGGTCCCAGCTACTTGGGAGGCCAAGGCAGGAGAATCACTTGAGCCCAGGAGTTCAAGACCAGCCAGGGAACATAGTGACACCTTGTTTCTGCAAAAAAAGTAAGTAGCCGGGCATGGTGGCGTGCACCTGTAGTGCCAGCTACTGGGGAGGCTGAGGTAGGCAGACTGCTTAAGCTGGAAGGTCAAGGGCTGCAGTGAGCTGTGATTGCACCACTCCACTGCACTCTAGTCTGGGTGACAGAGTGAGACCCTGTCTCAAAAAAAAAAAAAAAAAAAAGGCCTCTAATTTCTTGCCAGGGCCAAGCATAAGTCTACCTATCAGCTTTCTGGGTGCAGCAAGCAGAATGAGAAATCAGGTAAATTGATTTTACCATATTTGTCTCCATTTGGCCTTTGTAACTGGTCCACTCACTCACCACGAAACACACAAGCGGTGTTTGTTATTCTGAATCTGGAGCCTTCCCTGAACCTCAGCTACCGAGAACCTCCAGTCTGGAACCATTACAGGGTTCTTGGTTCATATCAGTTCACTTCCTGTTCCAACTTCATTTCACTCTTAGGCTGCTGCTGCTTCTGCATTGTTAAAACAGTTAAAATTCCTCCTCTAGGTTTCCTTCTCCCAAAAACAGAGAGAAACTCTCCTTCTCTACTTTTCCCGTTCTATTCTTGCATGTTTATATCCATTTTATTCCTTTACTATAATTTTATATGGTTTAAAAAGAAGTGGGGCCTGGTGGCACATACCTGTAGTCCCAGCTACTCAGGAGGTTGAGGCAGGAGAATCACTTGAGTCCAAGATGCTGTAGAGAAATATGATCATGCCTGTGAATATCACTGCACAACAGCCTGGGCAACAGAGCAAGACCACATCTCTTTAAACAGAAATTTGTGCCATATCCAATTCTGCCTGTTACTTAGTATCTTTGGGATGACAGAGCCTTAGGAGACCAAAAATAAAATAAATAAACAAAACAGAACAGATATATGTAGTCACCCTGTCATGTTTAACCAGAAATTTGTAATCAGTCGAAAGTTCCTGATATTATGGAGCTTGTATTCTAACAAGGGGGAAACTGACAATAAAAATAATTAAAATATGTTTGAAAGTAGTAAGTGCTTATTAAGATTAAGCAAGGTTGGCCAGGCGCAGTGGTTCATGTCTGTATTCCCAGCACTTTGGGAGGCCAAGGCGGGTGGATCACCTGAGGTCAGGAGTTCGAGACCAGCGTGACCAACATGGAGAAACTCTGTTTCTACTAAAAATACAAAAATTAGCCGGGTGTGATGGCGGGCTCCTGGAATCCCAGCTACCTGGGAAGCTGAGGCAGGAGAATGGCTTCAACCCGGGAAGCAGAGGTTGCAGTGAGCAGAGATTGTGCCACTGTACTCCAGCCTGGCAACAAGACCGAGACTCTATCTCGAAAAAAAAGAAAACAAAAAACCTCTTTATGAACACAAATAGATGAATCTCACATAATACAAAGTGAAAGCAGACACAAAGATACACACTATGAGTGTGACTGCATCTATACCATGCTCTAGAAAAGGTAAATGTAGTCTCTTGTGATAGAAAACAGATCAGTATCAGACAGGTGCAGTGGTTCACACCTGTAATCCCAGCACTCTGGAAGGCTGAGGTGGGTGGGGCACCTGAAGTCAGGAATTCGAGACCAGCCTAGCCCACATGGTGAAACCCCCTCTCTACTAAAACTACAAAACTTAGCCAGGCATGGTGGCACACATCTGTAGTCCCAGCTGCTTGGAAGGCTGAGGTGGGAGGCTCTCTTGAGCCCAGGAGGAGGAGGTTGTAGTGAGCCAAGATCACGTCACTGCACAGACACTATAGCCTGGGTAACAAAGCGAGACTCCGCCTCCAAAAAAAAAAAAGAAAAGAAAACATCAGTATTACTTGGGGCTGGGAGTGGAGGCAGAAATGGTAGGGAGAAAAGTTCTACTGATAGGAATTTCCATGTTTTGATTGTGGTGGTGATTATAAGACTTCCACATTTGCCAAAACTTGTCAAACTGTAAATTTATAATGGATATAATTTATTGTATGTCAGTTACACCTCAATCAAGTAGATTTTTAAAAAGGACTGCTCAGGTTGCTGTGTAGAGAACAGACTGTTAGATGTATATGGAACTAATCTAATATTAACAATGAACAGTTAACCAATTAATATTTCCTTGATTCTAAAAATGAATCCTAAATTCAGTTTTTCTGAGTAACAGTTCCTGGCAAATTAACAACATTGCTTTCACATTTGTATAATGCCTCCTTCTACTTACACGAAGTCTATAAGCAGTAACCTCAAAACTATTACAGAAATAATAGAATGTTTTGCCTGCAATTAAAAAAAAAAAACAAGGCCGGGCGCAGTGGCTCACGCCTGTAATCCCAGCACTTTGGGAGGCCGAGGCGGGCGGATCACGAGGTCAGGAGATCGAGACCATCCTGGCGAACATGGTGAAACCCTGTCTCTACTAAAACTACAAAAAAAAAAAAAAAAAAAAAATTAGCCGGGCATGGTGGTGGGCGCCTGTAGTCCCAGCTACTCGGGAGGCTGAGGCAGGAGAATGGCGTGAACCCGGGAGGCAGAGCTTGCAGTGAGCCGAGATCGTGGCACTGCACTCCAGCATGGGCAACAGAGCCAGACTCTGTCTCAAAAAACAAACAAACAAACAAACAAACAACTTCCTGACAAATACTTAACACTTTGGGAATTTAAAATGCAGGGTTTTGTTTTTGGGTTTTTTTTTGAGACAGAGTCTCACTCTGTCGCCAAGGCTGGTATGGAGTGGCGCGATCTCACTGCAATCTCCACCTGCCAGGTTCAGGTGATTCTCCTGCCTCAGCCTCCTGAGTAGCTGAGACCAGAGGCACACGCCACCATGCCAGCTTATTTTTGTATTTTTAATGGAGATGGGGTTTCACCATGTTGGCCAAGCTGATCTAGAACTCCTGACCTCAGGTGATCTGCCCACCTTGGTCTCCCAAATGCTGGGATTACAGGCATGAGCTACTAGGCCTGGCCAAAATGCTTTCTTTTTCCTGCCTTTTTTTGCTTTTGTTTTTGTTTTTGAGATAAGGTCTCAATCCTTTGTTCAGGCTGGAGTGCAGTGGCTCGATCACTACTCACTGCAGCCTCAACCTGCCGGACTCAGGTGATTCTCCCACTTCAGCCTCTGGAGTAGCTGGGACGACTAGCATGCCACCACACCCAGCTAATTTTTTGTATTTTTTTGTAGACATGGGGCTTTGCTTTGTTGCCCAGGCTGGTTGTGAACTCCTGGGCTCAAGCAATCCTCCCATCTCAGTCTCCCAAACTGCTGGGGATTGCAGGCATGAGCCACTGCACTTGGCCTTAAAAATGTTTTTAAAGGCTGGCGTGGTGGCTCACGCCTGTAATCCCAGCACTTTGGGAGGCTGAGGCGGGCGGATCACGAGGTCTGAAGATCGAGACCATCCTGGCTAACATGGTGAAACCCCGACTCTACTAAAAATACAAAAAATTAGCCGGACGTAGTGGTGGGCGCCTGTAGTCCCAGCTACTCAGGAGGCTGAGGCAGGAGAATGGCGTGAACCTGAGAGGCAGAGCTTGCAGTGAGCCGAGATTGCGCCACTGCACTCCAGCCTGGGCGACAGAGCCAGACTCCGTCTCAAAAAAAAAAAAAAAATGCTTTTAAATTCAGGCTGGAAATGGTGGCTCACACCTGCAATGCCAGTGCTTTGGGAGACTGAGGCAGGCAGATCACCTGAGGTCAGGAGTTCGAGACTGGCCTGATGAACATGGAGAAAACCCATCTCTACTAAAAATCAAAAAAAAAAAAAAAAAAAAAAATTAGCCGTGCATGGTGGCACATGCCTGTAATCTCAGCTACTTGGGAGGCTGAGGCAGGAGAATTGATTGAAGTCAGGAGGCAGAGGTCATGATGAGCCGAGATCGCGCCATTGCACTCCAGCCTGGGCAACAAGAGCAAAACTCCTTCTCAAAAAAAAAAAAAAGCTTCTAAACTCATGTTTATCATGCCAGAACATGTAGGTTTTGAAAGCATGAAAATTAAGTTTATAATTTTACATTTCTATTTATTTATTTTTTGAGACAGAGTCTTGCTCTGTCACCCTGGATGGAGTGCAGCGGTGCGATCTCAGCTCACTGCAACCTCTGCCTGCCAAGTTCGTGATTCTCTGGCCTCAGCCTCCCAAGTAGCTGGGATTATGGGCACCCGCCATCATGCCTGGCTAATTTTTGTAGAGACGGAATTTCATCATGTGAGCCGAGATCGTGCCACTGCACTCTAGCCTGGGTGACAGAGCCAGACTCCGTCTCAAAAAAAAAAAAAAAAAAAATTCATCTCAGGTGATCTTCCCACTGCGGCCTCCCACAGTGCTGTGATTACAGGCGTGAGCCATCACGCCTGGCCCGGGTTAATTTTCTTATTTTTAGTAGAGATGAGGTTTTGCCATGTTGGCTAGGCTGGTCTCGAACTCCTGGCCTCAAGTGATCCATCCGCCTCGGATTCCGACAGTGCTGGGATTACAGGATTACCGCACCCAGTCTTATTTCTTAAGCTAACAGTGGAAGAGCAGATACAATCCTTTCCTGACACAGTCCTTTTTTTCTTTTTTTTTCTTTTTTTTTTTTTTTTTGAGACAGAGTCTCGCTCTGCCGCCCAGGCTAGAGTGCAGTGGCATAATCTTGGCTCACTGCAATCTCCGCCTCCCGGGTTCACGCCATTCTCCTGCCTCAGCCTCCCGAGTAGCTGGGACTACAGGCGCCCGCCACCTCGCCCGGCTAGTTTTTTTGTATTTTTTAGTAGAGACGGAGTTTCACCGTGTCAGCCAGGATGGTCTCGATCTCCTGACCTCGTGATCCGCCCGTCTCGGCCTCCCAAAGTGCTGGGATTACAGGCTTGAGCCACCGCGCCCGGCCAGCACAGTCCTTTTTTTCTATAGCAAACGTTCACATCTTCCTCCTAACACTTTGGCTTCAAAGGTAACTGTGCAATAAATGAAGATGGGAAAACACTTCTTTATAGTATAATGCAATAAATAAATGTAAGAAGAATAGTAGACTTAGAAAATGACAATTTTGTAACCATTATAGGAATAACTGGGTTAAGCAAGTCACCAAGGAACGCTGAAATTTCTGGGTGAAACTTTATTTATAAATGAGATATTTACACAATCTATGGGAACACAGGTCACTACTTATCAATTACAAAGAGAAACCTGGTGGATACAATCTTAACAAAGTCGTCAAAGATAATATACTGATACTGGGGCTCAGAAATCAATACCCAGGCAGGGCGTGTAGTTCATGCCTGTAATACCAGCACTTTGGGAGGCCGAGGCGGGTGGATCACCTGAAGTCAGAAGTTTGACATCAGCCTGGCCAACATGGTGAAACCCGGTCTCTACTTAAAAAATAAGCCAGGCATGGTGGTACATGGAGGCTGAGGCAAGAGAATCACTTGAATCCAGGAGGTGGAGGTTGCAGTGAGCTGAGGTTGCACCACTGCACTCCAGCCTGGGCAACAAGAGCAAAACTCTTGTCTCAAAAAACAAAAGAAATCAATACCCCCAAATATGGCTATGCTCAACCAAAGAAACCTCAAGGTATCTCTTGATACCTCACTCCATCCACACACCTTCTCTTCCAAAGCATACAGTAGCTTAAATTCCTTTATGCGCCTAAAATACAGACCCACCCAAAGGAACAACTGTTTTTCTTCTGTACGCTGTAACACCAAGAATGTAACCACACCTAAATGGACTCTTTTACAAGATAATGTACAAGTTAATCTCTGTTCCCTGATCCATTCATTCTCCCTAGTAATCCCCTCAGCAGAATTCCTCTTCTCCAGGTTTCCATAACTTGTTTTGCCAGAATGGTATGTAACCTTCTGAACCACCTGGGGGGATAAGCAATCACTCTGTGATAAATTTGTATGCTTTGGACAGCTCAGTGACTCACGCCTATAATCTCAATACTTTAGGACCCCGAGGCAGGAGGATAGCTTGAGCTTAGGAATTCAAGAACAGGCTGGGTAACATTTATCTACAAAAATACAAAAAATTGGCTGGGTGTGATGCTCGCCTATAGTCCCAGCTACTCAGGAGGCTGATGTGGGAGGATCACTTGAACCCAGGAGGTTATGGCTGCAGTGAGCTGTGATCATGTCACTGCACTCTAGCCTGGGTGACAAAGCAAAACCCTGTATCAAAAAGAAAGAAAGGAAAGAAAGGAAGAAAGCAAGAAAGAAAGAAAGAGGAAGCTATAGCAAAAGTACCTTAGGGAAAAAAAAATCTGTATGTCTTTTTTTCCAATTCACATGCCTTTTGTGAGTTGGTTTTTATTTTTATTTTTTTTGGTAGCAACACGATCTTGTATGTTGTCCAGGCTGGTCTGGAACCCTTGGCTTCAAGTGATCCTCCCATCTTGGCCTCCTAAAGTGTTGGGATTAGGAACCTGGCCTTGTGCATGAGTTGATTATCTTTTAGAGACAAGGTCTTGCTCTGTTGCTCAGGCTGCAATGCGGTAACACGATCATGGCTCACTGTAATCTCGACCTCCCAGGCTCAAGCAATCCTCCCACCTCAGCTGGGACTACAGGTACACACCACCACACCCAGGTAATTTTTTATTTTTTTATACAGATAGCAACTCACTATGTTGCTCACGCTGGTCTCAAACTCTTGCACTCAGGCAATCCTCTCACCTCAGCCTCCCAAAGTGCTAGGATTACAGCACGAGCAATCATACCCAGTCAATGAGCTAACGAGCTGATTTTTTCAAGGGTGAAGGGGAACTTTCACCTTGGCCTGGACAACAACTGAAGAAACTGATGTCCCATCCCTTCTGATGTGATGTATTACTTACATAGCTTTCTTGCTAAAACTGTATAACCTGAAACTAACCATGAGGAAGTGACTGGACAAGCTCAAATTGAAAGACAGGACATTTAATAATATAATCGGCTCATCACTCTTCAAAAACGTCACTGTTATAAAAGACCAAAAAAAGAAAAATCTGAAGAACCATTTTAGATTAAAGGAGAATAAAGTATGACAACTAAATGCAAAGCTAAAGCTTGATTCTGGACTGGTTCCTGGATTTTCTAAAAAGTTTCTGTTAATGACAGTATTGAAACAACTGGAAACATTTGAACCCAACTGTATACTAAGTAACAGTATTGCATCAATATTAAATTTCCTGAATTTGGCTGCTTGCAGTGGCTCACGCCTATAATCCCAGCACTTTGGCAGGCTGAGGCGTGTGAACACTTGAGATCAAGAGTTCCAGACCAGCCTGGCCACCATGGTGAAACACTTTCTCTACTAAAAATACAAAAATGAGCCGGGTGTGGTGACGCATGCCTGTAGTCCCAGCTACTCAGGAGGCTGAGGCAGGAGAACTGTTTGAACCCAGGAGGTGGAGGTTGCAGGGAGCCGAGACTGCGCCACTCTACTCCAGCCTGGGCGACAGAGCGAGACTACATCTCAAAAAAAAAAAAAATTTTTTTGAATTTGATAAAATTACATTTTAGTCCACACTCTTATTAATAAGAGATAAAAGTAACATCTCTCAAGGGTTCAAGAAAAAAAAAGAATAAGAATGTGTAAACACAATGCAAAAATAATAGTTACACAATATATAGGACAAAGAAATGAAGTAACGTGGTGAAGAGCGAACAATGTGCAAATCTAAGAGAAGAGTACATAAAAATTCACTGTAATATTCTTCCAACTTTTCTGTAGACTTGAATTTAAAAAAATCAAATTAACAAAAAAACTAGTTGTCAGCCGGGCGTGGTGGCTCAGGCCTGTAATCCCAGCACTTTGGAATGCCAAGGCAGGCAGATCATCTGAGGTCAGGAATTCGAGACCAGCCTGGCCAACACAGTGAAACCCCACTTCTACCAAAAATACAAAAATTAGCTGGGTGTGGTGGTGCACACCTGTAATCCCAGCTACTTGGGAGGCTGAGGCAGGAGAACTGCTTGAACCTAGGAGGTGGAGGTTGCACTGAGCCAAGATCACGCCACTGCACTCCAGCCTAGGTGACAGAGACAGACTCCGTCTCAAAACAAAACAAAACAAAAAACAAAACTAGTTGCCATCATATGGTCCATAATACAGTGGAGAAACACTTTCACCCAGCATAAAGGTCTTCTAAAATTAGGTCTCTTTCTTTATGGACGTACTTCAAATACATTTTTTCTTTTTTTCTTTTTTTTGAGACGGAGTCTCGCTCTGTCACCTAGACTGGAGTGCAGTGGCGCAATCTCGGCTCACTGCAAGCTCTGCCTCCCAGGTTCACACCATTCTCCTGCCTCAGCCTCCCGAGTAGCTGGGACCACAGGTGCCCACCACCATGCCTGGCTAATTTTTTTTTTTTTTTTTTTTTTTGTATTTTTAGTAGAGATGGGGTTTCACGGTATTAGCCCAGATGGTCTCCTGACCTCGTGACCCGTCCGCCTTGGCCTCCCAAAGTGCTGGGATTACAGGTGTGAGCCACTGCACCTGGCCCAAATACACTTTTTCAAACAGATAGAATGATGACTCTAGCTGTACTTCCAAGATTTCATCATAGCATATCCTTGCCTTAGAATGAAAGTGGCACTTGGCGCCGGGCGCGGTGGCTCACGCCTGTAATCCCAGCACTTTGGGAGGCCGAGACGGGCGGATCACGAGGTCAGGAGATCGAGACCATCCTGGCTAACACGGTGAAACCCCGTCTCTACTAAAAAATACAAAAAACTAGCCGGGCGAGGCGGCGGGCGCCTGTAGTCCCAGCTACTCGGGAGGCTGAGGCAGGAGAATGGCGTGAACCCGGGAGGCGGAGCTTGCAGTGAGCCGAGATCCGGCCACTGCACCCCAGCCTGGGTGACAGAGCGAGACTCCGTCTCAAAAAAAAAAAAAAAAAGAAAGTGGCACTTGAACCACGGCCAGTCCACTACAGCCAAATCTAAAATAAATATACACATACAGTGTATATAAACAAAATTGCACCCCAAAGATGACAGAGTTTTGTCAGTTTTGTCACAGCTTGTGAATTCTGTTCACCAAGTGTTGGAATCTAATCTGCTGTACCCCTAAAACAGCATTTACAAGTTTTGGATATGAAAAACAGAAAAGAGAAAAACATACACTATAAAAGCAGAACATACATGTATCAGTTTTTGGATACTAAATGACAACCTGTTTCTCCCTTTTGAATCAGCAGACACCATGGATTATATATTTTTTCCCTTCAGTAGTGAGCAGTTTGCGTGTACAGAGAAAATGGACTTACAAAAACTTGCAGCAGTAGTTTGTTCTTGCTTTAAAATTTCGTTTTTGCCGGGCGCGGTGGCTCACGCCTGTAGTTCCAGCACTTTGGGAGGCCGAGGCGGGCGGATCACGAGGTCAGGAGATTGAGAATATCCTGGCTAACACGGTGAAACCCTGTCTCCCCTAAAAATACAAAAAATCAGCCGGGCGTCATGGTGGGCGCCTGTAGTCCCAGCTACTCGGGAGGCTGAGGCAGGAGAATGGCGTCAACCCGGGAGGCGGAGCTTGCAGTGAGCCGAGATCACGCCACTGCACTCCAGCCTGGGCGACAGAGCGAGACTCCGTCTCAAAAAAAGAAAAAAAAAATTCGTTTTTGGTTTAGATTGTGAATGCATGAAGTAAGGGAGTGAATCAGTTTCTTGTTTACATTTTTTTCGCCTTTTAAACAACAAAAAAATTCTTTTTTTTTTTTTTTTTTTTTTTTGAGACGGAGTCTCGCTCTGTCCCCCAGGCTGGAGTGCAGTGGCCGGATCTCAGCTCACTGCAAGCTCCGCCTCCCGGGTTCACGCCATTCTCCTGCCTCAGCCTCCCGAGTAGCTGGGACTACAGGCGCCTGCCACCTCGCCCGGCTAAGTTTTTGGATTTTTAGTAGAGACGGGGTTTCACTGTGTTACCCAGGATATTCTCAATCTCCTGACCTCGTGATCCGCCCGTCTCGGCCTCCCAAAGTGCTGGGATTACAGGCTTGAGCCACCGCGCCCGGCCCAACAAAAAAATTCTTTAAAATATTTTAATGCATTCTTGGCCGGGCGCGGTGGCTCACGCCTGTAATCCCAGCACTTTGGGAGGCCGAAGCGGGTGGATCACGAGGTCGGGAGATGGAGACCACCCTGCCTAACACGGTGAAACCCCGTCTCTACTAAAAATACAAAATTAGCTGGGTGTGCTGGCGGGCACCTGTAGTCCCAGCTACTAGGGAGGCTGAGGCAGGAGAATGGCGTGAAACTGGGAGGCGGAGCTTGCAGTGAGCCGAGACTGCGCCACTGCACTCCAGCCTGGGCGACAAAGCGAGACTCCATCTCAAGAAAAAAAAAATACATATATATATTTTTTAATGCATTCTTTTGAAGAGGTAGATGTTTGGTAATTTTATGGCTCCCAGAGCATATATTCAATTGGTGCATGTTGTGGGAGGGGGAAATGGAAATTAAATGAAAACATATGGCTTTGGTCATGTCAATCTGTAAGACACATCAGTAAAAGCGTTATTATGCTCGGTTGTTTGTTTTTTTTTTTTGGTTTTGCGTTTTGTTTTTTGGTGATGTGGCTTAAATGCAATAGTTTCTTTTTTGGGACATATTTTACCAATTAAAGACTAGAAGGGTACACACAAAAATTTTTTTTAATTCCATAGAGAAGATACATTAAAAAAGAAATCTTCTGATGTTTTGTAGCCATAACTAAATTATGGTATAAATGCGCACTATTGTGAAAAGGAGCAAAGTAGTTTTGGGTTTTTGTTGTTTGTTTGTTTTGCTTTTTTTTTGTTTGTTTTTTGAGATGGAGCCTCGCTCTGTCACCCAGGCTAGAGTGCAGTGGCGCGTTCTTGGCTCCCTGCAAGCTCCGCCTCCTGGGTTCACGCCATTCTCCTGACTCAGCCTCCTGAGTAGCTGGGACTACAGGCACCCGCTACCATGCCTGGCTAATTTTTTTTTTTTTGTATTTTTAGTAGAGACGGGGGTTCCACCGTGTTAGCCAGGATGGTCTCGATCTCCTGACCTTGTGATCCACCTGCCTCAGCCTCCCAAAGTGCTGGGATTACAGGCGTGAGCCACCGCGCCCGGCCTTTGCTTTTTAACAGATTAAAATGTTTCTGGATTAAAAAAAAGAATGAAGGTGGCAAAGACTTTAATGCATTAAGCCATGATAAACATGAGTGAGACCAGGCGCGGAGGCTCATGCCTGTAATCCTAGCACTTTGGGAGGCTACGACAGGTGGATTGCTTTAGTCCAGGAGTTCAAGACCACCCTGGGCAACATGGCGAAACCCCATCTCTACCAAAAATACAAAAAGTAGCTGAGTGTGGTGGAATGTGCCTGTAGTCCCAGCTACTCAGCAGGCTGAGGCAGGAGAATCTCCTGAACCCAGGAGGCAGAGGTTGCAGTGAGCCAAGATCACATCATCGCACTCCAGCCTGAGCAACAGAGCAAGACTTCGGAAAAAAAAAAAAAAAAAAAAAAAAACTCTGAAGCGGGCCATGTACAGTGTGGCTCATGTCTGTAATCACAGCACTTTGGGAGGCTGAAGCAGGTGGATTACCTGAGGACAGAAGTTCAAGACCAGCCTGACCACCATGGTAAAACCCTGTCTCTACTAAAAATACAAAAAATTAGCCCGGTGTGGAGGCGGGCACCTGTAATCCCAGCTCCACGGGAGGCTGAGGCAGGAGAATCGCTTGAACCTGGGAGGCAGAGGTTGCAGTAAGCTGAGATTGCTTCACTGCACTCCAGCCTGGGCAACAGAGCAAAACTCCATCTCCAAAAAAAAAATCTCTTAAGTAGCCTTTCATCAACAGGGTGGACTGAACTGATGCTGTCAGTTCCCCCTCTCACTACAAACACATAAAGATGTAGATAAAATGACAATAAAAATGTTCTGACACACAGCTAAACTAGAAAAACGGGAGATATCCCAGATTCCATACAGAGTACAATCAAAGCTATAGATGTAAGAGAAATCTGATGCCAGGGAACCGAGGCCTACAAGGGACAAGGGTTAGGTCCTTTTGACAAACACATGAGAGTAAGAATAGGGTTGGAAGAAATGACCTTAACCTTATAGGCAGGTAAAAGCCCTGTACCCTGCATCAAGCCCCAGAGCCAGGTGCTCCTTTCCTTGATCACAGATGCTCAAAAAATCCTGGAGAAGCCACAAAGAGGTTTGCCATCTATCATGGCAACGTTGAGAGGTGGGCAAATTGCTCTCAAAACATTAAAAGCACAAGTCAGAAGAGCACATAAATGTAAGATCCATAATCAAACTACCTACATGCAAAAGGAAATGAAAACTCAAGATATTAACCTAAAACTTAGTTTAGAAACACTGAAACCCCAAGAAACAAATAGAAACAAGACTGAATAGCCTTGGGAGAAGCTTTCACAGCTCCAAATCCACAGCCTACTGCCAGTACACACCCGTAACTCTTCCCCCCAACTCTTAAGTAGACAAATTCATCATTTTATAAACTACAGACTTCATGTAAAAAGAAAGTATCAACAACTCAAAATAATAAGCAAATATGGCTGGGCGCGGTGGCTCATGTCTGTAATTTCAGCACTTTGGGAGGCCGAGGTGGGTGGATCACTAGGTCAGGAGTTGGAGACCAGCCTGACCAACATAGAGAAACCCCGTCTCTACTAAAAATACAAAAATTAGCCGGGTGTAATGGTGCGCACCTGTAACCCCAGTTACTCAGGAGGCTGAGGCAGAAGAATCGCTTAAACCAGGGAGGCAGAGGTTGCATGGAGCTGAGATCGCGCCACTACACTCCAGCCTGGGCAACAGAGCAAGACTCAAGAAAGAAAAGAAAGAAAAGAAAAGAAAAGAAAAGAGAAGAGAAGAGAGAAGGAAGGAAGGAAAGAAGGAAAAAAATGTAAAATGATTCTTAATTACTTCTTTACTATTTCTTTCACGTGTATGAATCAAAAGTGAAAGCAGCATTTTCCAAAACAGCAATACTAAGTTATTACTTTTTTCATTTTATTTTTCTGCTCCATAGGAGGTTTCTGTAAGTTATGACTTCTATGAATTCTTGATTTACCTTTACTTTTACTGAGGAGACCCTGTTAAGTCAACCATGCATGTTAATTGATTTGTTTTTCTTTTGAGACGGAGTTTTCGCTCTTGTTGCCCAGGTTGGAATGCAATGGCGTGATCTCGGCTCACAGAAACCTCTGCCTCCCCAGTTCAAGCAATCCTCCTGTCTCAACCTCCTGAATAGCTAGGATTACAGGCACGTGCCACCACGCCTGGGTATTTTTGTATTTTTAGTAGAAACAGGGTTTCTCCATGTTAGCCAGGCTGGTCTCAAACTCCCGACCTCAGGTGATCTGCCGGCCTCAGCCTGCCAAAGTGCTAGGATTTCAGGTGTGAACAACCGTGCCCAGCCCAATTGAGTTGTTTTTCTGAGCAGTGGTAATTCACATTCTCATCCCTTCTGTTATGACCAAGCGCATACAAAAAAATACCAGGATAAGACAGATTGCCAGGCCTGGTGCGGTCGCTCACACCTGTAATCCCAGCACTTTGGGAGGCCGAGGTGGGTGGATCACCTGAGGTCAGGAGTTGGAGACCAGCCTGGCCAACATGGCGAAACCCCATCTCTACTAAAAATACAAAAAATTAGCCAGTCGTGGTGGTGGGTGCCTGTAATCGCAGTTACTCGGGCTGAGGCAGGAGAATTGCTTGAACTTGGGAGGCGGAGGTTGTTGCAGTGTGCCGAGATCATGCCACTGTCCTCCAGCATTGGCAACAAGAGTGAAACTCCATTGCAAACAAAACAAAACAAAAAAACAAAACAGACAAATTGCCTATGTAACCTATACTGGTCCTCAGAGGATTTTTTTTTTTTTTTTGAGACAGAGGGGCATTGTCTCCCGGGTTGGAGTGCAGTGGCGTGACCTAGGGCTCACCGCAACCTCCGCCTCCTGGGTTCAAGCGATTCTCCTGCCTCAATCACCCGAGCAGCTGGGATTACAGGCGCCCAACACCACGTCCAGCTAATTTTTTGTATTTTTAGTAGAGACGGGGTTTCACCATGTTGGCCAGGATGGTCTTGAACTTCTGACCTCGTGATTCGCCTGCCTCAGCCTCCCAAAGTGCTGGGATTACAGGCTTGAGCCACCCTGCCTGGCCCCTTCAGAGGATTTTTAATAAACTGGCCCACACTTACTCTTTAGTTAAAAGCAAGAAATTGGCTGGGCGTCGTGGCTCATGTCTGTCATCTCAGCACTTCAGGAGGCCAAGGAGGGCGGATAACCTGAGGTCGGGAGTTCAGTAACAGCCTGACTAACATGGAAAAACCCCATCTCTACTAAAAATACAAAATTATCTGGGTGTGCTGGCAAATGCTTGTAATCCCAGCTACTCGGGAGGCTGAGGCAGGAGAATCGCTTGAACATGGGAGGCAGAGGTTGCAGTGAGCCAAGATCGCGCATTGCACTCTAGCCTGGGCAACAAGAGTGAAACTCCACCTCAAAAAAAAAAAAGCAAGAAATCTACCTTCCAAGGACATTAAAAAAAAAGCAGCTAATTATTTAAAATAACCTTTAAATCCTTTTAGAGACTTAAAATCCTTTTAAAGATTTAAAACCTAAACTTTACAAAGGTTTGATTCCCTCTGAGCAGCCTCCTTTGCATTCTTCTTAGCTACAGTACCTCTATTCTCTCATAGAACACTTTCAGTTTTTATTGGTTTCCACAATTTGATAGGAAGCAATGACCAGCAACTCTATGCACTCTCGTCTGCTAAACACATGCAGGAAAAATGATGGTTTATGTAAATTCATCTTACTTAGCTCCACATCCCATGCTGGAAGTTACTTTCGGATATTCCACACCTAAAGTTCAGGTAAACTTCCTTTGAGATTAAGCTCCTGGGCCGGACTCTGTGGTTTATGCATGTAATCCCGACACTTTGGAAGGCTGAGGTGGGATGATTCCCTGAGCCTAGGAGTTTGAGGTTAAAGTTAGCTATGAAGACGCTACTGTACTCCAGCTTGGGTGACAGAGCAATACTTTATCTCTAATAATAAAAATTTTAAAATCTGAAAAATTAAGACTTCACCTGAGCTGATAAATGCAGAGTTGAAAACAACAACAAACCTTATAACTGAGCTGGAGCCACTACATGCACACATGAAAAGGAATAACAGTCATAAAATAACATACAAAATCTGGAAGCTAATTTAGTGTAAAGGAAGAGTCTGTTGTTTCTTATTATAATACATTTCCCACTAAAGGTGTCCAATAAATTCTATCACCTTAGGAGATGAGTTTTAAACTACGTGTGTAATGAGAAAATAAGTAATTTTTTTAAATCTCTTTTTTCTTTTGGGCTGCGGGGTGGCGAGAGAACAAAGAAATACTAAAAGTGAAATGCTACGCTGAATTGATCAGGCTAACTGGGAACTCACTGGAAAAGTGAAAACGAAAATGAATTAGTGATGAGCTCAAGAAGGTGCTTAGCCACTTACCCAGAGATTTATTTAATGAGAATGGATCGCAGGTTTCCACAGGTCGTTCCACTGACAGTAAGAAGACAGTCGTGAACCTTGGGTCCCTTTTTTCACTAGTCAACAGTCACCCTCACCTACACCCGGAGTACATATTTGGCACTCAACAAATCTTGACTGAATGAAACCCTACCTCACTCATACTGGCACCCAACCCCGGAGTTATGGCCCCCCAAATTACCTCCAAAACGCCTGACGACCTAACCTAAAGAGGAGAAAAAGTAGAGAGGAAACCTCTAGGGGTGGAGGGGATTCTCTGTCAAACAAGCAGGGGCCAACGGGGCCTAGACCAACCCAACTTCCCATAGAACACTCAAGGGCCCAGGGGATTGAACCGTGGCTAATCTCCTTCGACTTCCACGAAGCAGCAGCCAAGGGGACGCAGATCCACAGCCTCCCACTCGGGGGCGCTGAGAGATCTCGGGGTATCCCCCCCAGAAGTTAGTACCTGCGAAGCTGCGGCACAAAGTGTGGCTCCGGGCTCTCATTACGGAGGCCGGGACCTGGGACCGGCCAGCCGCGTCTCCTGGCTGAGGGTTCCGCGCTCCGGAGCTGCAGTGACCGTACACGTCGCCGATAGACACCTAAGGCTTCGGAAGGGTCCTGGCTCGCAGGCCCCAGACGTTTTGCTCTTAGGACTCCGCGAGTTGTCGCACCCACGTCGACTGGCGCTCTTCAGTGCTTCCCTCACTGGTTAAGCGGTCACTCCTGCCTTAAGCCCAGCAGCCGGTCGCTCTCCGGCGCCGCCATCGTTAGTGTTTGTTTTCATCCGCTTCGGTAATGGCCGGGGGCGGGGGGTGGAAGAGGGCTATGGGGGAAAGCCAGATGCCTAACCTTAGTCGCACTTTCGCTACAGTAATGATGCCCTATTTATTCTTTTAGTCCTCAAAATCTCCATGAAAGCTGATTTTCTTTCCACGTAAGCTTTGTTCTCTAATCTTTCTAAGCGACTCAAGGTAAAATAAAGACGGAAAGGAGGTGTTTGAGAGAGAGAGAGAGAGAGACCGTTTGGGTGATGTGTGGAATATGCGGGGACGAACCGCAGGTCGCGGTGGCAGCGGCAGTGAGGACGCGGCGTGGGGCGGGCCCTGACGCGGAAGGGGCGGTGCCGCTGTTGCGCGCCGTGGCGGCCTGTGTGCAGTAGCCGCTTCCGGAGGAGGGTCCAACCCGGCTAGGTGGGTGGGGAGTGTGGCTGTTAACCTGGCAGCCGCCGAGAGGTGGGTGACGGGCCTGGGCTAACTGAGTGTCCAGCGCAATCAGACTTTGACATCCGTTTTTGGGGTGCCCTTTAAAAGTGGCGGAGTCGTCTCCCAAACCTGGTTCGGCCAGCCTCTTTTTCGCTCCCGACTTCCAATGTGTCTGGTGTTCCCTACTTCCTGGCCCTCAGCTTCGCGATTTGGAGTTCTTGGAGTGAGGGAAAAGCCTTTTGTTACAGCACACAGTGTACGTCCATAAGGCTGGGTTGTGGACTTTGTTGTTGTTGGTTTTTTGTTTTTTGTTTTTTTGCCCCTTCTTTTCTTGTTAGACTGGTTTGAGCACCCCAGCATCTGTCCTGTACTTATCAGGTAGAACCAGAAGTTTTTGGATAATGAAACCCGTGACCAATTCTTACCCAAGGTGGTTATGACATACGTCAGCTGCTTCTTGGCCTATATAGTTAGGAGCTGACCTCTTTTACCTTGTGAATAATTATGTCATCACCTCCATTATTCTTTTGGTGTTCTCAATTGAAATGCCAGGCATTAAATGAGCCACAAAGGTTAAATTCCCATTATCCTTCAATCAGAGCAAGCCTGTCGTGCAGCCATGAGTTAGTGGAGAAAAATCCAGAGTTGTAAGTACAGTACGTTTTGCCTCAACAAAATGGAAATTTGCAGAAAAGGAGCTGCTCCAGCCTTTGAGTCACTTTAAAGTCTTTGGTAGGTTTCTAATGTTTTTTCTTTTAACATTTACAGAGAGAAGATTATAAATGGCAGAGCCATTTAACTGTGGTTAGCTGTTGGATTCTGATACTTTCTTAAAAATACCTTCCTGCACCAACATCTTCATTGGAAACAGTTCAGAAAAAGCAGAGGAGAGAGACAACTTTCACATTTACCATGGCTATACCAATAACAGTGCTTGACTGTGACCTCTTGCTGTATGGCCGTGGTCACCGGACATTGGACCGTTTTAAGCTGGATGATGTGTCTGATGAATACTTGATGTCCATGTATGGGTTTCCGCGACAGTTCATTTATTACTTGGTGGAGCTCTTGGGGGCGAATCTTTCCAGGCCTACTCAGCGATCCAGGGCTATTAGCCCAGAGACACAGATCCTTGCAGCATTGGGTTTTTATACCTCAGGTTCCTTCCAGACTCGGATGGGAGATGCCATTGGAATCAGTCAGGCGTCTATGAGTCGTTGTGTTGCCAATGTCACCGAAGCACTTGTGGAAAGGGCCTCACAGTTCATTCGCTTTCCAGCTGATGAAGCCTCCATACAGGCTCTGAAGGATGAATTCTATGGGTTGGCAGGGATGCCAGGGGTGATGGGGGTAGTTGACTGTATCCATGTGGCCATCAAGGCACCAAATGCTGAAGACCTCTCCTATGTGAACGGAAAAGGCCTGCATTCTTTAAACTGCCTGATGGTGTGTGACATTAGAGGGGCACTAATGACCGTGGAGACAAACTGGCCAGGCAGCCTACAGGACTGTGCCGTGCTGCAGCAGTCTTCCCTCGGTAGTCAGTTTGAAGCCGGTATGCACAAAGATAGCTGGCTTCTGGGTAAGTTTGCAAGTGTGAATTTTCATTTTGTTTGGAGGCATAGAAAAGTTATGTAGGCCGGGGGCACACAGCCCCAGCACTTTGGGAGGCCGAGGTGGTGGATCACCTGAGGTCAAGAGTTGGAAAGCAGCCTGGCCAACATGATGAAACTTCGTCTCTACTAAAAATACAAAAATTGTCTGAGCATGGTGGCAGGCGCCTTTAGTCTTAGCTACTTGGAAGGCTGAGGCGGGACAATCGCCTGAACCCAGGATGCAGAGGTTGCAGTGAGCCGAGATAGCGCCATTGCACCCCCGCCTGGGCAACAGAGCAAAAACTGCATCTCAAAAAAAGAAAAGAGCCGGGCGTGGTGGCTCAAGCCTGTAATCCCAGCACTTTGGGAGGCCAAGACGGGCGGATCACGAGGTCAGGAGATCGAGACCATCCTGGCTAACACGGTGAAACCCCGTCTCTACTAAAAAAATACAAAAAACTAGCCGGGCGAGGTGGCGGGCGCCTGTAGTCCCAGCTACTCTGGAGGCTGAGGCAGGAGAATGACGTGAACCCGGGAGGCAGAGATTGCAGTGAGCTGAGATCCGGCCACTGCACTCCAGCCTGGGTGACAGAGCGAGACTCCGTCTCAAAAAAAAAAAAAAAAAAAAAGAAAAGAAAAGTGGCTATGCAGGTAGCTCATGCCTGTAATCCCAGCACTTTGGGAGGCTGAGGTAGGCAGATCACCTGAGTTTGGGAGTTCAAGACCAGCCTGACCAACATGGAGAAACCCCGTCTATACTAAAAATATAAAATTAGCTGGGCGTGGTGGCGCATGCCTGCAATCCCAGCTACTCTGGAGGCTGAGGCAGGAGAATCGCTTGAACCCAGGAGGCAGAGGTTGCAGTGAGCCGAGATCGCGCCAGTGCACTCCAGCTTGGGCAACAAGAGCGAAACCCTGTCTCAAAAAAAAAAAGAAAAAGAAAAATTATGCAGTGGAGTAGAATGAGATATGGGAGTCTGTAGAGGTGAATCTCAGTCCTGTCATTTTTTTATGAGACCTCAGATGAGAATTTTCTTAGCCTTAATTTTTTAAAAATCAACATTTAATAGACATTATTAAAACTTTAAAGCATACTATTAGAGCCAGTACAGTGGCACGTACTAGTACAACTGGTAATTGTAATTCCACCTACCGGGGAGGCTAAGGCAAGAGGATCACTTGAGCCTGGACCTTGAGACCAGCCTGAGCAAGATAGCAAGATGCTGTCTCCAAAACAAACATTTTTTTCTTATTTTATTTTGTGTAGAGGCAGAGTCTCACTATGTTGACCAGACTAGTCTTGAGCTCCTGGCCTCAAGCTATCCTCCCATTTTGGCCTCTCAAAGCTCTGGGAATGTGACTGTGAGCCACCACACCCAATGTAAAAAATATTATTATTATTATTATTTTTTTGAGACAGAGTTTTGCTCTTGTTGCCCAGGCTGGAGTGCAATGACGCGATCTCGGCTCACCGCAATCTCCGCCTCCTAGGTTCAAGCAATTCTCCTGCCTTAGCCTCCTGAGTGGCTGGGATTACAGGCATGCACCACCATACCCAGCTAATTTTGTATTTTTAGTAGAGATGGGGTTTCACCATGTTGGTCAAGCTGGTCTCTAACTCCCAACCTCAGGTAATCTGCCCATCTCAGCCTCCCAAAGTGGTGGGATTACAGGCGTAAGCCACTGTGCCCAGCCAAAAATATATATATATAAACAAATGTATTTTATGTTATTTCACCCAGCTTTTCTACTCCTAAGAATTTATCTTACAGGTATAGATTTATACATGTGCAAAACAAAATTGCATACAAGAATTTTTATTGCAAACAATAGCTGCAGCAACAAAAACAACCTTATAAAAACAATCCTGTCTGGGTGCGGTGGCTCCTGCCCATAATCTCAGCACTTTGGGAAGTCAAGGTGAGAGGGTCACTTGAATCCAGGAGGTCAAGATCAGCCTGGGCAACAAAGTGAGACAGTGTCTTTCAGAAAAGTAATAATAATATAAACAAGTAAACAAATAAATAAAACAATCCCCTGAAATAAAGCCAAAATACTGCTGGACACGGTGGCTCACGCCTATAATCCCCGCACTGTGGGAGGCCATGGAGGGCGTATCACCTGAGGTCGGGCGTTCAAGACCAGCTTGGCCAACATAGTGAAACCCCTCCTCTACTAAAAATACAAAAATTACCAGGGCATGGTGGCGCGCATCTGTAATCCTAGCTGCTCAGGAGGCTGAGGTAGGAGAATCGCTTGAACCTGGGAGGTGGAGGTTGCAGTGAGCCGAGATCATGCCACTGCACGCCAGCCTAGGCAACAGAGCGAGACTCCGTCTCAAAAAAAAAAAAAGCCAACATACTTATCAGGATTGTCCAGAATTGTTTAAGTATTGTACATCCATACAATTGAGCCTTATTTGGCTCTGTTAATTGTCTGTAAAATGATTAATCTGATACCAACCACAGTAATATCTATTGTGAGGATTAGGTAATATATATGAAAGTTCCCTATAAAGTATTGTACAGATATACAAATGTGGCCGGGCATGGTGGCTCATGCCTGTAATCCCAGCACTTTGGGAGACCACGGCGGTGGATCACCTGAGGTCAAGAGTTGGAGTTCAAAACCAGCCTGGCCAACGTGTTCAAACCCCTTCTCTACTAAAAACACAAAATTTAGCTGGGCATGGTGGCGCATGCTTGTAGTCCCAGCTACTTGGGAGGCTGAGGCAGAATTGCTTGGGCCCAGGAGGCGGAGGTTGCAGTGAGCTGAGATCATGCCACTGCACTCCAGCCTGGGCGGTGGAGCAAGACTCCATCTCAAAAAAAAAAAAAAAAAAGGCCAGGTGCAGTGGCTCATGTCTGTAATCCCAGCACTTTCGGAGGCCAAGGCAGGTGGATCACCTGATGTCAGGAGTTCAAGACCAGCCTGGCCAAAATGGTGTGAAACCCCTTCTCTACTAAAAATACAAAAAATTATCTGGGCGTGGTGGTGGGCGTCTATAAGCTCAGCTACTTGGGAGGCTGAGGCAGGCGAATTGCTGGAACCCAGGAGGCAGAGGTTACAGTGAGTTGAGATCATACCATTGCACTCCAACCTGGGCAACAAGAATGAAACTCCATCTAAAAAAAAAAAAAAAGTAAATTATTTTTGCGTTATTGATTGTCACTGTGATATCTGCATAAAAATGATAGTAGACAATGCATGTACACAATTCTTATGGTAGCAACTTACTTCACAGACCTGCCCAAGTTCCATTGGAAAGACTGGCTTACTGTTATGAGTAGGACAAGAATCTATTCAACAGTAAGCAGTGTGAACCAAGGTGACCGTACAGCTTTGAGGAGTGAAGTTAGTTAGCAGTGATAAAACCCCTGAACCCAGCAGCTTAGTTTTTTGTTTTTTGGGGTTTTTTTTAATGTGCTACTTTTATATGAGCATCAGGACAAGGATTATCTTGTATACAATATATGAGAGATGAAAGCTATGTGAAGGATTGGAAGACTTCTCTAACTTTTGTTTTTTTGAGATTGGGTCTTGTTATGTTTCCCAGGCTAGTCTCGAACTCCTGGCCTCAAGCAATCCTCTGGCCTCAGCCCAGGCTCGTAATACCAGTAGCTGGTATCACAGACATACACCACCACACCCAACTAATCATAACCTCTAATCATATCTACACTGCACAGGCTCATAGCACAGTGCTTACTATGAGTTGATGCTTAGGAAATATTTCTCTTTAACATATTTACTAGCACTTTATAGAGAAACCTCCCATGTTCCGAGTGGGCGAAGACGACACTGATGGGTGTAGAGCTGCCAGGGTACCACGTGTAATATCTTGGAGCTTAGTGAATTTCTTGATTGTTGCTTGTCCATACCATTTTTAGTGCGCCACCTTCTTGCTACGCTACTGGACCTTTATCTTAAACACACCTTTTGCCTATTTTGAGCTTTCAAATTTTATTTTCATACAACTCACATCAAGAAGTGTGGGAAAGTCTATTTTGCAATTGTCTCATCTGGCCGTTTCTTCTATAGCTGTGGGACTACTTGGTTTCCAAGCTGATTTCTTACGAATCTCTTCACTTTGGTTCCCCCCCCATTTTTTTTTTTTTTTTTTTTTTTTGGTGACAGGGTCTCACTCTGTCACCCAGGCTGGAGTGCAGTGGTGTGATTATGACTCAGTGCAGCCTTGACCTCCTGGGCTCAATTTATCCTACCTCAGCCTACTGAGTAGCTGGGACTACAGATGCAGATGCACACCACCATGCTGGGCTAATTTTTGTATTTTTGGTAAAGTTAGTGTTTTGTCATGCTGCCCAGGCTGGTCTCGACCCCTAGGCTCAAGCAGTTAGCCCACCTTGTACTCCCAAATTGCTGGAGTTACAGGCATGAGCTACGGCACCCTGCCCAGTTATTAAGCTAGCTAAAACCCACTATTAAGCTAGCTAAAACTTAGCCCTTAGAATTTGACAGGCAATATTGTAAGCATTTTGCATCAATTATATCACTTAATGCTTATAAAAACTCTTTAAGAGTTAAATAATAATATTAACATTTTTACAAAAGAGACTGAGGGACGTAACATTTAAATCCCTTGTGTTTCAGTGTTTAAATGAGATCATAGTACGAATTACTCTATTTGGCAAATATTCCTTGTAAAGACTTCAAGATCATGTAGGAGGTAGTGATTTTCTTTTTCTTCCCACCTTGGGATCCAAGATTCATTTGGAATTATGGCTTTAAAGTAGTTTTTTACATTGTTTATAGTACATAATTGAAAATTAGTAAAAATTCTGATAAATAACTTTGCTGATTCCCCTCTCTACAGAAAGAGTAGGAGTGGGAAAAATGGATATTGTAGCAACATTTAACAAATGTTTATTTTTTATATTTTTTTGAGATGGAGTCTTGCTCTGTCACTGAGGCTGGAGTGCAGTGGCGTGAGGTTGGCTCACTACAAGCTCCGCCTCCGGGTTGACACCATTCTCCTGCCTCAGCCTCCCGAGTAACTGGGACTACAGGTGCACGCCACCACGCCCAGCTAATTTTTTGTATTTTTAGTAGAAATGGGTTTCACCATGTTAGCCAGGATGGTCTGGATCTCCTGACCTCGTGATCCACGTGCCTCGGCCTCCCAAAGTGCTGGGATTACAGGTGTGAGCCACCATGCCCGGCCTGTTTATTATATTTTATATATACACATACATTTTTGAGACAGGGTCTCACTTTGTCACCCATGCTGGAGTGCACTGGTATCATCACAGCTCACTGAAGCCTTAACCTGGGCTCAGTTGATCCTCCCACATCAGTCTACCAAGTAGTTGGGAGCATAGGTGCTTGCCATCATGCCTAGCTAATTTTTTTTTAAATTTTTTGGCTGGGTGCTGTGGGTCATGCCTGTAATCCCAGCACTTTGGGAGGCCAAAGCAGGCAGATCACCTGAGGTCAGGAGTTTGATACCAGCCTGGCCAATATGGTGAAACCCTGTCTCTACCAAAAATACAAAAATTACCCAGGCATAGTGGTGGGCACCTGTAATCCTAGCTACTCAGGAGGCTGAGGCAGGAGAATCGCTTGAACCCGGGAGGTGGAGGTTGCAGTGAGCCGAGATTGCACCATTGCACTGTAGCCTGGGCAATGAGTGAGACTTACTCTCAAAAAAGTAAGAGTCTAGCCGGGCGTGGTGGCTCAAGCCTGTAATCCCAGCACTTTGGGAGGCTGAGACGGGCAGATCACGAGGTCAGGAGATTGAGACTATCCTGGCTAACACAGTGAAACTAGTCTCTACTAAAAAAATACAAAAAACTAGCCGGGCATGGTGGCGGGCGCCTATAGTCCCAGCTACTTGGGAGGCTGAGGCAGGAGAATGGCGTAAACCCGGGAGGCAGAGCTTGTAGTGAGCTGAGATCCGGCCACTGCACTCCAGCCCGGGCGACAGAGCGAGACTCCATCTCAAAAAAAAAAAAAAAAGTAGGAGTCCGGGTCTCACTGTGTTGACCAGGCAGGTCTCAAACTCCTAAGCTCAGCTGGTCCACCTCAGCCTCCCAAAGTGCTGGGATTACAGGTATGAGCCACTGTGTCTGGTCAGCAAGTGTTTATTAAAGCTAGTTTTGGTGTGAGGCACTAAGAAAGCTTCGAATATACCTGTGGAAGTTGAAGATGTAGAAACTGATTTCCTTAGTCTGGGCGTGGTGGCTCATGCCTGTAATCCCAGCATTTTGGGAGGCCAAGGTGGGTGGATCACTTGAGGTCAGGACTCCTTGACCAGCTGGTCAACATGGTGAAAACCCGTCTCTACTAAATATACAAAAAAATATACAAAAATTAGCCGGGCATGGTGGCATGAGCCTGTGATTCCAGCTACTCAGGAGGCTGATGCAGGAGAATTACTTGATCCTGGTAGATGGAGGTTGCAGTGAGCGGAAATTGTGCCTCTGCATTCCAGTCTGGATGACCGAGTGAGACTCCATCTTTTAAAAAAAAAAAAAAAAAAAGTGGCTCACACCTGTGATCCCAGCACTTTAGGAGGCCGAGGCAGGTGGATAATGAGGTCAGGAGTTCAAGATAAGCCTGGCCAAGATGGTGAAACCCCATCTCTACTAAAAATAGGAAAATTAGCCTTGTGCTAATTTTAGCCAGGTGCTAAATCCCAGCAATTTCGGAGGCTGAGGCGGTCAGATCACCTGAGGTCAGAAGTTTGAGACCAGCCTGGCCAAGATGGTGAAATCCCATCTCTACTAAAAATACAAAAATTAGCCAGGTTTGGTGGCAGGCACCTATAATCCCAGCTACTCGGGAGGCTGAGGCAGGAGAATCGCTTGAACCTGGGAGGCGGAGGTTGCAGTGAGCTGAGATCACGCCATTGCACTCCAGCCTGGGGGACAACAGTGAAACTTTGTCTCGGAAAAAAAAAAAAATTATCAGGTGGGATGGCTCAAGCCTGTAATCCTAGCACTTTGGGAGGCCAAGGCAAGCAGATCACCTGAGGTCGGGAGTTCAAGACCATCTTGGCCAACATGGTTTCACCATGTCTCTACTAAAAATACACAATTAACCGGGCATGGTGGTGCACGCCTGTAATCCCAGCTACTCGGGCAGCTGAGGCAGGAGAATTGCTTGAACCCAGGAGGCGGAGGTTGCACGGAGATTCTACGACTGTACTCCAGCCTGGGCTCAAAAAAAAAATTTTTTTTTAAATTGCCAGGCATGGTGGCGTGTGCCTGTAGTCCCAGCTTACTTAGGAGGCTGACTTGGAAGGATCACTTGAGCCCAGAATTTCAAAGCTGCAGTGAGATATGATCGTGCCATTGCACTCCAGTCTGGGCAACAGAGAGAGACCCTGAATAATTCATATGAATAGACAGATTTGGAAAACGCTGGTCTCTAGAGGTTGTGTGGACAATGGGAGTAATTATGGGAAGATTGGCAGGATTATAAGGAATGACAAAATGCTAACGAAAGAGAGAATAGATGGCTAATTGTATTTTTGTTGTTTTTTTTGAGACGGAGTTTCGCTCTTGTTGCCCAGGCTGAGGTGCAACGGAGCGATCTTGGCTCACTGCAACCTATGCCTCCTGGATTCAAGCAATTCTCCTGCCTCAGCCTCCTGAGTAGCTGAGATTACAGGCGCCCGCCACCATGCCCGGCTAATTTTTGTGTTTTAATAGAGACGGGGCTTCACCATGTTGGTCAGGCTGGTCTCAAACTCCTGACCTCAGGTGATCCACCCACCATGGCTTCCCAAAGTGCTGGGATTACAGGTGTGAAGCCCTGCACCCAGCCACCTAATTGTATTTTAAGAAACAACCCTCAGGTTTGAGGAACAGTTCTAGATTTCTCAAACCTAGAACTAGCTGTGATCCTCCAGCCTTTTTTTTTTTTTAGCATTATTTTTCCTACAATATTATCCATTCCTGTCCTCATTCTCATCTGTCCCTTCAGAATGCATTATCTAAATTCCCTTCTAAATATACCTATTCCTGCAAACAATTCAGCCTCAGTTCTTATTTCTTTAGCTCTTGGCCTAGTCCTATTAAAGCAGCTTTGGGTAAGATCTGCCAGAATGTCTTGTGGATGACTGATCATATAAGCAATTGTAATCTGTTTAGCAATTCTGATCCTAATCCCCTCTTGAGTGTCTGTTTTCCAGTGGTGCTTGGTTTATAACCATTTAGTGAGGGTAGAGCAATTTTACAAAAGGTCTCCTTTAGCTTTTCCTGTATATCTCCTCCATTTAAGACTCATACCATTTCTTAGAGAAACTTTAACAAGTATCATTTAGCATCTCCAGGTTTCAGTATTTATCTTATATACTTACTTTATTCTCTTTTACAGCATTATACTCTTCTTTTATTATGCTCTTGTTTTAGTATTTTGAGTCTGAAATTAGCATTTGGTGACTAGGTCTTTCCTTTGCCTGACATATCAAAGGATGACAGACATATACTTTGATCTTCTCATTTGAAAAATGAGTTCAATATCTAACCTAGCAGAGTTGGGATTGCATAATAAGAGATAATCTTTTTTTTTTTTTTGGAGACAGTCTCACCCTGTCGCCTAGGCTGGAGTGCAGTGGCGTGATCTCGGCTCACTGCAACCTCCACCTCCCAGGTTCAAGCAGTTCTGCCTCAGCCTCCCAAGTAGCTGGGACTACAGGCACGCATGGCTGATTTTTGTATTTTTACTAGAGATGGGGTTTTGCTGTGTTGACCAGACTGGTCTCAAACTCCTGACCTCAGGTTATCCGCCTGCCTTAGCCTCCCAAAGTGCTGGGATTACAGGCATGAGCCACCGTGCCCAGGCTGATAATCTTTAAAAAGTACCAGCTGGGTGTGGTGGTCATGCCTGTAATCTCAGCACCTTGGGAGGTGAAGCGGGAGGAATGCTTGAGGCCAGGAGTTCAGGATCAGCCTAGCAACATAACAAGACCCTGTCTCGGCCGGGCGCGGCGGCTCAAGCCTGTAATCCCAGCACTTTGGGAGGCCGAGACGGGCGGATCACTAGGTCAGGAGATCGAGACCATCCTGGCTAACACGGTGAAACCCCGTCTCTACTAAAAAATACAAAAAACTAGCCGGGCGAGGTGGCGGGCGCCTGTAGTCCCAGCTACTCAGGAGGCTGAGACAGGAGAATGGCCCAAACCCGGGAAGTGGAGCTTGCAGTGAGCTGAGATCCGGCCACTGCACTCCAGCCTGGGTGACAGAGCGAGACTCCGTCTCAAAAAAAAAAAAAAAAAAAAAAAAAAAAAGACCCTGTCTCTACAAAAAGTTTAAAAATTAGCTGGGTGTTGTGGCATGCGCCTGTAATCCCAGCTACTCAGGAGGCTGTGTTGGGAAGATTGCTTGAGCTTAGGAGTTTGAGGTTGCAGTGAGCTGTGATCATACCACTGCACTTCAGCGTAGGTGACAGAGTGAGACTCTGTCTCAAAAACATTAAACTAAACTAAACTAAATAAATATTGAAAGTTAGGCCAGGGTGTGGTGGCTCACGATTGTAATCCCAGCACTTTGGGAGGCCGAAGGGAGCGGATCATGTGAGGTTGGGAGTTTGAGACCGGCCTGGCCAACATGGTGAAACCCCCATCTCTACTAAAAATACTAAAATTAGCCAGTCACCGTGGCATGTGCCTGTAGTCCCAGCTACTCGGGAGGCTGAGGCAGGAGAATTGCTTGAACCCAGGAGGCAGAGGTTGCAGTGAGCCGAGATTGTGCCACTGCACTGCAGCCTGGGCGACAGAGTGAGACTCCGTCTCAAAAAAAAGAAAAGAAAAAGACAAGAAAGTAAAAAAGAAAAAAAAAAAGTACCAGCACAGTACATGCTACACAGTAGGCGTTCAATGAGTCGTGGATATTATTTTTCATTATTTATAGCATCAGTTTCTTTTTTTTTTTTTTTTTTTTTTTGAGACGGAGTCTCGCTCTGTCACCCAGGCTGGAGTGCAGTGGCACGATCTCGGCTCACTGCAAGCTCCGCCTCCCGGGTTCACGCCATTCTCCTGCCTCAGCCTCCCGAGTAGCTGGGACTACAGGCGCCCACAACCACGCCCGGCTAATTTTTTGTATTTTTAGTAGAGACAGGGTTTCACCGTGGTCTCGATCTCCTGACCTTGTGATCCGCCCGCCTTGGCCTCCCAAAGTGCTGGGATTACAGGCGTGAGCCACCGCGCCCGGCGCATCAGTTTCTTAAATTCATTATTTAGTAGGGTTATGTTCAATGAAAAAAAAGGTTATGGCCGGGTGTAGTGTCTCACGCCTGTAATCCCAGCACTTTGGGAAGCCTGAGGTCAGGAGTTTGAGACCAGCCTGGCCAGCATAGTGAAACCCTGTCTCTACTAAAAATACAAAAATTAGCCGGGCGTGGTGCAGGTGCCTGTAATCCCAGCTACTCGGGAAGCTGAGGCAGGAGAATTGTTTGAACCTGGGAGGTGGAGGTTGCAGTGAGCTGAGATCATGCCACTGCACTCCAGCCTGGGCAACAGAGTGAGACTCTGTCTCAAAAAAAAAAAAAAAAAAGGCTAGGCGCGGTGGCTCACACCTGGAATCCTAGCACTTTGGGAGGCCGAGGCGGGCAGATCACGAGGTCAGGAGATTGAGACCAGCCTGGCCAAAATGGTGAAACCCTGTCTCTACTAAAAACACAAAAAATTAGCCGGACGTGGTGGCACGTGCCTGTAGTCCCAGCTACTCAGGAGGCTGAGGCAGGAGAATCGCTTAAACCTGGGAGGCAGAGGTGGTAGTGAGCTGAGATTGCACCACTGTACTCCAGCCTGGGCAACAGAGCAGACTCGGTCTAAAAAAAAATAAAAATAAAAAGTTATACCTGGGAGGGGAAAAGTCAGCTAAACAGTAAATTTGAAAATTCTGTGAGACTTCTTAGATATTTACAGTTAATCCATTTCTTAGAAATGTAAGCTCCTGCTAGGCGCTGTAATCCCAGGGCTTTGCGAGGTCAAGGTGGGTGGATTGCTTGGGCACAGGACTTAAAGACCAGCCTGGGTAACGTTGTGAGACCTCCTCTTTAGAAAACATTAAAAAAATTTGCCAAGCGTGGTGGCACATGCCCGTGGTCCCAGATATTCGGAAGACTGAGGTAGGAGGCTGGAAGGTTGAGGCTGCAGTGAACTGTTATCACTCCACTGCATTCCTGCCTGGGTGACAGAGCAAAACTCTGTCTCCAAAAAAATAAATGTAAGCGCCTAAAAGAAATGAGCCCTGTATGTTGGGAACAGTGCCTACCACTGTCTGAACAGTCCAGAACGATTTACTGAAATTGATGGTGGGGCCGGAACACAGTGGTATGCAAACTGGTACTCCAGGGGCTATTTGTCTCTCAAATTTCTAAGAGGTTTTGCCTCTATGTGGGACATCTCATCTGCCAGATGTAGTGACAGTGAGTCAGGACAAGAAAACATTATACTAACATTGTGTTGTTGTATCAGGACAT
Source organism: Macaca nemestrina (assembly GCF_043159975.1). Taxonomy (NCBI): domain Eukaryota; kingdom Metazoa; phylum Chordata; class Mammalia; order Primates; family Cercopithecidae; genus Macaca; species Macaca nemestrina. Next base: position 19,059,423 of record NC_092136.1, read on the forward strand.
TGCACCCCAGTTTTTTGTTGTTGTTTTGTTAGCACTTCCTGGGATCATTTGATAAAGAAGTCACTTAAGGAGAATGCCTTGTGTGTATTTTTTTAATTGACTTCTGAATTCATTTCCTTATCACTATTACTATTTGCATGACTATATGTATGCTCTCTTTGTTCATGTGAAATTCTTCCTCTTACAAAGGCATGGTTCTAGTAATTGTGATATATAGGAAGGCAGAACACCTGAGTTCTGATCTCTGCCATAAGTGCTCGGACTTTTATCTTATTCTTCTCAGCACTGGGACAATAAATTACTATAGTCCATGAAATCACCTGAAATCCCTTGGTAGTGCTTTTAGACTTGAAATTTTGAGGGTAAAGTTAAGACTTTCCCTCACAAGTGTTTTGGGATCTCTCGGCCGAATTTCATTCTTGCTCTTTAGAGATTTTAAAGATTGGCATGCTATTTGATTTTATTTGGTTTTATTAAGCCTTTTATTAAATAACAATATTAGGAAAATGCAGGAATTTTATTTTATTTGAGATGGAGTTTCGCGCTTGTTGCCCGGGTTGGAGTACAGTGGCGTGATTTTGGCTCACTGCAACCTCTGCCTCCCATGTTGGTCAGGCTGGTCTTGAACTCCTGACCTCAGGTGGTGATCTACCCGCCTCGGCCTCCCAAAGTGCTGGGATTACAGGCGTGAGTCACCGTGCCCGGCCAAATGCAGGAATTTTATTTCCTCCAGTGCCTTCACCTCCTTTCTACATTCTTTCATATTTGGCTTCCTTTAGGTGCCAGCATTTTTCTCCGTCGATTTTTACCAACAATATTCTCAGCCAGAACTCGTGTCTTTCTGCTCCTGGCATTGGCATGATTTCTTTTTTCTGCCTGGTTTTTCTAGTGTGCTTTAGCACCAGAGGCTGTTGTATTTTCTTGTCCATTGTCAGTGTATGTTTTCTGAATTTCGCTTCCTGTTTGTATTCCACTTATAGTCACTTATGATTTCTTTGGGCCTTCCCCACAGGTGACAGTTCCTTCTTTCTTCGAACCTGGCTCATGACCCCACTTCACATTCCTGAAACTCCAGCAGAATATCGCTATAATATGGCCCATTCTGCAACTCACAGTGTGATTGAGAAGACTTTCCGAACCCTCTGCTCCCGATTCCGCTGCCTGGATGGATCCAAGGGGGCACTGCAGTACTCACCAGAGAAATCCAGCCACATCATCTTGGCCTGTTGTGTTCTCCACAACATCTCCCTGGAGCATGGGATGGATGTTTGGTCCTCTCCAATGACAGGACCCATGGAACAGCCCCCTGAAGAAGAGTATGAGCACATGGAGTCCCTGGACTTAGAGGCTGACCGTATTCGTCAGGAGTTAATTCTCACTCATTTTAGCTAATGTAGAAGGTGGAGAGGAGGGAGACTTCCCAGGAGTTGTGACAGACTTTCTTCCTCATCACCTTCTACACAGTTCCATCATCTAGCATGACTGAGTATTCAGATACTTGTCATAAACTGACATTTAATCTGTGTGTTTTGGTAAGGTTGGGGCTATGCCGGAATATCTTGATTCATTTGCAAATGCATTAAACCGAAACCAAGACAGCGGTTACCTACTGTGCAGTGAACTCCAGGTTGAGTACCACTAATTTGAAAGCTCAGTGGTTGCAAACATTTATGATTGTGCCTACGAAGTCATAGTAAAGGTCAGGAGTTCAAGACCAGCCTGGCCAACATGGTGAAACCCCGTCTCTACTAAAAATACAAAAATTAGCGGCCGGGCACGGTGGCTCATGCCTGTAATCCCAGCACTTTGGGAGGCCGAGGCGGGTGGATCACCCGAGGTCAGGAATTCAAGACTAGCCTGGCCAACATGGCGAGACCCTGTCTCTACTAAAAAGTGGCAGGTGCCTGTAATCCCAGCTGCTTGGGAGGCTGAGGCAGGATAATCGCTTGAACCTGGGAGGCGGAGGTTGCGGTGAGCCAAGATCGTGCCATTGCACTCAGCCTGGGCAACAAGTGTGAAACTCCGTCTCCGGAAAAAAAAAATCAGCCGGGCGTGGTGGTACACACCTGAAATCCCAGCTACTTGGGATGCTGAGGCAAGAGAATCCAGGAGTCGGAGGTGGCAGTGAGCTGAGATCGTGCCACTGCACTCCAGCCTGAGTGGCAGAGCAAGACTCTTTCTCGGAAAAAAAAAAAGTCATAGTAAAGGGGAAAGCAGCATATAGTCAAAACACTTTTTTGGTTTCAATTATCTGCAGATTTCAGATGAAAACAATATTTACATAGGCCGGGTGCGGTGGCTCACGCCTGTAATCCCACAATCCCAGCACTTTGGGAGGCCAAGGCGGGCAGATCAGGTGAGGTCAGGAGTTTGACACCAGCCTGACCAATACGGTGAAACCCCATCTCTACTAAAAAATACAAAAATTAGCTGGGCATGGTGGCATGTGCCTGTAATCCCAGCTACTCAGGAGGCTGAGGCGGGAGAATCGCTTGAACCTGGAAGGTGGAGGTTGCCGTGAGCCAAGATCATGCCATTGCACTCCAGCCTGTGCAAGACTCCATCTCAGAAAAAAAAAAAAAAAGAAAATATTTCCTTGTTCTGGATTATCTGGGTGGCATTTTAGTTTTTCTACTTTGTTGCCTATATAGGCATAATCTGAGGCAAATGTGAAGAGAGAATTTCAGTTGGGGAATGGTCTTCTGACAGTAAATGGCTACTAATCCCAGTCTCCAGCTTTGTGCTTTTAAGAGGATATTTTAAAGACAGTCAGAAACCTCCATCTTTAGCCTGTCTGCAATAATTGGACTGTGACTTGGACCTAAATCCTAGGGAGAACATCTGGACTCCAGTTTCCTATTTCCAATCCTGAGTCGGAGTTAGAGGCTAAATGGGTTTAAGAACCCAATCAGCTTTAAAAAGGCAATTTGAATATAGATAAAATAGCAAGCTTATGCTTTACAGGCCATCTAAGGACTGAGAGAGATTGATGAGCAATGCGGATTCACCCAGGTTCAGACACCTCACATTCAACTAGATCACATTTCTTACAACTGTGATGTTAGAAAGTCTGTTTGGTCATTCTGTTTTGAAATTCCTTGTACAAAAGGAAGATTCAGGGAATAAAGAAGGCGTGTGAAAGTATTAAAAAGGAGAGGTAATAGGAATATAATTTGTTGGCTTGAAATGAATTCTGGCGCTAGACCTTGGATATGCGGAGTGATGGACAGAATTTCCCAAGAAATAAATAATCCCCTAGCAAGTCTTGTTCTAAAATTACACTGATATAAAAATAACCTGATTAGAATAATGAAAGTGTGAATTAGGTTCACACATTGGTGCCTCTGCTGGGACAAAAAAGAGACTTTCCTGAGGGTTGTCTTGTTTCCAGTTTCTCAGCCACTCACCATGTGATACCTCTGACTTGTCCTCTTGGATCATTTCCTACCTCCTGCCTTTGGCAGTGTTAATCTGGTGATTTTCAAAGTAAAGAAATGAACAGCTGATGACAGAAGAAATTTGGAAATAAATTGAGGGTGACTCATCCTCAAGATTAAAAACAATTATGGATTATTATCTGCTGTTTTATTTCTACTCCAAATGCTATTCACCATCATTATCCTGCTCTATAAAGAGAGGGTCCATTTGGCAGTAGGTTGTGCTTAAAATGTACAGGGATGTCATTGAGGTGGGAATGGACAATGAAGAGTTGGCTAGAAACATTAACTCTATTCATTGTGCAACAGAGGTGCCTGGTTACATTTTTTTTTTCTTTGTAAAGTTCAACTTGTGACACAAGCTTGCTTTGTTTCCCTCATAAGGCAATGTTTTAATTCTCAAGGTCTTTCCTTTTTAAGTCTTCTAAGATGGGTATTTTCCCCATAAAGTTTTGGTTGTGTTTGGTATATCCCATCAGGAAAGGGTTACTGCCAAACATGTATCATAAGTGGCAAGGTGAAGTGTGATCATGGAAAATGCCTTGCATTTTAGCCTTACATAACTACATTTAAGGAAAATTGGAGTTTTTCACAACTCACTAGATGGTGACATAAAAGACTGAGTGGGATGGACAGTCTTGGAGAGATTTCAAAAGCAATTTCAAATCTGTTTACTTGCACACCAAAGATAATCTAAGTGCTGAGCTGACTGAACATTGGCTGACAGTGTTTTTTCCTGGGAGCATTTTATTTTCTAATAATCCCACAGGGAAACTCTTCAGATCTACACGTTTAACCTCCTTTCAACCTGTAGTTTTGCAGGTCAGGATTTCTTTTTTTTTTTTTTGGTCATTAGTTAGTTATTTCCCCAAAATGATGTAGGGGAAGGATCATGGTCTGTACTTCCAGATTGCCAAGGGTATCTTCACAGGGGCTTTTTATAAGTGTCTGAGAAAGCTTCTGCCTTTGTGGTCCTTAGTGTGGATTTATAGCTTTTTTCTGGCATGGTTTTGGGAAAGAATCAAGGATTTTCTCCGTCTTATGTAAGCCTTATTTTCCCATAGATAACTCCATCTGGCCAGCATAGTAGTTTTCCAGATTTACCCTTAGATGTTTCAAGGCAGTAAGGTCTCAGGATATATCAAGGGAAAACAATATTGGGTGACCACCAATTTACCAATTCCAAATTATACAAAAGAGGGACCATAAACATATTCTTGGTTTAAGTTAACTGAATAGGGATGAAGGTGTTTTCCTGATCCTAGGACTGTAAAGGATCTAGGCCAAGTGAATCTAACTTAGGGATAAAAAACAAGACACAATTGTAATGGAGTCATATAGTGACGACATAGAAGAGGTGGGTAACGGTGAAAGAGGCTAGACAGATCATAGATATAATAAGATTTTATCTCTATCTGAAACAAACTGAAAATAGCCGCCAAACTGAGCTTCGTAGTTACTTTCCCTGGCAGTGGAGGGGAAGTTAGAAGGACAAGAAAATAAGAAATGAAAGGGTTTTTGTGCATACACATGTCCTCAGGGCCCATTTTGCTCTCTAGATCCTGCCAAGATTTTCCAAAATTGTTGTGGGTATGAGAAATCACAGATTCAGGATGAAGACTTTGTTGATTATGTAGAAAGGAAGGAAAAATACTAGCTGAAGGCTGGGGACATGCTAGTTTCCTAACACATAAAATTCATAGACTTTTTTTTATCACACAGAAATCCTTGTTCTAAAAAAAATTTTTTTTTTTTTTTTTTTTTTTGAGACAGGGTCTTGCTCTGTCGCCAAGGCTAGAGCAGTACAGTGGAGTAATCTCTGCTCACTGCAACCTCCACCTTCCAGGCTCAAGTGATCCTCCCATGTCAGTCTTCTGAGTAGCTGGGACTACAGGCACACACCACCATACCCAGCTAATTCTTGTATTTTTTGTGTAGCAATAGGGTTTTGTTACATTGGTCTCAAACTCCTGGATTCAACTGATCTGCCTGCCTTGGCCTCCGAAAAGTGCTGGGATTGTATGCGTGAGCCCCTGTGCCTGGCCCTGAATTTTTTTTTCTTTTTCTTTTTCTTTGAGACGGAGTCTCACTCTGTCGCCCAGGCTGGAGTGCAGTGGCACGATCTCGGCTCAGTGCAACCTCCACCTCCCTGGTTCAAGCCATTCTCCTGCCTCAGCGTCCTGGGTAGCTGGGATTACAGGCATGTGCCACCATGTCCAGCTAATTTTTGTATTTTTAGTAGAGACAGAGTTTCACCATGTTGGCCAGGATGGTCTTGATCTCCTAACCTTGTAATCTGCCCACCCCAGCCTCTCAAAGTGCTGGGATTACAGGTGTGAGCCACCACGCCTGGCCTTGAATTTTTTTTTGTTTTTTTGAGACGGAGTCTCGCTCTGTCGCCCAGGCTGGAGTGCAGTGGCCGGATCTCAGCTCACTGCAAGCTCCGCCACCCGGGTTCACACCATTCTCCTGCCTCAGCCTCCCGAGTAGCTGGGACTACAGGCACCCGCCACCTCGCCCGGCTAGTTTTTTGTATTTTTTTAGTAGAAATGGGGTTTCACCGTGTTAGCCAGGATGGTCTCGATCTCCTGACCTCGTGATCCGCCCGTCTTGGCCTCCCAAAGTGCTGGGATTACAGGCTTGAGCCACCGCGCCCGGCCCTGAATTTTTTTTTAATTAACTTTTGTAGAGACAGGATCTCAGTCTGTCACCCAGGCTGGAGTGCAGTGGTGTGATTGTAGCTTATTGGAGCCTTGAACTCTTGGTCTCAAGTGATCCTCCCACCTCAGCCTTCCAAGTAGCTAGGACTAGAAGTGTGCACTACCATGCCTGGCTAATTTTTTTTTTTGGGGTACAGACAGGGTCTGACTATGTTGCTCAGGCTGCTCTTAAATTCCTGGCCTCAAGCAATCCTCCTGCCTTGGCCTCTTGAAATGCTCTGAGATTATAGGGATCATAGGCATAAAGTATAGTGCCCAGCCTAAACTTTTTTTTGTAAACATGACTACAGACTGGGCACGGTGACTCACGCCTGTAATCCCAGCACTTTGGGAGGCCGAGGCGGGCGGATCACAAGGTCAGGAGATCAAGACCGTCCTGGCCAATATGGTGAAACCTGTCTCTACTAAAAATACAAAAATTAGCTGGGCGTGGTGGCGGGCACCTGTCATCCCAGTACTAGGGAGGCTGAGGCAGGAGAATCGCTTAAACCTGGTAGGAAGAGATTGCAGTGAGCTGAGATCGTGCCATTGCAACTCCAGCAACAAGAGCAAAACTCCAAAAAAAAAAAAAAAATGACTACAACTGAAGGCCTCTTGTGATTGTAAAGTAGAAGAAATAAGATCTCTGGATACTGAACAGGAGAAAGGAGATTAGACTTTGAAATCATAAATTAGCAAATTTCAAAAAGGGGCCTCCCTGTTTGCCCGGCAAAATGTTAAGGATCTGTTATTCTGTTGACGTGTTAACTTTCTCTAATCTTTATGCTGTCTTTTATAGATGGGCTGACTTATTTGTCATTCTAGAGCCTTAAAATATTCATACATTTTGATCTATTGATAAATTTCATCACTGGAGATTTATCTTATAGAAATAATTCCAAAGAAGGGAGAGCCTTCTATCATTCTACAGCTAGCAGTTCCCTGCTGTTCTGGGGTCTCTCTCCTTCCCTACGCTGCTCCTACATAACTATACTACTTCTATCTTTACCATTCCATCATCAAAGGTATACATTACCCCACAGCACAAAAAGAACAGGCTAGAAAAGAACAGAACAGAATTGCAATGGCAGAATTGACAACTGACTTAGCATTTCGGCTGTTCAAGGCCTGACTGGTCTTCCTGCACTTCCTAATAAGATGACTCAAAGTACTATTACAGAACTATCTCACACTAGGTTCAAGCCTGATATCTACCACCAAGTGTGTGGTAGAGGCATGTTTCTCAGAACCCAGAGCCAAGATAAGGAACAGTCTCCAATTCCTTCTTTTCTCCCCTCCCTCCTTCACCCTTCATTCCAGGCAAGTCTCCTAGGCAAATGTGCCCCATCCTCATCCTTTTTTTTATTTTATTTTTTATTTTTTATTTTTTTTTGAGGCAGGGTTTCACTGTCTGTGTTGCCCAGACTGGAGTACAGTGGTGTGATCATGACACACTGCAGACTCGACCTCCTGGGCTCAAGTGATCCTCCTGCCCCAGCCTCCTGAGCATCTGGGACTGCCAGTGTATGCCACCACTCCCTGCTAATTTAAAAAAAAAAAAATTGTTTTTTAGAGACACAGTCTCACTATGTTGCCCAGGCTGATCTCAAACTCCTAGACTTAACCTATCCTCCCACCTTGGACTTCCAAAGTGCTGAGAGTACAGATGTGAGCTGCCACACCTGGCCTCTTGTTGGTTTAGTCTTTCCAAAGTTTTTTCCATGTGATTGACAGGGGCAAGGTCCATGCTTAAAAGTGAACTGTCCCAGATTGCCCATGGCTGTCACAGTTTTAACACTCAAAGTCCCAAGTTCTGGGAAACCCCTCAGTCCTGGGCAAAGCTAAGACTGGTTATCCTACTTCAGGGAAGCACCGTCCTACCTCCGGGGAGTGGATCCATGAGGAGAGTCCTGCCAGAATTCAGTGATCAACAGTCAACACCATAAGTTCTTGAGTCTTAACACCAATACGAGGAACATCAGGGGTACAGCCCAGGATGATCTTCACTTCTGCTGGCCTTGTTTCATTTTTAGTTTTTCCTCTAGTGTGAGGAGATTCCCACAAGGTTGATGGTTTCAACTCCTGATCCCTTGTGATCCATCTTCAATCCAAATAAATATTTCCATAGGAACATGCAGTAGTTTGCTGTCAAACTGAAGCTTAAATCCATATATATATATATACACACACACACACACATATTTAAAAAGAACAGTTCTCTGAAGGAAATTTATCTGTAGAGGTGCAACTCTGCCCATAGAATAAGCCACGCTTTCCATGGTCTCACAAAGCAGTCTAGACTCAGCTTTGCAAATATCGCCATTTTCAGATGATTTTAGATAAATCTTTGCTGAACTTTCAGGTGTTTTACTCAAAAGTCTCCAGCTTTTGAAAAACGGAAAATGTCTTAGAGCAGTGAAATTAGTTTCTTTAGGTTTTTTCACTGCAATCAAGGTTTCGAAACAATGTAGTTGGCTGGGCAGGATGGCTCAAGCCTGTAATCCCAGCACTTTGGGAGATCGAGGCGGGCGGATAACGAGGTCAGGAGATCTAAACCATCCTGGCTAACACGGTGAAACTAGTCTCTATTAAAAATGCAAAAAAATTAGCCGGGCGTGGTGGCGGTTGCCTGTAGTCCCAGCTACTCGGGAGGCTGAGGCAGGAGAACGGCGTGAACCCGGGAGGCGGAGCTTGCAGTGAGCTGAGATCCGGCCACTGCACTCCAGCCTGGGCGACAGAGCGAGACTCTGTCTCAAAAAAAACAAAAACAAAAACAAAAACAAAAAACAAACAGAAATTTAGTTATCTGAGTCAAATTTGAATGAGGGCTATAGCTATGCCCCACAAGCCTCTCCAAGAAGGAAGCTTCCTTTTTTTTAAAAAAAAAATTTTATTTGAGACGGAGTCTCGCTCTGTCGCCAGACTGGAGTTCAGTGGCGCGATCTTGGCTCACTGCAGCCTCCGCCTGCCGGATTCGGGCAGTTCTGCCGCCTCAGCCTCCCAAGTAGCTGGGACGACGTGCGCCCACCACCACGCCCGGCTAATTTTTTGTATTTTTAGTAGAGACGGGGTTTCACTGTGTTAGCCAGGATGGTCTCAATCTCCTGACCTAATGATCTGCCCACCTCGGCCTCCCAAAGTGCTGGGATTAAAGGCATGAGCCACTGCGCCCGGCCTGGCCAGTATTTTCAAAGACTTAGAGGAGATTTTTGTAAAGTGGCAACACATTATTTTAAAAAGGCTCATACTGTAAGGATGTGCTCTTTGATTTTAAAGTCTTTAAAGGCTGGAACTTTTTTTTTTTTTTTAGACGGAGTCTTGCTCTGTCACCCAGGCTGGAGTGCAGTGGCACGATCTCTGCTGACTGCAACATCCACCTCCCGGGTTCAAGCGATTCTGCTGCCCCAGCCTCCCGAATAGCTGGGATTACAGGCGCCCACCACCACGCCCGGCTAATTTTTGTATTTTTAGTAGACACGGGGTTTCAGCATCTTGACCAGGCTGGTCTCAAACTCCTGACCTCGTGATCAACCTGCCTCGGCCTCCCAAAGTGCTGGGATTACAGGCGTGAGTCACTGTGTCCGGCCTTTAAAAATTTTTTTTAGGCAGGGTCTTGTTCCATAGATCAGGCAATGGTATGATCATGGTTCATTGCAGCCTCCACCTCCCGGGCTCAGGATATCCTTTCATCTTAGCTTCCTGAGCAGCTGGGCCTACAGGCAGGAGCCACCAGGCCCGGCTAACTTTTTGTATTTTTTTTTTTTTCGTAGAGGCTGGAGTCTCACCATGTTGCCCAGGCTGGTCTTGAACTCCTGGGCTCAAAGCAATCCACCAGCCTGGTCTCCTAAAGTGCTCGAATTATGGACGAGAGCCGCTGCGTCCGACCAAACTGGGACTATCTTGTTTCCTTTTTACACCCTTCCTAAGTAGTGGGGAAGGGTGTAAACCTCCCTAGGAGGATGTAAGGTAGACTATGATTGCTCACACTTGGTAACCATACTTGCAGTGATCTTTGTGATTTATTGAATCATACCTAGGATGTACATATTAATTTATATTTGTGCTGAGCATATTCATTTATCAACTAAGAGACTACAGGAAAAAGCCATTGTTGTAATGATGAAAATGTCAACACTTTATCAGGTTCTGAACCCAAAGAGACTTTTGCTTATTATGTAAGAAGCACACCTGTGGCTCTAGGCCTTTGGAAGAAAATAAAAGAGAAAAGCAATCCGTGTACTTTTCCCCCCCACCCCCGCCTTATGGTCAGGCTACAAAATTCTGGGTTTTCCCAGCTTCTTTTGGTCATGCTTTGTGGGGGCTACACTGGAGCTTTTACGTAGACTGTTCATTTTGTTCCTCAGCCTGAATTCTCTCTCGTTTTCTTTCTCTACGATTTTTAATTCCCCTCACTGTTCTGTTAGGAAACCAAAGGTCAAATGAGGTTAAGTAATTTGCTCAATTGGGATAAAGAGTGTTGGGAGTCCATAAAACAGTCGCGGGGCTATAGACAACAAGTGTTATTGCGCTATGATTTGATCTTCAACACATTCACGAGAAACTACAGTTCTCTAAACAACCTTAACTGCCGGCGACCCACAGAAAATGGCAGAAGCGCAGGCTCTTTTTTACCCTGTGGCTTATGATCTGGGTTTGTTTATTTATGCCTCGGACAGGAGCCGGACCTTGAGTAGGAGTTGAGCTGCTTTTCGGCGCTCGGCTGCGGTTCCTTGAACGATTGCTTGGGCGTTCCTCCTTTGATGTCTGGGGCGTTCTTGTATTCGGTGATCTTTTGCGCCGTCTTCTTGCTTGATGTCTCCTGAGCGGCGGCGGCGCCGGGTTGAGGACTGAGTTATCCGCGAGGCCCCGCGCTCAAGCCGCCTTCTCCTGCCGGTCGGTAGAACGGACCCTTTGCTTTATTCGTGCCTCCTCCTTCTTTTTCCCTGTGGCTCAGCTTGTCCGCTGGACTGCAAACCGAGCTCCCGTCTGTCTTGCAGGTAGGCCCAGGAGGAGCCTGGGAGGCCCAGCCCGGCATCCTTCCGCCGCGGGGTTGAGAAGACCTTGGCGCCGGCGGGTGGGCAGGCGGGCCGGCCGCCGTGACACTGCCAGAGGAGGGGCTACCGGACTGCGTTGAGGGGCGCGGCCGGAGGGGCAGCCCGGAACCGAGGGAGAAGCCGGAAGGAGGGAGAGATGCTGGGGCTTCCCGGTGTGGTTCTTTTGGGAGGAGATGTTGGGTCTAGGGCACCCCCAGTGTGTGGGGAAAATGGCTTTCCAGGAACCGACAGAGCTTTGCGCACTTTGACCTTCCTTCCTTTATCCTTTCCCCCCACCCCGAAGTCTCCGGGTGTCATGCCTCAGTTGAACTGGGGACCCCTACTGAGTCCAGCGTTTGAAGGGACCTTTGAGTAGGTGGAGGCGTATGGAACAAGGTCCTCTGGCTCCTCGGAGCGAAGTGTCATGTTCTCGCCTTTTTTGGGTGGGGAAACTGAGGCTGATGTCTGGGACGTGACTTCCCCCCATATCCCCAACAGATCATTAAATGCACTGTAAGTCACTTTTTGTCATTTACCAGTTCCCTTTCCCCCAGTTACCAGTCAAGTTATGAAAACAGTGAGTTGTTGTTTGATCGCCTGTGATCCCTCTTTTCCTAGGAATATAGACTGTTAGGAATACAAATCCTGTCACTAGAGGCTTCAGAAGTAAAGGAACCATGTGGTTTCTTGGCTGTTTAGCTTTTCAAAGTCTGTATCATTTTAGCTAGTGTAGCAATGACAGTTTCTTTTTGTTTCTTGATAACCTTGTTGCCTACTTTGTTTCCTGATAACCTTGTTGTCTACATTGTTTCCTGGTTGGTTTATCCTCCTCCTCCCCAGCCTCTTTGGAAATCTGAACAACTATGGTGTTTGTGGTTAGTCTAGTAGAGGATGGTCAAGACTTTGAAGGCAAACGCTTGTCCTGTATGAGGGTCTGCTTTCTGGGGAGTATCCAAAGGAAACCCAAGGAGTCTCTCTCTCTCTCTCTTTTTTTTTTTTAAGACAGTCTCGCTCTGTCGCCCAAACTGGAGTGCAGTGGCGCAATCTTGGCTTACTGCAACCTCTGCCTCCCGGGTTCAAGCGATTCCCCTGCCTCTGTCTCCTGACTAGCTGGAACTACAGGCGCGCGCCACCACACTCGGCTAATTTTTGTATTTGTAGTAAAGTGGGGTTTCATCACGTTGGCCAGGCTGGTCTTGAACTCCTGGGCTCAAGTGATTCGCTCACCTTGGCCTCTCAAAGTGCTGGAATTACAGGCATGAGCCACCGCGCCCGCCCAGTTTTGTTATATTTGATTACTAGTTTGGTCACTGCACATACAAAAGCTAAAAAAGGCTGTATGTAGAAATCATTCAAATATTGAGATATTTAAATGAAACTCCTTTGTGGTTCTCTTTTCCTTCCCAACTTGGAAAGGTTGGGGACTAAGTCTCTCATTTTCATCGGATTCAGTGTCATGATCCTAATTTGTGTCACTTCTTTGTTGGGGAAAAAAAAATATCAGCCTGCCGGGTGCAGTGGCTCACACCTGTAATCCCAGCATTTTGGGAGGGCAAGGCGGGTGGATCACCTGAGGTTGGGAGTTCGAGACCAGCCTGACCAATGTGGAGAAACCTAAAAATACAAAATTAGCCGGGCGTGGTGGTGCATGCCTGTAATCCCAGCTACTCGGGAGGGTAAGGCAGGAGAATCACTTGAATCCAGGAGGCAGAAGTTGCCATGAGCGAGATCACATCATTGCACTCCAGCCTGGGCAACAAGAGCCAAACTCTGTATCAAAAAAAAAAAAAAAAAAAAAAAAAAAAAAAATCAGTCTTGAGGTCATTCTGGGTTGGATAAGTTTCCAAAGTATGTAGAATCAGTAGGAGGGTGTTTTTTGTTTGTTTGTTTGTTTGTTTGTTTTGAGACAGAGTCTTGCTTTGCCCCCCGGGCTGGAGTGCAGTGGCGCTATCTCAGCTCACTACGACCTCCTCCGCCTCCCAGGTTCAAGCAGTTCTCTGCCTCAGCATCCCGAGTAGCTAGGATTACAGGCACCACCACCACACCTGGCTAATTTTTTGTATTTTTAGTAGAGATGGGGTTTCACCATCTTGGCCAGGCTGGTCTTGAACCCCTGACCTCGTGATCCACCTGCTTTGGCCTCCCAAAGTGCTGGGATTACAGGCATGAGCCACCGCGCCCAGCCAAGAGAGTGGTTTTAAGGGTATAGAGATTCATTTCCTAGTCCTTGAGTGGAGACTGTACAAGGCTACATTCTCCCACTATTTTAGTATTCTTATATAAGTTTTGGAAAGATTACTGTTCCTTTAATTTTTTGTGTGAGGTCAGCAAGATTTAAATGAATGGCCCTTAATCATGAGCAATTTCCTAGTTACACGACCTCAGTGCTCCCAGAAAGGGATTAATGAAGAGCCACCAGACTATCTTTATGGAGAATCTAGATTGGGGATAAGCTAAGAATGTGCATTTTTGAAAAAGTTTTTATGGTAGAAGAGAATGTATATCAGATAAAAGAATGTAGAGAAGAAAGCAACATTGTCCACTGGGAATTGATAAGTTCTGTGTAGAATTTAGAGTTATAAAGAATATCTCATTGACTCCTAATGAATGCTAAATAACAAATGGAAATTGCTGTGAGTGTCTTGAAGCAATCTTAGGAATATTTTATTATGTTTCTGCAGGAAATAATTGGCAGAGGCTTAAGGTGAATTGAGGCCAAGAAATTTGGTGGTGTTGATGGGAGGTTACAGGGATAGAGCTTATCAACTTAATCAACTTATCCCATGCTTTGTGATAGAAGTTCACTCAGCTTTTTTTCTTTTTCTTTTTTCTTTTTTCTTTTCTTTTTTTTTTTGAGATGGAGTCTTGCTCTGTCGCCCAGGTTGGAGTGCAGTGGAACTCACTGCAACCTCCACTTCCCGGATTCAAGCAATTCTCCTGCCTCAGCCTCCCGTGTAGCTGGGATTACAGGCGCAGGCCACGATGCCCGGCTAATTTTTTGTGTTTTCACTCAGCTTTTAACTTACTTGGTTAAATCTTGCATTGTTCTGTCAATGTTAGATTGGGTTCTCTTTTGACATTTCCTTTAAAAACTGAACAGGTTCAGAATGTAAATGAATTCTGTCTTTTAGTAAGAAAGTTCTTGGAGATGATTGAAGATTTGAACTTCTAGAACTTGACCTGGAACAGAGTTATGTACATTGCTTGAAAAATATTAGTTATGTATGTCGTTAAAAAACAATTATTTTTATTAATAAAGTAGTAATTTACTTTTTTTTTTTTTTTTTGAGACGGAGTGTCACTCTGTCGCCCGGGCTGGAGTGCAGTGGCCGGATCTCAGCTCACTGCAAGCTCCGCCTCCCGGGTTTACGCCATTCTCCTGCCTCAGCCTCCCAAGTAACTGGGACTACAGGCGCCCGCCACCTCGCCCGGCTAGTGTTTTGTATTTTTTAGTAGAGACGGGGTTTCACCGGGTTAGCCAGGATGGTCTCGATCTCCTGACCTCGTGATCCGCCCGTCTCGGCCTCCCAAAGTGCTGGGATTACAGGCTTGAGCCACCGCGCCCGGCCTTTTTTTTTTTTTTTTTTTTTTTGAGAGATGAGGTCTCCCTATGTTGCTCAGGCTGGCCTCAAACTCCTGGGCTCAAGTAGCCCTCCCCAATAGCTGGAACTACAGGTGCATGCACTTGGCTTACATTTTTTTAAATTTATTTTTTTGAGACGGAGTCTTGCTCTGTCACCAGGCTGGAGGCAGTGGCGCAATCTCGGCTCACTGCAACCTCTGCCTCCTGGGTTCAAGAGATTCCTGTGCCTCAGCCTCCCGAGTAGCTGGGACTACAGGTGTGCACCACCATGCCCAGCTAATTTTTTGTATTTTAGTAGAAATGGGGTTTCACCATGTTGGCCAGGATGGTCTCGATCTCCTGACCTTGTGTTCCGCCCATCTTGGCCTCCGAAACTGCTCAGATTAGAGGCATGAGCCACCGTGCCTGGCCATATATTTTTATACTGTATAATTTTCACAATATTTTCAATATGTGTTAGGATACTTATAAAACTTTTGTTTTGATCATGTAACTTTAGGGTGCTTGTTAATATCGAATCCAAACATTATGGTCCTCAAGCATATTGGTGAATGTTGTCTGTTTAAGTTGACAGTTTCTCTCACTCTTCCAATTTATCTCACTCTTAAAGGAATAAGAGAAAATGTTTCGTTAGCACAGTAAGGTGTCTTTTTCCAAGGTATGCCTCAGCCTTGATAGAGTTATTTTGGAGTGGAATCCACATTTTTTTGCCCAGTGGTTTGGTTTATCTCCAAAAAACTTAAGTTCCTTTAATCACAGTCATTCTTGTTTCATTCTCCAATTGTTCCTCATAAACTCAGAGAGAGCTTTCAGTGTCTTAATTTCTGTTTGTACAGAAGTGTTCTGGTACAGCCTGTCCTGTGGTTTGGGGTCATTTATATTTTATCTTTTCTAGCTCCCCCAGGTTAATATGATCAATTTTTTTTTTGTTTTTGCACAGCTAAAATTAGTTACTGATGGATAAAAATTTTGTGATTATTTATTGTCGGAATGTATTTATGTGTCCAGTACTATGTGGCAGCCTGCCAATGTAATGTAAGGAGAAAATAGATTAAGTAATTAGGAGATCTGGGTTTAAGCCCTAGGTTTACTACTGAGAAGTCTTTTTTTTTTTTTTTTTTTTTTTGAGACGGAGTCTTGCTCTGCTGCCCAGGCTGGAGTGCAGTGGCCGGATCTCAGCTCACTGCAAGCTCCGCCTCCCGGGTTCACGCCATTCTCCTGCCTCAGCCTCCCGAGTAGCTGGGACTACAGGCGCCCGCCAACTCGCCCGGCTAGTTTTTTGTATATTTTAGTAGAGACGGGGTTTCACCGTGTTAGCCAGGATGGTCTCGATCTCCTGACCTCGTGATCCGCCCGTCTCGGCCTCCCAAAGTGCTGGGATTACAGGCTTGAGCCACCGCGCCCGGCCGAGAAGTCTTGTATAAATTATTTAAGGAGGCTGTAGGGAAGGTTAGTGTCCTTTATTGAGCATTTACTGTGTCATGTTCTTTACATGTGTTATTTCATTTAATACTTGTAAGAGTCCTTTATAGTAGATGTTAATTTCCTTATAGAGATACTGTTTTTTCCATTTTTTTTTGCTGAAGCTCAGTGACAATAAATAATTTAACCAAGATCACACAGTAGGTATAGTAGAGCTGAGATTCAAATCAAAGGCTTTGAATGCTTTTCTGAGTCTGTATTTAAAGAATGGAAAAGTAAAACATCCATCATAATCCTTTTTTTTTTTTTTTTGAGATGGAGTTTCACTCTTGTTGCCCAGTCTGGTGTGCAATGGTGCAATCTCGGCTCACTGCATCCTCTGTCTCCTGGGTTCAAGCGATTCTCCTGCCTCAGCCTCCCTAGTAGCTCGGACTACAGGCATGTGCCCGGCTAATTTTTGTATTTGTTTTTTTTTAGTAGAGATGGGTTTTCACCACGTTAATCAGGCTGGTTTCAAACTCCTGACCTCAGGTGATCCACCTGCCTTGGCCTCCCTAAGTGCTGGGAATACAGGTGTGAGCCACCGTGCCGGCCCATCATGATACTTACGTTGATTACATTGAGGAAAAGTATGTGAAAATGCTTTAAAAGGATAAAGTACTCTTCAAGTGTTAACTTCTATGCTGTTTTACAACAACAATGAACAGATGTTATTTAAGTTCTTGGGCAACTTGCTACTTTTTTTTTTTTTTTTTTTGAGATGGAGTCTCGCTCTGTCACCCAGCCTCCTGGAGTGCAGCAGCGCTATCTTGGCTCGTTGCAACCTCAGCCTCCCAGGTTCAAGTGATTCTCCCTCCTCAGCTTCCCGAGTAGCTGGGATTGCAGACACGTGCCACCACGCCCAGCTAATTTTGCATTTTTAGTAGAGACCTGGTTTCACCATGTTGGCCAGGCTGGTCTTGAACCCCTGACCTCAAGTGATCCACCCAACTTGGCCTCTCAATGTGCTATGATTACATGCATGAGCCACAGCACCCGGCCTCCTTCCTTTTCTTTTCTAACTTATTTTCTGTCTCTTCCTCTGTTCTTAGGGTTAATAATCTTCACTTCTCTACCCAAATTTTTTTTCTTTCTTCATTGTGTGTTGTTTTGGTACTGTGTTTATTTCTTTTTTTAATTTTATTTTATTTATTTTTTTTTTTGAGACGGAGTCTCGGTGTGTCATCCAGGCTGGGTACTGTTTATTTCTGAGGTCAGAAATATTCCCATCAGACCTTGTGGAGCTATTTCTTGATTGTGACTGTGTGTATCAACCCTTACTTTTGCAGACATTTGTTCATCTAGCAAATATTTATTGAAGACTCATTAGATGTTGGGATACAATGGTGGACATAGGTGTTCTTATCCTTATGGAGTTTATTCCAGTGGAAAACATAGGTATTTGGTAAATGTTGAAATTTAGACTGAAACAAGTATTCTGAAGGAAATAAACAAGGGCTGACGGGGGAAGAAGAAGTGAGGTGGGCCCTGGGTATTTACAGGGATTGGAGCCTTCAGTCATAGCATCCTTAATCCCCTTGAAAAGTTGGAATCGTAAATCATGATTGTGTAAATTTAAGTTTCCCTGCTGCCATTTAAGCCGTCACTTAAGATTGCTACATGTAATATTTGTCTGGTATTTAATGTATGATAACATTGGGTTTTACATAGTCAAGGATAACTATGACTTAAATATCTAGCATGCTTGACTAATGAGTTTAATTTTTTACTTTTTTTTTTGTGGCAGGGTCTCACTCTGTGGCCCAGGCTGGAGTGCAGTGGTGTAATCTTGGTTCACTGCAGCCTCCACCTCCCGGGTTCAAGTGATTCTCGTGCCTCAGCCTCCCGAGTAACTGGGACTACAGGTGTGTTCCACGGTGTCCGGCTAATTTTTGTATTTTGAGTCGAGATGGGGTTTCACCATGTTAGCCAGGCTGGTCTCGAACTCATGTCTTCAGGTGATCTGCCCGCCTCAGCCTCCCAACATGTTGGGATTACAGGCGTGAGCCACTGTGCCTGGCCTGAAGTTGTGTTTCTGTAAAATGAGCTGAAACAAATTTCACACTTCATGATTTCATCACTTATTTCTGCTCTCCAGAATAGATCATAGGCATATATACCTATAGTGTAATGAAGCATCTGAAATTTTGCTGAGTTGGAGAGGATTAATAAGCACATTTGACTTGCAGAGAAAATTGGAATATTTTATTCTAGGTGACCACTGAAAACAGGACAGAAAAATTTCTCTCCCCAGACTTTTGAATAGCAGCATAGTTGCACTGACTCCTGGAGTCAAGCAGCCTGGTTCAAATTTCAGCACCCCTACTTACTAGCTGTACAACTTGGGGAAGTTACTTAGTCTCTGTGTGTCTCTCCTCAACTGTAAAATGTTGTTACAGTTGTTGTAAGAACTAAATTAGTTAATATGTATAAAGCATTTAGAACAGTGCTAGGTGCTGTATATGCCAGTTGTTAGTAACAATGTTATTATTATAACAAAATAAAGTTTTCCAAAAGAACACATGATAGTGATTCTTAGATTGAAGTTTAGATGCTTTGGTAAAACTTTAATAGGGAAGAGGAAGTTAAAACAGCATATTTGTCCCTCTTTCCCCTCAGTACCCTTCAAATTAAAGTAAAAGGATATAGGTTCAAATCCTAGCTAGGAAAACAAAGTAAAAAGTTGAATCTTTATTTTTAATTCAAAAATTATTTTATTATTTTTTTGAGACAATCTTGCTCTGGTGCAGTGGCACAATCTTGGCTCACTGCAAACTCTGCTTCCTGGGTTCCAGTGATCCTTGTGCCTCAGCCTCCCGAGTAACTGGGATTACAGGTGTGTGCCACCACAGCTGACTAATTTTTGTATTTCTTTTAATGGGGACAGGGTTTTGCCATGTTGGCCAGGCTTGTCTTGAACTCTGGCCTCAAGTGATCTGCCCACCTCAACTTCCATAAGTACTGGAATTACAGGTGTGAGCCACTGCGTCCAGCTTTAAAAATCATTATTATTTTCGGCTGGGCACGGTGGCTCATGCACGGTGGCTCATGCCTGTAATCCCAGCACTTTGGGAGGCCGAGGTGAGTGGATCATCTGAGGTTGGGAGTTCAAGACCAGCCTGACCAACGTGGAGAAACCCCGTCTCTACTAAAAATACAAATTAGCTGGGTGTGGTGGTGCATATCTGTAATCCCAGCTACTTGGGAGGCTGAGGCATGAGAATCGCTTGAACCAGGGAGGTAGAGGTTGCAGTGAGCCGAGATCGTGCCATCACACTCCAGCCTGGGCAACAAGAGTGAAACTCCATCTCAAAAAAAAAAAAAAATTATTGTTATTTTCTAATTATAAAGGTCTTTATGCCTGGTATGGTGGACTATACCTGTAATCCCAGCAGTTTGGGAGGCTGGGATTTTATATGTGTGTGTGTGTGTGTGTGTGTGTGTGTGTGTGTGTGTGTGTATATATGTTTTTTTTTTTTTTTGAGATGAAGTCTTGATCTGTCGCCCAGGCTAGAGTGCAGTGGTGCGATCTTAGCTCATTGCAACCTCCACCTCCTGGGTTCAAGCGATTCTCCTGCCTCAGCCTCCCGAGTAGCTGGGACAACTGGTGCATGCCATCACACCTGGCTAATTTTTGTATTTTTAGTAGAGACAGGCTTTCACCGTGTTAGCCAGGATGGTGTCGATCTGCTGACCTTGTGATCCGCCCGCCTCAGCCTCCCAAAGTGCTAAGTGCTGGGATTACAGGTGCAAGCCATTGCGCCCGGCCTTTTTTTTTTTTTTTTTTGAGACGGAGTCTCGCTCTGTCACCCAGGCTGGAGTGCAGTGGCTCGATCTCGGCTCATTGCAAGCTCCACCTCCCGGATTCACGCCATTCTCCTGCCTCAGCCTCCTGAGCAGCTGGGACTACAGGCGTCCGCCACCAAGCCCGGCTAATTTTTTGTATTTTTAGTAGAGATGGGGTTTCTACTAAAAATGTTGGCCAGGATGGTCTCGATCTCCTGACCTCGTGATCCGCCCGCCTTGGCCTCTCAAAGTGCTGAGATTACAGGCATGAGCCACCGCGCCCGGCCTTTTTTTTTTTTTTTTTTTTTTTTTGAAAGAGTCTCGCTCTGTCACCCAGGCTGGAGTGCAGTGAGTGGTGTGATCTCAGTTCACTGCAACCTCTACCTCCTATGTTCAAGTGATTCTCCTGCCTCAGCCTCCTGAGTAGCTGGGTTTACAAGCGCCCATCACCTCATCCAGATAACCTTTTTTTTTTTTTTTGAGACGGAGTTTCGCTCTTGTTGCCCAGGCTGGAGTGCAATGGTGCAATCTCAGCTCACTGCAACCTCCACCTCCCAGGTTCAAGTGATTCTCCTGCCTCAGCCTCCCCAGTAGCTGGGATTAGAGGCATGCACCACCACGTCCAGCTAATTTTGTATTTTTAGTAGAGACAGGGTTTCTCCACGTTGGTCAGGCTGGTCTTGAACTCCCGACCTCAGATGATCCACTCACCTCGGCCTCTCATAGTGCTGGGATTACAGGCGTGAGCCACTGTGCCTGGGCCCATGTCCAGATAATTTTGTATTTTTAGTAGAGATGGGGTTTCACCATGTTGGCCATCCTGGTCTTGAACTCCTGACCTCAGGTTATGCACTCACCTTGGCCTCCTAAAGTGGTGGGATTACAGATGTGAGCCATTGCGCCTGGCAACAATTTTTTAAAATTAGCTGTAAATGGTGGTGCATGCCTGTAGTCCCAGCTACTTGGGAGGCTGAGGCAGGAGGATTGCCTGAGCCTGTTAGATCAAGCCTGCAGTGAACCAAGATCACACCACTATACTCCATCCTGGGCATCATCATGGCAAGACCCTGTCTCAAAAAATTTTTTTAAAAATTCTATCTAGTGATTATAGCAGAGTGTGTATTTTTCAGTCATTCATTTGATAAATGTTTGTTGCATGTGTACTCCTTCAGTAGGCGGTGAGGATACCATAATGCTGTGTATTATGTACTATGGATTTTTTTTTTTTAAAGTTATGACATATCCCTGTGAAGCCTTTTAGAACTATTTCTTGGTTGTGATTCTGTGTCTCAATTCTTACTTTTTCAGACTTTTGTTTGTCTATCAAATATTGGTTCTGATCAGAACCAGTCCTTATGAATGCTTTGTGCCAGGTACTGTAGTAAGCACTTTGCGTTGATTCTTTTCATTCTCACTAACAACCTTATGACATAAGTACTTTTATTCTTCTCATTTTATTGATGTAGCAGTTGTGGCACAGAGAAGTTAAGCAATTTGCCCAAGATATATAGCTAGCAAATGGCAGAACCAGGATTCGAGTCCAAACAACCTGGCTCCACATTCCCCTGCCCTTAACCTCTAAGTTATACTGATTCTCAACTACTAAACACTTTAAGCTAAACACTAGGTCAATATACTAAGAGTAGAGTGGAAAAATAGATGTCCATGCCTTTATGGAGATTATAGTCCAGAGGAAAGAGAGACAGTAAACAAATAATTACACCAATAAACATATAATTGCAATGTGTGGCAAACCTATGCCAGAAAAATAAAAAGAGATTATAGTAGGGGAACCTGAATTAAACTGGAGGTTTGAGAAGTATTTTTCTGAAGAAGTGATATTTAAGCAGAGACTAGAAGGATAGAAAGGGAAGGGACTAACATGTATGAAATTCCCAAGATAGGAAGGAACTTGACACATTTGAGAAACTGGAAGAAGATTGATATGGTTGGAATACAGTGAACAGTAGGGGATGGAGGAAAGAGGCATAGAATGAGGATAGAGACTTAGGCACAACTATGTCAAGGCTTTCGGATTTTTTTTTTTTTTTTTTTTTTTTTGAGACAGCGTCTCTGTTTCCCAGGCTAGCATGCAGTGGTGTGATCACAGCTTACTGTAGTCTTGACCTTCTAGGCTCAAGGATCCTCCCACCTCAGCTTCCCAAGTAGCTTGGACTAGAGGCACCCACTACCATGCCTAGGTAATTTTTGATTATTTGTACAGACAAAGCCTCACTATGTTGCCTAGGCTGATCTTAAACTCCTGGACTGAAGAGATCCTTTCCCATCTTGGCCTCCCATAGTGGTGAAATTACAGGCAGCAAGGCTTTTGGAATTTTTTTTTTTTGAGGTGGAGTCTTGCCCTGTCGCCCATGCTGGAGTGCGGTAATGTGGTCTCGGCTCAGTGCAGTTTGCGCCTCCTGGGTTCAAGTGGTTCTCCTGCGTCAGCCTCTCGAGTAGCTGGCACTACAGTCACGTGCCACCACACATGGGTAATTTTTAAAATTATTTGTTTATTTATTTATTTATTTTTTGAGACAGAATCTCTCACTGTCGCCCAGGCAGGAGTGCAGTGGCGCGATCTTGGCTTACTGCAAGCTCCGCCTCCTGGGCTCACGCCATTCTCCTGCCTCAGCCTCCCAAGCAGCTGGGACTATAGGCGTCTGCCACTACACCCAGCTAATTTTTTGTATTTTTAGTAGTGACGGGGTTTCACATGTTGGCCAGGATGGTCTCGATCTCCTGACTTCTTGATCAGGAGAGCCACCGCGCCTGGTCAAATTTTTTCATTTTTAGTAGAGACAGGGTTTCACCATGTTGTCCTGGCTGGTCTTGAACTTCTGACCTCAGGTGATATACCCGCTTTGGCCTCCCAAAGTCCTGGGATTACAGGCATGAGCTACCATACCTGGCCGGCTTTTGGATTTTTATCCTGAGTATAATTAGAAGATTTTGAAGGTTTTAAGCATGAGTGTCATGACCTTATATATTATTTTAAAACGTTACTCTGGGGCTGGGCACGGTGGTTTATGCCTGTAATCCCAGCACTTTGGGAAGCTGAGGCGGGGGGATTGCTTGAGCTCAGGAGTTTGAGGCCAGCATGGATGACGTGGTGAGATCCCATCTCTACAAAAAGTTCAAAAAAATTAACTGGGTGTGGTGGCTCACACCTGTGCTTCCAGCTACTTGGGAGGCTAAGGTGGGAGGATCACCTGGTCTGGGGAGGTTGAGGCTGCAGTGAGCTTAAAACCATGCTACTGCACTCCAGGCTGGGTGACAGAGCAAGGCTCTGTCTCCAAAACAACAATAACAACAGCAGTACCCCATTACTGTGGGTACATTGTGGGGAGTGATTTGGAAAGAGAAGAAATGGGGGAAGTGTGGTTAGGAAGTATTACAGAGGTCCAGGCAAAAGGCAATGATGGTTTGGATTAGACTGTAGGCAGTGGAGATAGAAGTAGAAAGATTCAGTAGATATTTT
Organism: Macaca nemestrina; assembly: GCF_043159975.1. Taxonomy (NCBI): domain Eukaryota; kingdom Metazoa; phylum Chordata; class Mammalia; order Primates; family Cercopithecidae; genus Macaca; species Macaca nemestrina. The sequence continues at coordinate 19,082,903 of NC_092136.1, forward strand.
AGAATTAGGACAGGCAAGACTTAATGGATTGGATGTGTGGGAAGAGGAAGGTGTCAAGTATAATTCCAGATTTTTGGCCTGAGCATCTGGGTAGATGAAGGTGGTGTTTCTGAGATGGAAACATTGGAGGAGGAGTAGATTTGGATTAGAGTTGGGGAGTGGAATGAAGATCTCAGTTTTAGTCATGCTAAGTGTTAGATGCCTGTGAAAACATACAAGCGTAGATATCAAGTACGTAGTCTCTAGGCTGATTCACAAAAGTGGCGCTGGAGAGAAATCTGGATGGTATTAGTATATAGATGATATTTACAACAAAGGGAAGTGGATGAGATCTCCTAGAGAACAAGTATAGAGTAGGAGGAGAAGACCACGCTCCAAGGAATTCAAGAGAAAATCTAAGAGCTTGTTATTAGAGAAACCAACATAAGAGCATATTTCAGGAAGGGAGTAATCACTGTACATTGTTGGATTTAGCAACACAGAGATCATTGATGATTATAGCAAGAACAATATTGGAGGAAAGCAGGGCCAGAAGCTCAATTGAATTGGGTTTAAGGCGTGGGAAGGGACGAAGTGGAGATGGTCTGTGTATTTTGATTATTAACATGTGTAGGCTGGGTGTGGTGATTGATGCCTGTAATCCCAGCAATTCGGGAGGTCGAGGCAGGCGGATCACCTGGGGTCAGAAGTTCAAGACCAGCCTGGCCAACATGGTGAAACCATGTCTCTACTAAAAATACAAAAGTTAGCCAGGCGTGGAGGTACACACCTGTAATCCCAGCTCCTCAGGAGGCTGAGGCAGTATAATCACTTGAACTGAGGAGGTGGAGGTTGCGGTGAGCTGAGATCCCCTCACTGCACTGGCCTGGGCGATCCCAGAACAAGACTCCACCTCGAAACAAAACATGTCTGTTTCCTCATAAGAAGTATACTCTAAGACAGTAAGATCCATGAAGATAGGAGCTGTACCTTTCCATTTTTTGTATTCTTGGCTGCTTAGCTTGGTATCTTGCCCCAGAAGGTTATATTAAGAGAGAAAAGAGTGAGGGCATGAAGATATTTGCAAAATGGTGAGAGTAATGATTCTCATGGCCTTTTTATGTTGGCCTTAAGGGTTTATCCATTTTTTATGTTACTTACTTTATTTATTTATTTATTGAGATGGAGTTTTGCTCTTGTTGCCCAGGCTGGAGTGCAGTGTGGCGTGATCTCAGCTCACTGCAACCTCTGCCTCCCGGGTTCAAGCGATTCTCCTGCCTCAGCCTCCTGAGTAGCTGGGATTATAGGCATGCACCCCCACTCGCCGCTTATTTTTTATTTTTATTAGAGACAGGGTTTCTCCATGTTGGTCAGGCTGGTCTCGAACTCCTGACCTCAAGTGATCCTCCTGCCTCAGCCTCGCAAAGTGCTGGGATTGCAGGCGTGAGCCACCATGCCTGGCCCTTTTTATGTACTTTTAAACTTTGCTATGTTTAGCCTTTCTTTTTTCACTTCCCTACTGAATGGGTCTTAGTATTTTGGTATTATTGGCTTTTAAAGTTCATTCCTTTATTTACTTATTTTTTTGAATTGCTTTCCTGTGGTCATTGTTGCTGTAGCTAATTAGCTGAGGTGCTTGGTTAATCTCTTTATTCATTTACTTGTTTATTGGCTCTTATTTCCATATAGTGATTGTATAATTGTGACAAAGTTCTATACTTTTGTTTTCTATTAATAGTTTGTGATTTATATACTTTGCACAGAGTCTAATTAGCCATATTGATATGATAATAATAAACATTTTGGCTACAGTCCTACATATATATGTGTGTGTGTATATATATATATTTCTTTTTTTTTTTTTGTAAAACAGAGTCTTGCTCTGTTGCCCAGGCCGGAGTGCAGTGGTGCGATCTTGGCCTACTGCAACCTCTGCCTCCTGGGTTCAAGCAACTCTCTTGCCTCAGCCTCCCAACTATCTGGGATTACAGGCACATACCACCACACCTGGCTAATTTTTGTATTTTTAGTAGAGACAGGGTTTCGTCATGTTGGCCCGGCTGGTCTCGAATTCCTGAGCTCAGGTGATCCACCCACCTTGGCTTCCTAAGGTTCTAGGATTACAGACATGAGCCGCCACGTCCGTCCCTACCTGGAATTTTATATGGTAACTTTCCTGGGAAATGCTTATATGGACATTGTCCTTATTAATTCTTCTAGCATTCTTTTATTTATTTATTTGAGACACTCTTTCTTCCAGGCTAGATGGCAGTGGTGATCATAGTTCACTGTAACCTTGAACTCAAGCTTTCCTCCTCCTTCAACCTCCCAAGTAGTTGGATTACAGGTACAGACCACCACACTCAGCTTCTGGCATTTTTTGTTTTGTTTTGTTTTTGAGCCAGAGTTTCACTCTTGTTGCCCAGGCTGGAGTGCAATGGCACGATCTCGGCTCACCGCAACCTCCTTCTCCCGGGTTGAAGTGATTCTCCTGCCTCCGCCTCCTGAGTACCTGGGATTATAGGCATGCACCACGATGCTCGGCTAATTTTGTACTTTTGGTAGGACAGGGTTTCTCCATATTGGTCAGGCTGGTCTCGAACTCCCAACCTCAGGTGATCTGCCCGCCTCGGCCTCCCAAAGTGCTGGGATTATAGGCATGAGCCACCCTGCCTGGCTGCATTTTTTTTTTTTTTTTTTTTTAGAATAAGGACTTACTGAGCTGAAATTGACTTCACATAAAATTAGCCATCTTAAAATGAACAATTCAGTGGCATTTAAGTACATTCACAATGTTCTGCAACCTGTTTAGTTTCAAACATTACCATCTCTCCAAAGTAAAACCCCTTACCAGTTAAGCAGTTTATCCTCATTCTGCCCTTCCTCCAGCGCGATAACCACCAATCTGCATTCTGTCTCTGTGGATTGATCTATTCTGGATATTTCATATAAATGTCATACTACAATATGTGATCTTTTGTGTCTGACTTCTTTGACTTAGCGTAGTGTTTGGAGGTTTATTTATCTCCATTGGAGTATTTGTCAGTACTTCATACCTTTTCACGACTGAATAATATTCCATTGTGTGTATATATCACATTTGTTTATCCATTCATCCGTTGAAGAACATTTGGGCTGTTTCTGCCTTCTGCTATTGTGAATAGTGTTGCTTTGAACATGCACGTGTGTGGGCTTATTTTCAGTTAGTTCAGGAATATACCTAGGAATGGAATTGCAGGTCCTATGGTAATATATTATTGATATATTACTGTTAATGATCTTCTGACATGTTAGAGATCAAAGCCAACATCTGCAGCTTCTCCAGAGTATGTGATTTCTGAGTTTGGCTGGGCTTAGATTGGGACTCAGAATCTCTTTCCTGTATGAAGAACTGAGTTCTAACATTCTGGTTTTATTATTTGCATTTTACTGATGGGGTAATTGAAGCACAGCATCTGCATGGTTTTAACTTCCTATCATCTTCAGAGCAAGTCAGTGATGGAATTAGGAATTTAAGACTCTTAATCATGTTCTTTGTCTAAGGTGACCCATATAAAGCCATGTTGCATTTACATGAAGCTATTTGAAACGGGCTTCCTATATTTTATAATCTCTTGGAGGGATATTGTTCAGGTGGTGTTAAGCAGATGTTCTCTTTCCATAGAGGACAGGACAAGAGGGAATGTGTTTTAATTGCAACATAAAGGATGTAGATTACACATTAGAAAGAACTTCCTGACTACAAGATACTGAAATGTTGTTACCAAGGGATATTGTGAAGTATCTTCTCCAAAGACTATCTTTCTGGGATCATTTAGGTGTGAGCTTGTTTAGAAATGAGGGAGATGACAGAGATGACTTGCTGAGGTCCCTGGTAACCCTGGGACATAATTGATGGTTAATCAAAGCAATATGTCTGGCTGGGCACAATGAGTCATGCCTGTAATCCCAGGACTTTGGGAGTCTGAGGCGTGAGGATCTCTTGAGCCCAGGAGTTCGAGACCTGCCTCAGCAACACATGGAGATCTCTGTGTACAAAACAACAGCAAACACCAACGTCTCTGGCATTTTCATGACTATATTTTCACTTTTTTCACGAAGCAATAAGGGAAAGCAGGTGAATTGCTCAAGGTTCCTGGTAAAATACTAGATTAGTATTCTAAATCTTTTTGGATTCCACATCCATATTGAATACTCAGGGATGTCTTCCTTATCTTAAATGACTCTTTTCTTAGCTATGTGATCTACTGTTATGATTCTTCCTGAATCATAGTGATCAAAGCCAACATCTGCAGCTTCCATAGAGTGTGTGATTTGAGAGTTGGCTGGGCTTAGATTGGGACCGACAATCTCTTTCCTATAAAAATAGCTTTGGTCTCTGGTTATACATGAAGAAATGGGAACATGTTATTAATAATAGATCATGGCAATGGATTCTTAATGACTGGTTTAGGCAAGAGCCAGCTTAAAATTTCTTAGGTGAGGATGCACATGACATAGATGTATTTTTTGGCTTGCGGTGCCTGAAAAAATAGAAGCCTGGAAGATGGGCAAATGAACATTAGATTTTGTTGTAGAATATGAACATTAAAACACTCATTAAATCTTAGAATTAAGTTGCCAGTTGAAATGCTCAGCTCAGGAAATGCCAAAGTTAAGATACTCAGTACCACAGTAACTTACCCATCTCAAACATCATGTCTATGTTAAGGGGTGTCATAAGGGATCTCTTTTTTCTCTATTATCAAAATTGTGGTTTTGGGTCCATGAGTCAGTGGCTGACTGGGAGGCTAAGCTGGGAGGGTGCTATGGTCTAAATGTTTATGTCTACTTGGAATTTATATATTGAAATCCTCACCTACAGAGTGATGGTATTAGAAGGGGGGGGCTTTTGGGAGATGATTGGGTCATGAGGACAGAGCCCTTATAAAAGAGACGTGAGAAACCCCCTTGCCTCTTCTAGCATGTGAGAACACAGCAATAAGGCGCTGTCTGTGAACTGGGCCCTGGGCCCTTACCAGACAGCAATGGACTTTCCAGTTCCAGAACTTTGAAAAAAAATTTCTGGCTGGGCACGGTGGCTCATTCCTGTAATCCCAGCACCTTGGGACGCCGTGGCAGGCAGATCGCGAGGTCTGGAGTTTGAGACCAGCCTGGCCAATATGGGGAAACCCCATTTCTACTAAAAATACAAAAAATTAGCTGGGCGCGGTGTCACACACTTGTAGTCCCAGCTACTTGCGAGGCTGAGGCAGAGGAATTGCTTGAACCCGGGAGGCAGAGGCGGAGGTTGCAGTGAGCCGAGATCATACCACTGTACTCCAGCCTGGGTGACGGAGCAAGACTCTGTCTCAAAAAAACAAAACAAATCAAAACAAAAAAACAAATTTCTGTTGTTTATAATGCTACCCAGTTTTGTTTGTTTGTTTGTTTGTTTTAAGACGGAGTTTTGTTCTTGTTGCCCCGGCTAGAATGTGATGGTACTCTCTCAGCTCGCTGCAACCTCCACCTCCCGGGTTCAAGCTATTCTCCTGCCTCAGACCCCTGAGTAGCTGGGATTACAGGCACGCGCCACCACGCTGGGATAATTTTGTATTTTTAGTAGAGATGGGATTTCACCATGTTGGTCAGGCTGGTCTTGAACTCCTGACCTCAGGTGATCCACCCGCCTCAGCCTCCCAGAGTGCTGGGATTACAGGTGTGAGCCACCGTGCCTGGGTGGTTTTTGGTATTTTGTTAAAGCAGCCCAAAAGGACTAAGAGGGAGTTACTAATACCACTGGTACTTTTAATGAAGGATTTATTAGGTTCGTTTATTTTAGTTGAATTACGGGAGCATTTACTTGTTCACTTCTCTGCTGCCAAGAATATCTTCAAATATATTTATTGAGCTTTCTTGAATTGGCAACAACTATTAACACTGTAGATAAAGAAGAAGGAAACTAACTTTTGGATGTGAACCATGTATAGAGAGTTTTACATTTATTCTAACATGTAATATTTGTAACAAACCTATAAAGGATGAGAGAAAGTGAAACATTGTTTTTTGTCAAAGGTTATACAGCTGCCAAATGTTAGAGCTGAGATGAAGAAAGCAGTGTCTTCAGTTTTAAACCAGTATTTTTCAAAGTATTCCTTGGAAGTGCCCAAGAGTTGGCCATGAGAGTAAGGAAGAGCTTTAGTTCTCCCACCTTGCTTAAGCCAAAGCAGCTCAACTTTGACCTGCTTTACATTTTAGTGTTTTCACATAAGATTTCATTTGGAAAAAGGATTCTGCTTCCTTAAAAAGAGAAACCCTGGAAGACCACTCATTTGAGGAATCATAAAAGAAAATTAGCTAAACCAATCTAAAGATTGAAAAGATGGCTAAATTACATAACTTCCAGTCAGGAAATTATGTCAAAGTTTGAAGTGACTTCATATTACAGGCACATGTGCAGTGTAGTTATTCTGCCCTGAGGGAGCATGGTACAGCAGGAAAAGTGCATGGACTCTGAGATTTTTTTTTTTTTCTTTTGAGACAGAGTCTCACTCTGTCACCCAGGCTGGAGTGCAGTGGCTCAATCTCAGCTCACTGCAACCTCTGCCTCCCGGGTTCCAGCGATTCTCTGCCTCAACCTCCTGAGTAGCTGGGATTACCAGGCACGTGCCACCACACCCGGCTAATTTTTGTATTTTAAGTAGAGACTGAGTTTCACCATGTTGGCCAGGCTGTCTTGAACTCCTGACTGCAAGTGATCTGCCTGCCTTGGCCTCCCAAAGTGCTCAAATTACAGGCATGGGCCACACCGCGCCTGGCCAGAATACTACTACTTCTTCTTCTTTTTTTTTTTGATGGAGTTTTGCTCTTGTTGCCCAGGCTGGAGTGCAGTGGCGTGATCTCAGCTCATTGCAACCTCCACCTCCCGGGTTCAAGTGATTCTTCTGCCTCAGCCTCCCAAGTAGCTGGGATTACAGAGCTCACCACCACACCTGGCTAATTTTTTAAATTTTTAGTAGAGATGGAGTTTCACCATGTTCGCCAGGCTAGTCTTGAACTCCTGACTTCAGGTGATCCGCCTCAGCCTCCCAAAGTGCTGGGATTACAGGCATGAGCCACTACGCCCGGCTCAGAATACTTCTTTTTAAATCTGGCGGCCACAAATGTACAGTGTGGGGACGATAATACCTATCTTTCAAGAGTTGTTGTAAGTATCAGAAATAACATGCGAAGTGCCTGGTTCAGAGTAAACACCCCAAAATACTAGCTAATTGTCAAGATGATGATAATAATGCTGACAGTTTTTCAGTGTGTATTGACATTTCCCTCCAATGCCTAAGAGCGTCTGCCATATCAAAGATAGGCAGTTCTTTGCCTACTATATGCACCTCATGGTGGGTGGTTAGTGTGCTTGTTTTTGATGAAGTTAGTCTTTAAACTGGTATGATTATTTACTCATGGATGTATCTATGATTGATTGAGAAAACTTGGACTTCATTAAATTCATTGTTACTGGATTTAAAGCAGCAGCAGTGCAAAGGAACCCTATACAGTGAGTTAAGAGCCCTGGGTTTATGTCTCAGAGATGCCCTTAGTGAGTCTTATAACAATGGACAAGTGAATCTAACTTTTTTTTTTTTTTTTGAGATGGAGTTTTGCTCTGTCACCAGGCTGGAGTGCAATCTCGGCTCACTGCAACCTCTGCCTCCCAGGTTTAAGCGATTTTCCTGCCTCAGCCTCCCGAGTAGCTGGGATTACAGGCTGGCACCACCACACCCAGCAAATTTTTATATTTTCAGTAGAGACAGCATTCCATCATGTTGTCCAGGATGGTCTCGATCTCTTGCCCTTGTGATCCGCCTGCCTCAGCCTCCCAAAGTCCTGGGATTATAGACATGAGCCACCGCGCCCAGCTGTGAATCTAACTTTTTAAGATATTGATTGATTGGGCAGGGCACGGTGGTGGCTCACGCCTATAATCCCAGCACTTTGGGAGGCTGAGATGGACAGATCATGAGGTCAGGAGTTCATGACCAGCCTGACCAACATGGTGAAACCCTGTCTCTACTAAAAACACAAAAATTAGCCCGGCGTGGTGGCACGCTCTTACAGTCTCAGCTACTCGGGAGGCTGAGGCAGGAGAATCACTTGAATCTGGGAGGTGGAGGTTGCACTGAGCCAAGATCACGTCACTGCACTCCAGCCCGGGCGACAGGGGGACAGTCTGTCTCAAAAATAAAAAAAAAAAATAAATAAATAAATAAATAAATAAATAGATTGAAACAGGGTCTCATTCTGTCACCCAGGCTAGAGTGCAATGGCGCAGACCATGGCTTACTGTAGCCTTGACCTCCCAGGCTTAAGTGATCTTCCTGCCTCAGCCTCCTGAGTAGCTGGGACTACAGGTGTGTGCCACCATGGCTGGCTAATTTTTGTATTTTTTGTAGAGACAGGATTTTGGCATATTGCCCAGGCTGGTCTTGGACTCCAGGGCTCAAACAGTCCTCTTGCTTTGCCTCCGAAACCACTGGGATTACAGGAGTGAGCCACTGTAATATGGCCACTTTTCAAGATTTTATGTTCAAAATGATCCCTAAGTCACTTTTAACTCTGTATATCCATGATTTGACAAAAAAGTTAAAGATACTTTAATTTCATTGCTAGAATTTCCAAAAATTACAGGGTTATTTTTAGAGAAGGAGCTTTGTGCTGACTTGAGCTGGCAAACTTCTGTCATACTTACTGAGTGTGTCCAATGGAGTGATTTGTATAGAAGAACACTGGGGACCTCTTGCCCAGGCATAAGAATTAGTATTTGTGGTTTATAGAATATCAGCAGAATTGAAGCCAGAACCATTGTAAGGAAGCAAATGTGAGAGATTATCTGTTGCTTTTGGGAAGATAGCTGGAGTTTTCAAACCATGCCACTTTGTACTTCCTTGAGGGTAGCATTTGCCACATTTCAGCACAGTGGTTATAGTTACAGTATATTGCGGTTGTAGTCTCCCCACAAGCTCTCAGAGGTTGGAGTCCTTTTTTGTTCATTTGTTTTTTCCAGTTCTCTATCCCTGTCACCTGCAGTAGGGCTTGCTGCATCGTGTAGTCCTCCAAAAATATGCTAAATGGACAAAAATAGTTGAACCAAGATCAGCAGATGTATTTAGAAAATGACTTGTGCCTACATACTTGTTAAATGTATTGCATTTTTTCTGTTGGCATGTGATAATATAGAAAAACCTGATAAAGGAAAAAAACCCAGTGTTGGCCGGGCACGGTGGCTCAAGCCTGTAATCCCAGCACTTTGGGAGGCTGAGGCGGGTGGATCACTTGAGGCCAGGAGTTCGAGACCAGTCTGGCCAAAATGGTGAAACCATGTTTCTACTAAAAATACAAAAATTAACTGGGTGTTGTGGTGTGCACCTGTAATTCCAGCTGCTCGGGAGGCTGAGGCATGAGAGTAGCTTGAATCTGGAAAGTGGAGGCTACAGTAAGCCAAGATGGGACCACTGCACTCCAGTCTGGGAGACAGAGCAAGACTGTCTCAAACAGACAAACAAACAAAAAAACACTATTTAATGTGCTTACATTTTTATTTATTTTATTTTATTTTATTATTTTATTTTTATTTTTATTTTTATTTTTTGAAATGGAGTCTCGCTTTGTTGCCCAGGCTGGAGTGCAGTGGCCGGATCTCGGCTCACTGCAAGCTCCGCCTCCCGGGTTCACACCATTCTCCTGCCTCAGCCTCCCGAGCAGCTGGGACTACAGGCACCTGCCACCCCGCCCGGCTAATTTTTTGTATTTTTAGTGGAGACAGGGTTTCACCGTGTTAGCCAGGATGGTCTCGATCTCCTGACCTCGTGATCTGCCCGTCTCGGCCTCCCAAAGTTCTGGGATTTCAGGCATGAGCCACCGCACCCGGCCTCTATTTTATTTTATGTTGTTTTATTTTCTTGAGACAGGGCTCACTCTGTTGCCCATGCCAGAATGCAGTCGTGCAATCTCTGATCACTGCACCCTCCACCTCCTGAGTTCATATGCTTACATTTTAGCAGAGTTCAGGCCCCTCTCATAATCCTAAACTTGGGGCCTTTTATTAGTTTTACAATGGCAGTTTAGTTTTGAGAAGGGCTATTATCATTTAAACTATAAACTAAATTTCTCCCATAGTTAGCTTGTCCTACACACAGGAATGACCAAGGACAGTTAAAGGCAAGATGGAGTTGGTTAGGTCAGACTGTTTCACTGTCACAATTTTCTTACTGTTACCATTTTTGCAAAGGCAGTTTCACAGTGGATAAAGTTGCAATGAAGCTTTGCCCAGAAAATCCAGGGAGCATGCCTTCGAGGGGTAGGTAGCTCAATCCTCACCCCACTGATTCCCTTCTGTAATCTCTTTCAACCATTAATGTCTCTCTTTGTCATTTTAAAAATGTTGTATAAATGGAATTATATAGAATATAACCGTTTGGATTGGCCTTTTTTCACTCAGCATAATTCTCTTGAGATTTATCCAAGTTATAGTACCAATAGCTCCACTCTTTTTTTTTTTTTCTTGAGGTGGAGTCTCCGTCTGTCACCCAGGCTGGAGTGCCGTGGCTCAGTCTTGGCTCACTGCAGCCTCTGCCTCCCCGATTCAAGCGATTCTCCTGCTTCAGCCACCGTGGTAGCTGGGACTACAGGTGCCCACCTGTAGAGACGGTTTCACCATGTTGGGCAGACTGGTCTTGACCTCCTGACCTTAGGTGATCCACCCTCCTCGGCCTCCCGAAGTGCTGGGATTAAAGGTCTGAGCCAGTGCCCCTGGCCAGTTCCACTCGTCTTAACTGCTACATAGTAATTCATGATTTGGATGTACTGTAGTTTGCTTAATCTTTTACCCATTGAAAGACATCTGGCTGGGCACAGTGGCTCACACCTGTGTTCCCAGCACTTTGGGAGGCTGAGGCTGGCAGACAACTTTGAGACCAGCCTGGGATATGAGACCAGCCTGGGCAATCTGTCTCTACTAAAAGTACAAAAAACATTAGCCAGTGTGATGGCACACATCTGTGGGCACAGCTACTTGGGTGGCTGAGGTGGGAGGATCACTTGACCCTGGGAGTTGGAGGTTGCAGTGAGCAAAGATTGGTCATGCCACCCACTCCCGCCTGGGCAACAGAGGGAGACCCCTTCTGAAGAAAAAAAAAAAATCTGAATTTTTCTAAATTTTTTGGCTATTATGAATAAAACTGCTGTTAACATTTGTATACACTTTTTTTTTTTTTTTTTTTGAGACATGATCTGGCTCTGAGCCCAGGTTGGAGTATGGTGGCATGATCTCAGCTCATTGCAACCTCTGCCTTTCAGGCTGAAGTGATCCTGCCACCTCTGCCTCCTGAGTAACTGTGAGCACAGGTGCATGCCACCATACCCAGCTAATTTTTTTTGTTTATGTAGAGACAGGGTTTTGCCATGTTGCCCAGGCTGGTCTCGAACTCTTGGGCTCAAGCGATCTGCCCACCTCAGCTTCCCAAAGTGCTGGGATTACAGGTGTGAGCCACTGCACCCAGCTGATATACAAGTTTTTGTGTGAACATAAGTTATTTTTCTGGATAAATGCCCAAGAATGCAGTTGCTGATTCATATGGTGTGTATTGATTTTTTTAATTAAAAAGAAAAAGGAAAGCAGAAGTAAAATAACAAATTATGTGGTTCCTTTTCTTTATCTTTTTTTTTTTTTAGAGGAAATTTTCCTCTCTCCCAGGCTGGAGTGCAATGGCATAATCTCAGCTTATTGCAACCTTTGCCTCCTGGGCTCAAGTGATTCTCCCACCTCAGCCTCCTGAGTAGCTGGAACTACAGGCGAATGCCCAGCTAATTTTTATATTTTTTTTTGTAGAGATGAGGTTTTAACATGATGCCCAGGCTGGTCTCGAACCCTGGACTCAAGTGATCTTCCAGCCTTGGCCTCCCAGAGTGCTGGGATTACAGGCATGAGCCTCTGTACCTGGCCATGATTTATTTGTAGAGTACTTACACTCCACATTCTTGGTGCGCGTAACTTATTTACCGTGATTTCTGGTGCCTTGCTGTAGATATTGAAGCAATAATAGAAGTTTTTGAGATGGTATAGTTTTCCTTGTCTCATCTGATCTGTGTATATATTGCAAATACTAATTAATATTCATAGCCCACTAGGAGGCAAATAATGGTTACCTCCAGTGAGGTTAGCTTCTTCTTCAGATAGATAGGTTGAGGCATGGGTATTATAGAATTTGTCCAAGGTTATATAGCATGAGTCACTGTGTTCTGACTCAGATTCATTCAGATTTATTAATTCTTTCTCCCTCTCCTCATCTCTTGAATCAGATCTTTTTAATTATGACTTTCTAGGTGTGGGGACATGAAAAGAGCTTTTTTTTCTTTTTCTGTATTTTATTTTATTTTATTCTATTCTATTCTATTTTATTTTAGTGAGATGGAGTCTTACTCTGTCGCCCAGGCTGAAGTGCAGTGGTGCAATCTCTGCTCACTGCAAACTCCGCCTCCCGGGTTCACGCCATTCTCCTGCCTCAGCCTTCTGAGTAGCTGGGACTGCAGGCGCCCGCCACTACGCCCGGCTAATTTTTTTTTTTTTTTTGTATTTTTAGTAGAGACGGGGTTTCACCATGTTAGCCAGGATGATCTCGATCTCCTGACCTTGTGATCCGCCTGCCTCGGCGTCCCAAAGTGCTGGGATTACAGGTGTGAGTCACCGTGCCCAGCCCTTTTTCTGTATTTTATAGAAGCAGTATTGTATAATGGTTAGAGCACTATACAATTCTGCTCATTTGACAACAGATTTGATTTTGAATCTCTCCTTCACTTAGGTAAATCATTTAGCCTCTTTAAGCTGGATTTTCTGATCTGTGAAACGGGAATAACAGATCTTCATAGTATCATTGTGAGGAAAAAGTGAGATAAAGTGTTTAGCACTACCAAGTGTGTAGCAAATGTTCAATGAATATTAGATAATATGTTGCTTTAAGTATATGTATGTGTTACATTCTATCACTTGTCTTTATCAGTTCATATGTAATTGGATACATACTGGGATTCTTCTTTTTTTTTTTTTAATACTGGGATTTTTCTGCCATGTACTTAAGAAGGCTGTAAGATTGCTCTTACTTTTTTTTTTTTTTTTTTTTTTTTGAGATGGAGTTTTGCTCTTGTTGCCCAGACTGGAGTGCATTGGTGCAATCTCGGCTCACTGCAACCTCCACTTCCCAGGTTGAAGCAATTCTCCTGCCTCAGCCTTCTAAGTATAGCTGGGATTACAGGCATGCACCACCATGCCTGTCTAATTTTGTATTTTTGGTAGAGACAGGGTTTCTCCATGTTGGTCAGGCTGGTCTTGAACTCCCGACTTTAGGTGATCCACCCGCCCCAGCCTCCCAAAGTCCTGGGATTATAGATGTGAGCCACCACGCCTGGCTTTTTTTTTTTTTTTTTTTTTTTTTAAGACAGTCTCGCTTTGTTGCCAGCCTAGCTTGGAGTGCAGTGGTGTGATCTTGGCTCACTGCAACCACCATCTCCTAGGTTCAAGTGAATTCTCCTGCCTCAGCCTCCTGAGTTGCTGGGATCACAGGTGCACACCACTATGCCCAGCTAATTTTCATATTTTTAGTAGAGACAGGGTTTCACTACATTGACTAGGCTGGTCTCGAACTCCTGACTTCAAGTGATCTGGCTGCATCTGCTTCCTAAAGTTCTGGAATTACAGGCATGAGCCACTGCACCCGACTGATGGTTTCTTTTAAAGAGATGAGGTTTCTCATCAGGGTGCCATGTGGCTCATGCCTGTAATCCCAGCACTTTGGGAGGCTGAGGTGGGAGGATTCCTTGAGCCCAGGAGTTTGAGACCAGCCTGGGCACATAGTGAAACCTTGTCTTTACAAAAAATAAAGATAATTACTGGGGTGTAGTTGTATGCACCTGTAGTCCCAGCTACTGGGGAGGCTGAGATGGGAAGATCACTTACTCCTGGGAAGTCAAGTCCGCAGTTCAGTTGAGATCCTGCCACTGCACTTCAGCCTGGGTGACACAGTGAGATCCTGTCTCAAAAAACAAAAAAAGAGATGATGTCTCTCTGTGGTCTCTATGTTGTGGGCTGGTCTTGAACTCCTGGCCTCAAGCAGTTTTCCTCCATTAGCCTCCTGAGTTAGCTGGATTACAGGGGTGATCTACCTTGCTTGACTTTCAATGTTATATATAATTATTTAAGAATAGGAAGCAGACCAGGCACCGTGATTTCAGCACTTTGGGAAGGAGAGGTGGGCAGATCATCTGAGGTCAGGAGTTTGAGACCAGCCAGGCCAACATGGTAAAACCCTGTTTCTACTAAAAATACAAAAAATTAGTCAGGTGGGGTGTCACATGCCTGTAATCCCAGCTACTCAGAAGGCTGAGGTGGAAGAATCGCTTGAACCTGGGAGGTGGAGGTTGCAGTGAGCCGAGATCATGCCATTGCACTCCAGGTTGGGCAACAAGAGCGAAACTCTGCTCAAAAAAAAAAAAAAAAAGAAAAACCACCAATGCTGCTTTATATTTATTATACTATTAATTTATAGGAAAAATTTAAGTTTCTCCTGAATTAATTCATATTTTCTCAGGCTCATATTCATAGAAAAATAGAAAGTGATCCTAAACTATTGATTTCTCCCTTTAATCTGCTCCCCCACCCACAAATATACACATACAGTAGAACCCTTCTCAATAAGTGTCTCCACTATCCACTTGGGACTTAGGCTGAAAACTTAGGAATCACTCTTAATTTCTCTCTCACCCCTCACATACAGTGCATCTGTAATTCCCTTAGCTGTTTCTCCAAAATATATTCTGAGTATAACTATTCATCTCTTACATTGCTATAACCCTGGCCCAAATTCCCATCATTTTGTCATTTCCTTAGCTAAAATCCTTTAATAGTAACCCATTACACTTAATAAAATCCAAATTTTATCATGGTCTGCTGGTACCAACCTGTCTTTATTCTCTCCCTTGTTAGTGGTGCTCCAGCCATGTTGGCCTTATTTCTGGCTTTCACATGCACTAAGCTTACCTGTTAGGGACCTTAGTACTTGGTACTCTTCATTCTCCTTGAAATATTTTTTTCACCTGCCTCTTTTCTCAAGGTTTCTATTTCAAGATGCCGGTCTTAACTGAAATGTCATCTCAGAGAGGCTTTCTCTGGCCACCCCAGGTAAAAGGTTGTGTGTGTTGTTTTCTTTCACCTGCCATATTTTCCTTTTAGCCCTTTTCAGTACTTGAAAGTATTGTTAATATGTAATTTTATAAAAATCACATAAGCTTTTGAGGGGCAAGAATGTTCTTCTTTACTAGAGTATCCTCCATGCCTAGAACAATGCCAAGTACATAATATCTGCTTAATCAATGCTTGTTTGGTTATTTATCAGTGCTTTTACATCCTTCCCCATCCTTAAGTGTTCTTTATTTGGAAAGTTGGGGAAATGGAATCCAGCTTCTACTCAGATTTAAATAACTAGGTTCTTAAATCTAATGCCTTTTTTTGATTGGCTAAGAAATATGATTGGCATGGTAGGGTGGCATCTCGGCCTTTTAGCATAAGAACTCTGCATTTAATAATTTGACTTCTTTTCTTGAAGCCTCGAGGGAAATTTTTTCTTTCCCTATTTTAGTCAGCCAAGAACCTGACCTGGGCTGACTCTAAGACTGGAAAACACTGAACACAGTATCTACTGAGCCAAGCAAGGACTGGGAGTGTAGCTCTAATACTATCTGAAGGAAAAGCCTGAATTCAAATCCTGCTTTGGCTCCTGACTCATCTGTGAATCTAGATGAATTTCTTAACCTCTTCCAGGTTTTATTTTTCTTATTTGTCTGATGAGTAATCATGTCTGTCCTAGGACTTGTGAAGATTTCTGGGTTAATGTTCTCAAAGCTTTTTTTTTTTTTTTTTTTTTTTTTTTTTTTTTTGAGACAGTCTCACTCTGTCACCTAAGATGGAGTGCAATGGCATGATCTCGGTTCACTGCAACCTCCACCTCCCAGGTTCAAGCAATTCTCCTGCCTCAGCCTCCCGAGTAGCTGGGATTACAGGCGCATGCCACCACGCCCAGCTAATTTTTGTATTTTTAGCACAGATGGGCTTTCACCATGTTGGCCAGGCTAGTCTCGAACCCCTGACCTCAGGTGATCCATCCGCCTTGGCCTCCCAAAGTGGTGAGATTACAGGCATGAGCCACAGCGCCCGGCCCTTTACAATATTCTTGCTGTAGCTCCAGGGGTTTCCAGGAGGAATTGGGGGCAATGTGGTGCTCCCAGGAAGGAGTTGGACTCTTTCTCAAAGACTGTGCAGAGAATAGAAAGACGTGATCCTTTATGATTTGAAACTGGCCCTACTCCAACCTCCTGATATTGTTGGTGGATGAAAGGTATGTTGTTGCCAAAGTCATTAGGTCTATTTGAGGCAGCTGGTTTCAGTTCCCGTTTCTGGGGTTAAGCTGTTTTGCCTCTGTGAAATTTCTTCCATCAGAAGCTACTCTTTTTTTGTTGCTTGCTAATAGGAAATCTTTTGCCATTTCTGTACATTTAAGAGTAGCCTTCTTGGTCTTCTTGATTCTTTTGATAACTTGAAACCAAAAAAGTGAGCTTCAGTTTCTTCTTGGTTTAGTGCTTTCCTCCTTGTTCTTCCTTCACTTTTAAGGAGTTCTTGTGTTCTCAGTGCACTGTTTTCTCCAGAATAATTTGCAGATAAAACTTCGTTTCTTTTTTCTTCATCCTTCTGAGGTAAGTGGGAGTAAGGAAAATTGTCAGTCTCAAATTTGGGTCTTATGGCTTTCTATTTCCGGTTTTGATCACACTTTGTTTTAAGCACACGCTTTCCCATGTTTCAGACATTAGGCAGCATCATTGTGAGTTACTTAAGCTCTAGTGAGCAAAACCTGTAGCAGGAAAGCTGGTGCTTCACATCTCCCCCCTTATTTTAATTATAGTAATTAGAATTTACTCGGTTTTGTATCTTCAAAACATTTTGTAAAATGGTAAGTTGGTTTTATTTTGAGTTTACATATAAAAAAAACTAATGCTGCTGCGTGTGTGCAGTAGAGGTGCAGGTTCTGTCTGTTGGCAGTTTATTTCTGGGATTTTGGCTTCTTATAAAGAAAGGGACTGTGTAATTTTAATTGTATTAATCTTAGTTCTGTTGAATTATTTGTTTTCAATTTGTCCAGTGGTTAATTAGAGATAATATACTCTGTGATTCTTCTTTATAATCACTGTAGTTTCCTTTGCAATCTTTCTCTTAGAACTGTAGGTGCCAGACTTCTTTGTGTGAACTTCTTTTTATCATATACTCTGGTTATTGTTCTATCTTGAGTTTTACTTTGAAAAGTAGTAATCTTATCTTGGAATTTTATAACCCATTTCTCCTAGGATTCTTCAAGGATTTTATTCCTTTAAGATAGAAGGAAGGTGTTATTACTTTCAGTTTACATATTGTAGGAAAACTTGAAATTCAGCGAGGATATGATTTGTCCAAGATTATATAACAAGCCAGCGATAAAAATCAGTTATTGAAGCTTCTTACCTCTTAGTCTTATCTTTATTTATTTATTTATTTCTTTGAGACGGAGTCTCGCTCTGTCGCCCAGTCTGGAGTGCAGTGGCCAGATCCCAGCCCACTGCAAGCTCTGCCTCCCAGGTTTACGCCATTCTCCTGCCTCAGCCTCCTGAGTAGCTGGGACTACAGGTGTCCGCCACCACACCCGGCTAATTTTTTGTGTTTTTAGTAGAGACAGGGTTTCACCGTGTTAGCCAGGATGGTCTTGATCTGCTGACATCGTGATCCGCCCGTCTCGGCCTCCCAAAGTGCTGGGATTACAGGCTTGAGCCACCGCGCCCGGCCATCTTTATTTATTAAATCACTGATTCTTGTTATGGACTTGATTGATACCCCTATATCCCCAGACTGCAGGATCAGCTTTCTTAGGGAGTAAATTAGGATGAAGGTTTTGTGTTTAGTATTCTCAAACTTGAAAGGTGTGATATCCCATATTTTTATCTCTGCTATCAGAATATCCACTGCCTCTGTACTGTGTTCTTAATATTCTGTGTTTCAAATAGGAGGATAAAAAATTTTACTGCTATTTTTGAGGGTTTTTTTTTTTTTTCTTTCCTATGTATAGTTGAAGTAGTGATGGATTAGTCCTTTACTTACTCTGTTGCCTGGCCCTCTTGTGATCAATGACATTTGCATAATGAAATTACTGGCTGAAATTAGGTTGGTAATGGTGCAAAGCCTTTTATTTACTTTTTTTTTTTTTTTTGAGACAGGGTCTCACTCTGTCATCCAGGCTGGAGTGCAGTGGCGTGATCTCGGCTCACTGCAACCTCTGCCTCCCGAGTTCAAGCAATTCTCCCACCTCAGTCTCCCGAGTAGCTGGGATTGCAGGGGCATGCCACCACGCCCAGCTAATTTGTGCATTTTTAGTAGAGATGGGGTTTCACCATCTCAGCCAGGCTGGTCTCTAACTCCTGACCTCAAGTGATCCACCTGCCTTGGCCTCCCAAAGTGCTGGATTACAGGCGTGAGCCACTGTGCCTGGCTTAGGTTTTTCTTTTTAAGGTATTTGACTTGTAGAAATTGAATTTATGACCTTGAACTCATAACCACCACACTTTCTAAAACTCCAGATGTTGCTGTTTATGATAGTTTTGGGTTCATTTGGGATCTTTTCACAACTCTGAATATAAGTAAATATATATATTCATGCTCTTTTATGCTAGACATTGTGCTAGGTACTGGGACTATGACAGATATGTTTTTTGCCCTCACAGAGTTTATAATCTAGTGAAGAAGAAATTCGAGTCCTAAGAAAGGATTACCAGTGTGATAAAATAAATTTGAGATATCTTTGGTTACCTAAATTTATTAATTTAATTTCCGTATTTTCTGAAAAACTTCTTGTTAGAGTATTGAGCAGATAGTGGGTTTTCTCTAGAAAATTCTTGATACTTGTCAGCTAGATATTAGTAGATATTAGGTAGTGTTTTGTTTCGTTTTGTTTTTTGAGAGGGAGTCTGGCTGTGTCACCCAGGCTGGAGTGCAGTGGCAGGATCTCGGCTCATTGCAACCTCTGCTTCCCGGGTTCAAGTGATTCTCCTACCTCAGCCTCCTGAGTAGCTGGGATTGCAGGCATGCGCCACCATGCCCAGCTGATTTTTGTATTTTTAGTGGAGATGGGGTTTCACCATTTTGGTCAGACTGGTCTCGCACTCCTGACCTCGTGATCTGCCCGCCTCCGCCTCTCTAAGTGCTGGGATTACAGGCATGAGTGACTGCCCAGCGATATTAGGTTGGGTAGTGTTTTAGTTATCTATTAATGTTCAAAAAAACCACCATAAAATTAGTGGCTTAAAATCATAAAAATTTATTTTGTCTCATAATTACTTGGGTTAGGAATTTGGGCAGGACTTGTCTGGATGGTCCTTCTCCCCTGTGTAGCATCAGTTGTGCTTCATTCGTCTGCTTTCAGCTGGTGGTTGGGCTGGGTTAGAAGGTCTAAGAAGGTTTCACTCATTTGCTTGGTATCTTGAGAGTCTTCCACATGGCTTCCCTCTCTCCACATGGTATCGTATCATTCAGGTCCTCTCTGAGTCTTGCTCAGTTGCCCAGGCTGGAGTGCAGTGGCACAAGCTGGGCTCACTGCAACCTCCACCTCCTGGGTTCAAGTGATTCTCTTGCCTCAGCCTCTCCAGTAACTGGGAGTACAGGCACGCATCACCATGCCGGCCTATTTTTGTTTGTTTTTTGCGTCAGGGCCTTGCTCTGTCACCCAGGCTGGAGTGTGGTGGCATGATCATGGCTCACTGCAGCCTCAACCTCCCGGACTCAGGATATCCTCCCACCTCAGCCTTCCGAGTAGCTGGAACCACAGGCACATGCCACCATGCCCAGCTAATTTTAAACAATTTTTTGTAGAGATGGGGGGTCTCACTGTGTTGACCAAGCTGATCTTGAATTCCTGGACTCAAACAATCCTCCCACCTCAACCTGCCAGGGCAGGGATTACAGGTGTGAGCCACTGTGCCTGGCTGGTTTTATTTTTTGTTTTTAAAAAGGTTACAGTGGTAAGATCTTTTATATGAAATGGTTTGGAGACCTCTACAGTGGACAGTCTCATTTTGCCTAGCAGAATTTGTTTTAAATTTAATTTGTCTGACTGTTTACAGGGCTTTGTGGCCTAAACTTTTTATTTTTAGAAATTAAATGTTGTGTGTTCTTATTACCATTTTCTGTCTTGTCTTTTCTTGTCTTTTTCTTTTCTCTTCTTTTCTTTTTTTCTTTCTTGAGATGGCGTCTTACTCTGTCCCCCAGGCTGGAGTACAGTGGTGCGATCTCGGCTTACTGCAACCTCTGTGTCCCGGGTTCAAGTGATTCTCCTGCCTCAGCCTCCTGAGTAGCTGGGACTACAGGCACATGTCACCATGCCTGGCTAATTTTTTTTTTTTTTTTTTTTGAGATGGAGTTTCGCTCTTGTTGCCCAGGCTGGAGTACAATGACGTGATCTCTGCTCACCACAACTTCCTCCTCCTGGGTTCAAGCAATTTTCCTGCTTCAGCCTCCCAAGTAGCTGGGATTACAGGCATATGCCACCACACCCGGCTAATTTTGTATTTTTAGTAGAGACGGGGTTTCTCCAAGTTGGTCAGGCTGGTCTGAAACTCCTGACCTCAGGTTATCCACCTGCTTCAACCTCCCAAATTGCTGGGATTACAGGCGTGAGCCACCGCACCCAGACCTTATTACCATTTTCATACTAATTCTTCATCACAGAATGAAGCTATTATTCTACTATAAGCATTTTTCACATGGTAAATATTTTGATCCTTGTGGTAGCCCTGTGATATACATACTATCAATAGTCACATTTTATGGATGAGGAAACTGAAGTACAGTCAGGTTAAGTAACTGTTCCTAGAAATCAAGATACTATCATATACCAAGAAAAGGATGGAGCTGGAAGTCAATCAACCATTCTGACTGCAGGGCCCATATATATGACTATACTATACTGTCTCTAATTTGGGTGTTATGGATAATAACAATAAAATAAACATCACTCATGACTTCTCCATCTAGAGTTAACCAGTTAGCATTTTGCCATATCTTTGGATATCCTTTGCACACAATAGATACACAATTCAGGGAATAGTTGGAGTTTTTCTGCTTCTAGGTGTGTTTGCCTTTGGAATGTGTTGTTCTCTGTTCTAAATTTATGATGCTTTTCCCCACATTCTCTGTACCCCTGTAAATTCAGTCTAGTCTAAGAGTCACACAAGAGCTGTATGGAGTCAGGTGTGGGTGCTGGCTCGTGGTGCTTACAATTTGAACTTTGGTCCTACATGAGGTCACTTGAAGTATCCTGAAATGCCCATAGGAAAGTCCTATTAATAAAAACAAAGCTGCCAGTCATAGAAAAGCCTGTGTATTTCCATCCATATGGAGTTTCCAACGAGTACTGGGGCAGTTTTAGGCTTCTAATTAAAAACCTGAAATTTTGTAGTTAATTTTCCATTTGGGTAAACTTTACTTATGCAAGTGGTCTTAGAATAAATATTTAAAGGATTTTAAAAAAAATAATTATATCCTTGGGTTAAATCAAGTTATAGAATATATGTCAGTATTACATGGTTGGTTTGACTCTTAGACTTTGCCCACATGGGCATAGCGAAGTGGAAGAGAGATGTAGTTACTCACATAAATGAGGAAATTGGACTCCATTTTAACAGCTTCTTACAGGCCTATAGTTTTCTGAATCACACTTCTAAATGCAGTAGGAAGGGGAAGATTTGGGGTATGAACTATTAGTCAGGTTTTAGATACAACTCTAAATTGTTGGTTCTGGTTTTTAATTCACTTCACCTATGTAGAGGGAGCCCACATGACAATGAATTATTTTTGCCACGTAAACATACTTTATTGTCTCCCTGAGCACTTTTTACTTTGTTTTCTGGTTAACAGCCTTTGGCATAATTCTTAGAAATCTGCTACTCTTGGGAATTGTGGTGTCTCTGGGGTTTCAGTTGGCCCTATTGTTTGGTGAGGGAAACCATAGTGAACCTTAGAGAGGATTCAATAGTAATAAAAACAACAGCAACAAGATTCATATTTCCACAGTTCTTTTCTTATTTGGAGCCTCATAACAACCCTATGAAGCAGACATTGTGATCCTGTTTTACAAAGGAGGAAACTAAGCCTCAAAGAGGTTAAGTATTCCCAAAGTCGTATAGCTACAAGGTAGAGTAAAATTGCTGACATAAGATAATCAGATTGCACAAGGAACCTCTAAATCTAACTTTTAATTCCCACTGGGTTGTGGCATACTCTTTAAATGGTTTTTATGAGTAGTCAGTAAATATAATTATCTCTTAGAATTAAATAGAGAAAATCTGGAAAGGTGGTTGCCTTCTCACCTTTGGAGAGTAATCAGTCATGTTATTGGGAGTGGGAGTATGTGTGTGTGGAAATGGGATGGAATCTTGGTATTTGTCTTTTTTTTTTTTTTTTTAGACAGGGTCTCATTCTATTATCTGGGCTGAAGAGTGCAGAGGTACAATCATGACTCACTGCAGTCTTGACCTCCTGGATTCAAGGAACCTTCCCATCTTGGCCTCCCACTATGCCTGACTGGCATTTGTCTTACGTACATATCCTAGCCATGTCTTTTGCTTCTACTTGGATAAGCTTTTGATGATTGAGAATTGATTTTGGGGACTGTGTGACGGTATCACAAAGACTATTCTTGGTAACCTTTGTCTCAGTCTGCTTTACTTTAAGGGACATTTTGGGAAACTTGTTTCTTCTTCCTTTTTAAAAGAGGAATGAAAAACACAATTGACTGGCACTTCCTCCTCATCAGCAGCCCTGTCTGACTTCAGTTTGACTTAGCTCCCTTTGTTCTTTACAGGGAACACGGTAAAATCTCTTCTCAGGTGGCTGGTAAGAGCATATCAGGAGAGAAGTCCCTTATCCTTTTAAAGCAACAGCAAATATTTTTCTTCAGACGAAAGAGAGATTGTGTAATTGTTTTACTCCCTCTGACTTCTTCCCATCAGTAAAGCTTTCTCTTGTTTCAGCTTTTAGTGTGTTTAGGTCCCTGGAAATTGATAGACATGTTCTTTGGTAATCCTGATCTTTAGATTTTTGTCTTGATATTGATATTTGTAGCTACTCTTTCCCCTTTCTGAATCCTGTAGGAATCTGAGGTTGCAGCACAGTTTTCTTAGTCATACAGTACTTCCTAGTCATACAGTACTTGTGACCTGTATTTTATTGTTCCTCTTGAGTAACAGGAGGTCAGAAGGTCAGTTTTTTTTATTTTTATTTTTAGGAATTGGACTACTGCTGTTTCTACCACACCTTGTGTAAGATTTAAATCTTTTTTTTTTTTTTTTTTTTTTTTTTTTGAGACGGAGTCTCGCTCTGTCGCCCAGGCTGGAGTGCAGTGGCCGGATCTCAGCTCACTGCAAGCTCCGCCTCCCGGGTTCACGCCATTCTCCTGCCTCAGCCTCCTGAGTAGCTGGGACTACAGGCGTCCGCCACATCGCCCGGCTAGTTTTTTGTATTTTTTTAGTAGAGACGGGGTTTCACCGGGTTAGGCAGGATGGTCTCGATCTCCTGACCTCGTGATCCACCCGTCTCGGCCTCCCAAAGTGCTGGGATTACAGGCTTGAGCCACCGTGCCCGGCCTTTTTTTTTTTTTTTTTTAGGGTTGGTTTGTTTGCTTTTTTTTTTTTAAATTATACTTTAAGTTCTAGGGTACATGTGCATAACGTGCAGGTTTGTTACATATGTATACTTGTGCCATGTTGGTGTGCTGCACCCATCAACTCGTCAGCACCCATCAACTCGTCATTTACATCAGGTATAACTCCCAATGCAATCCCTCCCCGCTCCCCGCTCCCCGTGATAGGCCCCAGTGTGTGATGTTCCCCTTCCCGAGTCCAAGTGATCTCATTGTTCAGTTCCCACCTGTGAGTGAGAACATGCGGTGTTTGGTTTTCTGTTCTTGCGATAGTTTGCTGAGAATGATGGTTTCCAGCTGCATCCATGTCCCTACAAAGGACACAAACTCATCCTTTTTTATGGCTGCATAGTATTCCATGGTATATATGTGCCACATTTTCTTAATCCAGTCTGTCACTGATGGACATTTGGGTTGATTCCAAGTCTTTGCTATTGTGAATAGTGCCGCAATAAACATACGTGTGCATGTGTCTTTATAGCAGCATGATTTATAATCCTTTGGGTATATACCCAGTAATGGGATGGCTGGGTCATATGGTACTTCTAGTTCTAGATCCTTGAGGAATCGCCATACTGTTTTCCATAATGGTTGAACTAGTTTACAATCCCACCAACAGTGTAAAAGTGTTCCTATTTCTCCACATCCTCTCCAGCACCTGTTGTTTCCTGACTTTTTAATGATCGCCATTCTAACTGGTGTGAGATGGTATCTCATTGTGGTTTTGATTTGCATTTCTCTGATGGCCAGTGATGATGAGCATTTTTTCATGTGTCTCTTGGCTGTATGAATGTCCTCTTTTGAGAAATGTCTGTTCATATCCTTGGCCCACTTTTTGATGGGGTTGTTTGTTTTTTTCTTGTAAATTTGTTTGAGTTCTTTGTAGGTTCTGGATCTTACACAAGGTGTAAATCATTGGCCAGGCTGGTCTCAAACTCCTGACCTTGTGATCTGTAAGATTTAAATATTACAAAGTGCTGGTTTAAATGTATTTCTTTGAAAGTGCTTTTATATTTCACTGTTAAGACAAAGGACCCTCAAAATGTTTCTTCTGAATTTTTTTATGTTGGGTAAAATAATTGCAGTAGAGGGTTAAGGTAAACTAGTAGGAACTGTAGTTTTGGCACCTTCCTAGTTAGTAATTAATCACTTATATGGCAGTTTGACCAAAGGGCAACCCTGGGTTCAGGTCTAGACTTCTGATCCTAATCTATGAGTTGTCAGGGTTACTAAGGAGATGATTTCCTTCCAGTTAGTTCATCCTTAGCTTATTCAGGAGGTTGGCCTGAAAATGTTGATATTTTCAGTACATATTTTTGCACTAATAAGTGATGAGAGCTGTATCATGAGGATACAGGCTAGAATTTGTTTCTTTGTCACTCCTTAGGTAACTGTGTGCTGTGTAGGACTAGGAACTTGGTGGGTGTTTTTGTTTTTGTTTTTGTTTTTGAGATGGAGTCTCTGTCACCCAGGCTGGAGTTCAATGGCGCGGTCTTGGCTCACTGCAACCTCCGCCTTCCAGGTCCAAGCGATTCTCCCACCTTGGCCTCCAAAGTAGCTGGGACTACAGGCATGAGCCATCACACCTGGCTAATTTTTATATTTTTAGTAGAGATGGGGTTTCACTATGTTGGCCAGGCTGGTCTCAAACTCCTGACCTTGTGATCTGCCTGCTTTGGCCTCCCATAGTGCTGGGATTACAGGTGTGAGCCACCGCACCTGGCCAAACTTGGTGTTTTCTTACTTTTACATCTTAGTACTCCAGTGAGAGAACTTCAACACAGGCTCTTAATGTTTATTTTTCTTTCTGTATTTGGATACATCTGGTTGTATACTCTTTAGATTGCAGCCTTTTGTGAAATGTAAAGAGCCAATTATTGTTTGGCTTTTTACAATAAGTAGTTACTACTTTAAAAAAAAAAAGAATGATGGCCAGGCATGGTGGCTCATGCCTGTAATCCCAGCACTTTGGGAGGCTGAGGCGGGTGGATCACCTTAGGTCAGGAGTTCGAGACCAGCGTGACCAACATGGTGAAACCCTGTCTCTACTAAAAATACAAAAATTAGCTGGATATGGTGGCAGGCGCCTGTAGTCCCAGCTACTCGGGAGGCTGAGACAGGAGAATTGCCTGAACCCAGGAGGCAGAGGTCGCAGTGAGCCAAGATCGTGCCGCTACATTCCAGCCTGGGTGACGGAGTGAGACTCTGTCTCAAAAAAAAAAAAAAAAAAAAAAAGTGAAAGGTGAGGTTTGGGCTTCTGGTAATAATTCTTAAAATTAAAAAGTGAAAAAAAATGGAAACTTGCCTATTAAAATTATTAAATCACCAATAATGCCACCACTCAAAGACAACCATGGTTAGTATTTATTATATTTCTTTTGTGTCCTTTTTCTCCAAACTTTTTTTTTTTTTTGAGATGGAGAATCACTCTGTCGCCCAGGCTGGAGTGCAGTGATGCGATCCCACCACCACGCCCGTCTAATTTTTTGTATTTTTAGTAGAGACAGGGTTTCACCATGTTAGCTAGTATGGTCTTGATCTCCTTACCTTGTGATCCACCCACCTCAGCCTCCTAAAGTGCTGGGATTACAGGCGTGAGCCACTGTGCCCGTCTCTCCAAATATTTTTTAAACAAAGTTGGGATTATACTGCATATAAAATTTTGTGTTCTTTTTTCACTTAACATGTACTTACTGCATAATTTAATATATTTTTTTTTTTTTGGAGACAGAGTCTGGCTCTGTTGCCCAGGCTAGAGTGCAATGTCATGATTTCAGCCCACTGCAACCTCTGCCTCCGTGGTTCAAGTGATTCTCCTTCCTCAGCCCCCTGAGTGACTGGGATTACAGGCGTGTACCATCACGCCTGGCTAATTTTTGTATTTTTAGTAGAGACGGGGTTTCACCATGTTGGCCAGGATGGTCTCGATCTCTTGACCTTGTGATCCACCCACCTCAGCCTCCCAAAGTGCTGGGATTACAGGCTTGAGCCACTGCACCCGACCATTTTTTTTGTTTGTTTTTTGAGATGGAGTTTCACTCTGTCACTCACGCTGGAGTGCAGTGGCGCCGTCTCGACTCACTACAACCTTAGCCTCCTGGGTTCAAGCATTTCTCGTGCCTCAGCCTCCCGAGTAGCTGGGATTACAGGTGTGCACCACCATGCCCGACTAATTTTTGTATTTTCAGTAGAGATGGGGTTTCTCCATGTTGGCCAGGCTGATATCGAGCTCCTGACCTCAAGTGATCTGCCTGCCTTGATCTCCCAAAGTGCTGGGATTATAGGCGTGAGCCACCATGCCTGGCCTCATGTAATATTTTATTTTTGATTAATTAATTTGTTAATTTTTTTTTTTTTTTGGAGATGGAGTTTCACTCTGTCACCCAGGCTAGAGTGCAGTGATGTGATCTTGGCTCACTACAACCTCCACCTCCCGGGTTCAAGCAATTCTCCAGCCTCAGCCTCCTGAGTAGCTGGGATTACAGGTGCCTGCCACCATGCTGGGCTAATTTTTGTATTTTTAGTAGGGATGGGGTTTCACCATTTTGGCCAGCCTGGCCTCGAACTCCTTACCTCAGGTGATCTGCCCACCTCGGTCTCCCAAAGTGCTGAGATTACAGGCGTGAGCCACTGCACCCGGCCTAATTTTTGTCTTTTTAGTAGAGTAAATTTTATATTTTTAGTAGAGTAGGTTTTGCCATGTTGGCCAGGCTGGTCTTGAACTCCTGACCTCAGGTGATCCATCCACCTCGGCCTTCCAAAATGCTGGGATTATAGGCGTGAGCCATTGCGCCTGGCGTTGTTTAATATTTTAAACAAAATTTTTCATAAAGGTAACAGATATACCTTTTTCAAAAACTAAAATTTCAGCACCTAGTGCAGTGGTTTGCACCAGCCTGGGGAACATAGCGAGACCCCATCTTTAAAATAATTTTAAAAGTTAGCTACTCTGGAGGCTGAGGCAGGAGGATTGCTTGAGCCCAGCACTTTGAGGCTACAGTGAGCCATGATTGCACCATCGCACTCCAGTCTGGGTGTTAGAGTGATACCCTGTTTCTTAAAAAAAACAAAAAACAAAAAAACAACATACCACAAATTAACATTCCATTTCAAAAACACTGACAGGTATTGCATCCATTTTTGTTTCCATTTATCTAGTCCCTCCGGTCCCCAGTGCATTACCATTAGTTTTTCTTCTTATTCAAAAGTAGCTTTACTCAATATATTGTTTTGTACTTTGCTTTTTTTCCTCTCTCGACAATATATTTTGTACATCTATTCTTATCAGTAGCCAGAGAATCTTCCTTGTCATAGATTAGTCATCCAGTACCCTTTAGATGGACAGTTGGGTTGTCCTCAGTTTTTGCTATTGTAAGCAATAAGACAGAATTAGTAACTCCTCTGCACCAATTTTTAAGGGAAATTTATTATTTGTACAGGAAAGCCAGCTAATACATCTAGAAATAATGATAGAATTAGAAAATCGATATTTTCAGCATCTCCCCCCTTTAAAAAAGTACAAGAGGGAATCATTAATGAATGTTAAACCATTAAGTAAAAAGTTGAGAAGGAATAGTATATTTACATGATGCCAAATAATAGCCACAGATTACTAACTGTAAAGGGGGAGATATTCCTTTACAAAGAGGTCTGGCTGTTAACAACCTCAACCAAGTAATCGTATTTCAACAAATGATCACTAATGATTGTACAGTCTGAAAATATGTGCCACCTGATGTACTCCACCTTGAGGTATATAGGCACATCAACTGTGATGCACTGTCACCAAAAACATGTAAACTAATGAAGATTTTAGACCTAACCTATTGTTTACAGGAAATAAAGGTATAGAGAGGCAAGCTAAATGCTACTATAAGGAAGCAATCAGTTGAGTCTAGGATGTAAGGCATTCTAACAAGTCAACTGTCCTAATCTTTTAGAAAAGCTAGTGTCAGCTGGGTACAGTAGCTCAGGCCTGTAATCCCAGCACTTTGTGAGGCTGAGGCGGGTGGATCACCTGAGGTCAGGAGTTCGAGACCAGCCTGGCCAACATGGCAAAACCTGGTCTCTACTAAAAATACAAAAATTAGCTGGGTATGGTGGCAGGTGCCTGTAATCTCAGCTACTTGGGAGGCTGAGGCAGGAGAATTGCTTCATCCCAGGAGGCAGAGGTTGCAGTGAGCTGAGATTGCACTGTTGCACTCCAACTTGGGCCACAGAGTGAGACTGTGTCCCCTGCCCCCCCCCCAAAAAAAAGCTAGTGTCACAAATGAAAACAAAACAAAACGTGGAGGCCATTCTAGGATAAAGGAGACTAAAGAGACATAAATGTCCAAAGTCATTGCTTGAGTTTTGATTAGATTCTGGATTTTTTTAAAGTCAACTATAAATGAAATTTTTTTTGGCAATTGGGAAGATTTCGAACGAGAACTGAAGTATTCGATGATAATTGGTATAGTAATGTTATTGTGGTTATGAGGCAGGACGTCCTTCTTCCTAGGAGGTGCATAGTGAAGTAAATATGCGGGGTTAAAGTGTCTTGATACCTACTGAAATAATTCCAAAATTATACAACAAAACAAAACAAAAAAACAACTTTGATGTAGCCATATCTCTATCCATGGAGCTAGATGAGGCATATTTGGCAAAATATTAACAATCTTGAGTCTAGGTGGAGAATAGTGTATGTTTATTGTACTATTTTTTCAACTTTCCTATTTTTTGAAAACATTCATAGTGGAGTTGGAAGAAACAGTGCCACAATGGATAACATTGTACATATGTGGATATTCTTTTGAATTTTATCAGGCTACATAGTCCAGTGTATAGACCACAATTTGTTCTTTAATCATTGTACTTGTGTGTACTGTTCTGCTAGTTGCCATTTTGGTAGAATTTTAATTTGTGATGAAGTTTTTTCTTTGTAAGTCTTGTGGTAGATGAGAAAAAGAACCTGATTTTTTTTTTTCCTTCCTTTTCCTTCTCTGTCCTCTACCCTGAATCTTTAGTGGAGAGGAGAAAATGAGTGAGAAAGGTACTCTCAAATAATCTTTTTTTTTTTTTGAGACGGAGTCTCGCTCTGTCACCCAAGCACTGGAGTGCAATGGCACTATTTCAGCTCTCTACAACCTCTGCCTCCTGGGTTCAAGCAATTCTCCTGCCTCAGTCTGATGAGTAGCTGGGATTACAGGTGCTTGCCACCACACACGGCTAATTTTTGTATTTTAGTAGAGATGGGGTTTCACCATGTTGGCCAGGCTGTCTCAAACTCCTGACCTCAAGCAATCTACCCTCCTTGGCCTCCCAAAGTTCAGGGATTACAGGCATGAGCCACTGTGCCTGGCCTGATCCTTTCTTTAGATATAAGGTTGAGCTATGGAGAATATGAGAGTATGAAATATTTTTGGAAGAAAAATTCTGGGAGAAGGGTCTTTTCTGAGAAAGTGTCATTAAATAGGAAAAGAATAATTTGCCTTTTGAGCTAGAATTGTATTTGCAATGGAAAGCTTCTCGTTGCAGAATAGTCGTTCTTTGACATTATTCTTTATTCCTTAGATTTCCATGAAGACAACTTACAAGGACCTGTATGGCCTCATTTTAGCTGCTTCAGTGTGTTGGAGCTGTTACTTGCTCCTTCATTTCCTGGGCCTGGTGTAACAGTGGCTACTGAGCGCCATGAAGGTTGTCCCAGAAAAGAATGCTGTCCGGATACTCTGGGGGCGAGAACGGGGTGCTCGGGCCATGGGAGCTCAGCGGCTTCTGCAGGAGCTGGTGGAAGATAAAACCCGGTGGATGAAATGGGAGGGCAAGGTAAGGAAAATGGCTATATTTCACATAGGATTTGTGCTGGTGATGGTAGAATGAGCTCTTAGAATGGGTTAACAGCAGAGTTGGGATATATTTATCTTGTGTGGGAGAGTTGACATATCTGACTTAGGGAGTTGTTTGTAAATTTGAAAGAATTAATGTGCTAGAAATATCTTTTTCCTTTAGAGCTAGACAGTTTTCCTGAAGGTAATTTAGGTTTATCTCTCTCAATTTGTAGCTTGATCATTGTCTCCAGTTTTTAAGCCTACACTGTGAATACTAATCTAGAATGGTTAATGTGCTTTTGAGATAGGGTGAACCATAGTCTATAAAATACATAGTCTATGTATTTTAACTTTTTTTTTTTTTTTTGTCTCCCAGAGAGTAGAACTGCCGGATAGTCCACGCTCTACCTTCTTATTGGCCTTCAGCCCAGACAGGTACTTAGTAATTATCTGTAACTTAACCTTAAGATTTGTGATAACAGTGCTTTCTGTATATTTGGCCTGGCTTGATCTTCCAAGTCAGTCCCTAAAGGCTCTCTGAAGTACTTTATGAACAGTGCTTTGGCCACATGTCAGAAAGGGAAAGAAAGTAGATGAGCAGTGCTAACCTGAAAAATCATGAGAACAAGCAAAGGAAACTGAGAGGATCAAAACTTGGAAAGTTTCTCAATAACAATCATTTGCCTGTGTGATACAGCTCACCAGTGGCATGATGGTTATTCCAGTGGAAAAAAATATTTTCTGAATGTGGCATGTGTCATTTGGGGACAGCGTGGACAAACCAAAAGCCTTTAAAGATCAGAGTATTTCTGTTTGTAGATATACTGCCTAACGTACAAAGCTTAGGTTCTTTCGTGTTGGGATCGGCAGGTAGCATCACTATTCTGTGTTGTCCAAAGTTGATAAGGTTGGTTACCCTTCCACATGCTTCTGAATTAGTTCTACTCTTTGATTTCCTAGGACTCTCTTAGCCTCCACCCATGTGAATCATAATATCTATATTACGGAGGTGAAGACTGGCAAGTGTGTTCATTCCTTGATTGGACACCGCCG
Source organism: Macaca nemestrina (assembly GCF_043159975.1). Lineage (NCBI taxonomy): Eukaryota > Metazoa > Chordata > Mammalia > Primates > Cercopithecidae > Macaca > Macaca nemestrina. The sequence goes on from NC_092136.1 coordinate 19,114,536, forward strand.
TACTCCGTGGTGTGTCACTTTTCATCCCACCATCTCAGGCCTTATTGCTTCCGGCTGCCTAGATGGGGAAGTTAGGATTTGGGATTTACACGTGAGTATTTCCTTAAGATACCCTTTTCTTTTGGTATTCTGTTTTTTTTTTTTTTTTTTTTTGAGACGGAGTCTCACTCTGTCGCCCAGGCTGGAGTACAGTGGCACGATCTCAGCTCACTACAACCTCCGCCTCCCAGGTTCAAGTGATAACTTCTGCCTCAGCTTCCCAAGTAGCTGGGATTACAGGCATGCGCCATCATGCCTGGCTAATTTTTATGTTTTTGGTAGAGACGGGGTTTCACTATGTTGGCCAGGCTGGTCTCAAACTCCTGACCTCAAGTGGTCCGCCTGCCTCAGCCTCCTAAAAGTACTGGGATTATAGGCGTGAGCCACCATGCCCAGCCTCTTTTGGTATTCTAAATACAGAGACTTGTTTACCATTGAGTTTTTAATTCTGGAAGAGCCTAACTGGGTTCTTAGGACTACATCTGAATATATTGTGGTAGACATTGCCCACTTAATTAACAGGAAGTCTAATTCCCTGTCTTCCATTCCTTTTTGTTTTTTTTTGCAATAGCTTAAGCATGCCCTGAGATTGTCTTCCATTCTAAGATGAACATCTGCTTTTGCTTCCTTTGGCCCATTGTGACATAGTACAGGAGAATCTAAGATATGTTCAGGATGGATTTCTATTGTGTAAGGGCAAAGATTGTCCTGTACTCCGATCATGATCATCAAAGCAAGATCCTCTTTGTCCTAGTAACTGGCTAGCAGGTTGTCTTGCACCATGTTGTGCACCAAGCTTGAGTTTTTCTCAGGCTTTAGATATAGGAACTGTGGGCTGGGCGCGGTGACTCACGCCTGTAATTCTAGCACTTTGGGAGACCAAGGCAGGAGGATTGCTTGAGTTCAGGAGTTCGAGACCAGCCTGGGCAGGATATTATACCAAAAATATTATACACAAAATTATACAAAATTAGCCGAGCATGGTGCCATGTGCCTGTGGTCCCAGCTACTTGGGAGGCTGAGGTGCGAGGAATGCTTGAACCTAGGAGGCAGAGGTTGCAGTACGCTGAGATTGTGCCACTGCACTCCAGTCTGGGTAACAGAATGAAACCCCCTGTCAAAAAAAAAAAAAAAAAGAAAAAAAGAAGTAGGAACTGTGTATATATGCTTATTGCTTGTAGATTGTGAATAATTTGAAGAACTGAGCTGATTGTATAGTATTTGTCTGATAAATTAGTGGCACTGCCAGATCACTGATCTTCTACATCTTTTTACAAAGATGTATTTAAAGTAGTCACTAGATGTAGTCATTTTACCTTAAATGGACCTTTCTTGAAATTGACTTCCCAGTGTGCTGGTGGCTTGTAACCTGAGAATATCTGGAATTGGTTTGTTCACAGGGTGGCAGTGAAAGCTGGTTCACAGATAGCAACAATGCCATTGCCTCCCTGGCTTTCCACCCTACGGCTCAGCTCCTGCTGATTGCCACTGCCAATGAGATCCACTTCTGGGACTGGAGTCGACGGGAACCCTTTGCTGTGGTGAAGACAGCTAGTGAGATGGAACGGGTCCGGTGAGTGCGCTGCCCCATCAGCATTGTCTGGCACAGGACTGACATGATAGAGAACATTCTGCCGGCTGTCACTTTGGAAGACAGGTTGTTATCCCTGCTCAGGGGAAGTTGTCATCCTCACAGCTCCTCCTATGTTTTTTTTTTTTTTTTGAGGCCGGGTCTCACTCTGTCACCCAGGGTGGAGTACAGTGGTGCAATCTCGTCTCACTGTGACCTCTACCTCCTGGATTCAAGCTATTCTCGTGCCTCAGCCTGCTAAGTAGCTGGGATTGCAGGCGCCCACCACCACACCCGGCTCATTATTTTGTATTTTTAGTAGACACAGGGTTTCACCATGTTGTCCAGGATGGTCTTGAACTCCTGGCCTCAAGTGATCTGCCCACCTCAGCCTCCCAAAGTGCTGTGATTATAGGCGTGAGCCACCGTGCCCACCCCTGCCCTTTTTTATTTTATTATTAAAGAGACAGGGTCTTGCTCTGTTACCCAGGCTGGAGTACAGTTGTGTAGCCATGACCTCATGGGCCCAAGTTACTGCAGCCTTGACCTCATGGGCCCAAGCAATCCTCCCACTTCAGTCTTGTGAGTGTCTGGGACTACAGGTGTGTGCAACCACTCTCAGCTAATTTTTAAATTTTTTTGTAGAGACAGGGGGGTCTCACTGTGTTGCTCAGGCTAGTCTTGAACTCCTGGCCTTCAGTGATCCTCCTGCTTTGGCCTCCCAGAGTGTTGGGATTATAGGTGTGAGCCATTGCACCTGGCTGCCTCCTACTTTCTAAACAGCTGACTAATCAGCTGGGAGACACTCATTTTGTTCATTTCAGCTTTCCCTTATTGGCCTCCTCTTCTGAACTTTGGAGACCAAGATCATTAGACTCTCTTTTAGTTTCAAAGTTAACTGTGTTTTGGATAGTCCTTCTTTGGGAAAACCTGAAACAAGTTTGGGTGGTATTTTAGATACCTCGTTGGGTTGTCTTTGTATATCAAACTGGAAGATGGAGATGTAAGCATGTAATTGACATTTATTTAGTACTCAAGATCAAAACATATTGCCGCTATTAAAGATGATGCATTGTGTTTCTTTGGTCCTCTTGGATTTGCAGTCAAATACAGGCCAATTTTCTGGTTTCAGCTATGTCATTTAATGCTGGGTCTGTTCGTTGCCACCAAGATTCATGCTTCTTGCTGGTGTAGCTGCCATATGAGGGAAGAACTGATTCTGTGGCAGAGTATGAGAGCATTTTATGCTTTATGGTTAGGATGAGCTCTTGTATTTGAGCAAAGATGTGCTTAATGTAGCTGTTTCCGGGGATGGAAACCCTAGGTGTTTTTCATGTGAAATCGTTATTTTTGTGATACATATTCCTTTACTCTGGCAAGAAGTATTGAGTGTTGTTATTTTAATCTCTTTGAAAGTTTTGAAAGTCTTGAATGAAGTGGATACCTGAGTGATACCAGTTATCAGTAATGATTGCTATAAATTTGAACACAAGTTTTCTCTTCTCAGTTAACATAATCTCTCTATGCGTGTCTTTGTCTCTTCTGTGATTTCAGTCTGGTGAGATTTGATCCACTTGGACACTACTTACTCACAGCAATTGTTAACCCCTCTAATCAACAGGTAAGTTAGTCCAGCAGTTCCAATTCCAGCTAAACTGTGAGTTCTTTTCCTAACTAGTATTCCAATTCTGATTATATTGGATTTAAATTCTCAATACCCAAGTCTTTCTTTCCAGTCAAAATTTAAAGCTAGCTTCAGATTGTATATTCAGGCTTATAGTCATAATCTTGACAGGAGAGTCGATTCTAAAACTCTCCAGTGATCGCCTCATTAGAAGTAACCCTTGGCCGGGCGCGGTGGCTCAAGCCTGTAATCCCAGCACTTTGGGAGGCCGAGACGGGCGGATCACGAGGTCAGGAGATCGAGACCATCCTGGCTAACACGGTGAAACCCCGTCTCTACTAAAAAATACAAAAAACTAGCCCGGCGAGGTGGCAGGCGCCTGTAGTCCCAGCTACTCGGGAGGCTGAGGCAGGAGAATGGCTAAACCCGGGAGGCGGAGCTTGCATTGAGCTGAGATCTGGCCACTGCACTCCAGCCTGAGCGACAGAGCGACACTCTGTCTCAAAAAAAAAAAAAAAAAAAAAAAAAAAAAAAAGAAGTAACCCTTATCATCACTAGACAATGTTGGATAGCTTGTCACTCATGTGCCTCTGGCTGGTTGACAATTCGCTTCCCCTCACTGCTTCCATGTCATGGAGAGATGTCTTTTGTAAGACAATTGGTTTGTCAGCTGCACTCATTCAGATATGCTGCTGATTGGGAGTGGAAATTTTAATACCATGGGATTATTCTGAATCTGAGGCCAGTTGTCAGTGCTTCAGGGGTAGAGAGTTGTTTCCTACCTGTGAACATTGTTTTCCTTGGATGATTGTCAGTGGTTAGTTTTTCTTGATTTACTTGGAGGTACTACCTAACTGCCTTGCTCTACCCCCTGCCCCATGCTGGTCCACGTTGCAGGGTGATGACGAACCAGAGATCCCCATAGATGGAACAGAATTATCCCACTACCGTCAGCGTGCCCTCCTGCAATCACAGCCAGTTCGCCGGACACCTCTCCTCCACAATTTCCTGCACATGCTGTCCTCCCGCTCTTCTGGCATCCAGGTGGGAGAGCAAAGCACAGTGCAAGATTCTGCTACCCCCTCACCCCCACCGCCTCCCCCTCAGCCCTCCACGGAGCGCCCCAGGACTTCCGCTTACATCAGGCTCCGACAGCGGGTCAGTTACCCCACAGCTGAGTGCTGCCAGCACCTTGGGATCCTGTGCCTTTGCAGCCGCTGCTCTGGCACTCGAGTTCCTTCCCTCTTGCCACACCAGGACAGTGTCCCCCCTGCTTCTGCCAGAGCTACTACCCCTTCCTTTTCTTTTGTACAGACCGAGCCCTTCCATCCCCCGGAGCAGGCCTCGTCAACGCAGCAGGACCAGGGCCTCCTGAACCGGCCGTCTGCCTTCAGTACAGTCCAGAGCAGCACTGCCGGCAACACGCTCCGCAACCTCAGTCTGGGTCCTACCCGCCGCTCTTTGGGAGGGCCTCTGTCTAGCCACCCTTCTAGGTATCACCGAGAAATAGCTCCCGGGTTGACAGGATCTGAGTGGACCCGGACAGTACTCAGTCTGAACTCCCGCTCTGAGGCGGAATCCATGCCCCCGCCCAGGACCAGTGCCTCTTCAGTGAGTTTGCTGTCTGTGCTGAGACAGCAGGAAGGTGGCTCTCAGGCATCTGTGTACACTTCAGCCACAGAAGGGAGGGGTTTTCCAGCATCAGGGTTGGCAACTGAGTCAGATGGAGGGAATGGCTCCAGCCAAAATAACTCGGGCAGCATTCGCCATGAGCTTCAGTGTGACCTGAGACGCTTCTTTTTGGAGTATGACCGGCTTCAGGAGCTGGATCAGAGCCTGAGTGGGGAAGCTCCCCAGACCCAGCAGGCCCAGGAAATGCTCAACAATAACCTTGAATCTGAAAGGCCAGGCCCTTCCCACCAGCCCACCCCACACAGCAGTGAGAACAACTCCAACCTGTCCCGTGGCCACCTGAATCGCTGTCGTGCTTGCCACAATCTCCTGACCTTCAACAACGATACCCTGCGCTGGGAAAGAACCACACCTAACTACTCCTCTGGCGAGGCTAGCTCCTCCTGGCAGGTCCCCAGCTCCTTTGAGGGTGTGCCATCGAGTGGCAGCCAGTTACCACCTCTTGAGCGGACTGAGGGCCAAACGCCCAGCTCCAGCAGGCTGGAGTTGAGCAGCTCTGCTAGTCCGCAGGAGGAGAGGACTGTGGGGGTGGCCTTTAACCAGGAGACAGGCCACTGGGAAAGAATTTACACCCAGTCCAGCAGATCTGGAACTGTGTCACAGGAGGCCTTACATCAGGATATGCCTGAGGAAAGCTCTGAGGAGGATTCACTCAGGAGGTAAGCAGTTGCTTTCCTGTCTTCTCCTGCATCCCTTGCTTTTCTCCTTGTATCATTTCCTTCAGTCCTATAGATGTTGTGGCTGTATTTGGAGTGTCTGGGACCCACGCATCTGCTTCTGATCTCCCCATTGCATTTTCTTGGAAAATCTTGCTCTGGTGGCAGAGATAGGATAGGGCCTAGCAGTATGAGTCAGTTGGCTGTGCTAGCTCTATTTCTGGCTAAGCTCAAGGTTCTGGCTTTAGCCTTGAAAGGAGAGTGTAGATTAGGTTAGAGAGGCATGAGGAGATGGAATCATTGACTTTCTCTGCCCTGCTTTTTGACCTTCTTGAGATGTTGTATGTGCAGGACTACTTATTGTGAGACAAAACAATGTCCCATCGTGCCTAGGAATAAGTAAAAGAGAACCCTGCATGGTACAGATTAGTCTATTGATTCTTTGCTGATTGTGTTGCTTTGGACAAGCGAGTTCACTTCCTAATCCTTATCTTTTGGAACACTGCAGTTTGACAAAAGGAAAAGAAAAAAATATGTATATCTATATATATATGTATGTCAAGGAAAGTTCCAATTTTTTCAGAGATACTTGTTTTTGGACAGCCTATTAGTTGCTCAGTTGAGATTCTCTGAATGGACCTTCCAGATGGACATTCACCTTGGGGTGGAGAAGAAGAAGAATTCATGGAAGGAAGGACTCTCCATACTCGGATTGTCATCCTAGCCAACTCTTTCATGGCAGAAACAGAGTGGGTGTAGTTGATTGCCCACCACATGTTCCATGAATGGCTATGTGCGCATCTATCTTGATTTATTAGGGACTTCTTTCTGTAATTTTGTAAAGGTCAAAGCTAGCATAATCACCAACTCCCAGAATATGCCTGTTGGATCCAAACAGCATATTGCGCTGCATTACATCCTCTGTCGAAGCAACTGAAATTTCTCTGACATAAGCTTCTAACAAGGGTGGGAATATGAATTATGCACATAATGTACTTGTTATTTTGGGAGGATGCTTTAGACAGTCACTCAGTCAATAAGTATTAGTTGAATGGTTACAAATTTTCTAGTACTGTGCTAGGCACTGTGGGAAATACAAAAGAAGTATAATACATGGTCTTTACCAACCTGAGTCTACAGTGTTATTGTGGAGGCAAGACAACAAAATTTTTCAAAAGTGTAGATGAGCAAATGCTTCATTGTGTGGTACTGAGATTGGATGTAGTCTCAGAGAAAGGGAAGTATCATCCAAGAAGGCTTTGCAAAATCAAGTCTTGAAAGATGGGTAGGATTTGGAGAGGGAAAGACCTTTTTATTTTAGGGAACTAGCACATGCCAGGGAGGAAAGGGTATAGTGCATGTAGGTTCTTAGGCATTTACTAAGGGCTTGGGGTGGGAAACAGAGGGAGACTTGACTGGATGTGAAAGATAAACAAAACAGAGAGGTTTGCTAACTCTGCTCATATACTTGAAACCAGTTCTGGATTAACGGCTCCTCAATTCCTGGTTTTGGAATATTGTGCCTTGCATACTGGTCTTCATCAGGGGCCCGAGCCTTTCTTCTTCCTCTTTGCCAAGAGACGTGAGAAGGCAGTCAACACAGTGCATGACATGTAGTAGGCACTTAAAAAGTTTATTAAAGGCCGGGCGCGGTGGCTCAAGCCTGTAATCCCAGCACTTTGGGAGGCCGAGACGGGCGGATCACGAGGTCAGGAGATCGAGACCATCTTGGCTAACACGGTGAAACCCCGTCTCTACTAAAAAAATACAAAAAACTAGCCAGGCGAGGTGGCGGGCGCCTGTAGTCCCAGCTACTCGGGAGGCTGAGGCAGGAGAATGGCTAAACCCGGGAGGCGGAGCTTGCAGTGAGCTGAGATCCGGCCACTGCACTCCAGCCTGGGCGACAGAGCGAGACTCCGTCTCAAAAAAAAAAAAAAAAAGAAAAAAAAAAGTTTATTAAAGATCGCTGTAAAAGGACTGTCTTCAGTTACTGCTCTAAGAAACCAAGCAGTTGCTGTTTCTGTAATACCAGTGGACTCTGGTTAGCTTTTGTCCATTCTGCTTTAGTAGTACCTCTTCATGTACTATTCTGAGAAATACCTGAGTGGTTTAAAATAAACTTTATTGTTTGATCATAATTAGTGATACCAGTTACTGCCCAGTGCGGTGGCTCATGACCGTAATCCCAGAACTTTGGGAGGCTGAGTCGGGTGGACCACTTGAGGTCAGGAGTTCGAGACCAACCTGGCCAACATGGTAAAACCCTGTCTCTACTAAAAATACAAAAATTAGTAGGGCTTGGTGGCGCGGGCCAGTAGTCCCAGCTACTTGGGAGGCTGAGGCAGGAGAATCACTTGAACCCAGGAGACGGACGTTGTAGTGAGCCAAGATTGCGCCTCTGTACTCCAGCCTGGGTGATGGAGCAAGACTCCATCTCAAGAAAAAAAAAGAGAGATACCAGTTACTGAGGGCCTACTATGTGTTAGGTATTATGTTCTTGCTTTGAAATAATTCCTTCTGCTTTCAACAACAATTCTATGCAAGTCAGGTATTCAATTTTCCATTTTATAGTTGAGGAAAGTGAGGCTCAGGGAAGTCAGTTTCTTGTTAAAGATCATATAATAGGTCTCTGAGTGAGAATATGAACTCTGGTCTTCATGACTAAAGATTTGTGCAAGCTGCCCTTCATGGCATTTTCCTTAATATGATAACTTTTTAAAAAATTTTTTGAGATGGAGTTTCACTCTTGTTGCCCAGGCTAGAGTGCAATGGTGTGATCTCAGCTCACCACAACCTCCGTCTCCTGGGTTCAAGCAATTCTCCTATTTCAGCTTCCCGAGTAGCTGGTATTACAGGCATGCGCCACCATGCCTGGCTAATTTTGTATTTTCAGTAGAGACAGGTTTTCTCCATGTTGATCAGGCTGGTCTTGAACTCCCGACCTCAGGTGATCTGCCCGTCTCAGCCTCCCAAAGTGCTGGGATTACAGGTGTGAGCCACCGCGCCTGGCCGTAACTTCATTTTTAAGTGAACCACTTTTTTTCTTTTAACATTTTATTATGGAAATCTTCAAACATATATAAAAACAAAAAGTATAACTGAGTTTCCATACACCTATAATCTGACTTCAAAGGTTATCAATGCTTGGCTAGCTTTCTTTAATCTATATTCCATCTGCTCCCCCCACCTAGATATCAGATAATTTTGTCTGTAAACACTAGATTTTCTAGAGCAGTGCTGTCCAATAAAACTTCTTACACTGATGGAAATGTTCTGTATCTGTGCTATGTAAGATGGTAGCCACTAGCCACATGTGGCTATTGAGCATTTGAAATGCTGCTACTGTTATCTGAGAAAATAAATGTAATCTTTAAATTTTTAATTAATGTGAATAATCACATGTGACTCACGGCTATGATATTGTACATCTAAAATATTATTAATCACTTAATAAAGTAGGTTATTTAAAACCCAGAAACTACTGGGCAGGTGCAGTGGCTCACGCCTGTAATCCCACACTTTGAGACACCAAGGCAGGCAGATTGCCTGAGGTCAGGAGTTTGAGACCAGCCTGGCTAATGTGGTAAAACCCCATCTCTATTAAAAATACAAAAAAAAATTAGCCAGGCATGGTGGCGCATGCCTGTAGTCCTAGCTACTTGGGAGGCTGAGGCAGGAGAATCACTTGGACCCGGGGAGGCAGAGGTTGCAGAGAGCCGAGATCGCACCACTGCACTCCAGCATGGGCGACAGAGCGAGACTCTGTTTGAAAAAAAAAAAAAAAAAGCCCAGAAACTATTGAGGATGTACCATAATTTTTTGTTTAAATATTTTTTTCTTTTCTGGTGCCAAAAAATGTATGCATTGTGGTTTAAAGTTCAACCATCTCGCTGTAAACAATTTTATATTTATGCTCATTTTCTTTTAAAATATACAAATAACTCAGGATTCTCATTTTAAAATAGTATATTAACTCGGTAGTTACATTATTTATATGGAATCACTTTTAAATGAGCTAGGATGTTGTATACCATGAAGGCTGACAGCTGTCTCAAAAATGAGATATGTTGTAAAATATTCTAAGTACGTACACATTAAAGAAGGACTACCATTTGAATGGCTGCATTCTGGTGTAAATCACTAAGACAAACAGGTGCTAGTCTGCCTCTTCTGCCTTCTAAAGGGACTGAAAGTCTCTAGGTGATGAGCCAACCCTTGCTTCTAGTTCTCCAGCAGGTGTCACTGTTGGGCTGCTGCTGCTAGGTTAGGATGGCTGGGAAGAAAAGGTGTCCCTACTGTTGGTGCACGAGGTTGGATCTTTTAACAAAGCCTGTTTTTGTAGATGACAGTTGTTCTTGAGTGAGTGGAGTTCACAAAAGGCGACTGTACTTGAAAGGAGAAAGTTTTGTTCATTGGCCTTGTAGTAGGAGATAGGCTAAGGTGAGATGTTTGGATCCTTGATGCTGCTGGAATATTTAATAGTGTTTGCAAATAGTGACGGTATTAATAAGCATACGGTGTGTATTTCAGTGTAGCTGTGTGCTGCCAAGTGGTAATAACCAGTACACAGTTTGTCTCCTTTTGCCTGTGGACAGTGGAAGACGAGCTGTCTTTTTATAATAGTCTGATGCTACATTGCAACTTGAGTGGCAGGCCCTTGCTTCACTACAAAGAAACGATTTCTCTGTGGGAGTGCAGAATCCAGCAGAAGATCAGGGTATTGTGGCTCCTTGCAGTAGGGTGCCCTTGGCCTTTAAAGGCTGGTATTAGGAAAAAGAAAATGGCTTCAATGGCAAGTTAAAACTGGAGGGAACCTAGAACTTCTGTAGTCCAATCTCCCTCTCTGATGAGAAAACAGAGAGAGTAAATTATTTCTTAAAGAAGTGTTTATAAGCAAAAGTGGGATTCGAACTCCTGGGCCCTGAAGAGGGCACCCTTTCCTCCATTTCATTTGAAATTAGTGCCTTCAAACAGCAGTTTTCTTTGTCAAAACCTCTGTTGCTCAGTAGGTCATTGCCTGAGGGGGTTCTTCATTCAGCTCTTATTGTAAGAAATTGGAGGTCTGTTAGATAATTTGTAATTATTATTGTTGAGCAGAATGGTAACTAACGCAATGCTTCTAGGAGAAATGCTGTTTTAGTTATTTGCCCATAGAACTACATTGATTAGTTCTAATAAAGTGATTCCTGTTAGGGGTGTTCATTATTAAAATTCCAGCAACTGAGAGAGATGAAAATTGGTCTCAATCTCCTCCTAGAAGCACTAATTGTTTCTGTACTCTGTCTCCAGGTAGTTAAGAAAGGCTTGGGTCTGGAGTATTTTGTAAGACTGTGTTCTGAGAATTTAGGTCTTTTTCTCTCATGATAGATGAAGACTGAGGAAGCACATTGATGGCCTTAGTGTGAAATGTGGCCAGAACATCAAAGGTTAGAGTTAGAAGCCCTCACTGGGTTGCTAAGTTTCTTAGACTTCTCTGGGGGAATTACTTTGGAGCTTAGAACAGTCTGAAGCCCTTTGAGGCTTCATGGACCACCATACTTATTTGATCCCTCAGCTCCCATCACCTGGGAATTCTCCAGGGAGGCCTCAGCCCAACCATCACTGATGGAGGAAGATAAATGGGTGTGTCTGCAGGGCTGATTGTAGGTCCACAAAAGGGGACTGGCAACCTAAAAATGAGGAAAGTAGCAGTCTTCTTAGCCTGACTGGTATAGAAAGGGGTCCAAATTTAGTAGTTTTCCATGCAGTTGATCTAGCTGAGTCTAAAGAGTTTTGATATCTAATCTCTACCAGTTTCTTTGGATGGGGAATATACACAATTTATTATTCAAAACCCAGCACAGCTGTCACCGTGTCCTTTGGGAAACCTTCCCTGATCGCCCCAAGTAATCACTTCCTTTTCTTTGTTGCATATGTAGTAGATACTTCTTTGTGATATTGCAGCCATGACAGAAAATTGTTTACCTGTCAGTGAGCTCCCTGAAGGCAGTGATCATGTCTGTATATATCCCTTCTCTACCTAGAATACTACCTGGCCACACGGTAGATGCTCAGTAAATGTTAGTGAATTGAATAAGTAGAATTGAAGTTATATTCCTTATGATTTTGTATGCAATATAAGTTCTGTTTGGCCTTTTAAGTAAAAAAGATAAAAAGCCTGTTACTATATCACATCATTTGGTCTTACAGAGTTGTTGGCTCAATAATTACTTGTTAAATAAATGAAGTGGTATTACCTAGAGTTGTACAAGAAAGTCACACCTTCCATAACTTGAGCTCTGGTAACCTCTGATGTTTCACTGTGCGCTATGTTCCTAACTTGTGAATGGGCTGTCCTGAAGCCTGTAATAAGTCTGTTGCACCTGGCCAACATGTGTCCTTTATATTGGCTTTACACTGATGACTCAGGGCCTGCACCTTCCTTGAGAGCACTGGCATCATATGCAGCCTTCCATTTTGTTTATCTTTTTGGTACCCCATTCATATTGAATACAGCTTGCTCTTGAGACCATTTTGTTGGTCTTTGGTTTGGCATCTCAATAATATCTCTGCCAGTCAGTGCTGTTGGTATTTTTTTTGTCCTTAAAGATTCTTCTGCAATCTTTATGAAGGTATACTTGGTCTTGATTTAGTTCAAAAATTACATGTGGGTAATCCAATTTAAATGCGAAGGTTCTTTCCCACTGATGCTTTATTTTTCTTTAAGTTTCTGTGGAAGGCTTTCATTAAATTTGCTTAGAAGTAGGATTTTTAGGGTTTGAGAAAATGTGTGCTCTCATCTTTTGTTTTGGAGTCTGAGCATCATTAGAATGAACCTTTTTAAGTTTTGGGATACTTGTAGGTCCTTTTTTTCTTGTGGAGGTCAGAATCCTTATGTTAGCAGAAAGTTTTGCTTTACCTCTAATTATACAGGGTGTGAATAGTTCCCCCTGAAAAAACTGGTGGAATTGTTGTCTGTGGTATTCAAGATACAATACAATAAACCCTTCCTAACTTCTGAGTTCTTCTTAGTTAGAAGTTCAGCATTTAAGGACAAATAGGGAAGAATTCTCAACCGGGAGATCTTCATTTGTGATACAGGCAAATTATGACATGTTCTTTCTGGGAAGAAAGAGGAGCAAGTATTGGGAAATAAAAAGGAGACAAAGCCTGTGATGGAATTAACAAACTTAGTTTAAGAGAGGTAAGGGAAGGGAAGCTGGGGAAGGTAAACTCAGGCTTTAGAAGTACTGAGGGCTGGGCATGGTGGCTCATGCCTGTAATCCCAGCACTTTGAGAAGCCAAGGTGGGCAGATGGTTTGAGCTCAGGAGTTCGAGACCAGCCTGGGCAACATGGTGAAACCCCATCTCTACAAAAAGCTCAAAATTTAGCTGGGTGTCATGGCATGTGCCTGTAGTCCCAGCTACTCAGGGGACTGAGGTGGGAGGATCGCTTGAGCTCAGAGGTTGAGGCTGCAGTGAGCCATGATTGTGTCTCTGTACTACAGCCTGGGCAACAGAGTGGAGACCTTGTCTGTAAGAAAAAAGAAGAGAGAACTGAGGAGTATGCACAAGGGCTGCTCCATAGATGAGTTTGGTTCTTCCTAGTAACCCTGAGAGTTGGACTTGTAAACTGTGATTGATCCATGCATGCATCCATTCACGCATTCCATTAACAGATATTTACTAAGCACCTGCTGCATTCCAGGTGCTATTTATTTTATTTTATTTTGAGATGGAGTTTCACTCTTTTTTTTTTTTTTTTTTGAGACGGAGTCTCGCTCTGCCACCCAGGCTGGAGTGCAGTGGCCGGATCTCAGCTCACTGCAAGCTCCGCCTCCCGGGTTCACGCCATTCTCCTGCCTCAGCCTCCCGAGTAGCTGGGACTACAGGCGCCCGCCACCTCGCCCGGCTAGTTTTTTGTATTTTTTAGTAGAGACAGGGTTTCGCCGTGTCAGCCAGGATGGTCTCGATCTCCTGACCTCGTGATCCGCCCGTCTCAGCCTCCCAAAGTGCTGGGATTACAGGCTTGAGCCACCGCGCCCGGCCTGGAGTTTCACTCTTGTTGCCCAGACTGGAGTGCAATGGTGCGATCTTGGGCTCACTGCAACCTCCGCCTCCCGGGTTCAAGTGATTCTTTTGCCTCTGCCTCTCAAGTAGCTGGGATTACAGGCTCCTGCCACCACTCCTGGCTAATTTTTTTTGTATTTTTAGTAAAGACGGGTTTTCGCCATGTTGGCCAGGCTGGTCTTGAACTCCTGACCTCTGGTGCTCTGCCCGCCTCGGCCTCCCAAAGTGCTGGGATTACAAGCATGAGCTACTGCGCCTGGCTGGCACCAGATGCTATTTAAATGCCGGCAATAATTCTCTCTTATAAAAAAATAAGATACCTGGTATGCCAGACAGTGACAAATTCTATGACAAAAAAGAGAAATGTATAGAAAATGTAGGGGATGCTGCAATTTGAAATAGGATCATCAAAAAAGGGTTGATAAGGTTACACTGGAGCAGAGGAGACCTTAAAGAAATGCGAAAGCAAACCCCGTCGAAACTAGGGGAAGGACATTTTATACAGAGGAAAGGGCAAATGCAAAATCCCTGAGATGCTTGGCACCGTCAGCAAGTGCAGCTGGAGCACAGCAAGGGATGGAGTGATAGAAGATGAAGTTGGAGAGGTGACAAGGATGAGATTATGCAGGGTCTTCTAAGCCATTTAAGAGATTTTTTTTTCCTCTTCCTTTGAGTGACTTGGGAAGCCATCAGAAGTGGAGTAGCATGATCTTATATTTTAGAAAGATAACTGTGGCTGCTGGTTGAGAATAGACCTAGGAGTTAAGTAGCGTAAATTAAAGCCAGTCCAACTCCGCGCAGTTTTAGATTGATTTGTGTCTTGAGACTGTGTTGAAAACTGAGAAGGAGGAGTGACTGATTCTGTCAGAGTAAAAGAGGCCTTAAATGTTTGGGTGAAGAGCTGATGAATGGGTGAACAAATGAATGAATCAGTCCTCTCAGCTGGCATATTACCTGCAAGAAAGCCCCTCCACTCTTCCCCAAACTCCAAATAAGAAGGTGTGTTATTGAAACTGTGAGGGAGAGCTTGAAAAATTTATCGTAAACAAGAGATCGTACATGGAAATGAAATGCCTGTTTTTTTGCTGCTTACAAAACTATTGCCAATTCATTTGTAAAAAAGTAAACATTACAGAAATGTATGATTGTAGGAAGTGAATATCCTCTCAAAGCCACTGCTCAGAGATCTGCTATTAACAATTTGTGCATGTGTTAACTCCAGAATTTTTTCTGTGCTAATGAAAACACATTTTTCCATTTATTTATTTTAATTCTTTTCCTTTTTTTTTTTTTTTTTTTTCTTTTGAGACAGAGTCTCGCTTTGTAGCCCAGGCTGGAGTGCAGTGGTGTGATCTTGGCTCACTGCATCCTCTACCTCTTGGACTCAAGCGATTCTCGTGCCTCAGCCTACTGAGTAGCTGGAATTACAAGTGTGCGCCACCACGCCTGGCTAATTTTTGTATTTTTAGTAGAGATGGGGTTTCATCATGTTGGCCATGTCTTGTTTTCTTTTTCAGTGTTGCAGGATTTTTGTGTACTTAAGTGTTTTTAGAAGATGAAGTTCTAGAAGTGGAATTGCTAGTGCCCGAGTATCAGCGTTGTTAGTGGTAAATGAAAATTAATTGTATAGTACTCATTATTACTAATGTAAGATGTATAAAGTATTTCCTATTTCCTGTTTTATTTAACTGAACATTATTTCATAGATTTCATAGATTAGAACTCTTAAGGCCGGGCACTGTGGCTCACGCCTGTAATCCCAGCAGTTTGGAAGGCTGAGGCGGGCGAATCACGAGGTCAGGAGTTTGAGACCAGCCTGGCCAACACGGTGAAACCCCGTCTCTACTAAAAATACAAAAATTAACTGGACATGGTGGTGGGTGCCTGTAATCCCAGCTACTCGGGAGGCTGAGGCAAGAGAATCGCATGAAGTCGGAAGGCAGAGGTTGCAGTGAGCCGAGATCGCACCACTGCACTCCAGCCTGGGCAAAAGAGGGAAACAACGTCTCAAAAGAACTCTTAAACCTTTCCTCCCGCCATAAGCTCTTAAACTTATCAGTAGTAAATTCTCCTACCATGGGTTTTCAGGAGCTTCCTCCTAAAGTTTTTGAGAAAAACTTTTGTTTTATTCTAATAATTGCCACCTTAAGTTGTTAGTGTACATTTGTTCTCTGACACCCTTGTATGAGAAAAACATAGCCCTGTTCTCTCTCTGACAATCACATACATACTGGCCTTCGTCCACTTAGTCTTCTGTGTCTTATTAAGTGACTGGAAAAATCCAGGCATCTCTTGCCTCTTTATAAGACAGTAATTTTATATTTATTAATTAATTTATTTATTTTTGAGGCATAGTCTTGCTCTGTCACCCAGGCTAGAGTACAGTGGCATGATCTCAGCTCACTGCAACCTCCGCCTCCTTGGTTCAAGTGATTCTCCTGCCTCAGCCTCCTGAGTAGCTGGGATTACAGGTGCCCACCACCACTCCCGGCTAATTTTTCATATTTTTAGTAGAGATAGGTTTCACCATGTTGGCCAGGCTGGTCTCGACCTCCTGACCTCAAGTGATCCGCTCCCCTTGGCCTCGCAAAGTATTGGGATTACAGGTGTGAGCCACCTCTCCCAGCTGGCAGTAACATTTAGATATCGAATGTATTTGTCATTGGGAGTGGTTAGGCAACCCATTTTCTCTTTGGCAATATGGGAATGAGGACAGAGTGAAGGAGGGGTATCATTCTGTTAATCTTTCTTTCTTTTTTTTTTTTTTTTTTGAGACGGAGTTTCGTTCTGTCACCCAGGCTGGAGTGCAGTGGCAGATCTCTGCTCACTCTAACCTCCAACTCGCGAATTCAAGTGATTCTTCTGCCTCAGCCTCCCGAGTAGCTGGGATTACAGGTGCCCACCACCACGCCCAGCTAATTTTTGTATTTTTAGTAGAGACAGGGTTTTGCCATATTGGCTGGGCTGGTCTTGAACTCCTGACCTCAGATGACCTGGCCACTGTGCCCAGCCTCATTCTGTTAATCTTTCTTACCTTTGCTGCTCACCTGCCTGAGTAGGTTACTCTGTTTGAGCCTCTGAATTCTGTGTGTGTTCTCTGCCCTACCCTCTATGTCAGGCATTGGCAGGCTTTTTGTAAAGGTCAAGATAGTAAATATATTAGGATTTGGAGGCCATACAGTCTCTGTTGGAACTACTCAACTTTGCTGTTGTAGTATGAAAGCAATCACAGACAATATCTAAATGAGTAAGTGTGGGCCTGGTGTGGTGGCTCACGCCTGTAATCCTAGCACTTTGGGAGGCTGAGGCAGGCGGATCACTTGAGGTCAGGAGTTCGAGACCAGCCTGGCCAACATGGCAAAACCCCACCTCTACTAAAAATACAAAAATTAACCGTCATGGTGGCAGGTGCCTGTTTTTCTAACTACTTGGGAGGCTGAGACAGGAGAGTTCCTTGAATCTGGGAGGTAGAGGTTGCAGTGAGCCGAAATCATGGCACTGCACTCCAGCCTGGGCTACAGAACAAGAATCTGTCTCAAATAAATGAATGAATCAATGAATGAGAGTGTGGGTGTGTTCCAATAAAACTTTATTTATGGAGACAAATTTGATTTTCATATAATTTTCACGAGTCATAAAAATTATTTTGATGTTTTTCAATCATTTAAAAATATGAAAACCATTCATAGCTGGTTTTGGCCTGCAGGTTATAGTTTGCCAACTCCTGCTTTTTAGGAATGTGATTTGGAAGAGTCAGGTGCTAGAGTAATAGAAGGCGTTATGACAATGAGGGCCCCAAAGAGGTTGTTAGGGGACTCCTGCACTTGCTCTCTCTCTCTACTTTGGACTAGATACTGCAAGTATTGGCTCTTGTGGGATTCTTTGATGGTTAAGAGCAGGCATAAATGCATAAAGAATTTGTTTCTTGTGCTATCTGGCCTGAGGCAAGGTTCTCCAGCCTCACTTTCTCTCTTTCTTGGGAATCGTGTGCAAATGAGGAGGCTTGCCCTGGTTGGGAGGGCATGAGCCTCCAGATCCTCCAGGCAGTATGCTTGGCAGGCAGCCCTTCCCCCAGTGCAGGTCATGCTAGCACCTGCTAGGCTGATCTAAATTACCCCTCATCATTCCTCTCTCTGGGGCTGAATGGTGTAGTGCCTGCTGTGTGCTTTGTATACACCCTGAAACATGAAAAGATGTAATCGCTTCTGTCAGCTCAGGGTGTTGGAGCACTTGCGGACTACAGTGAAGTCTGTATGTGTGCTGAAAATACGCTGGGAGCAATTTCCCGTGTACTCATTCTTCCCCCTTCAGATCTCCTTCTCTACTGTATCTATTCAGAGTAGTGCTCTAAAGGGTGCATTGGAGGTTTTTCCAAGACAATGACACCAGGTGTATGGGGTTCTGTTTGCATAACATATTTTGCTTATTGTAATTGGTCCCAGCCTATTAGAACTGTGCAGGTAGCATCCTCTCCTCCTTCTGGATTTCTTACACATTTATTGAGTGGTTGGGGGGTGGGAGCAGGATTCAGTACATCTTATTTCTGCTCTTTCTTGGAAGCATTCCCGACAGCATGTTTGTGTGAGCAAATTTTGCTTTCATGGGTGGGCCTGTTGTTACATTAACCCAGAGATTGCAAAATAGTCCTCAAGTATGTTTGTTTGCCTCACAGTATTTCTAAAAATTTGGATTTTTCTTTTCCACATCAATTCAGATATCTGGATTCTGTTGAAAAAACTGGCTCACGTTCCCACATAACACTCAGCAGGAATTGAGTAGGACAGCAGCCCCTTTCATCAAGGCATGGACTTTCTTGATGCCTTAGTCTATGCTAGGCTGATGTCATGTTTCCTACTTAAATCCAATTTTGTGTACTTGGCCATTTGCATTAGCTCAAGCAAAAAGTGTTGATGGTTAGGTGTCGGTAAATATTTCCTAAGTGCCCTACCACTTGGCTCCACCAGGGGGAGTCACTGGTCATTGCAGTACCCGCTCCACCACCCCACCCATCCTAATTCACCCACAGGGGCTCCCCCTGCTTGCTGTAGGCTGACATGCTGACAGCCCCCTCACCTGAGAAGCTGCCTGATTTTTAAATAGCAACAATTAACAAACTCCTCCTCTGTTTCCAAAGGGGGAAAATGGAGGTTCCAAGCTTATTTGCTGGATGAGGCTCACTTTAGTGAGCAGATCTCCGTTATGCTAGATTATGCAGTATGAGAGCAACCTTCTTTTGGATTATGTAAATGGACTATGTAAAATCTTGGAGAAGAATGCCTGCACCTTTTGCAGAGTACCTTGGACAGAGTGGTGGGTTCCAGTGAAAAGGCTGCATGACTTGGGTGTCACTTGCCAGGAAATTAAAATCAAGTTAGAGCAGGAGTAGAAAATTGTAATAATAAAGAAATCAGAGGCTGAAAGTATGACCTTGCCATAGAAAGAGAATTGCAGCTTGTTAACATTGTGCCCTTTTCCTTTGCTGCATCAGAGGGTACGTGTGAATCTTTTTGCCTCTTCTGCTTTTTTCCTCCCCTACACAAAGGTAACCCAGCTTCTACTGCCTCTGTCTCCTTGTTGTCCCCTTGGGTCATTTCACCTCATCCAGGTGGCATTTATCCTTTCTTTGTTCTGTTGGCTAATGTAACCCTTTTTATCTTCGTGTAAGTGTGTCTGTGGTAGAAAACAACATAGATTTACCCTCTTAACAATTTTAAAAGTGTACAGTACATATTATTGTTCAATAGATCTCTAGAACCTCTTCGTCTTGTGTGACTGAAACTGTATCCTTTGAATGACTCCTTTTCCCCCTCCCACAACCCCCTGGCAGCCACCACTCTACTTTCTGTTTCTGTGAATTTGATCACTTTAGATACCTCTTATTAATGGAATCTTGCAGTATTTGTCTTTTTATGGTTGGGTTATTTCACTTAGCATAATGTCCTTAAGGATCATCTATTAATATGTCATAGTGGCTGGGTGCAGTGGCTCACACCTGTAATCCCAGCACTTTGGGAGTCCCAAGGCAGGCGGATCACTTGAGGTCAGGGGTTCGAGACCACGCTGGCCAACATGGTGAAACTCCATCTGTACTAAAAATACAAAACTTAGCCGAGTGCGGTGGTGGGCACCTGCAATCCCAGCTACTTAGGAGGCTGAGGCAGGAGAATCGCTTGAACCTGGAGGTGGAGGTGGCAGCGAGCCGAGACCGCACCACTGCACTCCAACCTAGCCGACAAAGTGAGACTCCATCTCAAAAAAAAAGAAAAGAAAAGAAAAGAAAAAGTTGTATGTATATAATCATAATTTCCTTCTTTTCAAAGGCTGAATAATATTCCATTCTATGTATATACCACATTTTCTTTATCCATTCATCTACTGATGGACATTTAGGCTGCTTCCACATTTTGGCTATTTTGAAAAATGCTGCAGTGAACATGGGTGTGCAAATATCTCTTCAAGATCCTGTTTTCAGTTCTTTTAGATATATAACCAGAAGTGGAATTGCTGGACATATGGTAGTTCTATTTTTAATTATTTGAGGAACCTCCATACTGTTTTCCATAGCAGCTGAACCATTTTACAATCCTACCAACAGTGCATGAGGGTTCCAACTTCTTCATATCCTTGTCAGCACTTGTTATTTCCTGTTTTTTCTTTTTCTTTTTATAGTGGTCATCCTAACAGGTGTGAGGCGATAAATAATTGTGGTTTTGATTTGCATTTCCGTAATGGTTAGTCATATTGAGCATCTTCTCATATGCTTGTTGACCATTTGTATATCATTATTAGAGAAATGTGCATGCAAGTCTTTGGTCCATTGTTTAGTATGGTTATTTGTGGGGTTTTTTGGTTATTGAGTTGTAGGAGTTCCCCATATGTCATGGACATTAAACATTTATCTGATATATGGTTAGCAAATATTTTCTCCTATTCCATAGTTTACCTTTTTTTTTTTTTTTTTTTTTCCCGGAGACAGAGTCTCACTCTGTCACCTAGGCTGGAGTACAGTGGCGTGATCTCGGCTCACTGTAACCTCCACCTCCTGGGTTCAAGCAGTTTTCCTGCTTCAGCTTCCCAAGTAGTTGGGATTACAGGTGCATGCCACCATGCCTGGCTAATTTTTGTATTTGTAGTAGAAATGGGGTCTTGCTGTGTTACCTAGGCTGGTCTCGAACTCCTGGCTTCCAGTGATCCTCCCGCCTTGACTTCCCAAAGTGCGGGGATTACAGGAGTGAGCAACTGCTCCTGGCCTCCTGCTTCTTTGATAAGGAAGGGAGCACAAATAGCCTTAATTTCTCAAATTCTAGGACCATTTTCTACCTTGAAAGGGAGCCACCCAGGGGAGAAGTGTGTTTCAGAAAGATGGAGAGCCTTGAGATAGGAATGAGCGCAAGTCTTTCTAAATGAACATTGACTCTTCTGACTAATACAGGGGCCTTATGCTTTAGAAACAGTGATCAAGTTTACACTTGCTTTATTATGATCTGTTTTCAAATGCCTTGGTAGCCAAGGTTCCTTCGAGGAGAGATGTGATTTTGGCTGTAAACTAACCTCATGGAGTTAGTTCTAATGTTGCTGTTGTGCCTAGCTTGAAAGTTTTACAAAGATAAGGAATTACTTTGTTCACATATTGGTGTATAACAAACCACACTCCAAAACTTAGTGACTTAAAACCGATTCAGTTAGCTTTCATGATTTTTTTTTTTATTGGGGGAAGGGGTAGACTGGGCTCAGTTGGAAAGTTCTTCTGCTGGTCTTCCTTGGGTTTTCACTAGAGTCATCTCGAGGCCCAGTTAGAATAAACTGGGTCTCTCTTCCTTGCCATGTAGACTCAGGGGCTCTTCTCTCCACGTGGCCTCTTGAGAGTAGTCAGGCTTCTCTCTCTTTTTTTTTTTTTTTTAAATTTTAATTGTTTTTTATATTTCTTGCTATATAGATGACAGGGACAGACTTCTTACATAGCAGCTTAAGGTTTCCAAAAGTGACAGTTCTAAAAGGAAGGAAACGGAAGCTGCCAGTTCTCTTAAAACGGTAGGCCCAGAATTGGCACAGCTTGATGCATTCTCTTGATTAAAGCTACTGATAGAGCAGTCTAGATTCAGTGTGGGAGGGGACCACACAAGGGTGAGAATACCAAGAGGATATTTCTTTGGAGCCATCTTTGGATGGGCCATATTTTAGTTTAGTTTAGTTATTTTTGAGCCGGTGTTTCACTCTTGTTGCCCAGACTGGAGTGCAAACAGCACGATCTCAGGTCACCGCAACCTCTGCCTCCCAGGTTCAAGCGATTCTCCTGCCTCAGCTTCTGGAGTAGCTGGGATTACAGGCATATTCCACCATGCCCAGTTAATTTTGTATTTTTAGTAGAGATGGGGTTTCTCCATGTTGGTCAGGCTGGTCTTGAACTCCCGACCTCAGGTGATCTGCCCGCCTCGACCTCCCAAAGTGCTGAGATTGCAGGTGTGAGCTACCGCACCTGGCCTATTTATTTATTTTTTGAGACAGAGTCTTGCGCTGTCACCCAGGCTGGAGTGCAATGGAATGATTTCTGCTTACTGCAACCTCTGCCCCCTGGTTTCAAGCAGTTCTCCTGCCTCAGCCTCACAAGTAGCTGGAATTATAGGCACCTGCCACCATGCCGGCTAATTTTTTTTGTTTTTTTTTTTTTTTGAGACGGAGTCTTGCTCTGTTGCCCAGGTTGGAGTGCAATGGCACCATCTCAGGTCACTGCAACCTCCGCCTCCCGGATTCAAATGATTCTTCTGCCTCAGCCACCAGAGTAGCTGGGACTACAGGCATGTGCCACCACTCCCGGCTAATTTTTGTATTTTTAATAGAGACAGGGTTTCACTGTGTTGGTCAGGCTGGTCTCAAACTCCTGACCTCAAGTGATCCACCCACTTCGGCCTTCCAAAGTGCTGGGATTACAGGCATGAGCCACTGTGCCCAGCCTTGACCCAGCTAAGTTTTTGTATTTTTAGTAGAGACAAGGTTTTGCCCTTTGGACCGTGGCTCAGCTGGTCTTGAACTCCTGACCTCAAGTGATCCACCCACTTTGGCCTTCCAAAGTGCTGGGATTACAGGCATGAGCCACTGTGCCCAGCCTTGACCCAGCTAAGTTTTTGTATTTTTAGTAGAGACAAGGTTTCGCCCTTTGGAACGTGGCTCAGCTGGTCTTGAACTCCTGACCTCAGGTGATCTACCAACCTTGACCTCCCAAAGTGTGGTGTGAGCCACTGTGCCTGGCCTATTTTTTTTTTTTATTTTTGAAACAGGGTTTCAGTTGGTCACCCAGGCTGGAATGCAGTGATATGATCTCAGCTGACTGCAGCCTCAACCTCCATGGCCCAAGCAATCCTCCTGCCTCAGCCTCCCAAGTAGCTGAGACTGTAGGCATGTGCCATCATGCCCAGCCAATTTTTAAATTTCTTGTAGAGATGAGGTCTCCCTATGTTGACCGAGCTGGTCTCGAACTCCTGGGCTCAAGGTATCCTATTCCCTCAGCCTCCCAAAGTGCTGGGTTACAAGCGTGAGACATCATGCCCAGCCCACATCTATATTTTACATAGTACTAATATATATAAGCAACAGAAGGCATTCAGTATTTCTGTTTGAATCACTGATTGGATGGACCAACACATAGGTTGGTAGATGGATACCTGACTGTTCTTGTTGGTTTATGTGGATGGGGTGCATGTGATTCTCAGGGCTCAGGTGCCCCTGTTTATACCTTTATAGTATTCACCCTTCTTCAACATGTCTTTCTTTCTGACAAAGTACCTTTTTAGGCATAGTGACTTGAGTGGACAGAGGGCATCATACTCCCTACAGATATTTTGGGAGCTGTAATCTAAGGAAGAAAAAAATAATGGCTGTTTATTAGACTGTGTACTGGCTACTGTACTTGACACAGGTTCTTAAAAGGGATTTCCCCTCAAATGTGGAAGCAGAGGATAATGAACTTGCCCACGGTCTCACAGCTAGTAGGTGACACAAGATGGAATTTAAACTGCAATCTGTCTGATTCTAAGGCTCAAACACTAAATTGCCTCATATTTTAGTTACTCAGAGTTTTCTTGGTTAGTCTCAGACCACTAAGATATATCAGAAGGTTTTATAACAGCAGCACTATTGACATTTGGGGCTGGATAATTCCTCACCATGGGAGGCTGTCCTGTGCATGGCAGAATGTTTAGCACCATTCCTGGTCTTCACCTATCACATGCCAGTCGTGCTCTAGCACCCAGAAGCAACAACCAAAAATGTCAGCAGATATTGCCACATTTCCGGGGGGCATCCCACTCCCCTTGAAAAGCACTGGTAAATTATTTCATGATTTGTTGTCCTTTGATCTTGCTGGGTTTTAAAAATATGACATTAGGCCGGGTGCGTTGGCTCACGCCTGTGATCCCAGCACTTTGGGAGGCCAAGATGGGCGGATCACCCGAGGTCAGGAGTTTGAGACCAGCCTGGCCAGCATGGTGAAACCCTGCCTCTACTAAAAATACAAAATTAGCAGGGCATGATGGCACATCTCTGTAATCCCAGCTACTTGGGAGGCTGAGGCAGGATAATTGCTTGAAATCAGGAGGCGTAGGTTGCAGTGAGCCTAGATCGTGCCATTGCACTCCAGCCTGGGCAACAAGAGCGAAACTCTGTCTCAAACATAAATATATAAATAAAAATATGACATCTCATAAGGAGTTGTCAGTGGGTTCAAACCATCTTCTTACGATAGTTAATAGTACTGCCTGGTTCTGGTGGTCTTGCGTCATTCCTTTCTCTCATTGCTTCTCTCCTCTTCTGCCTTACCTTTTGTCTTTTGTCTCTGATTTTTCTAAATAAAGCGCAGCTGGTTAAAGTGGTGTTTGTAAGGACTTTTTACACAGGTATCGATTTAGCAGGCATTCAGAACTCTGAGATTATAGCCATTAGTGCTAGTAAAAAGAAGGCAATTTACATGTTCTAATTATAGTACGGGGCGGGGGGAATGCATAATTTTTAGCAAGCTGGGAATTGAATGGCTTCCAGACTGTACAGAGTTAATCCTCCTCAGGGTAGTATTGATTGACATGCTGGAGGACGTTAATGTGCCAATCTTTTTGGGAACGGGGGAGGAGAGTGGAAATTGCAGTTTCTCTACTAATTGTACTTTAGGTGTCATTTATGACAATTTCATGTTGTCTAGACAGAGGAAATGGTGGAGAAATTATTTCAGTAGAGTCAAATGCTGAGTCCAAAAGGAATCAGGGTGGTTGCTGAAATCAAGATCAGGGTGGAAGGGCAAGTAGTACATCCCCACAGACAAATCAGTGAAATCAGATGTCACTAAGAGAAGCAGTTCAGAATGAACCTTGGATATAAGAAAAGTGATTGTACTCTGAGCTTCATGTTAGCTCAAGGGCTAACAGTGGATTGTTTGGGGTC
Organism: Macaca nemestrina; assembly: GCF_043159975.1. Classification (NCBI taxonomy): domain Eukaryota; kingdom Metazoa; phylum Chordata; class Mammalia; order Primates; family Cercopithecidae; genus Macaca; species Macaca nemestrina. The sequence continues at coordinate 19,139,593 of NC_092136.1, forward strand.
CCAGTTGTAGTCTCTGCCCTCATATTTCTGCAAATTTTAGAAACCTCATTCCATGGATAGATATGAGCTGGGAAATTGGCCTCTTTGCCTCTGGTTAATAAATAGCCCAGCACACTGTGCTTTGCTTTTCCCTCGTTCTCTTGAGGCTTCACGTACTAACTCGCTTTGCCTTTCTGATATTGGTCCTAAGATTTTACTTCCTATTATATAGTGTTTGCAGTATACCAGGGTCAAGGGCCTGTCACTTCTTAATGAATGGCCTTGGTCAAGGGTTTTTAAAGTTTCAGATCAGAAATGTGGATGTGAAAAAATGTTTTTTAAGACCTTCACAGGCTTGCTAGTATCACAGCAATAAATGATTCTACCAGTATATTCTTTGTAGACTTAGTTGGCCTGGAGGTTGGTGTTTAAGGATTTGTCTGTGCTTCTGAATAAAATTAGCTAAGAATTCAACATTATGGAATTCTATAAATTCCAGGGGGAAATCAGTGAATTAGGATGCACTGCCTCTTAAAGTCTAAACCTATATATCCCACCTGTTGCATGTGGGGGGCATGTGTGCATGTGGCATCAAAACTAGCTGTGGACCTTTTTTTTTTTTTTAACAGATTTGGTCTTACTCATCCTCTGGTGAAAAGCCTCTGATGCTAAATTCCGGGTTAAAAAAAAAAAGTCTGTGGTCTGTGAGCAGACCTCCCAAATCTCCCAGAGAAATGGATTTGGATACTAAGTAAAGATGTCCATGTAGATTGACTTGAGCCTTTGAGTTTACTCGCTAACAAAAGTGAGTTTTTATTATACATTCAAGTCTTATAACTATAGTGTAATGTGTTGAGGGTATATACGAGCTAAGCATAGTGCCAACCAGTCATCTTACAAATGTATTAAAAATAACTACCCACCAGACAGTTAGCAGAGGTCATATGTTCCCAGGGGGAACTGGCTGACTTTTTAGACAAGACTTTTGTAATGCTAGATACATGATTGCACATTATGTATACATTCCGTTTCCAGCCTCTTCCCTTTTGCTATCTGTGACTATGTTGTGCTCTCATGTTTTGCCATCTATTGCTCACTGCCCAGAGGCACTGGGGAGTACATTAATGTTTTATAAAGATGTTTTTAAGCATTTCTGGTGAAAAGCATTGTTTTGCACTCTGTGAATTGTTTATATTTGATAATACTACAATAAGACTGATCTACACTATAGGCACTGTGGTGTGTTTCTGTAGTATGTCTATTTTTTTCCTGAGGTTACTAGCATTTTAGCAGTGCCACCTTGCCTTGACCCACCCCACATTAGGGGCAGGAATTGCCTGCCAGTCTCTGCTGGCAACTGTATCACATGCTTTAAGTGCACCCCTCAAACTAGGGGGCCCTGCAGCGATCAGATGAATGCCTATCGTTGGATAACTTAAACGATAATTACTAGTGTGTGAAATGGGGAGGCTTGGATGCCTCTGCATTAGAGCAGAGATGTCAATTTGGAAATCATAATAGAGGTGTCGTTTCAGAACACACAATTATTTTTTACAAAGAATAAGGGCTTGTCATCTCCCAACCCAGGCATGCGCCAAGGCAGAGATCGGGGAGTTGCAGAGCAAGATTCCGAAATGAAGAAAGCCACAGTGCATTCAAGTTTATTTGGCCTCCTGCCCCTTCATCCCCTGGCAAACATTGCCCTCTTTCCCTTGTGGGGGTCTCTTTTGGCAATTTACAGTCCAGGAACATCAGTGGTAGTTTCCCAGGCAAGTATCCAGCCTCTGGCTTTTTGATTTAATAAGCCTCCCAGGGACCAGACTGCACTGCATTTATCAGGACAACTATGTCAGCACTTTAACCTGAGCAGCATAAGTGACCAGAGGGGATGAAGGTGATGTAAGCAGTTTCTGAAAACCTTGTTCCTTCAGGAGTTTTAGTGTGAGTTTTTGGGCATCTAGCAACCTTGTCTGAGAGTCTTGTGGCCAGTGAGGGGCAATCAGATATGTCTTCTTGCTTGTTCTTCCAAGTCTGGTCAGGCCTGCTGATTCATCACTTAGATATTTGTTGGTTTCCTATTACGTGTTAATTAGGATGTGAGTTTTGATGGGGATGACTTGGATCCAGTACCTGTTTTCATGTAGCTTCTAGTCCAGAAGCTAAGACAAGACATAAGTTACTGGGTGACTTGAGAAGGCCTCTTAAGAGAGGTACAAAATGCTATGAGGCACTGGGGAAGAGAGGGTGAACTTCTGGCTGGAGGAGTCAAGTATTTGAGCTTTGAAGGCTTTTTACAGACAGTAATAAGGAAGAGGAACTTTCCAGAAAGAAGAAATTGCCAAGATAAATAACGTAGGTGGGATAGTGAGGGTGTGTTTAGTTTAGCTAGAACAATGGATCCCCAAAGTCAAAACTATTTTTATAATAATGCTGAGACATTCTTTGTGTTTTTCACTCTCATTCTTTCACAAGTATAGTGTTTTCTAGAGGCTCCGTGACATGTAATGAGGCTATCATCCTGATGGCTAATTGAATGTGTGCTTGTGTATTAAAATTTTTTCAGTTTTAATTTCAAAATTGAAATTAAATATTGATAGTGGAAACCCATACAAATGAAATCTCTTTAGGAGCCTCATAATTTTTTTTTGAGACAGAGTTTCGCTCTTGTTGCCCAGGCTGGAGTGCAATGGCGCCATCTTGGGTCACTGCAACCTCTGCTTACTGGGTTCAAGCGATTCTCCTGCCTCAGCCACCTGAGTAGCTGGGATTACAGGCATGTGCCACCATGCCTGGCTAATTTTGTATTTTTTAGTGGAGACGAGGTTTCTCCATGTTGGTCAGGCTGGTCTCGAACTCCCAACCTCAGGTGATCCGCCCATCTTGGCCTCCCGAAGTGCTGGGATTACAGGCGTGAGCCACCGGGATCCTCATAATTTTTAAGAGTGTTAAAGGAGTCCTGGGACCAAAAAGTTTGTAAACCACTGGACTAGAGCATATAGTATATCCAAAAGGAATGAGACATTTGGCTGCAAAGCTGGAATACCGAATGCCCTGCTGAGGAATCTGGATTTTATTTCCTAGGCAGAAGGAAGCTGTTAATTTGGATTTGGCTCTCCTAGATGGAAATAACAGTTGCCATCCAGACATTAAAGCCAGGCTGTAAAGTTACTCATTAGGCATGGGGCACCAGTGGCATCTTACCTTCTGGGAGCCAGCATTCCCTAACAGTAGAGGCCAGAGAGTTCTAGCAATTGATTGTTTCCAGTGGTTGGAGAAAGTCCGGACATGTTTGTTTGCTTTAGGAGATTGATTTTTCTCTGTGATCTGACAACCAGTTAAAAGAGTATCTTCAGGGTATAATTTTTTAGTAAGGAGGAGTTGTCCACAGCCTGTTTATTCCATATGGACTAGTACCCAGACTTTCTGCACCTCAACCCTGATATCCATTGAATTTGAAGTGAAGGGGCCAGGCTCAGTGGCGCATGCCTGTAATCCCAGCACATTGGGAGGCCGACATGGGTGGATCACTTGAGGCCAGGAGTTCAAGACCAGCCTGGCCAACATAGTAAAATCCTGTCTCTACTAAAAATACAAAAATTAGCCAGGCGTGGTGGCTCACACCTGTAGTCCCAGCTACTTGGGCGGCTGAGGCAAGAGAATTGCTTAAGCATGGGAAGCAGAAGTTGCAGTTAGCCAAGATCGCGCCACCGCACTCCAGCCTGGGTGACAGAGACTCTGTCTCAAAAACTGAAATAAAATAAAATAATGAAGTGAAGGTTCTTTTCTTTCAGTTGATCTGCTCCGACCACTTTTTTTCTTTTCCAGAGCTTTCTTTGACTATTTTAAAAATTGTATTCCTAGTGATCAAGAATACAGCTGATACAGGGAACCTCTTTGCAAATAATTCAGAATATTAATTAGGGAAAGAAAAAATAGTTGCATTCTTTTTAAAATGTGAGGGATTTCACAGCTTGAATTATGTGCCTGTTATGATTTTAGCAGGGCTTAATATGCATTTTTGATGGCTTTTTCCATCCATTACTTGCGCCCGGCCGTAATTCTTTTGAAAACAAATGGCTATCTCTTTCTTTCCAGTATTTTACTTTTAACATTTTTGTATGTTGTATGTTTTTGTTTTCTCATTTTGAAATAATTCCAAACTTGCAGAAAAGTTGCAAAAATAGTACAGAGGATTCCCATATACCCTTCACCCACATTCCCTAAATGTTAACATTTTGCCACATTTGCTTTATTATCCTCTTTTGTTCTCTCTGTATGTGTATGTACGTATATATACACACATATAAATGAGTATACTTTTCTATGCTTATAGTTTTTTTTTTATATTTAAGCTTATCCTATTCTTTAAGTATTTAGTATTGTTAAAGTCATGTATAGTTTGATAGAGCAGTGGCCTTCAGATTTAAAAAAAAAAAAAAAAAACACCTTATTAATAAAATGCTTTCTGGCTGGGCATGGTGGCTCATGCCTGTAATCCTAGCACTTAGGGAGGCTGAGGCAGGCGGATCACCTGAGGTCAGGAGATTGAGACCAGCCCTGGCCAACATGGTGAAACCCTGTCTTTACTAAAAGTACAAAAATCAGCTGGGCGTGGTGGTGGACCCCTGTAATCCTAGCTACTCGGGAGGCTGAGGCAAGAGGATCGCTTCAACCCAGGAGGCAGAGTTTGCAGTGAACCGAAATCGCGCCATTGCACTCCAGCCTGGGTAAAAGAGGGAAACTCTGTCCAAAAAAAAAAAAAAAAAAGCTTTTGAGTAATCCATGTGTGTTACAATTATATATTATATAGCAGAAGTTGTAGTATTTCCCCCTTGTTGTCCAATGGATCAAATAGCACAACCCCTGGTATACCTCACTTGGACATCAGTGATGTACAAAATGAACCAGGCAAGTAGAGAAAACAAGGAAGTATTCGTTTGGAGGTGGGGGGCGGTTTTGTATTTTTTTGTTCTTCAGCTTCAGTGATAGCAACTTCAATCCTGAACAAGCTTGGCTGAGCCCTTCCTAGGCCCTCCCTGATTTCTTGTGATAGACTAAGTCAAGTCAAATTTGTGGTGGTCACAGCAGAATGTGCAGAACTACCATCGCACTCAGTTTTCTCCTACCATTTACTGTTGACGGCTCTCGATAACAGGCTAACACTGGAAAGAAAGATCTTTCTTTGAGGTTCCTAGGAATGGTGGTAAACATTCCTAGGATGTTTACTCATCTAGTAACTCTAGTTCTTTATTCCACACCAATTGGAGAAGCCTGTTTTTACTCCAGATAGTACTTGTATGGTAACTATGAAGAACTTATGTTTCATCAATGTATGTGTGTATTCATGGTGATTGGCTTTCCTGCTTTTGTGTATTAGCAGTAAAGTGACATATATATGTGGCTTGCCAGTTCCACTGTATTGTCTGGGCAGCAAATGTTGCCAACACATTCTGTAGTAAGTAGGCACAGGGGATGCATGTTCCAAAAGAACCTCATCAGAGACTCTCCAGAGACAAAGCTTCGCATTTTGGTTCTATTCCAACTTAAAGAAGTCTTCCTAATTAAGGTAGGAAATTAAGGTGGGTAATAGACTTTTGGGATTGTAAAATGGAGTCATTGAGGCCGGCACGCTAGCTCACACCTGTAATCCCAGCATTTTGGGAGGCCAAGACAGGCGGATCACAAAGTCAGGAGTTCGAGAGCAGCCTGACCAACATGGTGAAACCCCATCTCTACTAAAAATACAAAAATTAGCTGGGTGTGGTGGCACATGCCTGTTGTAATCCCAGCTACTCAAGAAACTGAGGCAGGATAATCACTTGAACCTGGGAGGCTGAGATTGCAGTGAGCCAAGATTGCACCACTGCACTCCAACCTGGGTGACAGAGTGAGACCCCGTCTCAAAAAATAAAAAATAAAAATGCAGTCACTAAAACTGAAGTTATCTAATGCAAACCCTTCAGATCAGGAATCTCCTTTACAGCATTCCTAATAAATAATCTCATCTCACTCAGTACTGTCATTGCTTTAGCAGAGTGGGGGTAATATTTGCCTTTGTTACCGTAATCAGTTTCCAGGCAGAAGTACTTAAGAAGGATATATTTTTGTTTGTTTGTTTGTTTGTTTTGAGATGGAGTCTCACTCTATTGCCCAGGCTGGAGTGCAGTGGTGCAATCTCAGCTCACTGCAACCTCTGCCTCCCAGGTTCATGCGATTCTCGTGCCTCAGCCTCCCAAGTAGCTGGGATTACAGGCACGCACGACCACGCCTGGCTAATTTTTTGTATTTTAGTAGAGATGGAGTCTCATCATGTTGCCCAGGCTGGTCTTGAACTCTTGAGCTCAGGCAGTTCACCCATCTGGCCTCCCAAAGTGCTAGGATTACAGGCATGAGCCACCGCGCCTAGCCAAGAAGAGTGTATTTTCATCACTATGGAAGATGCTGGTTGCCAAAGGGCCTCAGCTTACTGTACGACCACTTGGAGGATAACACGAAAGGACTCGGTGACATTCAGGACTAACTCCAGAGCACTTTAAGGGTGGAACAAGCTTCTTAGGTATTCTATGATAGTCAGCTGCTCCCAGACTTTGCTTCCATTCTTCAACTCACACCCGGTTCCTGAAGAACTGGTTTGTTAATGATAAATAAGTACTATATAAGATGGCATACATGACCTGAATACTCTTCTCAAAATTTTGCTTTTCATTTTTCTCCAGACTATGTATCTCTCACTACCCCTACCTATCCCACACATTCTGTATTTCAAAGACTTAAAACATGCCATTATTTTGTGTTCCTATGAAATCATGAAAAAAAAAATCCTGCCAGTGGACAGGCACAGTTACTTATGGCTGTAATCTCAGGACTCTGGGAGGCTGAGGCAGGAAGATTCACTTGAGGCTAGGAGTTTGAGACCAGCCTGGGCAACATAGCCAGACTCTGTCTCTTAAAAAAAAAAAAAAAAAATTTCCTGCCAATTAAACTGTGTCACACAATTGTAAAAAACATCCCAACCTCAGACACATTAAAAGGTGAAAAGTGTGTCTTGGAATTGATGAAACAGCATTTCTGCCACTGGAACCATGTGATGTTACTGTAGATTCAGTCTTTCAACCAGAGAGATGTATTTTATTGCTTTCCTCTCTTCCTCATTGGTTACATTGTGTTCTCTCTGTTCAGTGGCAGGATTGTTACAAGTGTCTTAAGTGTGGGGATATAGGCCTTGTCTAGAGAGAAAACATTACTTGACCGTTGGTTGTCCTGGACAGGAAAGGTTGCAAGCCAGGTTGTTAGGGCCTTTGCTATGTCTCTTACCCAGGCAGTTAGGGAAATACTGCAGTGGGCCAGTTGCTGGAATAAAGTGACTGCACATGACTATACCTAAAGCCAGCTGGTTTTAATAACAGTGAATTGAATTAAATCCATTGGAAAAGATTGGTAGCTGCTGTCCTTATCCTGCAGATCTGCTTTAAAGAAGAGTCTGGCAGGGAGCCGGGGACCTGTTCCTAGGAATGGCAGGCAAGATGCTGCTGGAGAGGAAGAATATGCGTTCTCTCTGAGACCATTTCCTTTGAAACATGTTCTGGGGCAGGAGCTTGATTGGCTGCCAAGGCACATATGAGTTGGGAAGCACCATGTCAGACATGGCAAACCAGGGAGCCCCTGGGCCATGTTTATCATTTGTGTTCTAACTGGCCCTTGTAAAAAAAAATTAAAAAATTTTTAAAAAGTTGTAGCTAAAATTTAACAATCAGGAGATTTTACGCAAAAGTCCACATTTCTGGCTTTCCTTAAAATATAGGAAAAGCCAGCAATACTGAGCCTATATTCTAGCTTGGTAACAATTGGCTGGAGGTGAACGATGGGCCATAGACCTTCCTATTTGTCAGTCTCCATTGATCATAGTGAATACATATGCACTTGCTTCCTGCCTGGACCCTGGAAGGTCCTGCAGTACAAAATAGAGGTTTGAGGCATTTTGGAGTTAAGACAGGCCTTCCCTGGAGTCCTGTCACTATCTCTTAATAGTTACGTGCCACAGAGTGAAATACTTTAACTTCTGGGCCCAGTGTTCTCATGTATGTAGTCATACCTATCTTTCTAGGTTGTGGTGAGGTTTAAACAAAGAAATACATATGAAGTGCTCAGTATATTACCTATTACCTGGCATCAAAAAAAGTGTTCAATAAAATGTATGTATCACATATGATCAGTTGAATTTGTGATTGGGCTAGATTATATAAGTAAAAGTTGTCAGTTGAGAGCCTGTGAGGTACTCATATATATTTATATTTTTAATAGATATATTACAGTTATATATCTGAGGAGTACTCATTCTCACAAAAGAGCGTGGGCAGAGCAGAATGGATAGACAGTAAGTGGATGTGGATGATGATGGCATGGAGGAACCGAACACCAAGATAAATGTTAGCACTATGTGATAATTTCTGTGTGTGCCTAATTTTTCCCTCCTGTGTTGATCCGAACCTTCTATTTGTCTACTGGAAATACTGCAAATAGAAAGAAGATCATGTCTCTGAAGCACTTGTTCATTTCTCATTGAAGAGCAGTATTCAGCAGAATGCAGTGGTCATGTCCAGTGTGGGAGCTCTGCAGCTCTTCATTTATTTATGTCTCTACCTACTTAGCTTGTAGAAGGGTGTGATCTCAGATAACAGGCATTAGCTGGCTGCAAAAGGGGGAAGTTGTGTATCTCTCCCCCATTTTTCCTTATGAATGACCTCTGAGTTGGTAATTGACAGGGATTATTGCCATTTTTTTAATCTCTGCTAGGAGGCTGCTGGAATCTTCCCTCATTTCATTATCCCGTTATGATGGAGCAGGATCCAGAGAGCACCCAATTTACCCAGACCCAGCGAGGTAAGGCCAAAGTGAGAAATGGCACTAGGTGGGGGGGAGGGGCGGCCCTTGGGGTTGCCATGCTGTTGGAAGCTCCATTCTGTGCCTCTCTGGTCCTGGTGCTCTTTTATTCTTCAGTCATACTTTTGAGACAGGTGGTTCAGGTGATGGGGAAGTATTGCAGGTAAGTGAACGGTACCTCTGGTGAAAGAGGGTTATGACCAAGCTCTTGTCCTTTGGTACTCATTTCTGCAAGTGTGGTACTAGAGGAGAAACCTGGAGAGGCCACAGGTAGTTGTAGGATATTCTTTTTCTGTTGGCCAGAGAGGCTGGTGTCATTCAGATGGACGGCCAACAGGGGAACAACATTTTTTTAATTTATAGGGAAGTTATGTATAGATTAAGCAAAAAACTCAATTTGCTGTCATTTGAGAGGGAATTTAGCATATCAAAAGGCAGAAGTCAAGCTCCTTCAGGTATTGACATTTTTAGAGACTGCCCAAAGGAAGAGATGACTGAAGAAGGAGTGAATGGATAAAACAAGTTGGCATTTTATTAAAGTGCTTGGCTTACACTTATTAGAAGACATTTGAGGCTGGGCATGGTGGCTCACACCTGTAATCCCATCACTTTGGGAGACCGAGGCGGGCAGATCACTTGAGGTCAGGAGTTCGAGACCAGCTTGGCCAACATGGCGAAACCCGTCTCTACTAAAAATATAAAAAATTACCTGGGCGTGTTGGCAGATGCCTGTAATCCCAGCTACTTGGGAGGCTGAGGCAGGAGAATCACTTGAACTAAGGAGGCGGAGGTCGCAGTGAGCCAAGATCGCACCACTGCACTCCAGCCTGGGCGCAGAGTGAGACTCTGTTTCAAAAAAAAAGATATTTGAAAAGTTCTGAAGAGAGAAAAAACAAAAGTTATTTCAGTGAGTTCAAGGCCTGCCCTTCACTGATGGTGATAACTGAGGACCAAGGGTGAGATATTGATGGATAACATTCATCTGCAGAGTGCAGCCCCTTGAGGTTGTCACAGCCAGATTTATGGGTTCTGTTCGTGATCTAAAAAGGCACATTATTTAAGCAATACTAGAGCACATTATGAGGCTTTGCCAAAAGAAAAGGGTAATTTATAGTTGTGGGGTTGACAGGTTAGCAGTGTAGGTTAGGTAAAGCAAAATGAGCTTTGCTCTAGATTAAGACTTTTAGGTCTGCCTGGAAAAACCTTCAGACCAAGTTGATTCCAGGAATATTAAGTCTTTATTGTTGCCACAGTTATGTCATGACACTGAGCATTCTTTCTGAGATACTGGTGCAAAGATTCTTCATTATCCTTTTATTCCTTTTCCACACCCTAGAAATGACAAACCTAAGAATCAGGGAACATAAGGATTGATGACTTTAAAACAGGCAGGCACCTTAGATGATGAGTGAAGCAAGGAAGTTTATGTGAGTCTTTAATGATGTTTGAGGGTTATACACCCTAAATATAAGGGAAAGGAATTTTTCATATGAATCAATTACTTTGAAGCACTGAGATAGAGAAGTTCTTGCAATAAAGACAGCAATAGGCATCTCATCCCCAGAACTTTTAACCTGGCAGTGTTCTACAAGGATACTTAAAGACCATGATTTATCCTCCTTTTATATAATAAATCTGTTATTTATCCTACTGTGATCTTTATCACAGAAAGTGTCATACTTTGTGGTGTTGGTATTTTTACATTTTTCCTTTGAATACAAAATAGGTTTTTTTTTGGAAAGGGAAGTATTTTTCCTTGAAGAAAACTTAAAGATTTATTTAAACATTTAAAATGTTCACTTGGAAGACTAGGGTTGTTTGATGATTTTCCAGCTCTTTGTTAGGAGGATGATTGTTACTACCTCATTACTGGTTGTTTAGTTTCTTTTTCCTCTTAGGCTTCACCGTATACACTATATATAGGTCAGAGCCTTAGTGAGACACCTCCTCAGCATTCAGATCCTTAGCTTCCCTCTGCATATCTAAAAGGACAAGGCTAGGATATACTTGTATTTAATAATTGTGGCAGGAATGCGTTTTAAACCATTAATCTATAGTTTCATAGCTTGGAAATTCCTATGTCCCTACATTAAAAGGCAGTCTTTTTATTATAATCAGCATCAACATTATGTCTACCTCTATCACCAATAATACTATGTTTTTTCCATTACTTAGGGTAGGCTATAAAGTAAGTGTACTTACCACTTTGCAGAATCGGCTCCAAATAAAAGGGTCTTCTTTCTCCTCTTGAAATTTTTCTCCTTTTATATTCTTTTCTAGTCTGATTGACTTGAGAATTTAACCAATGATGCTTGATTTCTGCTAGAAGAGTTCTGTATGTTGGGCAGATGTAAGAACAGTGCACAAACATTGACTTCTGTTGGTTGAAAATTTAGGATTCTGTGGTTCATCCTTGCAAAATGCATGGGAACAGGGGCTCAAACAGATAACGAAAGTTCCTCTAGTTGAAGCTTTTAGGAACTAGCTCTTGTACTCTGATTCTCTTGGCCAAGGCATCTGTGCCTCCCATGCCTACTTGCTATACAAAGATATTATAATATTGACTCACTGGTATTCACTGCAGCATATTATTCTGTAAAACAGACTTTTGAGTTTAAAAAAATTGTTAGCTGATCTGCTTGGGAATTCCATTTGCTGGTTGGCCAGAAGGATACCACCTTTGATGACAGGCATTTCAGAGGCAGCCTATGTTCCTCTAGCAGTTGACTGTGACCTGGGTTGGTAGACTTACTGAGGACCTCTTTGCAAGACAGTTGCCAATACTTTTTGTACCATTTGGATATAACTATTCCTATTTCCATTCTTAATCGGTTTTTTCTGATTTCCATTAAAAAAACCGAAGATCTATGCTTTTTTCCTTTTATATTCAAACATTATGGAAGTATATAAAATACAAAAGTCCCAGGAATCCTCATTAGGATTGCTGTGTCCCCTTACAGTTTTTTCCTCTAGTAACAGCAACACATTTTTGTATATGTATTAGTGTATACAGACCATTCTTCAATTTTTCTCCCACTTCAGATTTTATTTTAGAGGACTTTCCTTGTAAGTGTATAGGAGTAGTTTATTCTCTTGAATTGCTGCATGGTGTTTCTTTGTATGGATATATTAGTAATTTATTTAATTTGTTGCTGGGCATTTGGGTTGCTTCCCAGTTTTTCACTAATGCTGACAATGTTGCAAATGAACTTTCTTATATATATCTTTGTAACCTTGTGTATTTCTGTAGGATAAAGTTTCTAGTGGAATTATTGAGTCAAAGTGTGCCTGAGGCAAGTTTTTAGTCTTGAAATTTTTTAGTAATCCATTTAATATTATCATAGAAAACGTTTTTCTGTTATTGTCCCTCTTACATCTTCAGTCCATAGCATCAAATTATATAACAGTGTTGTGAGAGATGGCGGAAAACTTGAGAAGACAATGTGGAGAATTATATGTGACACTAGAAGTTTTCATGGAGTAGCAAGATATTAAAGCCATAGTTTGAAGAATGTAGATCTGGACTAATTATTTACAGAAATAGTCATCATAAGGGAAAAGAAAGATGAACAACTATCACCTTCCATATTGCCCAGTGCCCACGCAACCTCTGATGCTCTGATTGTAAGAAATAGAAAAAGGAATCTCTTTTAATTTTTTTCTGTTAGATTTTCTGTTCTCTCAAGTATATTTTACTCTCAGTCTCAGTTCTGAATTTTTTCCCCATGTTACAAATATCTATGATTAATTCTTAAGGGAGAGAAAAAATGTTGCGAGAGATCATTCTAAGGAGGTAGGACAAATCTGGAGCTATGTGTACTTGTTAGAGAAGAAAGGAGTCCTGGTGAAGATACCTGTGGATACCTTCTTTAATCATCAGAGGCTTACCATTTCCTAGCCTCTTTTCTCATCTATAAAACAAGACGGTAGATGATTGCTCAGTTCCCTTTCATGTCTTCCATTTTGCGTATGGATGGTGATCAAGGAAAAGCTACGAATGAGCACAGCTCTGTGTAAAGAGCACCCTGAGGAGCTGAAAGTGTACCTTAAGAAGCTAGAAGGAAAGGTCCAGTGTTATTCTCTTGGGGAGGGGCAGCTCTTCCTCAGAAGATGTCTGGTTAAGCCGCCTGTTTGCCTTATCTCAGAATAGAAACACTGGTGATAATCTGATAGGCATATTCTGCAGTGCAAACCTCCTGATGAGTTAAATGCCCTTTAATTTTCATGTCTCCAGAGTTCACCTCAACAGGGAGACGCCATGGGAGAGCTGGATTGACTGCCTTTCACAGTATTCCCCACATTAGTGCTAGTTTGTGTTTGTCCATCTCTGTCTCTCTCAGATTATCTCCTGCTGCATACTACGCCCAGAGGATGATCCAGTATCTCTCACGGAGAGACAGTATTCGCCAGCGCTCCATGCGCTACCAACAGAACCGTCTCCGTTCTTCCACCTCCTCTTCTTCCTCAGACAACCAGGGTCCATCAGTAGAGGGAACCGACTTGGAATTTGAGGACTTTGAGTAAGTACATACTCAGCTTGCTTTCTTCCCTCTCCTCTCAAGCTTGGAGTGCTTCCAAGTTGCCCACTGTTGGAGCTGCAATGGTGGATGTTCTTGCTCCCAACTCCTCAGTATTTATTTATGAGTAACAGGATGGGGCGAGGGACAGAGGGTTAAGATGCCCAGAGCACTCCCACCTCTGGCAGTTGCTTTGCTGATTCACTGGCGCGCGAGGAGACCGCCCACTGGGCCCCAGGCCAGATTGTGAGAGGATGCTGCTCCTCAGGCAACATTTTTATTTCCCTTTTGCATGTACAGTGACCATGGAAAGCTTCTCATGGACTGTCTTTACCACATCAGGGAGGCTGGAGGGTTGCTGCTTTTTCTCCTAAGCAGAGTAGCTGTGGAGATGTCTTCATTCTGAAATACTTGGATTTCCCTAAGAGGTGGATTTTCTGTCTTAGTGCCCTAATCAGACTGACTCCTTTAAGATCTTACTCCATTGCCTAAACTTTTTCGGTCTCCCTACTCCTACCCCCGATTCAGGAACCTTAAAAAGTTGTCTGTCAAATTAATGTGGTGGGTTGAGAAGTGATTTCTTGGCTTCTTTGGACTTTTTTGAGTGGTCAGCAGGGAGAACCGTGGGAGGATGCACTAAAGGAGCAGGGTCAGCCCTAGAATTTAAGGTAGCCAATCTTTTTTTTTTTTTTTTTTTTTGAGATGGAGTCTCACTCTGTTGCCCAGACTGGAGTGCAGTGGCACAATCTCGGCTCACTGCAAGCTGCACCTCCTGGGTTCACACCATTCTTCTGCCTCAGCCTCCCGAGTAGCTGGGACTACAGGCGCCTGCCACCACTCCTGGCTAATTTTTTTTTTTTTGTATTTTTAGTAGAGATGGGGTTTCACCGTGTTAGCCAGGATGGTCTTGATCTCCTGACCTCGTGATCTGCCCGCCTCAGCCTCCCAAAGTGCTGGGATTATAGGCGTGAGCAACCGTGCCCAGCCTAAGCTAGCCAATCTTATTTATTTGCTGGGTTTTGCATTCTCTCACCTGCTGCTTCTGACCTTTCTAGCCATTCATTGTGTTTCTTTCCATCCTGAAACTGAGCTTTTATGGCCTGTATCAAATTGGACATTTGGCTCGTTTTGATTCCTTATATTTTGGTGTTGTCAAACATAAAAGCAAGAGAGAAGGAAGGGCGGCATTGTTTCTTCCTCCTTTTTCGCTGGCATTTGTAAAAGAGGACAGCCTGTCAGTCATTTCTTCCCTGCCTTCCATCTTGACGTAGCGGGGTCAGGTTTGGGGCCTTAAGAGTTCTCATCTCCCCCTCAGCCTTCTTCCTTAACTGAATGGCTAGTTCCGCACAAGTCATCTTTCAACAAAGCTTTTTAATGTGTTTAAGAAACCTCTTTGCCAGAAAGCACTAGGAAAGTGGGAACAACCTTGGTACCAATTTGCCTTCTCGATGCTGTCATTAAACACACTAGCATTTGTACTCTTAGAAGCAAAAGGAAAACTAAGTGGGAGGTTTATTTGTCTGAGAAAGATGTAAATGTGAAAGAAATGCAGGGATGGCCTGAAGCAGCAGTGGTGTGGCAAATGGAGCAGAGGTCATGGTTCTCTCTTGTCAACTGCAGGAGAAGAGCAGAGCTACTTTCTGTCAGCTTGCTCCTTCTCCCTTCTGTCCACTCTAGGGTGAGGTGGATGTATATATCAGCAGTGAAGGAAATGGAGTGTCTGTTCCCTTAGCCAGGCAGACACTTGTAGTGAAATATGTTCTCCTGTAGATATTATGGTTTTTCCAGCACCAGGGTCTATTCAGGGAAGCAGTTGAAACATACATGCCAAGGCTGCTGGCACTTAGGGCTGCTGAAAAGCCTGGGTGTCTTTCTCTCAGTAATGCTGTGGAGCCCTGGGAGTTGGTGTTGTGGATTGCCTAGCCCTCTCTATGCACGCCTGGGAGGCTGTGTTATCTCTTTGCAGTGGTGAAATGTGGGGCTCATGCCTTCAAGCTGTATCTTGCCTCGTGACTTGTCCTTCACAAGGGAGTTCTGGATTAGTTTAAAATGTTCTGTTCTTGTCTTACCTTCCCTTTCTTCTGCTACCACCTCCTCTCTCTCTCCCCTTCCTTCCCCCTCGATTTTCCTGTGTCAGACTGCCTCCTCCTTATGCTCCCCCCAGCCCACCTGTGCACTTTCCCCCACCCCTCCCCTGGCTTTAGCATGACCTGAATTTACATTTCCTTCTTCACCTTTCGTGCACTGACTTACTGTTTTTTTCTTAGGGGGGTCTTATATTGCTCCCTGGTTAGTAACAATGGACGAAGTTCTCTAATACTCCTTGGAATGTCCCTCCTGGGGTGTTTGCCTTTCTTTTTGGGCTGATGTAGACCAGAATCTTGTTTTTAATAGCAGCTGTGGATGAGTCACCTCAACATTAGTAGTCCAGGTCTTCTAGTAAAGGATGTTGCTGGCTGGTTGAAACTGTTTATTTTTTCCTCTGTCTCCTTCCCTGCCCACCTCCCTCTACTGTAAACTGAATGCTGCTTGTGGTTGCTCCTCTTCTCTGAGTATCTATGTGCTCTATGAGGAAGGAGAATAACAAAGAAGGAAGGTACCAGCACATTTTAATTTTTCTGCCCCAATCTTTTACCTTGGCTTTGGTAACTAGAAGGAAAGTTAGAGGCACGTGCAGTCACAATTTATACTTTTTCAGGTACAGAGAGACACGTAAGGTAGATATGGCGGGAAATCCTCCTAACAATTAGGTTACCATTAAGGCAGATTGTTCCTCAGTTTGATATCCTCACCTTCTCAGCACTTCATGCTCTTGCCTTTGCTGCCTCACTTTGATGACCTCTCTGTCTGTTTGCTAAGTCATAGATCATTTTGTCATTTTTGGGCTCGTCACATCCAGGTGTATAGTATTCTCAGAAAACCAAGGGAGCCATTACTCAGTCCATCTTTTGTGGTTCTCTTCCATTTGACCAAATCGGATATGTCTAAGGTTAGAGGACAGGAGCAAGCATATTTAGTGTCTTGAGTTTCATTGTCTGCTGATTTAAAAACCTTTGAAAATTATGTACAACCATTTTTGAGCCTTTCCAAGAGCTTGCTATGGAGCAAGACCATTGAGATTTATCTCTTGGGAGGGTGGCTTTGGAGGCTGGTCAGCATCAGGTTAAATTTTCTGTTCTTTTGTGATCTGGATGAATGACCATCTTCCCAGGCAGGCTTCCTCTCCTGCCATTCATCTCTGTCTACAGCAAGGATTGAGACTGCAGGGTCCCTGTGTTTATCAGGCTGCACAAACAGGACATCCAGAAACCTGCTGTCAGCAGGTCTCTCCTGAAGCCCTCAGCAGCTGTCTTTGCATAAAGATGTTCATAAGGAGGGTGAAGGTGTGGCTGCCCATGACATTGCTGTCTGTCTGCTTTCAAGCCCAGACCACCTACTAGAATGGATATGGCAAATAAGCATAAAGCAGACTTCCATTTTCATGTTTTCCATCCCTTTGGAAAGAGAGAGGGGGCTTTTATAAAGCCCAGGTTAAGTGCTGTGGCCCGTAGTTGTAAGTCCTACAGAAGAGGTGGTGTGTGTGCTTTATGACTATTATTCCAGGTATTCTTGTCCCCTTACTCATTTTATTTGTTAATCTAAATGTAATTATAATTCCAGAACCCTCCCTAGCCCATATTCCTGCCCTTCCTGCCTCTTTTTGTAGCTGCTTTGCTTTCTGAGACACAGGGATACTGTAGCAAAGACTTTGCTAATGACGGTCAGACTAGAGAAGCTGCAGATTAGATCAGTCACAAATATCTCCATCGTATATACCAGCCACTGGATCATTACATTCAGCTTCTTGAAAACTGTTGCTAGAGCCGGGTGTGGCGGCTCACACCTGTAATCCCAGCACTTTGGGAGGCTGAAGCAGGAGGATTACTTGAGCCCAGGACTTTAAGACCAGCCTGGGCAACGTAGTGAGATCCCCATTTGTATTAAACAAACAAAAGACTGTTGCTGGCACAGAAGTCTCTCATTCACAATTTTGACACATGGGCTATACTTTGGATTTCTGCCTGGAAAAAACATCTCAATGAGAATTCTGGTCTTTTAGCCTTAAGATGAATTCTCTTTAGGTCTATTAATTTATTTTCTTAACTCTTCTAATTAATTTGCTTATATTTGGGTCCTTTTTTCCCAGAAGTCCACATTGTTTTTTTGTTTTTTGTTTGTTTGTTTCTGAGACAGAGTCTCGCTCTGTCGCCCAGGCTGGAGTACAGTGGCGTGATCTTGGCTCACTGCAAGCTCCACCTCCCTGGGTTCACGCCATTCTCCTGCCTCAGCCTCCCGAGTAGCTGGACTACAGGCGCCTGCAACCCCGTCCAGCTAATTTTTTGTATTTTTAGTAGAGACAGGGTTTCACCATGTTAGCCAGGATGGTCTCAATCTCCTGACTTCGTGATCTGCCCGCCAAAGTATTGGGATTACAGGCGTGAGCCACAGCGCCTGACCAGAAGTCCACATTGTGACCAAATATAGGCACACTTTGTTTTATTGTGCTTGGCTTTTTTTGCACTTTGCAGGTATTGTGTTTTTGACAAATTGAAGGTTTGTGGCAACCCGGCATTGAGCAGTTGGCACCATTTTTCCAACAGCATGTGCTCATTTTGTGTCTCTGTCACACTGGTAATTCTTGCAGTATTTCAGATGTTTTCATTATTACTGTATCTGTTATGGTGACCTGCGGTCAGTGATCTATTGTAATTGTTTTGGGGCACTATGAACCACACTCATATAAGACAACAAGCTTAATTGTAAATGTTGTATATATTTTGACTGCTCCACTGACTGGCGATTCCCCCATCTCTCTTCCTCTCCTTGGGCCTTCCTATTCCCTGATACACAGCAATATTGAAATTAGGCCATTTAATATCCCTACAGTGACCTCTGTATGTTCAAGAAAAAGGAAGAGTCGCACATCTCTCACTTTATGTCAAAAGCTACAAATGATTAGCGAGCAAGACATGTTGAAAGTTGAGATAGGCCAAAAGCTAGTCCTCTTGTGCTATAAACGGCCAAGGTATGAACACAAAGCAGAAATTCTTAAGGAAATTAAAAGGTCTACTCCAGCAAAACAATCTTATTGCTGATATGGAGAAAGTTTTAGTGGTCTGGATAGAAAATCAAACTAGCCACAACATTCCCTTAGCTGAACCCTAATCGAGAGCAAGTCCCTAACTCTTTTCACTTTTCTGACAACTGAGAGAGGTAAGAAGCTGCAGAAGAAAAGCTGGAATCTAGTGGAGGTTGGTTCGTGAAGTTTAAGGGAAGAAGCTGTTTCTATTAACATAAAAGCACAAGGAGAAACAGCAAGTGCTGATGGAGAAGCTGCAGCAAGTTATCCAGAAGATCTAGCTGAGATCATTGATGAAGGTGTCTACATTAAACAACAGATTTTCAACACAGATGAAACAGTCTTCTATTGGGAGAATATGTTATCTAGGATTTTCATAGCTAGAGAGAAGTCAATGCTTGACTTCAAAGCTTCAAAGGACAGGCTGATGCTCTTGTTAGGGTCTAATGCTGCTGGTGACTTTAAGTTGAAGCCAGTAGTCATTTACCAGTTTGAAAATCCTAAGGCCCTGAAGAATGATGCTAAGTCTACTCTGGTTGTGCTCTGTAAATGGAACAAAGCCTAGATGACAGCACATCTGTTTAATAGCATGGTTTACTGAATATTTTAAGCCCATGGTTGAGACCTACTGCTCAGAAATAAAGATTCTTTTAAAAATATAACTACTGTGTTGATGCAAACCTCTGGTCCCAGCTACTCAGGAGGCTAAGGTGGGAAGATTGCTCAAACCTTGGAGGTCAAGCATGCAGTGAGCTGCAGTCATGCCTCTGCACTCCAGCCTGGGCAACACAGCAAGACCCTTTCTCAAAATAAATAAAAATAAACAAATATAATGTAACTGGTCACTTACAATGCACCTGGTCACCAGGACCTCTGATGGAGATGTATAAGGAGATTAATGTTATTCTCATGCCTAGTAACACAACATCCATTCTGCAGCCCATGGCTCCAGAAGTAATTTTGATTTTCAAGTCTTATTCTTTAAGAAATAAGGCTGGCCAGGTGTGGTGGCTCACACCTGTAATCCCATCACTTTGGGAGGCCAAGGTGGGTAGATCACCTGAGGTCAGGAGTTCGAGATCAGCCTAGTCAACATGGCAAAACCCTGTCTCTACTAAAAATACAAAAATTAGCCAGGCGTGGTGGCACACACCTGTAGTCCCAGCTACTCAGGAGGCTGAGGTGGGAGAATTGCTTGAACCTGGGAAGTGGAGATTGCAGTGAGCCAGGGTGGTGCCACTGCACTCCAGCCTGTGTGACAGAGTGAGATTCTGTCTCAAAAAAAAAAGAAAGAAGGCCATAGTGCTATTGATAGTGATTCCACTTATGAATCTGGGCAAAGTAAATTGAAACAACCTGGAAAGGATTTGCAATTCTAGTTGCCATTAAGAGTTTTGGCAATTCATGGGAGGAGGCAGAAATATCAACATGATATAGCGTATGGAAAAAGTTGATTCCAGCCTTCATGAATGACTTTCACAGATTCAAGACTGTAGTGAAGGAAGTAACTGCAGATGTGGTAGAAATAGCAAGATAATGAGAATTAGAAGTGGAGCCTGGAGATGTGACTGAATTATTGCAATCCCATGATAAAACTTGGTGTGGTGGCTCATGCCTATAATCCCAGCACTTTGGGAGTCCGGGGCAGGCGGATCATCTGAGGTCAGGAGTTTGAGACCAGCCTGGCCAACATGGTGAAACCTTGTTTCTACTAAAAATACAGAAACTAGTTGGGCGTGGTGCAGGCACCTGTAATCCCAGCTACTCGGGAGGCTGAGGCAGGAGAATCGCTTGAACCTGGGAGGCGGAGGTTACAGTGAGCCAAATCACGCCACTGCACACCAGCCTGGGTGATTAAGTGAGACTCTGTCTCAAAAAAAAAAAAAAAAAAAAACAAAAAACTTGAATGGGGCCAGGTATGGTGGCTCACACCTGTAATCCCAGAGCTTTAGGAGACTGAGGTGAGAGGATTGCTTGAGTCCAAGAGTTCAAGACCAGCCTGGGCAACATGGTGAAACCTCCTGTCTCTACCAAAAAAAAAAAATTAGCTGGGCGTGGCGGTGCGTGCCTATATTGCCAGCTACTGAGGCTGAGGTAGGAGAAACACTTGAGCCTGAGTGGTTGAGGCTACAGTGAGCTGAGATCGCGCCACTGCCTGGGTGACAGAGCAAGACCTTGTCTTAAAAAAAAAAGAAAGAAAAAAAGAACAAAGGCTGGGCGTGGTGGCTCACGCCTGTAATCACAGTGCTTTGGGAGGCTGAGGCGGGGGTGGGGGGGGGGATCACCTGAGGTCTGGAGTTCAAGACTAGCCTAACCAACATAGGGAAACCCTGTCTCTACTAAAAATACAAAATTAGCCAGGAGTGGTGGTACATGCCTGTAATCCCAGCTACTTGGGAGGCTGAGGCAGGAGAATTACTTGAACTCGGGAGGCAGATGTTGCAGTGAGCTGAGATCGCACCATTGCACTCCAGCGTGGGCAACGAGCAAAACTCCGTCTCAAAAAAAAAAAAAAAAAAAACCACCAAAAGACAAAATCTTGAATGGATGAGGAGTTATTTCCTGTAGATGAGCAGAGAAAGTGGTTTCTTTTTAAAATTATTTAAAAATTTTTATTCTCAGCATAGACACCTTGAGGAAGTAGTTTTTTAAGGATGGAATCTATTTGTGGTGAAGATGCTATAAACATTGTTAAAATGTCAACAAAGGATTTAGAATATTCCATAAACTTAGTTGATAAAGGGCTTGAGAAAATTAACTCCAATTTTGAAAGCAGTTGTGCTGTGGTTAAAACGCTATCACATGCTGCAAAGAAATCTTTTATGAAAGGAAGAGTCAATCGATGCAGCAAAACTTCATTGTTGCCTTATTTTCAGAAATTGCCACAGCCACTCCAGCCTTCAGCAACCATCACTCTGATCAGTCAGCAGTCATCAACATTGAGGCAGAACCCTCCACCATCAAAAATATTACAACTCACTGAAGGCTCAGATGATCGTTAGCGTTTTTTAAAGCAATAAAGTATTTTTTTTTTTTTTGAGACGGAGTCTTGCTCTGTTGCCCAGGCTGAAGTGCAGTGGCGTGATCTCCACTCACTGCAACCTCCGCCTCCCAGGTTCACATCATTCTCCTGCCTCAGCCTCCTGAGTAGCTGGGACTACAGGCACCCACAACCCCGCCTAGGTAATTTTTTGTATTTTAGTAGAGACAGGGCTTCACCGTGTTAGTCAGGATGGTCTCGATCTCCTGACCTCGTGATCCGCCCTTCTCAGCCTCCCAAAGTGCTGGGATTACAGGCGTGAGCCATTGCACCTGGCGCAATAAAGTATTTTTAATTAAGGTATGTGCATTGTTTTTTAAGACATAATGCTGTTACATACTCAGTAGTCTATAGTATAAACGTAGCTTTTATATGTACTAGGAAACCAAAAATTCACGTGGCTTGCTTTATTGCAGTATTTGCTTTAAATTGTGGTGGTCTGGAACCACACCTGCAATATCTTCAAGGTATGCCTGTGTGCAAAAATGTCTACTTGTATGACAATTATTTCCGGGAGCGAGAGATGGGTGCTGGTTCCTTAGTTTGGCATGATATATTCTGGAAATACCACATGCATATGTACACGAGTTTCATGCAACAAGAGATTCTCCTTTTATGTTCCCCTTGCTAAATAATCTTCTGGCAAACAAGTCATTGAAAGGTCTTCTTGGCCGGGCGCGGTGGCTCAAGCCTGTAATCCCAGCACTTTGGGAGGCCGAGACGGGCGGATCACAAGGTCAGGAGATCGAGACCATCCTGGCTAACCCGGTGAAACCCCGTCTCTACTAAAAAATACAAAAAACTAGCCGGGCGAGGTGGCGGGCGCCTGTAGTCCCAGCTACTGGGGAGGCTGAGGCAGGAGAATGGCGTAAACCCGGGAGGCGGAGCTTGCAGTGAGCTGAGATCCGGCCACTGCACTCCAGCCTGGGAGACAGAGCGAGACTCCGTCTCAAAAAAAAAAAAAAAAGAAAGGTCTTCTTGGTGTATGATGTGGCTGAGGAAAGTTCTGAAGGCTGTTACTCAGCTCTGCCATCTGATTGGATGTGGCTTAGGGGAAGTTGCTTGCCTTTAGTTCACAACAATTTTTTTTTTTTTTTTGAGACTCGGTTTCGCTCTGTTGCCCAGGCTGGAGAGCAGTGGTGTGCAGTTCAAGCAGCCTTGAACTTTTGGGCTCAAGGGATCCTCCTGCCTCAGCCTCCTGAGTAGCTGAGACTATAGGCATGGACCACCACACCCATCTAATTTTTTTTTTTTTTGGGAGGGGGTGGAGACAGGGTCTTACTATGTTGCATAGGCTGATCTCGAGCTCCTGAGCTCAAGCAATCCTCCTGCCTTTGCTTCCCAAAGTGCTGGGATTACAGGCATGAGCCGCCACATCTGGCCCACAATTTAATATTCTTCATCTGCCCCTTTGATATAACTGAAAAATCTAGTTGAGTCATGGCAAAGAAGATATGTTAGAACCTAGATAATACCATTCTTATCAGGTGATAGTCCTGATGATTCATGTATTTCAAGTTCTGACTAGAATTCTGCTCTCTCTCCTGAGCTGGGAATTTCTAAGACTTCTGTAGGAATCAGTGACTACTCTCTAATAACAAATATATAACTTGTACCCAAGGAAGGGAGGGTAACTTTTGGCAACTGAAATCGTCAGAGAGGGATGGGATATTGTCTACTTCATTTTGAAATGGAGTTCCCTTTGTCTTTTCCTTTGACTTACGAGCCACAGACTCTTTAATATTAGCAGTGCAAGAGGAACGCTGAGGAAACACACTGTAAAGTTATTCTCTTTGTAGACTGGAACCTGCTTAAAGCAGTTGGGAATCAGCCAGCCATCTACATTTATTGAGTGGTGGTATTATACAAAATTAGTTCTTAATGTGGAACGAGACAAAAACTTCTCCACCTGTAGTCCCAGCTACTCAAGAGGCTGAGGCAGGAGAATTGCTTGAACCTGAGAGGCAGAGATTGCAGTGAGCCGAGATTACGCCACTGCACTCCAGCCTGGGAGTGCAGTGAAAATTTTTAGTTTCATAAAAAAATTTTTTAAAAAAGAAAGAAAATGACCTGGGGAGAGATAAAAACCTCTCTTCTTATTTTCCAGATAATTTTTGTAGTGGTTGAATGTTTTTATTAAGTGGCTTAGAAAAGAGGTGTAAGTCTTAAAATAGGGTCATTCTTTAGGTATACTTAGGAGAAAGGCAAGTACAGTAATTTCTCTTTGGAAACTGTAAAGTAAGCGAAACTACTATAATGAAACCAATTTTACCCTAGGCTAATTGATATGAACAAGAGTTAAGTTCCTGTGACATATTTCTGGCTACACAAACGTCACCAAGCATCTAAATAAAGACCCAAAAGACTTCTTATATTAAACATTGAAATAAATGTGAGCTGTATGTACATCTAAGAAAGATTAATAAAAATATAATTATTTGATTTTTGGTGAATCAGTGAGTGACAGCGGTCAATGTGGGGTGAGGTAAATCAAGGAATAGATGTTTGCAAAGTGAAAATTGTGAGGAACACGTCCTGCCACCATGTAGTTAAAACATAAACAGGAACAAATATGGTGAGCGCCCTGAGACTTAGTACTGCATCATTATTGTTGTGCATCTGTATGATTATTGTATGCTTTACATATTTTTACATTATTTTATATTCATTTATTTATTTTCCAACGTGCTTATTCCCATTCTGGCTCACAGGTGGCTGGAGCCTATCCTGGCAGCTCAGGGTGCACAGGACAGGATGCCATTCTATCACAGGGTGCACTCACGCACACACCCACGCCCAGTCAGACTGAGGCAGTCTAGATACACCAATTCATCTAATGTGCACATCTTTGGGATGGGAGAGGAAACCGGAATGCCTGGAGAAAACCCATACAGACATGGGGAAGTGTGCAAACTCAACACAGACAGTGGCCATGGCCAGGAATTGATTTTTTTCCCTCGTCAGCATACAAAACAACATTTAATGAAACAACATTATTTGAGTATCAACTGTAAATGCATGGTCATAGAAACATTAAACAGCATGGAATATTTGGGGAATTGCTTTGTTGATAGGTGTGGCTGGACTGTAAAGTTCAAGATGTATAGCAGATGAGCCCCTAGAGTGGAGCTAGATCTTTGTCTTGCATGCCTTGCAGAGGAGGTGGACTTTATCCCATAGGCAAGAGGAAGTCATTGAAGCGTTTAAGTTATAGAATAGCGTCAAGTTTTACATAAGTATCTTAAAAGATAGACTGTAATACGTTACCACTAAAATACTAGGAGAGCATTGTATAAAGGGAGAGAGTATTTGGGGAGATGTGAGAGAGCTTCATGGATTTGAGCTGGGTGTTGAAGACTGCATAAAACTGTGAGAGAGGAATTGATACGGATGATGGGTATAGGCAAGGAGATTCTAGATAAAGGGAGTAGCTTAAGCAAAAGCCTAGAGACAGGAGATTTACAGGGCTTATTCAGGGACCCTGAATAGATCTGTGGCTAGAGCTATGGAGTGTTTGTGATATGAGAGAGACATCAGAAAGCCCTGAACTCTGGATGGCCTGGAATGCCTGGCTGAGAAGTTTGGACTTTGTCTCGGGCCAGCCATCATCCAATATGTATTTTAGGCAGCTAACTCTGATAGCATTGGTTAAGGTGACCTAAAGTGACAAGTGTACTGATGCCGAAGAACCAGTTAAAAAGCAGTGGGCATAGTACAGGTGAGGATATCTGAGGGTTGCATTGTAAGTATTGATTTCTGAGGGCTCGATGTTTTCTAAGTGTGGAGCCTGTTTGTGAATGTTTTGGGGGAATGAGCTTCCTGAAAGCACAGCCATCTTTTCTTGTCAAAAAAAACACAAAAAAACAAAAAAACAATTGCTATCTAAATCCTTTTTTACTCTTAGTGGATCCAATTTTGAACTAAATTTATAAGTTCGCAATCACTGCTTCTTAGAACAGCAGTGATTGGCATTGAGATCACTTGTCAATGCCTGCTGGCCCCACAGCCTGACAGCTATTGTCTAGGGAATAGTCCTGGGTTCTAGTCTTGGCTGAGGCTGTGATTTATTATCTGATCTTGAGCAGGCCCCTTTTCCATCCTAGGCCCCAGTGTCTGATGTGTAAAATGAGATTAATCTCTGATTCTTGTAGCTTTAAGCTTCTTGGATCTTTGTTGGAGTTAACTATCTTAGAAAAATTTCCCCTGTCTGCCGGGGGCGGTGGCTTATGCCTGTAATCCCAGTTCTTTGGAGGCCGAAGCAGGTGGATCACGTCAGGAGTTCAAGACCAGCCTGGCCAAGATGGTGAAACCCCGTCTGTCTAAAAATATAAAAATTAGCTGGGCGTGGTGGCAGGCACCTGTAAATCCAGCTACTCAGGAGGCTGAGGCAGAGAATTGCTTGAACCCAGGAGGCGGAGGTTGCAGTGAACTGAGATTGTACCACTGCACTCCAGCCTGGGTGACAGAGTGTAAGACTCCATCTCAAAAAAAAAAAAAAAGAAAAAGAAAAATTTCCCGTGTAGTACGCAGAAGTGCAATAATGAAAAGTCTCAGAAAAGTAAGGGACCTTCCTGAGGATTAAGAATAGGCTATATGGTACCTGTCGAACCTCAGTGTATTTGTAAAATACATACTTAACCTGAATTCTAGCTCTTACTGAGGACTTTGATTTATTGCTTAAAAATGTGTAATATTGCTTAGCAACTTTAGAATTAATACTTTATAATTCTAGAATTAGAATTACTGGGCAAGTAAAATACATATGAATATTTCTTAAGAGGAGTGAAGAAGAAGAGAAAGAAAATGGAACATGTCTGGATTGTGCCTGGGCTTAGAATGGGAAAATACAGCAGGAAAGAATTAAGCAGTGGGGGTTTGGGGGAGGAAGACATAACCCTTAGATTTATATGCTTATTTTTTAACATAAAATGCACAATAGGAATGTGGATTTGCATAATGTAGGCAGATGAAATTAAAAGGTAACATAAGGGAGGAGAGGAATTTGTAAATGGTAATTATCTCTTATATTACCATTCCTTGGAGAAAAATGAAGGCTCTGTAGTTCCAGGAGACCTATGCTATTAGCTATATTCCCTATGAATGATATGAGCTGGGGCTGTGCCTTTCTTCCAGAAATTAAAGCCCTTGCGTATGTGCACAGTCATTGAAAGTAGAGACTGGGGCCTCAGTTTCTAACCAACAGCACTCCAGTAAGGAAAGGAGTTGACCAAGATCACTGTGCTCTCCAGGGATAGGAATACCAACTAGGTCTTCTGTTGTCTGGAGATTGAGTAGAAACAGAGCAGCATAGGGAAACAAAAAGTTTTTTAATAGTCTAATTGTCAGCAAAGTCTACTGTATACTGTCAAGAGGACAGTGGCCTTTTGAGCTTTTTGCTGCAAGAGCTTCATTTATAAAGGCCCAAGTCAGAGCTATTTGTCACTGAGGAGCAATGACAACCTGACTGTCTGGTCAGGATTCAGACAGCAGTCTGTAGGTGCATTTTTCATTCCTTCAAATTACAGCCTGTCTCCGAGGCAATTAATCCTAGACGTTTAGCAAAAGAGCTGCTGCTGTGTTTCTCCCTTGTTCTGGAAATACATCTTCTTGTATTCAGCACTTGTTTTGGATACTTGATTGTTTGAAGGGTGTTTTTTTTCTGGTAAAATCTTTGATAAGAAAGTATTTTTCCCCCTACTCCTTCCGAAATACCCCTCTGAGAGTTAATCAGAGATGCACAGAGTTCAACAACTGGGAAAGCCATTAATAACCCAGCCAGCTTCTATCCTGCTGGCTCAAAGTCAGCTTCTGGCTGTTGGAATTGATGAGGGTTTCTCTGGTGTTTCCCTGAAAAGTATTCCTCCTGTGTTGGAGGAGCAATACCAACATATTTGTGTACTCTGTTCTTCACACTTTTAAGTCACTACCCTTGGAAAGGGTGTTGGCTATGTCGTCAGACCCCGGTATTTAACACCCTTCATTGTTCCTAAACTGTCTCTCTGGGTCTGCCTTTCTCTCACTTTTCATCTGGCAAATATCTTCTAATTCACTCATATTCAGTCTCTGCTTGCCTGACCAAATTTGTCTCCTTCTATCTCATAGAGCTTTGGCTTGATGTCGACCTTGTGTCAGCACTGAAATGAGTGGCAGATTTCCGTGTAGTTTTCTAAATATATCGTTATTTTAAGTACTTTTAATTCCTTTGCTCTTTTGTTTGGAACTTATTCCTCTCCCTTCAGTTTTTCCCCTAAATATCCCATGCATTGAAATTTCTTTTCCCACCTCAACCCATTATCTCTGAATCTTCCCCTCTTTCTGGACTATAGAA
Organism: Macaca nemestrina; assembly: GCF_043159975.1. NCBI lineage: Eukaryota > Metazoa > Chordata > Mammalia > Primates > Cercopithecidae > Macaca > Macaca nemestrina. Next base: position 19,167,456 of record NC_092136.1, read on the forward strand.
TCTAGAGAGTCATCAGTTACTGTTTCTGCCTTTAGTTATTTGGAGCTGTGCCTTTGGTCCGGGATTTCTGTGTACCAATACTAAAACTGAAGGCCTTTTCCCCTCTTCTTGTCAAACTTATCCTTTTGTAGTATATTCTGACCTTTACCACCTTACCCATTCTGGTATTCAAGGTTTAACCTGCTCAGTAAATGTTTGAGCTGGTTTGGTTATAGGCTATTTTATCCTAGAGGTCTGTGGATTCTTTTCTCCCATAGGCAGCATCTCATACAGTGTTTAGTATGTTTCACATTTTCCTGGTCATGCTGGGTCCTCTCCTGTCATTTCTCCTTCAGAGTTCTCAACACTTGGAATTTGAAATCTTCTCTACCTTGTATTGAGATGACATTTAGCTCTTATTTCTCCATTCTTAGCCAAGATGTTAAATAAGCTGAGGACCAGCATGAGCACCTCCCCTTAACATGTTGCCTCTTTTATGGTGCCTCATGTAACCTTCAGTCTGAGACTGTGTGTATTTGAGTCAGCTGATCTCATTCTTGTTTTCCTCTATATATCCTCCAGTAATCTCTAAACACTATAAAGCCATTATCTCTGACTGTATTTTGCACCCTCTCTTTTCCATCAGTTTTTAAAAATGTTGGTAAAATACACATAACATAAAAATTATCATCTTAACCCCTTCACTTTATTTTTTTATTTTATTTTATTTGTTTTTGAGACAGAGTCTCACTCTGTCGCCCAGGCTGGAATGCAGTGACGCACTCTTGGCTCACTGCAATCTCCACCTCCCAGTTCAAGCGATTCTTGTGTCTTAACCTCCCGAGTAGCTGAGATTACAGGTGCTCGCCACTACGTCTGGATAATTTTTGTATTTTTAGTAGAGATGGGATTTCACCATGTTGACCAGACTGGTCTCAAACTTCTGACTTCAAGTGATCTGCCCACCTCAGCCTCCCAAAGTGCTGGGATTATAGGCGTGAGGCACCGCACTCAGCCCCCTTCCTTTTTTTTTAAATGAAGGGATAAGCTAAATCAGAAAGAAATTATTTTTAGGTTTTAATAGCAACAAAAAGATGCTTGTGACCTACGTTGTACGGGCCCATATTTTACTCAGCCTTGGAGTTTGCCCCTTTTTCTCTGTTGTCTTGTTGTGTTCTTTCACCAAGCTCTGTGTTACCTTTGGGCACTGGCAGCGGCTCAGTACTATCCAGTGCACTGGCTTCCCCTTCCCTGCTCTTCAGCCCTTCTAACGAGAGATAGATTCGTGTTTGTTGTCCAGAAGGAGGTGAATCTTTGAACCTTGCAGGAGCAAATTGTCAGCTCTGTAATGTGATTCTGGGAAGGCCAGCTCTCTCTCATGGGTGTGGAATAATTGGATTTGCCCCATGATGCTTCTTTTCTAGCTTCGTTTTCTATTTTTTGTTTTATTTTATTTTATTTGAGACAGAGTTTTAATCTTGTCGCCCAGGCTGGAGTGCAAAGGTGCAATCTCAACTCACTGCAACCTCCACCTCCTGGGTTCAAGCGATTCTCCTGCCTCGGCCTCCGAAGTAGCTGAGATTACATGCATGCAACATTGTGCCTGGCTAATTTTTTTTTTTTTTTTTTTTTTTTTAAGTATAGACAGTGTTTCACCATGTTGGCCAGGCTGGTCTCGAACTCCTGACCCTAGGTGGGCCTCCCAGGGTGTTGGGATTACAGGCATGAGCCACTGTGCCTGGTCTGTTTTCTTTCTTTCTTTCTTTCTTTTTTTTTAAAGAGATGAGAGTCTCTTTTTGCCCAGGCTGACCTTGAACTCCTGGACTCAAGCAATCCTCCCACCTCAGCCTCCCAGGTAACTGAGACTAGAGGAGCACACCACTCTGCCCAGCTAGTTTTTTTATATTTTTGAGGCTTAGAGGCCTCCACCCTTTCCCCCGTTAGGATCTTTTTTTTTTTTTTTTTTTTTTTAAGACGGAGTCTCGCTCTGTCGCCCGGGCTGGAGTGCAGTGGCCGGACCTCAGCTCACTGCAAGCTCCGCCTCCCGGGTTCCCGCCATTCTCCTGTCTCAGCCTCCCGAGTAGCTGGGACCACAGGCGCCCGCCACCTCGCCCGGCTAGTTTTTTGTATTTTTAGTAGAGACGGGGTTTCACCGTATTAGCCAGGATGGTCTCGATCTCCTGACCTCGTGATCCGCCCGTCTCGGCCTCCCAAAGTGCTGGGATTACAGGCTTGAGCCACCGCGCCCGGCCAGGATCCTTTTTAACTTCAAAATATTTTCTAACTCCTCTTATGATAATTAGTTGTACTTTTAGTACTAATTGATAAGTGAAATATACAATAATGAAAAGCTATCATGATTCAGTTGTACTTTTAAATGAATTCATAATTTATCACAACAGTAGTATATTTGAAAAATAATAGTATGCTTAATTTGGAAACTATCTTATTTGTTTGGTATTCAGCTACTCCTCTGTGTACATGTATAATTTGTGGGCTCCCCAGTAACTGCAGTCTGCTGGTCAGGAACTCCTGATTCCATTATTCTTTTTAACCCCGCTTTTACATTCCATATAGTCTTAACTCTTTCTCCTTGCCCCTCCTTTCATCTGCAGAGTTTCAGGTCAAAGGAGTAAGATATGTTAAGGAACACAGTGTGCGCTTTCTCTTTTGGGAAAATAAAAATCAAATACTTTCAATGGATCAGCTTCCAATATCCCTGGTATTGATTTGTCTCTTAATGCTCGGCAGCCAATTCTACCAAGATATAAAAAACCATCATAGGCTTTTGTTTCTGGCTTGTGAAGTTCCCAGTGGTCCACTTAAAAGCCAAGTGTTGCCTTAGCTTTGGTTTCAGGGCCAGTTTGAAGATTATCTCATTGATTTGAAGATAATCCAAAGGGAGAATTCAGAAAGTATCCCAAATCAAGCTCTCAAAGGTTCATTTATTTTGTGGAGTTGGTTAAGCAGCTAATTAACTGCTCTGTCCAGCGAGTGCCCTTTGGCTTATTGTTCCTTTGATGTACTGGAAACTAAAACATGTGAAGCTCCTTTCCTCTTTTCTTGCAGGAAGCAGTGAAGTGTAGTGGGAAGATCTAGGGCTTCAAAGTCCAATCTTCCTTGAATCCTGCCTTAACCACTTACTAGTTATGTGACCTTGGTATTTACCTCTCTGGTCTTTCGTCCACTTCTCTGTAAAATAGTAGTAATACTTCGTGGCCTAGCTAGAAGAATTAAATGGGATAACATATCAATAACCTTTGTATTGGAACCTAGCAGATACTTAATAAATGGCAGTTATTACTATTGCATGAACTGTTAACAATCTGTAAAGAAAACACCCAGACTTTGTATTCAAATGACCTAACATAGGATTGCATTTTCTAATATTCTTCACCATTGACAGTCTGTAAAAGAAGGTACTGTCTTTTACTTGTGCGTTTTTTTTTTTTTTTTTTTTTTTTGAGACGAAGTCTTGCTCTGTCGCTCAGGCTGGAGTGTAGTGGCCGGATCTCGGCTCACTGCAAGCTCTGCCTCCTGGGTTTATGCCATTCTCCTGCCTCAGCCTCCCGAGTAGCTGGGACTACAGGCGCCCGCCACCTCGCCCGGCTAGTTTTTTGTATTTTTTAGTAGAGACGGGGTTTCACCGTGTTCGCCAGGATGGTCTCGATCTCCTGACCTCGTGATCCGCCCGTCTCGGCCTCCCAAAGTGCTGGGATTACAGGCTTGAGCCACCGCGCCCGGCCTTTTTTTTTTTTTCTTTTACCTATCACTGATTTTTCCACATGGAAGACCTAAACATTTCATTTGAAGATAACCATTTGCCAAATGAAATTGGTGGGAGAATTTTTCTTCCTTTAAGACCTCCTCCCACAGCAGGTGTCTGGATAACAAGTAAAATAATAATAAATAATGTAAGACAACCCCCAAGACACATTTTTCTTGCACCTTTCAGTGTAGAAAAAGTTTATATATATCCATTCCAAATCCTAACATCTAAATGTGGCTTCAGTTTGAGATGCTAAGGGACCACATTAACTCAAGAAAAATCCTCCTCATTCCTGAGCTGTTGGTAAATGCTCATAAATCTCTTAGTTGAGGTTCTCCAGAAATATGTTTTATTAATATGCCACCTAATTAGTGAGCAGCCAGATGACAAATTTCTGTGGGGTCCTCTTCTAAGTGTAAGAATGTCATTTTGGGGATGTTTCCTTTTTGGGCTGGTGGGTACTTCTTTCTTAGTGACTCTCTTATGTGTAGTCTTTTTGTTTTCTTCAGGGACAATGGTGACAGATCCAGGCACCGAGCTCCACGCAATGCCCGGATGTCCGCACCTTCGCTTGGACGCTTTGTCCCAAGGTAAGAACCGAGTTGCTGGCAACAGAGGGAGCCTTCGTTAGAGCCTAGGATTTAGTTTTAAATTTACTTTCTGGTCTTTGGATTGTCCATATCTGGCATTGTTTCCTAGTGGGCCTACAGTCCAGCCCTGCTGTCTAAACTCTTGACGGATGATGGTTAGCCACATTCGAAAGAGATGAAAAAGTGGTGCTGGGAGAATCCTGTTTAAGAACAGAAGTGTTGGGGGAACTTTAGAAGGAAGGGCAGAAAAGGATAGATACAAATCTGTGGAAGGACCAATCTTGGAAGATTCTGTTCCTTTCTGGGCATCTGTGGATTCAGTGGGTCCCTTCGCCTAGATTTTTCAGTGTAGGTAGGTAGTATCTCCTTTGTTTCGTGGTAGTCTTTAGTCAGCTTTTCACATGTGATTCCTTCTTGTAGGCGTTTCTTGCTGCCTGAGTACTTGCCTTATGCTGGGATTTTTCATGAACGTGGACAGCCTGGCTTGGCTACTCACTCTTCTGTTAACAGGGTCCTGGCAGGTAAGGAAATATTTGGCTTTTGAAAATGTGAAGGGGCAAGGAGCCAGATAAAGCTTCTCCCTCCTTTACCTATGTTGATGTGATGGTGTCTTGGCATCTGTCTGAAAATTCTATTTTGGGGTCCTGGTTTGATATTCTGTTCCTTACTTCAAGGCAGGAAATGGCAGGGTTGAAGAAAAATGTTTCTCTTACCCTCTTTCACTTTCCCCAGACCTTTTTTTTTCTTTTAAATTATTTGTTTAAACCATTTGTTTCTTAATCCAGCAATTAAATTCTGGCTATGCTTTTAATTGAAAGATAAAGGTGCCGTGTTTATGTTTCGGTTGGTGAGATACTCATGAGCCAGATCCTGTGATTTAATTAGGAGCTTAGTGCATACCTCTCCACTCCTTTGGTACTGCCAGCATGTGGAATTTCCAGGCACTGGTGAATCTTCTGAGGAAGGAGAACAGGGAGACACCCTTGGAGCTGGCTCAGAAATCGCCACAGAATAGAAAATGGGCTAGGCAAGCCCCACTGAAGCAGTTTTATTATTTATTTACTTATTTATTTTTGAGACAGCGTCTCACCCTATCGCCCAGACTGGAGTGCAGTGGCGCGATCTTGGCTCACTGCAACCTCCGCCTCGCGGGTTCAAGCAGTTCTCCTGCCTCAGCCTCCCGAGTAGCTGGGACTACAGGGGCGTGCCACCATGCCCGGCTAATTTTTTGTATTTTTAGCAGAGACGGGG